>NC_066376.1:15564097-16270347 GCF_013377495.2 Cygnus atratus
CAGTTCAAACTGTTTTCAATCCTGACAACTGTTAAGCCTAACTTCCAACAGTACATAGACACCAAGAGCACACAGACTGTGACCCATCCCTCTGGCCCCCTGCCATAAGTAACCTGAGCTGCGAACTGCATCACGGAGTGAGTGGGTATATTTACGTGTGCATGCCTTCAGGCAACTGAACTCAAACAATATCCTGGCATAGAACAGAGCACCACAAATCTGCATCCAAACCTTTACAGTTAACACGTGCTATATCCTTTCATACTGAAGCTGATAGATGTTTTACCACTACTGTACTATTTGCCTATACTTTCCCTCTCTACAATAAAATATTGATAATTCATTTAAAAATGCATGAGATCAAATATATATGAAATACCCTTAAGATCTGAAATATTGCAGGTTTGAAGTTATGTACAAGCTTCCTTTTCACATTGCCATTTTAAAGTGTGCTTCATTTCAGTGTCTGCTTCCCCTGAAAGCTAAGACCAGCACAAATAACTTCCCTCACTGCTGAGTAGTGATACGTTTCCCCTTTCCCCAAGATCAGCACAGGTACCTAGGTCACTATACAGCGACAAAGTGCTTATAAAAATAGCTCTGTCTTCCCCTTAGGATTTCTCTTTTTTTCTGGATTTCATCTGGGCTATGACCCTGGTTTGACTTTAACTACTGCTAGCCCATCTTCCTCACTTCCATCACCTCTAACAGATGCACAATGACCAAAATGACTAATGAGTATTTGCTAAAAGTTACGCTGAGAATTGAGGTAATTTAAAAGGCAAAACATGACAAGGAGGGTCAAGAAGGCTAATTGTATTAATAAGCCTGGTATGCAGGAGTGGCTCGTGAACAATGCGTGGCCTAGAATCCACCTGGACATCAAGAGATGCAAGGGATGCTCCTGGCACATGGACACGTAGTTCCAGGACACTGCTCTGAACTGGCAGACCAGCATTCCCATGCTTTGATGACTTCGAGAAAATGTAAACTGTCAACATCCAGCCAGGTGAAGATTGCATTTGGAAAATTAGGCTTGATGAAAACATATAAACCTTGACAAAAACATAAAGAGCTAGCACAAATGAAGTGGAACTTCTGCAGGGCATGCTGATACTGATCATAATATAGGAAAAAAAAATAGGAAATCTCATCTGTGCATATGTCATTTTGAACATATATCTTGATAAATTTTAGAAGTCATTTCCAGTGTTAAATTTATGAGAAAAAAAGATGACTACAGCACGAAACTTGCTTAAGGAAAAAAAGAGATTGACTGGAATTCGGAGTGAAAAACCCTAGTGTGGTATTTTTGAATACAAAAATATTCATTTTTCAGTATACAAATATTTAGACATAAGCATCCAGCAATTTACATAAGCACTTTAAAAAAACATCCATCATATTTAACCAGAGGACATTCGTTGGCCTCACATATGAATAAACCAGACACAGCCTATGCAGTGGTTTATAAAAAGATGCAATGTATGCATTTGTATACTGTTAGATACCGAGAGAGGGTGGGAGGACAAAGATAGCAAAATCTTAATCTCCCCAAAAGAACGATGACTGGATTCAAATCACATTTTTTGAAATAAGGTAATGCCCAGCATTTCCTAAACCTTAAAATGTTTTCCATAAGAAGCCCTTTCAGCATAAAAAGTTGGTTAACCTTGGATGGTTAGAATAGCAATCCAGCACCTTAGCATCAGTGAATAAACAAATCATACCCACTGTGAAACAAAACCAATCAGAGAGATGAACTGCAATGAAACAGACCCATCATCACTTCAGTGAGCAAGTAAAACTGCACTGAACTAACTGAATAGAGCATGTAAGAAATAATTCTGCCAGAGTCTCAGTGCAGTCATATAACTTTTGGTTCATGTGCTAAGATTTTCCTCCCTTACAAATTATTCTTTGACAAACAACTAGGAATCAGGCTGTTTGATACACCTGACATGCTACTGCTGTTTTTTAAAATGCCTTCAATACTGCACGAGTTTCCTGTAGTACTTTTCAACCCATCCAAATTCAGAAAATAAATAGAGATGATGAAAATTAAAATGTAGCAGTGTCCTTCAGATTCTCTAAAACTTGAAAACTAAAATATGTAATTAAAGACAAGGGAATCTAGAGAACATAAAATGCAGAATGTGCAAAGGCTAAGGTGTATTCTGTTCTTTAACTGCAATAAAATATCTGGTATTTCACATTTGTCATCACCATGATAATATGAAAAATATTTTAAACGATAAGCAAAATGAAAGCAGTCATCCATATTCACTTAGTACTCAAATTAGGTAAATATAAGCCAGCTATTGCAACGAGACACTGAGTTTTCTCTGTGTATATATAGCGTTTCTTTAAAACAGATCTGCATTTCAACATCTGAACTCTTTATCTCTCAAAAGGTAAGGTTAGAATTAATGCTCCCTAGGCTGCTAGGACCATGCTCTATGTCTCCCATGACTGAACAAACTGGACAACTTCCCACCATTCACATGAGAAGAGTCATAAAGCAGCAGCTGGGAATAGCACGGCCGTCAAAGTATGAAGAGGTGCAGTGCCACCAATGAGCTGTACCAAGCCATCAGCCAGAGGTACAAGAGGTCTGAAGCTGTTGTGACTAATCTACTCATCACTTAATGCTTCCATATCCATCAAAACAAGACAGACAGGAAAACAGTCCTGGCAAATGTGACCTCGTCTGCTGCAGCTGGAGCTCAGTCACTATGAGCAGCTGTAGCCCTGCTCAGCAGCTGTGGTCCTGGCAGACAGGCTAAGGCTGCTGGCCACGACAGCCCCAGACAGTGGTACTAATGAGGGCCAGTAGTTTCCGTGAGTGGGGAAAAAATGAAATACAAATGACATACTCAGCAGCATCTAAAGAGTAATCTGTAGCTGATTCAATATCGCCCTGGCAAAACTTCCTGCTATCCAGTCAAGTCTCTTTTATTAAGCCAGCCTGTGAAGAAGAGAAAAATGTTAGGCTGGAAGAGAGCCTTCATTTCCTGAACACATGGGTCAGACACTTTTTCAGGATTGCCGTCTTGGTAATTCAGAGGATGGAAAGGAAAAAGGTAATAAGGAAGCATTTGGTGCACAAGCAAACGCTCAAAGCACAGTTTAAAAGTACATTAGGAGCATACACATTAAAACAAGCTGGAGCATTCAGAAAAAAATCACACTCGTCAGATGATATTAGACACTTCCCTACATTGAGAAATCAGGTGAGCAATGCATCACTCTGTTATTTGTGACCTACAACGCCATTGCTGCTTGTATGTGAAATTAAATTTCTGATAAAAATTTTAGTGACAAACGTTTTTATGATTACAGACCAAAAGTCAACATTTGCATTTAAATAGATGTATTAAAAACTCAGCAGCACAGGTAGAAGAGGGAAATGCTGTTTAAAGGAACACTTAAATAGGGAGCATGAGCACGGAAGGGATTTTCTTCTCAAATGATGCAAACAATTATATTTTTTAATACTGTTCTTAGGCCCAATTCAAAGTCAAGTTTTGACCTGTAGGCTCCTACATCCCTGGACTCATCTCAGAGCTGCAGCACCTACTTCTCTTTTCATCTTCATACACCGAGATGTAGAAGCTACTTCTCTTTTCATCTTTCCATTAGAAATGTCCTTATTTATCATAAATATGGAATTTGTTATATTCATAGTCCAAGCACACAGTTTTTTCACCAGCCCGCAGCTCGGGTCATATTATAATGCTTTTCCTCTCAAGCTGTTAACTTACGTTTGTTCACAGAGGTCACCATAGGCTAAGCTTCTGATACTACATTCCTCCCCAGACAGCACAGCTGTTTTTGAGAGAGATGAATTTTCAGTGTATAAATTATAATAATTAAAAAAATAAAATAATTTCCCCTGTCAAATACCTCCTTTGACTTAACCATATTTTATTATACCCCTTTTTAATCTACAAAGCATTTCTGATGTTAAAGAAATTCACCTAACCTTTCTCCTGTATCTCCCTTCTCCCAACTTCCATTTGCTGCATATTTTTCAGACGCCATTTCCATATCTTGTCCAGATTTAATTTTAAACCTTGACTTAAAGTCTGAATCTATGAGTACAGAAGCCACCTAACTCTCACCAACACATTGCATCCTGGGAACTATGTACCCTGGGATCAGGTACACAGTTCCTCACTACCAGTATGGGATGCTGGTGCCCTTTACAGTTCATCTGGATCAGCAACACATTCTCTCTATACAAACCATATAAATAAATCATTGCTGTCACATTGTGTGTTTCCATTGCATGTTGTTTTAGTCTTTCTTGACTGACAGGCATTTCAGTCACCATTATAATACAATGTGAACTACGTTATCATCACATTAAAGCGGTTGCATAATAGTCAGTTGGACAAGTAGCCTAGCTAGTTTTAGCTCTGTTATGATTTATTGCCTTTATAAACACAGTTTCTTTCCATGAAGAGACAATGACTACGTTTATGTAGACTCACTTTCAAGTTTTCTTGAAAACATAAGGTGTAGGACTCAAAAATCACCTGACCTTGTTTGTCACTAACTCATTAATCAAGTATTAATTAGCCTAATGAGGTTCGACAAGTCTAAGTGCAAGGTGCTGCACCTAGGCCGGGGCAATCCCAGACACGTGTACAGACTGGGAGAGGAACTCACTGAAAGCAACCCTGCAGAGAAAGACTTGGGGGCTCTGGTGGACAAAAAGCTTGACATGAGCTGACAGGGTGCGACTGCAGCCCAGAAGGCCAACTGCATCCTGGGCTGCATCAATGGAGGAGTGGGCAGCAGGTCCAGGGAGGTGACTGTCCCCCTCTGCTCTGCCCTTCCTGAAGAGGCCCCACCCGGAGTGCTGTGACCAGGTCTGGAGCCCCCTGCACAAGAAGGATGTTGATCTGTTAGAACGGGTCCAGAGGAGGGCCACAAAGATGATCAAGGGGCTGGAGCACCTCTCTTACAAAGAAAGGCTGAGAGAGCTGGGGCCGTTCAGGCTGGAGAAGAGAAGGCTCTGGGATGACCTCATTGTGGCCTTTCAGTACTTAAATGGTTCTTACAAGAAGGATGGAGAGTGATTCGAGAGCGATTCTTGGCTCAATCAGATAATGACAGGATGAGGGGGAATGGTTTTAAACTGAAAGAGGGGAGATTTAGATTAGAAATTAGAAGGAAATTCTTTACTCAGAGGGTGGTGAGGCACTAGATCAGGCTGCAAAGAGAAGCTGTGCATGCCCCATTCCTGGAGGTGTTCAAGGCCAGGTTAGACGTGGCCCTGAGCAACCTGATCTAACGGTGGCATCCCTGCCTATGGCAGGGCGGGTGGAACTGAATGGTCTTAGAGGTCCCTTCCAACCCAAGCCTTTCTATGATGCTATAATTAAAATGGTCAGTTTAGACATCTATAAAATTGTCACAGAAACAAACTAACTCTTGGAAAAATGAGTAACTATAGCACAAAAACATAACTAAATGTCCATCTTAGGTGTATTTTTGCTCTCTTCTCCAGGTGTTCTTTAATATAGGGAAAGCATGGGATTATTGTGAGGGAACACAAAGTTCAAGTATAAGCAGAGATTGATCATATCAGGATTTCTTGAAAATTTCATAGCAATATTTTCTTACATCCATGTAATCCCTAAATTACTTCAAGAAACATTTCTCAAAATCTTTAGAGGTCAGTTAGAAACGTAAGGAAAAGCACATAAATGCATTTCCATATATGTTGACTCATTCTGGAATTCCATCAATTCAATTACATCACTGATGCAATAATTTTCCAGTTCTCTCTCCATTGTACAGAGATGCTTACCAGCCAATTCCCAGTAGTTTTAATCAGAAATAGTGTAGTACAAGACATCAGGAACATCAGTAGTGCTCATGAAATCATACCAGGCATTCAGCTACAGCAGTAGCTGTTAGACAATGTACAGAAAGCCTAAAGGTGAACAGTTAAATTCCCTGTAGCAACATTTCTTCCAACTGCCTGTCAGCTGATTTACTGTTAGAATGAGGATATTCCTAATTTTCATTAAGCATATTTCGTTTTTTATATGCATTTATAAGATATGCACCTACATTTTTATATACCCATTTAACACAGTCATTTTATAGAATACTGCAAAATACTTCATTTAATATTCTTAGAATGTAACACTCCAGGCTAGCTTTAGGCGGAGGCAAAGCTGGTAATTAAAGTTACGTGCTGTTACCAGACACGCATGGATCTGCCATTTGCTTTGCTTTGTCTTAAAGCAAAGCCACCAACTGGTAGGAGTGTGATATGAGGGACAGACGTAAAGTCACAGGCTAGGTCAAGCCTTAACCCATACCACAGACTCACCAGGACAGACGTACAGGATACCACAGCAAAACAGAACTGGCCCCAAGCAGAAAGAGACAAAACAACTCACGAGGTTACCCAGACAGCCCATATCCCCTATGCAACAATGTGCAACATATTTTCCAGTCACTCAATTTTCCATATGCTGCTGACAGGTGCTGAGGCAGCACAGAAAATGCAACACTATTTTACCTTATGCAAGTTGTTGCTCACAATGACCTCTTGTTGCACTGAGTGCTGTAGAATAATTTCATGCTATATCCCAAAGTGTAGGTTTTCTCAGTTTTACATTTGCTATCATCCAATTTAACTGAATGACAGTTTGTTAGCATTCTATGGTAGAATAAGAATACTTCCTAAATTGATTTCATAACACATTAAATCCTCAGTATGGCTTGCTATCCTGTTTTGTTCCATTTTCCAGCGGTTTACTTGCCTTTGCCACCCACAAGCCTTTGGATTCTGCGGACCATGGCGTAGCAAATAACCACAGTCCAGCCAGTGTAGGACCCCATGCCAGAACAGGGGAAAAGCGTCAGGAAGAAGGAGCCTCTGGCAGGAACTGTTACAGACTGACCACAACCCCTATTCCCTATTGCACTGCTCTCAGCAGTGGGTAGGACTTAGAGGAGTTGGGAGTGAAGGAGTAAAGTTGAGCCAGAGAATAAGGGAGGGGACCGAAAGATTTTTTAGTTTTTGTCTTTGTTTCTCACCAACCTATTTTTAATTAGCAATAATTTTCCCCAAGGTGACTCTGATTTGCTGGTAACACTACTTGGTAAGCAATCTCCCTGTTTTCATCTTAACCCTTGAGCTGCTTCTTACTTCCTTCTGCTGTCCTGTTGAGAAGGGGCAGTGAGAGGGTGGCTGTATGCAGGGAGGTGGGGGAACTGGCAGCCAGACATGGTCAACACACCATAAAACGTGTTCTTCATCTGGCACTGATCCTGCTGATAATGAAGTAATTGATAGCTTTTCCTCAAACTACTTGCCTGTCATTTCCCTATGAGAATTGCAAATAAAAGAAAAATGCCTTGTAAACAAATCCAAAGAGAGATGGTGATGTTAAATGTGCTAGCTCACAGTACATAAAAGGTCAGGAAATATCCACTACTCATCTTCCCGTCTATCCGAGGGATCCAAACCTCTTACCTTGCATACTGTTATGGTGAGAAGATTTCTTATTGTTCATTTATTGTGCATACTCTATTGAAAATTACATACATACTGCAACAGGTAACAGGAATATATCTGTAGAACCACAGAGGTTAAGATCAGCTTTATGAAATAATACTAAGAATGCAGTGATTTCAGTAACTCACCAGTTCCCAAGTACCATCCAACAAAAAGTATTCAACTAACAGTATGACTCAAGGCTTCTCAAGAATGAATCAAGGCCCAGAACCAAATTGTTGCACGAGAACTGTCATGAAATAGCAATTCTTTTTCATGGATGGATCTATAGACCTCTGGCCTACAAAAATCCTCTTCTGAATTTTTTTTTTTTCGCACCTTCAACACACAAAGTTTTTTCTTGGTATCCCTGAACACAGAGATTTTTTTTTTCTCTTCCCAATTCTCATAAATTCTTCTCCTTTGAGAGCAAGGTATTAGTATTCACTAAATGTATCTTTGAAAAGGTTTAATCTCCTAGCAAGTACTGATATGAGAGTTTCATTATATGTACAGTATGATAAATATTGAAGAGGTCTCCCAGCTGTTCTGATCAGTTTTAATCTAGGCCTGCACAAAAGCAGTGATGATGCCCCAGTGGCTAGTGTCTGCCTTTCTGCAAGCGCAATTGCAGAGCCAGCACAAGCCCTCGGCAGACGGACGGGCTGCACGTACGTTTGAACTGATGTTATGGAGTCAGAGCCATAAGCAGACAACCTTGCAACTAGAATTTCTGATCAAACTGATGGTGTATTAGTACCGGTTACATCCTAAATCCACACTGCCAGTTGCTTTTAAGTAACGAGGCCTGACTTGAAAATGGAAGGCCTACTTAGGTACTGAAAAAAATAAAGCACAGAGAACCAACGTATTTGGATAGGAAAGAGATTGTGTCTGCACGTGTGTGGTGGATTGACCTTGGCTGGCCACAGGTGTCTGCCAAGCTGCTCTCTTACTCCCTCAGCACAATAGGGCAAGAAAACACAATGGAAAAATTCACAGGCTGAGATGAAGACAGGGAGATCGCTCACCAGTTACTGTCACAGGCAAAACAGACTTGGCTCAGAGAAGATTAAATTAATTATTACCCATTACTAATACACCAGAATAGTGAGAACTAAAAACAAATTAAAAACAGCTTCCCTGATGACTTCTTCCCAGACTTCTTCAATCTCGATTCTTCTACTTCCTTCGCCCTAACCAGTGCAGGGGGATGGGGAACAGAAGTTCGGTCAGTTCATAACACTTAGTCTCTGACACTCCTTCCTCCTCATGCTCTTCCCCTGCACCAGCCTGGGGTTCCTCCCATGGGATGTAGTCCTTCATGCTCTGATCCAACATGGGCTTCCTACAGGCTGCAGTTCAACAACCACTCCAACACAGCTTCATTCCACAGGGTGCAGTGCTGCAGGAAGGGACTACTTCAGTGTGGATCCCACATGGGTCACAGTACCTGACAGACAACCTGCTCCACCCTGGGCTTCTCCCCCTGGGCCACAGTTCCTCCCAAGAGCCTGCTCCTGCTTGGACTCTCAACTGCAGCCTCCTTCAAACCACATCCATCTGCTGCAGCGTGGTCTGCAGCTCCAATGTGGTCTCTCTGTTAATCTCTGCTCTGGTGCCTGGAGCCCTTCCTGTCCTCCTCATCCTCCTCCTCTGACCTTGGTGTCTGCAGGGCTGCTTCTTTCACATTTTCATTCACATTTGCCTCTCACAGATGTCACACAGTACTTTTGATTCTTTCTTGAGTATGTTACCACGGAGGCACAACCAGCATCACTCACTGCGACCCCCCTCCCTAGCCGCCAAATCCTTGCCACTTAAACCCTAAAGTTTTATTATATCTGTGGGAGATGCTGCTGGATCTAGGAGCAATAGGAGAAACAGTAAATTCTAGTTCCCATGCCTTGCGGGACAAGGCTTGAACACAAAAAATGGAAATCTAAGATGGAACACGCAGGTCATATTTTACAAAAATGCACTATTTCTTCTTGCAAGAAAATCTGATGAGAAGTAGGTCTCATCTCAGAACACACTGTTTACAGTCATTTTTCATTATACATTGCATAATTGTATGTTTCAGTAAGTATATTGAATTTGGAGGTGTTTAAGTCATAATT
The DNA here is from genome assembly GCF_013377495.2 of Cygnus atratus. Taxonomy (NCBI): domain Eukaryota; kingdom Metazoa; phylum Chordata; class Aves; order Anseriformes; family Anatidae; genus Cygnus; species Cygnus atratus. The sequence goes on from NC_066376.1 coordinate 15,573,743, forward strand.
TGTTCTGTCTCAAACTTTTAACACCATTTCAAGTTACAATAAAAAGACAGGCCCTCTTTGTAACTGGTATAAATGGTATGACAGTATATGAGAAAAACCTTTCAATGTAAATTGATTTCTAGGGCCTGGAGAAGTCAATTATAGACATTTTGAAATGAGAGCAGGCAGCACATTCCTAAGTCATTTCTGAGCACACCAGCTCTAACCAATTCCTATGCAAACAAGCATACTCTGTGCTGGGCCACAAGGGCTCTTCCCTGCTGGGTGACCAAACAACTTGGAATACAAATTTGTCCAGCAATGAGAACAGAAAATCTAGACTTGATTGCTCTGCTCTGTGTTTAAATTCAGTATTTCTGGTGACCAGGAGAAATATTCAGCATGACAAACAATTTAATGAACTACTAATTCAGAGTTGACCTTCAATGAAAGTACTGCTTAATTACCCATTTTTTTCTGAGATTAGGCATAAGAATACTAAACCATTTTGGAACAGGTGAAGAAAGTGCATGTTAATTTAAATAGCAAAGGTCATTTATGTATGTATTTCTGCACTTTTTTCCAGGTATTCCTTCTGTCAGAGTATTATGTATTAAAACCTATATGTACTTCCAGCATCAACTCAGTGAAGTCCTGTCTCCTTTATACTCTTTCCAAAAATAACTTAAATCTAACATTGAGAGAGAAATACATTATATTGCAAATTAAAGTAGTATGATTAGATTAGTGCCTTTGTATACTAATGTAAAGTACTCTCTTGGGAAAAAAAATCAAAGCAGAATTAAGGAGTATTTTAGTATAAACTTGAAAAAAATCCACAAACTCAGTGAGCAAGAAAAAAAAAAAAAGGAACATATACCATGCTTGACAATCAAAATTGTAAAAATCTGCTTTTTAAACCATGGCTATCATGGGCTAGCCATTGTAAATACACTGTTGACTTCAAAAGCAAACTTAAGTTGATGTCAGCTTTGACCACAAATTTCTGAGCCCCTGACTGGCTGCTGATTTCAAGGTCTTTTTTGTTGGTGGTACCTTGTTGTTTTGTTGTTGTTGTTTCTTGTTTGTTTTATTATTATTATTTGGGGGGGGGGGGGGGGGGGGAAACAGAATAGAATTTTGGAATGAGAAGAAAGAGGATGCACCAGTTCCTTTGACTTTTGTAGCACTGCGCTGAGATTGGCAAGCACTCATTGCATTGAGATTGAGTCCAAGCACTGCAGCTTGGACAGAGCTCCAGCCAGCCAGGAGCTGCACCACTAGCAATCCCACAGCTGTGCCGCCAGCTGCATCAGGGTGAGCTGATGCAACCAGAACCTAACCTTACAGTTAATTTCAGTCAGGTTAGCTACCTGACCTAGCCAACACTGAAAACCAGATTATTTCTGTATTTATATGTATTCCAGGACTCTACTACCAAGAGTAGTGTTTAAGCTCCTGTATGAGAAAATACTAGGAAATTCTGGACACTCTGGATATGTAGAACCCACAATGAAGGACATTTTCATTGAAGCTGTGATATTACTCTTCTGAATAATCAGCTGATGGCCCAGTGCTTTCACAGATTATTTTTTTTTTGATCTGTAGGCATTCAATTATTAGCAAGGACAACATTTTGATTTGAATCATTCATAGGTCATGAAAATTAATATACACATTCTGTTCTACTGCACTAAATATGCCAAAAATTGCATTTCAAGAAAGCACGCTATGACAAATCGTGTTTGTACTGGAAACAAACATGAGATAGTGGGAAAAATAATTGATCGTGCTCTATCCTAAACCAACCCAGATTGTAAGTGGTTATGTTAAATACAGACATTCACATTCAAGCCATTTATGCATCATTAAATTTAGTCACTTTTAAGCTCAAACAGGGAAATCAACTTTTATAGGTAATATATAGCACAGCACTGGAAGATCATAAATCGTCAAGCATGAAAAAGATTGAAATATGGCCAACTACGTCTTTTGTGCACACCACCATTACCAAACGATGTTGCTGTGTGTTCCTTGCTGTGTTTTCCTTCAATCTCCGTGTATTTAGGCCCTCAGAGTGTACCTGAAGTTCTGAGATGCTCTAACACCAGCACTGCACCTGTTCCCCGGGCTCCGAGACCCCCTGGGAGTATTTGATACTGCAAGAGTGGAGATGAAAAACTGGTGAAATCAGCAGTATAGAAATGCTACCCACTTTGGTACAAAAATCATCCACTACCTAGAAACAAGGAGCACAAAACATTTCATGTTACTCGCATTTCTGGTGTGTATCTCCATGCCATGTGACAAAGAAAAAAATTAGGAGTCAAAGCACTCCTTGTGATTTGTACACGTAAAAATACTAATAGCTCAACCCTCACCATGATGCCTGGGTTCCCACAGTTTTATCGTTAAAGATTTTGGTCAGTCAACTGTGGCGGTAATTATCACGTAAATTAACTGAGAGACAGGAAACCTAGAATGTTGAATGAAATCTCTCTTCTAGCAACAAAGTATAGGACTTTATATTCCAGTAATACTTTCAGACCTGACACCAATGATGAACCAACTTTTTTTCTGGAATAGTGTTTTAGCTATAGAAAGCAAGCCTGTTAGTTGGTGCCATTTACCCCCTGGTATTCAGCTTTTATCTGCTGACCTGTCACAATAAAACAATTCTGAAGATGTATTTCAAGATACAGGTGATTAGCACAGCAAGGAAAGCAGCAGAGTGAGAATTCTTTCTCAGATAAGTGTTGCTTGCAAGCACTGTAGGAACAAGCAAAACCTAAGGAAAAACAATTTATTTGGCTACACTAGACTACAGTGTTCAATCTTTTACTTTTAATTCTATTTTTTTTAAATAAGGCTATTTTGCTTTAAAAGAATTCCAGTCCCACTCAGTTCTGCATAGGAATATTCTTATCTTTTCAAGGCACTCAGTTGTCAATTTAAGTTTCCAGCAGAATCCCAAATCTTGTCTTAAAGAAGAGTAAATAAGGGCAGATGGCACCTTGAGATTTCACTAGTCTTTTCCATTATTCCAAGATAAATTTTTATTTCTACAGGCCTTGAAAGAGCTTTATTTTAATAATAAAAAAAAAAAGATCAACAGCAATGGATCTCTCTGCCTTCCTTGTACTTAACGATGCTCACTGTTAGAAAGTTTGCATTGTATTTGTCATCTACTTATTACCTGTCATTTTAGATAGCATACTAAGTTCAGTTCCATTTTTACCTTAGATTTTACTAAGTTTTCATCATAAACGTAGAAGTTACTTTTAAATTAAAGCTTCTCCTTTCTTTCCTTCATGGTAGCTTTTGTCAGCCTTAGGATCTGACAATTCACTGATATACATATAAATGTAACTGGCTGAGGAGATACAGAGAGTACCCATGAGCAAAGAGAAGAGTCCCCACCACCCACTCCTCCCAATAGCAGAAGCTTCGCTTTTTACTAAATGTACACAGATGTAGACATCTTCCCAGTTCTTTTGCTATCTTTCATCTCTTCCTACGGTTTGCAACAGAATCCCAAAATATACAAATGCTGGAAAGATGCTATGTTGTACGAGACAGAAAAACTGGAGACCATAATTTTGTGCATCTCAAGCAGTCTGTTCTGAATGGAGCTGGGGTTGTTTAGCCTGGAGAAGAGGAGACTCAGGGGAGACCTTATTGCTCTCTACAGGTACCCTAAAGGAGGCTGTAGAGAGGTGGGGGTTGGTCTATTCTCCCACATGCCTGGTGACAGGACGAGGGGGAATGGGCAAAAGTTGTGCCAGGGGAGGTTTAGGTTGGATATTAGGAAGAACTTCTTTACTGAAAGGGTTGTTAGGCATTGGAATGGGCTGCCCAGGGAAGTGGTTGAGTCACCATCCCTGGAGGTCTTTAAAAGACATTTAGATGTAGTCCTTAGAGATATGGTTTAGTGGAGGACTTGTCAGTGTTAGGACAGAGGTTGGACTAGATGATCTTGGAGGTCTCTTCCAACGTAGACGATTCTGTGAATGTCGGAGAGGAAAAAGAACCCTTTACTACACGGTCAAGATTGGTTATTCCCATGTGTTCATAAATACATATTATTTAATTAAACTTGTCGGTTTCATATGATTTTGTTTTTTCCCCCTAAATCCCTAGAAAAATGCTATGAAACTGAGGAAAAAAAAAAACACGATTTATCTAACCATGCTCATTTTCAAAGTAGAAAATACAAAATTCTTGACAGTAGCCTAAAAAAAACATATAGATAATAACTCACCTTTTTCTTTCTAATGTACAGTCTTTCTTCTCTTTTTTTTCCTGTAATGTAACATCACCAATTTTCACTACATTTATCATTCCTCCTGAACTCCCCCAGTCTCAGCTGAGAATTCATTTGTTCACTAGTATTACAGGAAATACCACTCCATTTTTTGAAATCCATTTTGAAATTCGTCCTTAAAAGCACTGGCAAATAATTGCTTAATCGATGCTCTCAGTGAACCACTGCACAACCAGAGGTAGAGGTCTATCACAGCAAAATTGGAAGACGCAGGGTTCTGGCTTGGGTTTGTTCCTCTACTGTTTGCATGCACACACACACACACAAAGCCATGTACTGCTGCTGAACCAGAGGCTTTTGAGACAATTTTGACTATCTAAGTTTATAAGATATTATACATTAAAATAATTTGTCACTGTTGCCATACCATCCCATAAATATTTTGAAATTTCTTATTACAGAACTCCACATAACAAGAACAACCTCAAAGAAGCAAACTACTAACATACCATCGCTAATTCTGTTCTTCTGTTTAATGAAACTCTTAAGCATCTCCCAAATAGCAAGAAATGACTAGTACATTTTTCTTTTACATTTTGCTTACTTCATATCTACAGCAGCATAAAAGATATACACAGGTACAAGCTGGCTGAATACGGCTGAGTGAGATTGGCTGCAACATGAAATAAACAAAACAAAACCCCTAGACACAAATTCAGGTTCCCAAAATTAAAAGAAGAGCAGCCAATCAGCTGAGGTTGGTGAAAGTAGTGAAAGGATACTTCCAAGCTCACATTATGAATTTCTCTAAGGTCACTTTCCATTCCTTCAGTCTCTTGTCCTAACATCAACATGTCAATGGCTCCAACAGACAGTGAGGTGGTAGAAGTCATTGGGAGATATTTTTCTCTTTTATACACGACAACGACGACTTGTGTATAACATGCATATGTTACAATGCTTGTTACAATCATTCCACAGCTTGCTGGAATGATTACATGCCATTAAATAAACAAAGAAAAAAACGAAATAAAAAAATGGAACAACCTGCCAAAAAAAAAAAGAATGGTCTGAACTTATATTTCTGTTACGCATTTTGTTTACTACCTTCATAGACGTGCTTGTGCTGCAGGCTTCTTTTCACAGACCTTCCGCATGACCCACTCCTCCCCAACAGAACCAGACAAACCATATATAATCGAGAAAATTACGGCAAAGGAAGAAATGAGAAGTACAAGCAAAATCATTATTTCTCTGAGTGAACACTCCTTCTGCTTCAGAATCTCTCCCAGTTGGTAAAAGGGTAAAACAGGAGAAGGCCAATTGAGAAAATAAAAATAAACAAAGTGTAAATACTTTGTTTGCTCACTCTTCGAGTCTGAATATGCACCATCTTCCAGCAGCTGAGGATGCTTTATCTGTTCTCTTCATGGCTGACGGGGGAGACCCAGTTCCCCACTATACCACACAGCTAGCACTCCCATGCAACACACTCCACAGCTGAGATTTCATTGACCTCAGGGAATTCAGCAGTCTGGTCTTACTGCGACTCCAGAGGAACCAGCTACTCAGCTTTCTTGGGTTTCTTTAAAAAATTCATCGTGCTTTAAGTATTTTGTTTGAATTTTAGTTGTTTTGGGAATGTGTTTTATGATATTCCCCTCTCCAACCCTCCACCCTTCCATAATTCCAGGGGAATGGAAAGTGACTCCCAGCTGACTGTCCTGTGGGTCTGCAGCAATCATCCCAGAAAGCAGTATTTTCAAATCTTTATATGGTGCCTATTTATGCCCTACCAGTTCCATCTTCATGACTTCAAAAAGATTTTTTTGTTGGTGGTGGTGGGGTTTTTTTGTTGTTTTTTTTTGTTTTTTTACTACCACAGAATGGGGAGTTGCTTGAAAGGTGAAAATTGTTTGTAAAAGGCTCGTTGAGCATTTGGCATCATACTAGTTGGAAATCTGAAGTTGTAGCTTAGAGCAGAGTTCTCAGAAAATTGTGTACTTTACCCTGGAGTACTTCTACCATTGGTTTGATATATTTGTTTATGCATTTTATAAAAACTCTTAGTTTAATAGATGCTGCAAGATCAAATAGCACACTTTTGAATTATGCAAAATTGTATTATACATATTGTAAATAAACTCTATGAAATGTTAATCAACTTCAAAAAGGTTTCACAAGAATGCTGTGCTTTTTTTCTCTTTGGTACATTTGCAGAATTATGATTCTGTCATATGAGTATAGAGGTTAAATTATTTCCAGAAATAAAACTGCTTTGTGCAACAGGTAGCAAGACACATACACTATATCAGCTGAATCATTGTTTAATTTACTTTTAAAAAAATAGCATAAACAACATAAAAGCCATTAAAATGAGAAATTAAGTACATACCACCACAAACAGCTCAGTATTTATAATACTATAAAATTGTTAACACTAGATGTGAGAAAGCTTTGTAATCATTCGTTTCAGTGCCTATTACCAAGCATTTTAATGCTTCCTAGACAACCACTACAACAGAAATTCACTTAAGCTCTCAGGAGCCAGCGCTTCACTCCAGGCTTATGTGGAGGGTGACAAAGAGCACACAATGCTTGGTAAAAGCTGCAGGGAACTTGAAGTTGCCTTTTCCTTCAAAGCCTGCCCCTGCTGCCCCAGGGGAGGTTTAGCTGCCCCCAGGGGACCAGCGCCTGGCTCTGATACCAGCTGCCCTGCCGTGGTTCACGCCACTGAGAAAGACTGTGGAGAGATATAGGAAGGTAAAAATGACAGAGGAAGGGCTGTCAACATGAATTGTTCCAAGCTCAAGGATTCAAAACAGAAAACAGTAGCCAGGGAAGATAAAAAAATCCTATAGGAGATAGCCAGGGTGGCTGGTCAGGGTAGCTGACACGCCACTCAGAAACCAAGGGCAGCAAGAAGTTATGACCATGGAAAAAATCCTGTTTCAAAGAAGTAACATCAGATGGATTGCTCTAATCCCAGCCACACAGCAAATCACTGCACCTCTGCAAGTCTCTTGGCTGCCTTGGAAAACAAAAGAACCGATGGCTGGGTACAACACAGAGATGCTGAGATCTGAATTGGTTTATTGCATTTCAGGTTGCATTGGACAAGAGTCTGCACAGAGCTTTTGAGAAAAAAATTACATACACATCCTAAGCGATTCTCCTGTATTACTATTTGGAAAATTGTTTGTCAAAATAATTAAAAAGAACACTTGACCAAAAGCACTACACTCAACAGTTTTGACAGTTTCTGATTTAATAAACACATTACAGATCTTAAACTGTAATAAAATTTATGATAACTATTATAAAAATAGTAATCAATTTGTAGAGCTACACATTCTTATGGTACCTAAATTCTAAAAAAAGGTTAATTCTTTAGCAGACAATTTTAAAAGATACTCAACCAATTTCTGTAGTAACAAGGATACCCCTTGTGCTCCTGACAATGCAATTAAAGGCACCCACACTTAATGAAAACCCTAGAAATATTTGAATAAGGATGGGAATCCTTAACCACCTGTTTTCTGATGGTATGTACCATTTCTTGCTAGCCACCTTGATTCTAAATACATCTATACAGATTGTAAAGCAAAGGTATTTTCTTCAATTTTTTTTGTTTGTTTTAAATCCAATCAATATAGAAATTCCGACACTCTGGCATACTGGAACTATGGGGAGGAAAAAAAAAAGAAAGAAGAGGCAATGAAAACTTCAAAAAGTAGAGAAACTCTCAGCCACTTTTCAAGGAAGGAACAACTATTTGTAAGTCATAATGAAGGGAAGCATAAGCCGCTAACAAAGTCATTTGCAAAGACCAGAAATGATATAGCTGCTAAAAAGATTTTACAGACTTTAGGGAAGAGTTTATTCAGAACAATCAAGAAATTAAAAGTACAAAGAAAAGACTTACAAATTGCCTGTATCTCAGGGTGTGGTGTCTTGGTTTTGTTGTGGTGGGTTTTGTTTGGTTGGTTGGTTTTAGGGGAGGTTCAAATTTATCATGTGGAACATTTGAGATGAGGAAGTCTTCGGTGATTTTCTATCTACAGTATCTGATCCAATCTATTATTTTTATCAGGAAGATTTAAAAAACAAAAGAAAAAACTGGCAGATGGATTTGCCTGAGTATTCTTAAGTTTCTGTAAAACTACAGCTTTTTGAAAGAAAAAATTCAGTTAAAATACATGAAGATAATTTAAGGGAAGTTACAAGAATTATTGAAAGAACTAGATAAATAAAAATGAAAGCAAGTGATCTAAGTCTATAGAAATGGCAAATGAAATGCACAAGAGCAGCACAAAAAGGCCAGTGCTGTTTAGCATGATGAATAATGAGCTCTCTGATACAGCATTTCAATGTGTGGCCATTTAATAATATTGCGTGTACTATCAGTGCAAGTACTGACATAGTATTTTATCTAGTAATGAAATTCAGCAAAGACATTAAAAATTTGAATTAATCTTATTAGAAAAGGTATATAAGGTTATTTTATTAAAATTTCAGTATTCAGAAATAAAATACAGAAGTATGAATTCAAATGCAGGATCATTATATAAGAGCTGGGGGTGGGGGGTGGGGGGGAAGAGGAAGTAACTTCTTGTGTCTATAAATCATGGCACCTTACCCGAGGAAGCTAAGAACTAGCATCTGAATTTTACAGGTTGAAAACACAAGCACAGGGAAAGGAAAGAAATTCCCTAGGGGACAGATAGACAAGAAAGAAAGTGAGGACAGTCTGTGCTCCTTAATATATTTATATAATAAATTGTAATATTAAATAACTTGTTATCCATGATTTTTGAAATTTTTTTCATAAAATTCAAAGACATAACATGTTTTTCTCATGGATATCTTTGCAGTAGTGTATTTGAGTCACTGCAGCAAGGGCCTGATTCAGCAGCTCGATCAATAGCCGGAGGCATCAGTGTACAATTAGCAGCACACAGCCTTTTTATCCAGAATACCACCAAGCCCGAGCTAAGAGAAAACTTTTATTATTATTATTATTATACAGAGACAGGGATTCATTATTTATCACTGCTGGTCTAAAAAGCAGCATATTCCTTGCACAAAACATATTTTAAAGCATCCAGTGTATTTGCAAAGACGACCTGAAAAACTCTCCTCAGATCTGTTACATATTTTTTTCCTTAGGTGTCCTCCAGGTTTCCAATCTACACACCACTGCCAAAAGTGCTTACCCCAGCTTTTAATTTCTGCTTCAGGGCCCTGCTTAGGTTCTGCACTAGTCCTAAACTGTTCTTTTTAGCCCACTTAGGCTTTTCTCCTGGCTCAACAACTGCTTTCATTTAAATAAGTTAATAATAATAATTTGCTTTCATTAAAAAACAACATTTAACCTGTGATTAGTTGTTAGCAAACAAAGTTGGAAAACGTGTGTTTCTTGATACATAGGTAGCAATTTTCACTAGAAAAGGAAGTATGGAGTTTTTAAAAAAAAATATTACAAAACAGAGGAGAAAAATCCATTTAGAAAAATAAGAGAATAACCTAAGCATGAGAACATCTTATGCTCTAAATATAACATATGATGAACTGTAATGGGCTGTGAACACTCAGTATTTCAAACTCAGGTTTAACCTAAGAGTTATTCCATTAAGAAACCTTCAGTTAAACTGTAGGTTTAATAACTGCTTAGGTTTAACTGCTTAATGCAGAAGTTTGCCCTAATGAATCAGTTTGGTTCTACTCCAAGAAGATGCACGTGGAAGCAAATTGTGTGCACACAGAAGCATCACAAATCACGTGCACTTACCAACAGGCAAGCATGCAGTCCCTTTGGAATATTTCAGTCCACTGCAGAATAGATGCAGCCTAAGCTGAACATTTCTCATCACCCACAGAGATGTCTGATTGCTTGCCAGCTGAGTGCCTGCTTAGGTGCTTTCTTCTGGTTATTAGGCTTACAGCTGCTGAGGGCAAAACATGGCAGTGGCAGAAGCTCTTCCTGGTTGGTTTTTGCTTGTTTTGGTAAACCTTCAATGCACAGGACTCACCCTCACCTATTATTTAAATGACCTTTCACTTTACAAATACTGGAAATAGAAATCTGGTGACATTTTATAAGATCTTAGAGATATTGAAAGTCATATAATACATAATGAAATGGAGAAGGGACTTTATTCATAAACTGGAAAAATCACAGATACCGAAAGCAGGTTTAGTTCTACCTACCTGAACTTTTCTCTTGCAATACCTCTGATTTCCCATTGGCAAGAATTCTTTCCACTAGTTTTATGTTGATACCATTAAGAGAACCCACAACACCTGCATCTCCCTTATTTTTAGAGCTAATGGGGAGAAAAATGATGCATGAAGATAGCTTCTGCATACATCTATGAAAGGATGCCTGTGGCCCTGATTTTCTCTGACAAAATTAGTTACGAAAGCGTCTATCCCAACCTAGACTGACTGAAATAGGTTTTAAATTGATCTTCTACATGATCATATTTTTCTATATTCATGCAAATCTTCTGGCTACAAAAAGGAAATTATTTTAATTAAGGTGTTAATCTGTTGACATTCAAAATAGCTGTAACTCATCCACAGTTGACAAGTGTCCTTCAGGAAGTTATTTCCCCCCCCCCCCCTCCTAACTCATATCAGAAAAGGTTATTTTACCTTATAGGTACTTAATTCTAGCCCCAGACTGCTCCTCTAAAAGGCAGCATAGGAGCCAAATTGCTGAGAGTTGGCTACTGTCAAGCTCCAGCCAGCCCAGCTGTAGCTAATTTTAGCAGTCACAGATGCAGCCATAACCACTGGCAAACCTGATGTATCAAAGGCTCAGAGTTCACTTCAGACAGATGTTCCGGCAAAGCAGGATAGTTAAAAGAAAAAAAATCCAATAAACAATATCACCATTATCTACTCAGGGACTAGTGGTTTGCCCTCAAATGTATTTGTAACAGTGAGAAATGGCATCTTGTTTATTTTTCTTCTAATAAGTGTTGGTATTTCTCCAATATCACTTCCCACTCCTGTGAGTCATTTCCTTGCTATCCTACCTCACATATTTGGCTAGTTACTTGCTGGCTACAGTTTATTTGCACTTAGAAGAGTCATTATGTTTCATCAGATCTAAATAATAACCTGCTAATGACAGCAGGTTTACTTCTGTTGATTCAATTATCTACATTGCAGATAACATTAATAAGCAGACTTTGCAACGTTAAGAAGTCATTAATAAGGCCTTTCACAAAATCAAAAAGATGGCTCAGCTACATTCCAATTGTACATTCCAATGTAATAATAATGATGGAGCTACCTTTATTGTACTTGCTTTTTGCTCCCGAATCTTTGTGTTTTTTTTTTTTTTTCTTTTTCCCTCCGGTTTTTCTCCATTATATAAACATGTCAAATTTACTTAAAAAAAAAAAAACAAAGAATGAAAACCTACCATCAACTATTGGAATTGAACCTAGGAATGCTGATGTTAAGAAAGCAAAGTAGCTATTGTGGCATTTATCATATCAATAATGTTTATCATTATTTGTAATTGGTCCTATCACACGAATGATTTCCACCATAGGATGTTGTAAAATGGAGGAGGCTGATACTCTGTGAGCACTACAACCATCAGTGCTGCCAGCAGGTGGAGGGAGGGGGCCCTTCTCTTCTGTTCTGCACTGGGGCAGCCACACCTGGAGTCCTGTGCTGGGCCCCTCAGTCCAAGACAGACCTGGGCATACCCAAAAGAGCCCAGCGTAGTGCCACCAAGGTGCAAAAGGGCTGCAAGATCTGGGACTACTCAGCCTGAAGAAGGAAAGGCTCAGGGGGATCTCTTCGATGCCTACAAACTCCTGAAGGCAGGGTGCACGGAGGACGGAGCCAGGCTCTGCTCAGCAGTGCCCAGGGCCAGGCCCAGAGGCAGTGGGCACAAACCGGAGCACAGGAGGCTACCTCTGAGCACCAGGAGGCACTTAATTTACACAATCTTTACAAACACACATTTGATTAATTGAAAGCATTTTCTGAAGATAAATTTGAACGGTTTTGCCAGTCAGAGATATAACTGAGGCAATGAAACTATACTCAGGTTGCAGGAACGCACAGCCAGAGCTACAGAAAAAAAAAAAAATATATATATATATATATATTTCTATTGGAGACAAGAAGACAAGTGAACTGCTAACAACAAGAAAAACCACTTGTTTTGAAAACACTACCTTTAGTATCAGGACTACCTAGTACATCAGCTGTCTTACAACACAATTAGCAGGTACTGGTATCAAATACACTTATTTTCCCAATGTTAATAAAAAAAGGATTGGATAGTTAAGAATCATTAATAAAAAAAAGGATTGGGTAGTTAAGAATCAAACCTGAGTGAAACTGCATCCCACACTAAGGTACACTGAGATGAGGTGTACCTTAAAAATAAAGCACTGATTTTCTGCCTGAACACATGGATATCTAACCGATTCTGATCTGAACTGGAACTAGAACATCTGTTAAAAAATAAATTTTAAAAAAGCTGAAATCTAAGGAATGCAACTGAGTTTAGATACACAGGGTACAGTCTAGTCACTCAGAGTACAGACACATGGCAAGTCACCGCCCCCAGTCACTGCAGACTCTGCAAGGACTGAGCCTCGCCAGGCTGCCTTCATCAGAGGTCCCCTTCAAAGGCCAGGAACTTTGCTTTTACCTTGTGTAGCTGTAAGGGCCGCTATTCTCAGCCTGGTGGCTGGGTGTGGTTTGCTTTGTGCCTGATCATCTCTGGGTGGTGTGAACTTCTGCACGCACAGACTGGAGAGCAACGGGTTATTCCACGCAGCCTGCAACAGCTGCCTGCACATACATGGCGCAGTGCAGGGGGGCAGAGACCAGTCAGAGATGCAGATGTGAAGAAGTCTTGGACAAAGCTTGTTTAGGGGTAAGAGAGAACAACAAACAAGTATCTAACACATCTAAAAGGCACCATATTATAGAAAATTCAGATGCAATGTAGAATTGCAGATCAATGAACAAGACACAAGGTGTTGAAGCATGTTAGGAAATACATCCAAATAGCCCCCAGGTGAATCAAAAGGAAAGAAGAGGAAGAGGAACCCCCTTTAACATCCCTTTTCCCTGTAAGAATCTGGGGCACTGATGATGTCCTGCAAAGAACTGTCTTTTTCTTTGAGCAAAACTAGCACCTTCGACCTCTGGATCCAGAGGCGTGGTGGAAGGCCAAGCATAACCGTGGAAAAGGGGGTAGATACTAGAAGTGTATATATTTAAACTGTATAGATATTGAGTGTTTTTTCTATTATACTTGTAGTTACAAATAGTAACTTTTCCTGTAATATTTTCTTTTTTTCCCTACTTTTTTCCCTCTAATAACTGGACCCAACCCGACGATAATTTGATAATCCTGTTAAGATTTCAATTATACAAAGAATAAATTCTTTACACAGGTTTATTTTCCCTTTTGCCCATAAGAGTTTGTACATAACAAGGCCCATTTATCACATTTGGTATGGTCTCAACACCTCATAGAAACCCCATGATAAATTCAAAGAAAGTAAAGTAACAGAAAAAGCTCCAGTCCTGTGGTTACATACATCGCTTTGAGGCACAGAAAATGCATGACAACAGAAAAGTTTCTACTACAGAAACTGAAAAACTGGAAACACACTGTCCCACACAGCACGGGAGTTGTTTCCCAGTTGCTTGCTCCCAGCACCCAATTAAACAGCAGTGACTGAGTCCAGTGAAGGGCCACAAAGATGATGAATAGACCTAAGTAGCTATGCAACAGCTACTTGTCCCTGCTTACCTCTGTAAATTACCCCTGCTGCAAAACCAACAGTGACTGAAACAGTCACTGACTAGCCTACAACCGAAATGCCAGAAGACTACTCTCAGCCTGGTACCAGAGGGATAAAGCAGCAGCCCATGATACAACTGCTTCTAAGGTGCTGTAGTAAGTACTGTGAGTAACCTTTATGGTACTTAATACAAAGTGGTTGTTGGAAAACCACTGATAGTGGCAAGATGCTAAATTCTCTCCTATTTATGGGACTATTTAAAATGGTTATTTTTAATCTGAAGAGAAGTTAATCCCACCTGGATCCCTCAGATCAACAAAACATTATTTATAGGGTCAAATCCACTTCTCTCTCTGAACCACGACCTAGAAGAACCTCTATTTCTAGTAACTGGGGAGTAAGACTAAATTTAACCTTTGTGAACATGCCCTTCGTCACTAATATCTCAGGTATACAGATAGTTTGTTAAGATGCCATTTTGATTGTATCAGTCTGCCAAATAAACTGTTGCAAGGATAGGAAAATAGATTTTGAAGTGTTTAGGTTTCTCAGGAATTCACCTGACTGAAAAAAGAACCTATAAAAACCCGCTCATACAAGTTACCCTTCTGCTCTTCTCTCTCATATTTTCACAGCTTTGTTCAAGGCACAGACCTGCAGTCCTACAGCGTTTTGTATTTCCCAGTCTCAGTGCATGAAGTGTTTTCTGCACTCGAACCTTAACCACTGCACCTGTGCTAACAGACCACGCTTAGGAGTGCCTCTAACATGACAGCCAGCAGCTCTGGATGCAAACAAGCACTCTGCTAGAGACGGGCTCCAGTTCTACAAAAGAAATAGAAATTTTATCATAGCAGACATCCTTCTGTCTTGTTCTCCCTCTCAAGAGGAAATCAGGGCCACTGGAGAAAACAAATATTTCATTGCAGATATGCCCATCACACAGACATACCAAAGAAGTTTACAGAAGACTATATTTTCTCATTTTGAGTTTTACTATTATTCTGCTATTTGCAATACTATTAAAGCTGCTTTTTACATTGGCTCAGAAGCAATATAGCATACATAACTCACAGATGTCCCTAATACATTTTATATTTCTTACCCTCTGAAATAAAGTGATAGAGAACATCTCAGTGCTGAAGATGTAACATGAACAACAACACATTGCTTAATGACATTAAAATACCACCTTGGTCCAGCAATTTGATTTCAGAAATGTTTGCCAGAATAACAAAAACATGGGCTACCATTTGCAAACCCTTTCAGGTATATATTTGGAAAATATATAGAGAACTGACAGAACTTTAAAAATCAATAAAATCTCAGATTTCTTGATTTTTAGGTGATATCAGACTGATTAAATGTTGAACCTCTGCAGTTCATTACAACAGATGCTGAGAACGAAACTAAAAAGCATTTCCAAGTGAATGTTAAGATTACAGCAAAAACTAAAGAAAAAAATAGAGAGATTTGGACAATCAAATTAGATGCTTTGAAAGATATAGAAAGCAACCAAATTTAAAGATTGTAGCCTTTGTTTTAGATTCAGAAAACAATGTTTCTGCAAGGCATTCACATATCCTTAACAAAACATTTTGGAATCTAAAATAACATCAACAGATCAATTTCAACATTAAATGGTTTTCAATGAAAGCTATTGCTAAATTTAAAAGAATTAAATAACCATTAATGTATATTAAATAATATTTTAAAAGCCAGTGAATATCCAGTGTTGATTCCTCTATTTTGATTCCCTATTACATATTTATAGATATGCTCTTTTGTGTACAAAAATAACAGGACAAAGAGCTACACACTAAATAAACACATTGCTAATGCCATACATCAGTAGTCAGACGAAATGCATCACTCCCAAGACGTAAAGCAGATTTCATTACTATTTTTATGTTTTAAGTCTTTCTGAAACTGAAACCAACCTTCTTCTTAAATGTGGAAATGTAGCTACTAACTCGTATTATATACTTCAGAAATCTTTAAAAGATGCCATAATCTTTGGTTTTGTTTCCTAATACAGTTGCTGGCAACACTGCAAGTTATTGGTTTTTTTCCTCAACTACTGGAATGCACTAGAAAGTTTCAGAAACACACAACTTTTAGGTAGAGATTTTTTTTCAGCAGAGCGCCTTGAAAGAGGACCCCAATCTTCACAGACCACGAAAAATATTTTAAGTACATATTAATATAACCAGATAAATGTTTAGAATTTCACCAGAGAAACAGTACATGCATCCTCATGTAGCTTATTGAATGTGTTTAACAGGAATAAAAATAATTTAAAGCAATCGCTTCCTCAAAGTACAATTTTAGTAAAGCTTTGGCAAGCCACATTCCCCAGAGTGCACCAGAGTTGCAAAGGTTTGCATTCGGGCATGGCATTAACGTACACGTCTGACTTCACTGAAACTATTCACCTAGGTGTACCACACACACAGACGAGAATTTGTGAATAATTAAGGCAAAATCTTCCTAACAATTCAGTGACATGAAGACAAAAAGGTTCTTCATCTGACACTTAAGAGGTTTTTAAATCTGTGTAAATCTGACTGTATCTTCATTTTACAAACAGGACAGGTTTTACAAACAGGGCCATTGGACATAATGAGATCAAAGTCGTTATTTAAAAAAAAAAAAAATGCAAAGCTGTTTAGCAAAACAGAGATGTCAAGTTCCCATTTAATGGGAAAACACCTTGACAGGAAAAACAATGGTAGGGTTATGCTGTTCTCTCCTCGCTTCGTTCAACACTGAGCCCAGAAAGTACGTAAGAAAAAGACAGTATCTCCTCTGGAATGCATGAATCCAGGTAGGACCTCGTTCCTAGACCTGAGGGAAGCAGAAGAAACATCCTGCGAGGAGAAAAAGTGGGATGAAGCTGAAAGAAGAGGGAGGGGGACAGGCCTGGAGCAGACCACTGCAGAGACTGCCACACTGGGTGGAGACAAAGCAGGATGTCTGGCAATGTCCTCACTTCTTCAGACCACTTTGAGCAATAGCAGATATCGCCAAAGAAAATGCACAGACAGTCCTAGGATGGCAGGGGAGAGCATTAGTTAGGGGGCTATTTACCGGGGCCTTCATGTTGTCCCACGGAAGTCAGTTACTGACATTGCGTGGACACATGGCAGACAACACAGCCAATTTAAATATAGGCCATTTTCTTTAAGAATATGAATCATGGAAGAGTTGTTTCATATTACATCAAAGTGGCTTTTAGGGCCAACCAGCATGTGATACTTCTCCTCAAAACTACAGAGAAACATATTTCATTTAAGCATACATCGCTGACACAAAATCTTGTTAGCATTTCTGCAAGTGAACTTTAGAGGTACTTTATAAGTACTCTCAAGAATTTTACAGCTTTCTCCATTTGGTACACAATGAAGCACACATGAAAACCCAGCTGGAATGATATTCATTGAGTTATGCAAACACAGGTTTTAGATGGTGGTTAATCATCAAGTGTAAGAGAACAACTTTTTTCCACTACCTATTAAATAATCATGGAGTATAACATTTTAAGTATGCCTGTAGGTTACATCTGCTAACCACATTCCTTAAATTAACATTCTTGACTGAGTCAGTAATAAGACATTCCTCTGAAGCCTTACAATTCATGCACTCAGAATTTCTGCCTTGAATGACAAAGCCACCCCTATGAAACCAATTCTTTCCTGATACATTCAGCTTTTGCATATTTGCAAGTGATTTTTGAATAATTATATTTCACATCTTTGCTGTTAGGAGTCGCCTACAACTATTCTGTCTCCTATAGGCATGCTTTTCTCGATAGCTACCTGTTGGATTAAATACGACCAAGTTGCTATAAAGCTTCTCAAGCAAAGCAAACCCAACTGCCTGTATGATAAGACATGGGAAACCAAAACCACAAACATTTGGAAGCCATAACTCATGCTAAAATGTTGTTTTGAGTAGATTCCACCTGTCATTTCAGAAGTAACCACTGATATTCTGATTTGTAGCTTGCACAAACAAAAGAAATGCCCTTTTACAATCAGATTATAGCAGTGGTTTAACAGTGATTCAGGTAAACCTGCTACCACTTAATTGTTCTTGTCTAACATCATTAGACATGTTACTGATATAAACTTCAAATTAGTGACATCCAATAAAACAAAACATCATTTACTTCCCCTATGGAAAATGAAATGAATGAAAATGAATGAAATGAATGAAACCTTGGAAAATGCAAACATCAAGAAATACATACTAAACAAAGGCAACACATTTAGCTCCCTGCACAGCAAAGAACTGAAGATTATATCTAAGTAAGTGTCTAACTAATGGCAAAGTAATATTGCAAATCAACCACCTAAAACTGAATTACTTTGCACCAACACCAGAAAAAAAAAAAAAAAAAAAATCACAGGTCAGGCTTAGCTTCATTAGCTAATTTTTTTTCTAAAGATGTAAAACATACGAGAGTATTCATCTGCTTCTCATTAGGAGAGTGTATATGCCTTGCTGCTTCTGGTCTTAACAATAACTGTTGAAGATATCTGAAGATATTGCACAACAATAATGAATAATGTGACAATGAAGCAGACGCTTAAAACTAAACTAAAATGCCTTCAGAGATACGGCTTGTTTGCCAAAAAATATAGCTTTAGACAAGTGCAGTTGCGTAGGGGAGGTCTATGAACAGCAATCCATCTTTCCAAATAAGCTACACAATACAAAAATGCAAAATAACCATGTCTTAACTGTCCAGCCTTCTGAACTCAGATACCAGTCAATGATCTTCATTTCATGTGTGTAGATATACTTTTAACAATATAAACAAGATCAGTGCCATTTCTTGTCTCATTTTTTGCTGGCATAGGACAGCCAGAGGACAGAGATCATAGCAAGTGCTATTGCCTAGTTTCGCTCCCTGCAGTATTCCCATCCTTAATGAATTCCAGTTTGTGACAACAGAACAAAAAAAATTTCAGTGAAGGGACTGAAGGAGAACGCTGCTGATCGAAGGGTTTTTTTTTAATTCATTTCTACTACAATTTTCTAGCCAGACACTCCTTGTGCTTGATTTCCCATTGTAAATTTGCAACAGTTCTCTCTCTCATCTGTCATGTCCATATTTAGTTGTTTTCCAGATCTGTCTTTCATTGCTTTGTTTACTAGTTCACTAAATTCAATGCAATTGTGGTTGGGTACTGTCGACACTATTAACCCAAGTAATAGAAGTTCAAATACCAAATTCCATAGGCTACCTGAACTACAATGAACCACATTACAAAATTAAGTTTTAAAATCTAGAATTTTTCTGTAATTGAACTGTTAAAATTATACTTATCTGAACATATTTATCTATCAAAATGAAACTGAAGAACACTGACAAGTAGCCAAAGTTAGAAGCTATACTTAAATTATACTGAACACAAAATTTACTGTGATCACTGCACATTTTCTTTTGCAATTTGTTTCTTTACATAGCATTCCATAATCTTAACAAACCTGCCTTGGATTTGTTTTGCTATTTTTAAATGCTTCTTCTAAATAAGGGAATGGGAGAAACCATTTTATGATCAGTGATGTACTACATGTGTACCTCATGTCACGGGTGAATAGGGCATAACGCCCAGCCATATGGTATCCTTAAGAGCCAACTCATCTGCAGAGCATGTTACCAGGCAACACGCTGGACTTCAGTCTCAGCTTGGTTAAAAAAAATGACCTCTTAGCCCTAGAAGTTGATTGATATTCATTGAGCTGGTTAGGTTATGATCACAAGGGAAAATAATAAAACCAATTATGCGCATTGAGATCTGGCAGCATTAGACCTTCCCAAAACTCCAAATGAGTATTTTCTTCTTTCTCATCATATAACCCAAATCTCTCATTTAGCTTATTGAAAGAAGATGAATATCTTTTCCTTCAACTACATTTATAGATACTGAAGCACTATATTCACAGTTAAATTAATGTCAGCTTTTAAAAATGTGCCGGTAATTATCTCGGGGGCCACTGTCTCCCGCAGGTTGGAAACCCCAACCTCATTCTTACATTTTTTAATACATTTTTTTCTAAAAAAAAAAAAAAAATCAAGTGTGTCAAATTCTGCCAAGAGCTGTAAGGTTATTCTGTGATAGAAAATACTGTTCATGACAGAGGAAAAGCTAAAAGCAACAGGCATGCTGAGCACTACAGAACTTGATTTAAATCTGTCTTCAAGATGAACAAATCCTTTTTATTGTTGTTATTATCCTGTAAGCCAGGCAGTTTTCTTGAAATAATGAATTTTTTTTTCAAGCACATTAAGAGGCAGATTGTGTGTGGTGTAGGAGAATAAGTGTAAGACTTCTCATTTCTAACAAGGACGATTCATCTAATTCTTTCAATGACACAAAACTTTGCTGGGGCAAAAACCCTAATCATTATGTCACCGAGAAGAGCCTGGTCTCCGTCCTCCTGACACTCACCCTTTACATATTTATAAACATCTATAAGCTCACCTCTCAGTCTTCTCTTCTCCAAGCTAAAGAGACCCAGCTCCCTCAGCCTTTCCTCGTAAGCGAGATGCTCCACTCCATTCACCTCATTCCTTAGTGGGCCTACATTGCCTCTAGAGTTAGTTTTATCCATATGTATTTGAAGAAGCCATTTCCTTGATCCCTCTCGCAAGGTTTAATACTAAGGAGGACTTAGCTTCCCTAGTTGCCTCCCTACATCCTCTGACAACAGTCTTATATTCCTCCCAAGTGGCCAGTCCCTCCTTCCATGATCTGTATACTCTCCTCTTCCACTTGAGTTTGCCCAGCAGTTCCCTGTTTAATCATGCAGGTCTCCTCGCTCTCTTTCCTGACTGCCAACCTGTTGGGATGTTCTGTTCTTGAGCTTGGAAGAAGCAGTCCTTGAACACTAACCAGCTATCTTGGGCTCCTTTTCCTTCAAGTACCTTCTCCCACGGGATTTCCCCTAGCAAATGCTTGAAAAGGCCTAAGTCAGCCCTAGTTGCAATTCTGCTTGGTGCTCTGTTCCTGCCACATGAGATCCTAAACTCCAGCATCTCACGGTCGCTGCAACCAAGGCTGCCCTCAACCTTTACCGCTTCAACCAGCCCACCTTGTTAGTGAGGACAAGATCCAGCAGCGCTCCTCTCCTAATTGGCACATCCACCATTTGCATCAGGAAGTTATCATAAATGCACTGGAGGAACCTCCTGGACTGCGGCTGGCTGGCTGAGTAGGCCTTAGAGCAAACGTCAGGGTAGTTGAAATCCCCCACAATAACCAGGGCCTGTGATTGCGAGGCTGCTATCAGCTGCCTGTAGAAGACTTCATCAACTTCCTCACCCTTATCTGGTGGCCTGTAATAGACACCCACAACAGTATCCCCCATGGCAGCCTACCCCTTAATTCTCACCCACAGACTCAACTCACTCCTCATCCGCCCCTGGACAGTACTCAATACAATGTAGTCGCTCCTTCACGTAAAGAGCAACTCTGCCACTTCACCTTGCTGGCCTGTCTTTCCTGAAAAGGACATACCCATCCATGACCACATTTCAGTCATGTGAGCTGTCCCACCATGTCTCTGTAATTGCCACCAGATCATAATCTCCTGACCGAACATGGATTACTAACTCCTCCTGCTTATTCCCCATGCTACGTGCATTGGTGTACAGGCACATGTATGAGTACCGCAGTTGGTTTTAGGCAGGAGATCACTAAAAATTGTCTGAAAAGTCATAAATACACACCTATCAAGAATCATATACTTTGAATTTTTCTAATACTTCTGCATTTATTATTCAACTGTATATAAAATTGTATCATGACAAAAAGTGCTTAATACTGTTTTTAAGTATGCAATAAAATAAAATACTTCACAAGAAAAAGTAAGTTCCAAGTATGAAACAGCAACAAATAGTTTGGATCAGAAAACCACTTTGTTCAAATCCTATTATTTCAAAGAATTCTCAGGAAGGAAAAACGTTTAAAATGAACTAACACAAACACCTTTCCACATGTTCTATACGTTTCTGAGCTTAATTCATTATATTCCTTATTCTGACCTTAAAGGTGCATTTGAAAAACAAAGCAAAATGAATTATTTGCAGCTGTTCTAAGAGTAAAAGTGTCTGAAACAACTAATCTGTATACAAAAAAAATAATTGTTGGAAAGAATCAGCCAAAGGTAAAATAAATTTAGTAAACCAACCCTAACATGCAAAAGGGAAATATGAGGAAAAAAAAAAAAAAAAACAGTTTATTTGAATCTATGGCCAGAAAAAAAGAGATTATTCTCTAAGCAAGTCACTAGCAAGTTGCTCATTGAAAGCTAGAAGACAACTGACCTTGTACATACAGTCTATGTGTCTTGAGGTCCAGCATCAGCAAGGCAAGTTGTGAAAGCTAATATATTTCCTTATTCATTTTGACAGCAAAACAGAGATTTCAATTACATTCTAAGGAAAAATAAAATAAACAGGAAAAAAATCAATGTACTTACAGAAAGAAGTCTCCGATCATGAAAACAATAGGCACCACTTGCATGGGGCTTCTGTGTAGTTTCCTAAGAAAAGAAAAATGCATTCTTACTGGGAAAGGATGATTTAAAGGAGTTCACATGTTTAACCTTCAGCCACTGAAGGCTTATGGTAAGCTTTAAGATTCAAAATGTTATAATAAAAAATAAAATTGATAAGGGCTTTCACAAGACAGAAATGTTGCATTCACTATCAGGTCATAACAGCAATTTTATTGTAGCTCAAAGCAAAACAGCAAAATATAATTACTCATTCATAAACATCACGAAATATTTTACTATTTATTAAATAACAGACAAATTGTGGTGGCTAGCTTGAAACCTAAATTGTATGCTTGCATTATGAAGTTATCTACTAAAGTAGACATGCAATTACAATGCCGTAATACAAAATTTTCCCCAGTACAGGTTCCTGTTTTAATAAGAATACACAGCTGTGATTTACTTGTTGCTTATTTTTCAGTTGTAAACTTCAAGCAATTTGCAAAAGAAAAATGATCATAAAATATATAAACAGAAGGGGGCATCCAAAATATTACACATGCACATAACTGCATATTAAAATACAGTAACATTTTATTCCATGACACTTTTTTTTTTATTGATGAGCAGCTGGTGACATCTAGTATTTTACTGAATTATTCATTGAATTTTAACAGTTACAGTAAGCTCAAGCATGTTTTTCACAACAGATTCACCCTAAATGCATTTTTCATTTCGATGTGCAAGTGGAAATATTTATTCCTGATATGAATACTCTTGAATATAGAAATACAATATGTATCTGAAGTCTTCAAAGAAAATACGCACCCAGGTCTGTGTATTTCCAAAACAGTAAACAAATTTGATAATACTGTTTTATTCACTTCGATAAAATTCCAAACAGTAAACATATTGAATACTTTTTCACAAAATACCGTTATTCCTTATATGTAATTTTATTTTTAAAAAAGTAAATCACTAAATCAAAAGTTAGTAGTAGCTATCCCTAATACAGTTGAGGAAAAATAAAACAACAAGCACCACCACCACCACCAGAAAGGTATGTGTTCTATAAGCGTGCCAGGTAACATTGCAACTAATAGACATACTCATTAAAAACAAAAACAAAACCTGTAGAATCTGAAAACATTTAGAATCTCAAAAAGTAACAATCAGTGACAAAAAACATTTGGATTTTGATCCCCTTAGAGTAGGGACAACCATTAGGATAGCACCTATCAAGAGAAGATCCAGTTCCACAACTGAAGCTCCTAGCAATAACTGGGACTCACCACCAGAAAACCCTACATTAATCAACTTCGGAGCTAAAGACACAAGTTTCTTTTTTGTGTATGAAATAAAATTAGCCACACACATATAAAAATACTGTACAAAAGGCAACTCACATAAGAAGGTTGCATATGCACATAAACTATATGTTAAAAGTACCACATCTTATCCTTTCTGGGTACTGGTTTTGTGTGAGATGGGAGATATCCCCAACTACAACACAAGGTAAATTAATGAGATGGAGAGCTTCTTAAACATTTCTAAGGAGACTTATTTAAGTAATTAGCCTACATTTTCAAAAATTATTTTTGATTTAGGACCATCTTGTAATGCCATAATGAAACTCATGTCCATGGTCAACAAAACTGAATTGAATAATTAAGTTTCAAGATTTCTCTAGCAGGGGTACATTTGTTTCACAATTTGAAATCACTGTGAAAATTGTAATGCAAGCTAACACCTTTTAGACTTTATACTAACTAAAATGGTACCTCAGTGAGGTTACAGGACATTAGTTTTCCTTTTCTGAAAGACGTGTCTGACCACACAATCCTAGCAGACTGTTTAGCAATGTGACCTTTTATTTGTTTTTAAAACATTAGGCTCCCAACCCTTACCACAGAAAGTAGTTTCTTACTGCGTTGTTGGAGACAAGGAAGATGGGCACATTTGTAAGCTTTACAGAGACTTGTAAAGATGTCAGGGAAATGCACAATTTGTATACTACTTTGAATGAACCAGAGTAACTGTCACACGTAATACACTACATGTAAGGATAGAATCATAGAATCATTAGGGTTGGAAAAGACCTCCAAGATCATCTGGTCCAACGATCACCCTACTACTAATGTCACCCACTAAACCATGTCCCTAATCACCAAGTCCAACCTTTCCTTAAACACCCCCAGGGACGGTGACTCCACCACTTGCAGTGCCCCTGGGGGCTCCTGCAAATTACCCATACATTATGGAGCATACTTTGTTATCTAACTAATCAGACAATATCTAAACAACAAGCATTATTGTTCAGTCATTCATATGATTCTATGAAGTGATTTTCAGGAGAATACACTTGAGAAATGCTATTTTCTGAAAGAAAAAAAATCTGCATTCTGACAAGACCCCATTACTCTTTAGACTGACATGACATACCATTAAGACTGTCCACACAGCTAAAAGCAGCCTTGTGAGGAAACTATGTCTATTTTTTTAATGTTAAATTTTCTTTTCAAGAACTGACATATAGCTCAGAAAAACAAGATGCAGGTTCTTGTTTTGCATTCATTTTGCACAGAAATATAAACAATTAACAACATTTTGCTTGCATGTGGTATTGCAACCTTCGTAAACAGCAGAAGTAACATTCTGCAGTGCTCCAGTCTGTCTTTTCTGATCCACAACGGCAACATTTGTAAATAAAAGGACTTGAGTCAACTAGAAGAAATCCTACCAAGTATCTACGAGGAAGTATAGCAAACAACATCCACTTAAAAATGGAAAAGTTGGGTTTTCAGCTGAGAATTTCATGCACACAGGCAAGTTCTGAGAACACCTTGGCTCCCTCATGGCAGTCAGATCAGATAGCCCAGACAAGCAGAGCTTATTCCTGCACTTCTGGCTTTACAAAGTTACCACACCTGGGCATTCCAACAGTACTCCAGCCATTGCATTGCTTTTGCATGTAAGTAGCTCCCTTAAGCATTATATATAAAAACAGGCAAGCCTGGGTCAATAAGTAAAAATAAATATACATAGTTACTAAGTTTGCTTTACACCTTCACAACTCTATCAAAAAGCCTATGTATGAATTAATCTAATTTGATACTTTTAATTCTCTTCCAAAATGCAATTAACAATAATAGCTGTAGCTTTAAGTTAAAAGTCATTCCCTTTAGATAACAGTGAAATACAACAAGCAGTGAGCTTTGCCATCATTAGACTTTTAACCATATTACTTCTATTTTGAGGCTTTTTTGTTTGGTATCAGTTTAATTTCCTGTCAGCCTTACAAGAGATTTCTAATGTTTGGGCTGTAGGATATGCTCTGATTAAAAATAATCTTCCCAATTACTGCCTGGCATGAGTCTACTGCCACATGCACTCTGCCACTGGCTTCTGAGTTTCTGTCAGCAGTAATTGTATCTGTAGCTTCTAACTGTAAATGAAAACCCAGGGGGCATATTTGGGTTCCAGTTTCCTTTGCCTAGCCATATCTTTTAATTTGCGCTGTCTGTCAAAAGGAGATGTTTGTAGGCACTAAAAGGAAATCCTCAGAACATCAGGTTAAAAAAAAAAGAGGAAAGGAGGGAAAAAAAGAAAGGCGACCAGAATATGATAAACTATATTTGATATTCATACCAGCATACTCCATGTAGATAGGGAATCTCACTACATTTTATTAGCCTTAGAAGAGGTAAACTGAAACCATTTACTGAGCATTTTAGCTGTATTTTTTTTACCATTAAATTTAATCATAAGTTTTCAGCAACACCTTATCATTGCTATTTTTTGCAACGTGATCGTTCTAATGAGTACTTGACAGAACAGTTTCCTATCACAGTGGAGGGGAAAAAAATGAAACCACCATGTTTCTCAGGCCCTGACCTATACTATAGTATGGGGGTTACCCTTTACAGTGCTGGACAGAGCTCAGGCC
Organism: Cygnus atratus; assembly: GCF_013377495.2. Taxonomy (NCBI): domain Eukaryota; kingdom Metazoa; phylum Chordata; class Aves; order Anseriformes; family Anatidae; genus Cygnus; species Cygnus atratus. The sequence goes on from NC_066376.1 coordinate 15,600,237, forward strand.
TGTGTCGCAGGCAACCTGTGCCATGGGTGGCCCGCTCAAGCCTACGCTGCAGCTTGCCTCCAGGCTGCTTTTCAGTCCCTGGATTTCAGACCCATGTTGTCACCTTGCCTCTGTTCCCAACTAACTGCTGCTCCTGGAGCCAGGGCTTGGTTCACCACCTTGCTTGTGGCCTTCAATGTGTCTAGTACCTGGGTCTGCCCTCCGCCTTTAGACCCAACAGCCCTGCGCGCCATGGGGGATGGCACAGACCACGCCGGGTTCCCTCAGCTCCAGCCTTCCTTCATGGGCAGCCAGGTGGCACCAGGCCCTAGGATGCCTGTGTGGAAATATGCTGCTTAAGCCTGTCAGCGGAAGTCCAATGTAATCACAATCACCAGCCTCGTGATAAACTTAGGTTAAGATTCTCATTGATTCACTTTTCCTCTTAGACATGTTACTGTTAGGAGAACTACACAATGGGAAGGCGGCTTTGGTGTTGTCAGGGAATGCCTTCTGTGTGACTAGAACAGGATGGAAACAAGGTGCCCTGGGCCAATTGCCCAAAGGAAAAGCACCTTGGGACAAACGAAGTACTAAGAACAGACTGGACTCTGAGGTAGATACTGAAGAAACTTGAGGAGCAAAAAAACATTTGATATAACATCAAAAGTGAAACTTTTTGTAGAAGGGTAAAGTACAGCCAAGTACATGAAACGTACATTCACATATGTTTACATAGGATATACAGCGTTCTGCAAAGAATATTCTGGATACATTCACTTTAAAGAGGAGTCTACTGTAAAGTTCTGTGGAAATGACTTTCTCCGAGGTTCAATATTTGGCCTGTCAAAATCAAGTAAATTTTTGTCTCAGAAGTTAAATGGCATCCAGCACATTTGGAATTCAGCCAAGAACACTCCATATTTTTTGCATACAGGAATCATGAAAGTATTCTCTGCAGTAAGAGGACAAATACTGAGATTTGGTGAATGTGAGTAGAATTTGTCCAAACAGGATCTGAACTGAACAGATGTTCTTTGCATAAACATTTTTTTTGAAACCTTGACGCCAAACGCTGGTGCTCTTTATTATGTTTGTTGATTGACACTCTACTCGGTATGCTTGTACCCATAAATGAGGGGAGAAGGTTGAAAGATGGGAACGGAACTGATTTCTATGCTGCCTTGGGCCTTTGGCAAAACTTTTTTTAATACAGCTTTGCTGTCTTTCCTGACAAAAGACCAGTAGCAGATTAGAACCACAACATATTAGCTGTAATGCAAGCAGTTTCTCATCAGTGCAATAGACATTGTAATGACCACCACACTCATAACTGTCTTGTATTATGGAGGTTAAAATGCTTGGGATCTGTCAAAATCTTGAATGGCAGTAGAAAGGAAATACTTTAAAAATATTGTACAAGCTGCTCGGTTAGTGCTGCCCTACATTAAAGTACAGCAGCATTCTACATGCTACAATGCAGAACTGGACTCTGATACCCCTCAAACTATCTTTCCTTCTATTTCTGTATCTCATTTGATATAAAAGCATCACTTGCAAGGTACATACCCTCAGAAGTGAAATTTGATCATTGAAATTGCCAGAATCTTTTAATAAACACCTACTTTCTAAAATAGAAGGTAAGCCACTGAGTTCAAAATGGTTATTCCTGTAACCGAGGCCATACGGATATTTAAATATTTTTTTGTATCACAGCATAACTGTAGTATTAAGCATGACACTAAACAAATACATTATGAAACAAATATTGGGAAAGGACAAATGGAATCACAATAAGGTAGGAAACGTGCACATAGATATGACCGATCAAAACCCCTACTAAAGTGTGTCATTTCAGATAAATTTCTCAAAAAATACATAGCATTCCATTTCCATTATTCAGATTAGTGTTCCAACAATACTGAAGACATCAACTGGACTGTGGGAAAGAAAGAAAGTACTTCATTGATGTTACTAATCTTACTTCAGTTTTCTGTTTCATAATTCAATCCTTGCTCAATAGAGAAGTAAAAATTTAAATTGTTTTCACTTAACCTCAGCATATGAACAGTCCTTTGGAATAACCTCAGCCTCTCACAAAATTACAAAAAAAAAAAAGTTAATAATCAAAATATCTTACTGCTTAAATGGTAGGCTGACTATGACTGGCATTTTCTCCAGATAGCACAGAATTCATGCAAACTGCTGCCTGTCTGTCTTCTACAAGCAACCCACCTCTGCACAGGAAAAAAAAAATCAATTACCTTTTGCACAAATTATTAATGAAATTTTCAAAAAAGAAATGCAATTTAGAGGGTTTTAACCTTAAAAATTGTCATCTTTTTATATACTTTCCCTCTTTTCCATGCTTACATACGAAAGATTCACTCCAGTCTTAACTTTTGATAATTATGTTTTTACTTATTTATTTCAAATTAGGTTTAAAGCGTTCTTTAAAAAAATCTCTAGTCAAATTATATTTTCACAGCAGTAAATCCCCAGGATGTCCTACATCAATTACCATGAGTGTGTGCATACTCACTAGTCAGTAAGTGAAGTCTTCAGTGCTTCCAAGCTTTCAAGAGAAGTCAAACTGTCAGCACTTGGCCAGCCATACTCATAGCACAGCTGTTCTACTGGGCCCACAACCACCATGAACTGCTGCCAGATACTTCTCTGACCAGAGAATTTTATTGTGACCTAGCATCGCTTAGCTGTACTGCTTTCTTGGAACACCTCTTACTATCTTGCTACTACAGACAATGGTAAAGTGTCCCCTCATCTGAAAAAACACCGACCAAACTGACCAAAGACTAACGAATATCTTAAATGTGTTACATTATTCATGTATCAGATTTATAGAACTCACAGATGAAAAAGGGAAAAAAAATCTGCAATTCTGTCAAAGACATTCAAAGATCCTTTCAACGATTTTTATGACAGTCATTGTTTGGACAGACACTGGAGAGAGATGGATGCAGTGAAAACAGTATGTTGAGAATTGCACATACATGACTACCTAAAAGCATTGCTGCTAGCATAAGGCTGCAACACCAAAAATACAGCCACATTTATCTATTCTTGGTGTGTAAACAGAGGTAAAAGACTACCTCTGTATTAAAGAACAACAAAAATTAACTTTGGAAATGATTCAAGATTAATAAAAAAATTACATATAGGGAAAAACTAACAAAGAGTAGTTTGTTCATTTCTTTGAAAATATTTTCAAAGGCAGTTCAAAAAAATCCCAAACCTCTCTATTTCATATATTGTTTTTACTAGTGCAAGTTCTTGAACAGGTTTTTAAATGTCCTTTTAAAAGCATCTCTGAACTTTTGATGCTAAGAAAGCACTCTAAAATGCAGAAGCCTCCATGTCTGGGAAAATCAGCTCCCTAGCTAATTTTAAAGACAGTGCAGAAAGCATCAAAATCCTAGGCACCAAGTTTCTCTGTTACTATGGGCATCATACCTACTACTTAACAAATAACAGTTTTAAAACTTTTCTTCCAATTTTTTTGCTTTTCTCCTTATTCTTCTGCATCAAGAGGCTGTTCTACCGAAGCTCTTGAGCAGTTTCATGAACGTCAGAAAGATTACTCACACATTTAAACATAACAATACACTTACATGCCTGCTAGATTAGAAGATTATCAGAAATTCAAGCAAAGAGGGCATACAAAGAAATAATTTGAAAAAGGCTGACCTGTTACTAACTGTAACTGTAGAGAAGTCCTATCAATTACAATGGTGAGCTTTTAGCACTGAATACCCAGATACTGACAAAGACTGAACATTATACTGTCAGAATAGGGTTTTTACATTTTCATTTGGAAACTAATGGTTCTCTCATCATAGGTCATGAAATGAATCAGACCTATACAAGCAATGTAGCTCTGAAAGAAATTTCAGGTGTAGAGAAAAGAATGCTAAATTTGCTTATTTTTTTCTTCTTTTTAAATGAAAATTTTGACATTGTTTAAGCCTTTTAGTTGTTCAGCTAAAATTAATACACAGAACAAGGGAAAGTTGTAAAACAACAAAAAAAAGCGTCTATCCAATAGCTTTGCCAGTTGTGATATGGCTATTCTCAGTTATTCTTACTGAAACAAGCCAAGCTATAGGGTGTCCCTATTTCCGCGGTCAGGAAGTGTAACGCACAGCAGAGCCGTGACCAGCCCTAACGGCAGTTACGGGGTACAGCACTTTCCTCTGACTGAAGCACGGTTCTTGCAGGCAGAAATTGACATTGGGCAGACACTCCACACTTTCTGACCTAAAGAAAAGTTGTACACCAGGAAAAATACAAGGATCCTTTTACACACTGAATGGAGAGAGGTGGAATGGGTTGGCTGGCATTCATCAGTCTTCAGGAAAACTGGAAACTTCAGGAAAACCAGCTTCTGCAAGGTTATCAGGTCTGGAAAGTGTCCAGCTCTCCCACCCAATGACACGCAAACCATGCCAGACCTCAGGCACAGGAGCCAAGCAGGCTCGCTCTCCCAGATCCATCCGTTCCCATTTCCCCCGCTTGGGGCAATCCCATCCCGCTCCCTGGGCAGTACAGTGCTGCTGCTCACCGCAGGCTGACTGACGAGGGAGCTTCTAGGGCTTTTCCTCACTGAAGAGCAAGAATGAGGGGCCATATAACTCCTTGTTAACAGCAGCAGTCTTCCTTACAGGAACCAATACTGTTCTAGCTTTAGGTACCACAGAACAACACACACAAGCAGTTATTTTAGCTCACTAAAATCCAGTGGTAATGAAACTGTCATGAAGTATTTCACCAGAACCAGTAAAGCATCAGCAGAAAAGGCAGAACGTACCTCCTCCTCAACTCATCCAGCTATTGCATTCTGATATAGCCTTTAATGTTAATCTCACTGACCCAAAATTATTTTTGATAGCTCATTTTCATTCGGTTAATCACCATGCTATAAACTGAATAATGCAATTATGTAATTTAGATCAGGGAAGCAAAAACCTGTATGCCTTAGAAATTGCTTATTTCTAAGAAGAGCTAATAGACCTTTTTTGTTGGTATTGCAAAATTATTTAGCCATGCATATATACAGGAAAAAAAATATTCCTGCTCAAAGAGCATACAGAAAGCAGCTATCCTCGGTTCTTTATTAAAATCATAATTTTGTGAAAAACCTCAGGCAATTCACAGCTTCACAAGATTGAGCCTTGTCACTCCCAACAGCAGCCATATAACCAAGGATTTTGTGAGTCACAGCTACCACATCCACAAGCATAACCTTCATTGTTCTTACTCCAAACATTGTATTTAAATGAAATTATAAGGCTGTATTCTTGAAAATCTTCACACAGACTGGGACTTGCATAAAAAACGTGATGAAAACAGTTTTCATAAATGATCTTAATATTCCACCACCAGAACAGAAATGAAGTCATATCTGTGACCCAAATGTGACATTATTGCCAGCTATTTTAATACTGAATTTCTCTTTCTCTTACCAGAGTAACCACAGGCTGATGTTATTTTTCATGGGAAGAAGGAACAAAAAGTACAAGTATAAATCATGCAACCTTATAGGTTTGCCCAGGCACACAGAAAGCATCTCTACAGAACCAGTTGTCCCTAATTTGTAAACGAACAAAAAAAAATGATTATTTATAACTAGTTCTTTTTATTTGTGCTACATCCACTGAGAAAAAGCCATGGGTAAGCTTTGCAGGTTTTCTTCTGCTTTTTGAATAACCAACCCCACACCATTTTTTCTTTATCTGTAACCTTTCCTAGCATGCTGTGAAACTCCCAAACTGCAAGTAATGGTAACTTCTCCATCACTCATTGCATTGGGAGCTTCACATCAGTACACTGACGTGAAATAAGACGACTTATCAACGAAGAGAGGTCAATGGCTTCTAAGGTTGGAATAGGAACCTGCTGGTTGCTGCAAATCTCTCACCAGTGCATTTGAGCCTGACACTTAATATTCAACCTGAACTGCAAGCTATGTACTCAAGGATAAAGCTCAGTAATAATAAAGATTCACAGTCTGACAAGCTCAGCATACAAATCCTCAGTGCAGAGCTCATTTTGAATATATATATATATTTTTTTACATCTAAAAAGAGATTAGGAATACATTTTTTAAAAAATACAAAACAGTATTTCCCATTTGGTAAGAAAAACAATGGAACAAGAATATAAAATTTTAGCCTGCAGTCAGATATTGGTAAAAAAAAAAATATATAGCTGAAAAATAGCATTTTTTTCTTTTAACAGTATAGATACACCATGTATGTAATCTTTATCTTGCTTAAGAGGCATTAATCTTTATCTTGCTAAAGAGACATAGGAATACATCAAGTAATGTATACATTTTGTTTTCAAGGGCCGAACCTTTTGAGCCAGAAATCCACTGCTTTAAGCCAGAAGTGGATTTGCCCAAATTTCAGATGGTTTATATCTTGTACCTAGCATGCTGTATGTGAAAGACAAAGTCAGACTTTAAAACCTTGATACGTGTAACTCAGACATTGTATCCATGGTCTAACTAGTCCAATATTCAGGCACCAACAAGTGGCAGTTGCTAACATCCGTTGATAGACTCTAGATTATTTTTATTTTCTGCCCATCACATAGAGTTTCTGATTTCTACACGGAATTTAACCTCTTAATTTCTGGTCTTAATCATCTTTTATTTTATCCTACATTACTTCACAGTAAAACATTCATTGTTTATTTTACAATGACAATGTAATGTCATGACCCATTTATTTTTTCCCTTTCTAGGTTTATTTTGCATTACAATAACCTGGCAACTTGTTTTCATGTGTTTTTTTTCTACATTGTTTATGGATGTAGGAAGCAATTTAAAATCAAAGAACTCATAATTAAATGCCTAGTAGTTTTTACACTGAAAATATTCTTACCAAATGTTTGCTCCACTTAGAATCTTTTGCTTATTTTGTATTTAGCTTTGAACATCTAGATTTCTATTGCTCAATCTACCCCTTTTAAAATCACATTGCATCCAATTTAACTACATCTCACTAAACCACCTGGTTAGTCATACTTTGATTCATTCCATTTCATTGCCTTTCACATTTAAATTACCCTATTTCTTCTCCTACATCCCATACTAATCTTAAAAATGAAAAGTCTCACTTTGTGCAATGATTATATTTCACCCTCACATAATTTCCATTATTAATGCTTTCTCATTTTTCCTGTATATTTGTGAGTTCTCCTGCAAAACTGGTGACCAAAACAACTCAAAAATTGCATTTAATCTCATCTCTTTAATTTGGATTCCTCCTACAAAAACTCAGCCAGCACTACAAGAAGTGATGTTACATAAACAAAAGAATAGTTTCGCTAATCCCATAAAAAAATTCTTCACAAATTTCTTGATTGAGCCTTAGAAAAAGATCATTTCCACTGCTGAGCAACGGATTAATATTTTTCTTTAGTTAGCGCAGATATAAAAGTGCTGTAGCATGAGCTCAAATAGAGGACGAGATTGTTAAAACAATTGGAAAAGTGCATGGTTGTCAGAATTCCTCTCTATGCTGATTCAAAACTAGAGTACCTGAACAACCCTTACTGCCAAAATCTTGGCTGGTTTAAGCAAAATCACCCAATGTGTCTTCAACTTTTTATAGGGAATGGAAGTTTAAAGGAATTAAAATGGAATGGAATAGAATGGAATTTTCCCAAGTCAAATAAAAAATGGCTCAAGATGTTGCTATGGAAACCATTCATTATGAAAGCATCAGATGCAGGTTGTTGGATAAAAAGATTGTCTAAATTAAACATGGCAACTTGAAGATTCATCCATTTTTTCCTTACCTTGTAAAATATTTTGGAAATTCTTTGGATTTTTTTATTATTATTATTTTTAACAAAAGATCTAGGATACTAAACAAAAACTTCAGTATTTTCTTTGTTACTCAAAACTATAGCATGATAGTTTGTAGCTCGAAGAACACATACATGAAGGAATCACAGAATCGTCTACGTTGGAAGAGACTTCCAAGATCACCTAGTCCAACCTCTGACCTAACACTAACAAGTCCTTCACTAAACCATATCACTAAGCTCTACACCTAGACGTCTTTTAAAGACCTCCAGGGATGGTGACTCAACCACTTCCCTGGGCAGCCCATTCCAATGCCTAACAACCCTTTCAGTAAAGAAGTTCTTCCTAATATCCAACCTAAACCTCCCCTGGCGCAACTTTAGCCCATTCCCCCTTGTCCTGTCACCAGGCACGTGGGAGAATAGACCAACCCCCACCTCGCTACAGCCTCCTTTAAGGTACCTACAGAGAGCGATAAGGTCGCCCCTGAGCCTCCTCTTCTCCAGGCTGAACAATCCTAGTTCCCTCAGCCGCTCCTCGTAAGACTTGTTCTCCAGACCCCTCGCCAGCTTCGCCGCCCTTCTCTGGACTCTCTCGAGCACCTCCATGTCCTTCTTGTAGCGAGGGGCCCAAAACTGAACACAGTACTCGAGGTGCGGCCTCACCAGAGCCGAGTACAGGGGGGACAATCACTTCCCTAGACCTGCTGGCCACACTGCTTCATATGCAAGCCAGGATGCTGTTGGCCTTCTTGGCCACCTGAGCACACTGCTGGCTCATATTCAGCCAACTATCAACCAGTACTCCCAGGTCCTTCTCTGCCAAGCAGCTTTCCAACCACTCATCTCCCAGCCTGTAGCTCTGCTTGGGGTTGTTGTGCCCCAGGTGCAGGACCCAGCACTTGGCCTTGTTGAACCTCATACAGTTGGCCTCAGTCCGTCGGTCCAGCCTATCCAGATCCTCCTGCAGAGCCTTCCTACCCTCGAGCAGATCGACACACGCACCTAACTTGGTGTCGTCTGCAAACTTACTGAGGGTGCACGCGATCCCCTCATCCAGATCATCGATAAAGATGTTAAAGAGGACCGGCCCCAGTACTGAGCCCTGGGGGACTCCACTAGTGACCGGCCTCCAACTGGATTTGACTCCATTCACCACGACTCTTTGGGCCCGGCTATCCAGCCAGTTTTTAACCCAACGAAGCGTACGCCAGTCCAAGCCACGAGCAGCCGGTTTCTTGAGGAGAATGTTGTGGGAAACGGTGTCAATAGCCTTACTGAAATCAAGGTAGACCACATCCACAGCCTTTCCCTCATCCACTAAGCGTGTCACTTTGTCACAGAAGGAGATCAGGTTTGTCAAGCAGGACCGGCCTTTCATAAACCCATGCTGACTGGGCTTGATCGCCTGGTTGCCCTGTAAGTGCCGCGTGATGACACTCAAGATAATCTGCTCCATGAGCTTCCCTGGCACTGAGGTCAAACTAACAGACCTATAGTTCCCTGGGTCTACTCTCCGGCCCTTCTTGTAGATGGGCGTCACATTTGCTAGCCGCCAGTCGACTGGGACCTCCCCTGATAGCCAGGACTGCCGATAAATGATGGAAAGCGGCTTGGCCAGCTCCTCCGCCAGTTCTCTCAGTACCCTCAGGTGGATCCCATCCAGCCCCATCGACTTGCATACGTCCAAGTGCTGTAGCAGGTCACCAACCATTTCCTCGTGGATAGTGAGGGCCACATTCTGCTCCCCATCCCCTTCCACCAGCTCAGTGTACTGGGTATACAGAGAACTGGTTTTGCGAATGATACAAGTCTCATGACCACTAACTAACCTTTAAAAAATAAAAATATATGAAAACAACTTTTGGAGAATTGATAAAATGTCTTCATGTTGTTTGAATATCAGAGCTCTTCTGGGTATCAGTGGATATTACCCATTATAATTCAGATACCTTTGAATAATTCAGTGCTTTAACTTACTTCAGCAATTCTGCTGAAGAGAAGCAGTAAGTGAACATTTATTATAGGCCATAGCATGAATCCATATAATTAATATTTTCATGTACTTTACCTGTCTTACATTTGCACTTGAGATATTAAGATGGTGTTAAGTAAAAACTGAGACAACTTGCTATCCCACTTTTCATAAAGATGCTTCAATTTATATAATTATTTGATTTACTGTTGCATCCTTACTCAAGTTACATATTCTGCTAATATGCTAACAAAGTAATTACCTATTTCATGGTAGAAGTCATTGTTTTAAATCAAGTTAGCCTTTTTGTTGCAAAGGGAATGTTATTGTTTGTGCTTCCTTGGAATCAAAACACCCTTTTCATGATACAACAGCAGTGTACTTCATTTTTTCCCCATTTTATGTGGCATGCTGAAGCAAAACAGATGATATGCCATTATTCAAGCAGAAGAAAAATAGCAGAACTGCACTAACAAGCGTCAGAAATGAATAAAGGCATATGAAATTACATGAAAACAGCATTTAAAATATGCCCTCATTTTTCAAATATTAGTTCAGAAGGCCTGCACCCAAGTGATTATAAACTTTACACTAAGATGACAAGATTGGGATTTAGTTTTGGAACAAAAATAAGCAACACTGAAGAAAAGCTGATCTCAGATTTTCTTAGTCTGCTACTGGTGAAAAGTTAAAAAGAAACTACATCCTCATGAAGTGAATTCACATCTTTGGTTAGAAACATACATTTGGTCAGAAACATGAAGAAACAACACATTAGTATGTATTCTTTAAACAAACAATTTCTGCTGATTACCAAACAGTATACTGATATCATCTGAAAGTTTTGCACATCTACTGTCGAGACTCAAAAGATGGCACAGATAAACAGGGGTAGAGATATAAGAAAAAATGAAACCAATTTCTGAAAATTCTGAGAAAATAAACTTTATACTGGTTTTCAATAAGAACTTCCATTCACAAAGGCTATTACTCTGTCTCATGCGATTTAAATACATCTTTATCAATCTTCCAAATAAAGTCACAAGTCCTTGCGGCACACTGTACTATGCGTGTACAGAGCTCACTCTGCTTCTGAGTGTTGTCTTCAGTACTCACTACTCCTTGTTCGAATTCTCTACTTGATAATCAGGTTTCAATTTTTCCTCCAGGCTGTTACTTATTCCTTTTTTCCTTCTTGTCATATGTACAAAACCTCTGTATCACAACTGAGTTCTTTTCCTAATCACGATGTGTTTTTGCTGAGATGTCAGCAAATTTGCAAACAAAAATAAAAGTAAAATAAAAGCCTCAGAACAGTCTAACCAGATGGTCTGGTTGGGAAGCTGTCTCTAAAGAAGCAGATTTTAACTGAAGCTCTTCGCCAACCAAATGGAATAAGATAGTCTACTGCTTCTTGTTGATTTAAGGTCTGTGACACACTGCAGCTGTCACAATGAAGGGCAGACAGAAACTGCAGTTTAACCACTAGAAAAATACATTAAAACATACAAGTTTTATAAATATTCACTTGGTACCTGCCTTCTGTTACATGCCTCCATATTGGAAAAGGTATTTCTCTTCCCTCCTCACCCTTTAGAGATATATGAAGTTTAACATACTGACTGGTACTTAACAACCAGATTTTGTCAGTTTTTGTGCTGAATGGCATCTTGTTTCTCCCGTTGACTTTCATGGCACTATTCACAATGTAAATTATTGTCGCAGTTTCAGACAGGTGACAGCTCTGTGTACTACCTCTGAGCACTGAACTCAGGAACGACATGCTGTCAGGCAAATTACCTTGATGCCGCCTAAGTCCTCACTACTGCCACAAGGGACACTTGGACTTTGTGCCTGCCCTCCCTCCATCCTGGGGCTGGAAGGACTTACTGGGTGGCTGTGTCTTTTGCTGGGAAGGGATCTTAACAGATTCCGCTGGAAAAGGGGAAGGGAAGGTAGTCTCACAGGGCCCTGACCCATCTCTCAAGGGAGGTTTAGGGATGAGCTGCCCAGGCTGGGTAGCTGCAGTACAAGTCAGGGTGAAGGCATCAGGCAACCACCAGTATACGCAGCTTGAAGAACAACTGGGAGTCAGCAGCGCCCGCAGCTCTTGGTGAGGCCAGATGGCCCAGAACAGCCCTACAGGCATTAACAGGAGCATGGCTGCACTTCAGCCTGCTCCTGAGCGGACGCTCCCTGTTGTAGAGTAAGCTGGGTCAGCACCGAAATCAATGGATTTCCCATTTTACATGAAAACAGATGGAGCACAGGGAAGAACAGAAGACGTTTACTGTCTAATTTCTTCTCTTGATCTGGATATGACTTTGTGGGATTACCGCTGGCTTCATTTAGGTTTTGTACAAAAGCACAAGTTTCTTCTTTCACACAGCAGTTTTTATTTGAATAGAAGATAAAAACTGCACAGCAGATTCAAATTCAATCTGTGCTAGTCATCCTAATATTTCTTCCTGCCCTACCAGAAGCAGCACGGAGCCGGGAGAGCAGTTCGGAAGTGTAGGCCCGATGGCGAGCACACGCCTGGCCGCTGGCCCAGCCCGCTGGCAGTGCTGAGCGCACCTGAGCAGCACAATGGGACACGCTCCACTTGTGCTCTCCTGGCTCCAGGGGAAGTCATTTTGCATGTTATCAGCCCCTTGCAATCCGTTCAACTCAACTTTCAGCATTAGTCTGATCTGAGATGCACATTTTCCCTCTATAAGAGGCACCAACCATACTGAAGGACCTAAACAAAAGCCTGCACACTAACGTATACATAACACATGACTATGTACCAGTCCAGACAAACAGAACAAAAACTCCAGCCCTTTCCCATGTTATCACTCCTGTCCACCTTACAAGTATTTCCCACATACGGATCCACGCTTAAAGATAAAGCCTTATATGCTGAGGTGGCTTAGCTTAACAGGATGATCAGAGAACCAGGGCAAAAAAAAACATAGAGGATGTTAAAAAAAATCAAATTACCAAGGTACAGCCTTGTAAAAATTATTTGGTGCTTTACCTGAAAGATGAGCACCTCAAACAAATCTTTTTGCTGAGACCAACATGAGATTTTAAAATGTTATTAAAACATGTCAGATCATAGCATCTGCCTCCAGTTGCACCAAATCAAGCTCACCAGAGTGTAATTTCACTGTTATTGGGAGCTATACAAGGGACTGATTTGGTTCAGCATATCATGTTAATCAGCACAGAACTGATTAATTTGTGCCTGAGTAATTCAAAAGGATTAACAAAATTCCAAAACAACTGCTGGTGGAAGAACTTTGTTTTCTGTGCTATTTAGAAAGACATCTGGTCATATCACTATCTGTATCAGGAAGATAATTAATGAAAGTTATTAGCTGTGCAAGTCTTTCCATCAACTGAAGGAGTGAGCATGTGAGAGGAGTGGTCTGGAACAGCTACAAACAAAATTCACCTCCATCCTTTTCCACAAGGAAAGCTACATTCAGTTCAGAAACAGCACACCAGTTTCCACAACACTGGATGCAAGACATGGTAAGGCACTGTTGTAAATCAGTTTGGAGTCCCTTATTTCATGTGTAAACCACCAGACAGCACACACAAGTATTTTAGACATATCATCATTGATAAAAATTCCAGGGAACAGTTACATTCTTCACTGAAACGTAAGGAACTGAAATAAAATGGCTTTGTCAATAAACATAAATAGACTTTAAAATTGGCTGAAACGTTTGAGATCTAGCAGCAGCTCCTCTCCTGGAAATACAAAATTCTTAAAGATCAGCTCCAGAATAATTTCAGTGCTGAATCACTTTGTTCTTTCCTTTCTCTTCATAAAATTTTATTTGTCCTATTTTTTCCTGACATATGAATATATTACTGAAAACACAGTTACAACTATTTTAAGAAAAGAACAGGTTTTTGTAAGTCATTCCACCTTCTATAAGAAATCATTTTAAAATAATGCTACAGCTCAAGTAAATTCTACAGTTCTTCTACAGTTCCTGCAACATAAAAGTACATATTTTCCATTTTAATTTATGTTGTGTACATAATGAATTTCACAGTTTTTGCTAATGTAAATACTACCCAGGCTCAATTAGTTACTGATCAGTAACAGCAGCAAGGCTGAAAATCTGTAAGCAATGCTAAGTTAGAATAAATTAAATATATTAAAAATGGATGATTTAGATTGTTAAAATCAGCTAGATTTTAACTATAAAAGAAGAGGCAGAAAAAATATAGCAATCACAGCTTTATAGTACACACACATGCAATTTGAGCACAAACTATTTATGCAGATTGCTACTGTAATAACTGACATGTTTATTTCAATCTGAAAATAATAATAATCAATGTCCACAGACCTTTTAACAGAAAACATGGGAAAAAAGGGGAACAAAATGAGGACATGCCTCCTCACCGCAGCAAAAATTTAGCTAATATTGTTTGGTTTCATTACTTTAAATTTGTTCAGTGCTCAATTAGAGAATAGAAGAATATGTGAAATGGACCTGGAAATGTGAAACAAAATAACCCAAAGCAGCAAAATATCACAGGATTAAATTAACTGGGAGTAGATTTAGCACCATGAACGTAGAAAGAATTCGCAGACTATTTAAATTAGGAAATATTTACATACATAGCAAACCCAATTATAAACAGGAGTCTTTTTGCAAGTAGTTTGAATATTCTGATCCTAGCCCTACCAGACTTCAAGTGAGCTCTGAAGACAGTAATTTTACCAATTCACCACTGTGCTTGTTTAATGCATAATTTAATCATAATAAATGGTGCAATATTTCTAAATTATAATATGCCTTCTTTCTGTGAGAAATGAAAAGCTAAATTTGGCTTATCTTCCTCTAAGAATTATCCAGAATATTATTGCATTTTGCCAGTGGACTACATTAAAAATCCCTGTGAGTGCTGTCAGTGTTCCAAACAGGAGGCAGGTTTGGGGGGTTTTATTGTGTTTTGTTCTTTGCTTATTCAGAAAGTTGGCTGCTTTACTCCAGTGAGGAAGTTTTGGTTTATTTACAGCATAGACGCCTTAGTTAGTGCTTTGAAACACAGCTACTTGACAATTTGCCACCCTGTGCTTACCAGCAATATCCCAGAGGACAGAGAACCAAAAAGGTTTAAAGGCCTTAGAACCAAAAAGACTCACAGAAGCCTTCCATTGCAGTGAGTGGCTTAAACCTGGGTCATCGAGCCTGCTGCCATGGCTGAGGGCTACAGGGTAACGCCATTAAGTGCCTGAAAGGGAGCAGCCCTACACCGCAGCACACCTCATACCAGCCCCAGGAGCTCCCGAGCCATTAAAGCATGAGTCAGGATTTTGAAGAAGACATGGGAAAGCTCAACACAAGTAATTCGTTTTTGTTACCTGCTAGTGAAAACCTACAACATAATTATCAGCTCGGTATCTCACATAAAGTTGATCCCTCACTGAGGACAAGAGAAATGAAAGCGCACTTCTGTGACAAAAGCTGTTCTTTAAGGAAAAAAGGGCATCATCCCATCCCATACCCAACGCCTCCTTACTACAGGATCCCCTTGAAATTTCAAAGATGATGTTCAAGGCCAACTTCAACCACTAAAAACACCAAGTGATACTTGAGAAGTCTCAGTCAATATACACGAACTAGCCCAAGATTTAAAATACAAACAAGTTTCTTTAGTCGAGGAGAAAGAAAAGGAGAGAAAGATCTCTGTTGTGACTGCACCACAGACACTAACATAAAACGGACATGTTGACTGCAGTTTGTCTGCTATGGAAATACAACCCATATAAAATTTGCATAATTCTTGTTAGGGAAGTTACTGAAAAGTAATCCCTGGTATCTAATGTTAAAATGACTTCAGCTTTGAGAGACGATGCATCAGTAAAGTTGTATTTGTAGTGAAGGAGAAAGGAGACACCAAACGAGCTACATGAATTAAAATTTTAAGACTAACAAAGCAGCTGAGTCCCTTCATTCTGCCATGGATAGGTGCCACTTGAGAACTAGATTTTTCCCTTTCAGAAATAACACCTTCATCTCCTACAGTCTCACATTTTTAGATGAAGATGTCAATAGCAGATAGTTTGTGAACATTATGAAGTATGTTTTGCTCACACAGCCCTATAACTCAGATAATGATTTTTGCTCTGTTCTTCGTCAGACGGTTGTCAATAAGGAATAGCGAAGAGTACTGCAGGACCTGCTCAGGGAAGAGAATCTGATCTACAGATTTTGTCTCAGTATACAGAAAAACACAACACAAGATGAAGGTACAAAAGGTAAGGTTCACAAACTGAAAATTGCCCACATCTGGTGGACATGCATATAGGATATTTAACATGCACGAAATTTAGGCTCTGACAAAATCAATCAACTCCATGTTAACAGCTGAACTACACATCTTAAGTTCTAAATCATTAAACTACCAAGAAATTCTGAAATCTAAGCATCTTCCAAAAAATCTGTAGCAAACGCACAGCAGACTTTTACTCTTAGAAGACATTTTGGCAGATATAACTGGACAGCATGCTATAACTTGATAGGTTTTTGAAATGGATGATACAAACAATCCCTACTTTTGTTTTGTCTCCTAGTAGGTACTCCATGGCAGACCAAAACAAAATTCATAAATTGGTATATAAGCAGTCCTGATGAGACCACAAGAGCTCCTTCTACTGCTGTGGAAGTATGGTATGTTGTGGAATTCCTGAACTAAAATGAACTAAATACGAAGGGGACCAGGTCAAAAATTGGCAGATTTTACACCGCAATGCTTTTCCTGTATGTTTGGATTGTGGAAATGAACAAACATTTGCAAGAATTCAGAACTACAGGCAACAATTTGTCAGTAAATGGCGTAAATAACTAATTTCCCAGTTCTTGGCCAGAACATGAAAAACACTGTAGCTTCAAGGGCTGAACCTATCACTTTCTCAAGCCTGAATGACAACCCAGAGCATTAAGTGTCCACCTTGATAAAAATTGAGCACATGAACTATTTCAGTACATGCTGTGGCAACAAGGAACACCAGCATTGGAAAGCAGACAAAAAGCACTAAAGATGACAGAAGTGAACCACAACAGCCTACACAAAAGTACCCTTGTTCAGCTGCACAAGTGTCCCATTCCCAAAGCCACTCTAGAGCATACTTTGCGAGAGACTGTATTCGTTTTCTTTGTAGGCAAATGATGAATGCCAACATACTGACTCAATGAGCTATAAAAACAATGGCTGTCAAGAAGCATAAACATTCCTTCTTTAATTCATGTGGCGTTGAAGCATTTTATGATCTATATTAATCCATGCAAACATACTTAGATATCAACACTAAATCACTTCTGACTGGTATTAAATAGTATTTCTTCAGCAGGGCATGCCATGTGAAAAATAAGGCTTTATTCTCATGCATCTAAATACCAAAATAAATTATTTCAAATCAGTACAAAAAGCAAGTACTTCTATTTTATGTGTAGTTTCAATTCACATTACAAGTTTCAAAAAGCTAATGAACTCAGATTGACCTCAAAATTTATATAATGAGCTAGATAAAACATATCATATATCCAAGTAAAGGTCTCCTAGGCTCTATCAGGGGCTAACAGACAGCTTGCTTGCTTCTAAAAGGCTTTCTGTGGCCTTTAATTTGGAGTGGTTCTAGGTCTGGCTGGTCCCCAAGAGCCTGATTTGACTTGTGTTGGTGGTTTGTGGCCCTATGGGAGTCATCACAGCATCTGTATTAAATGAACTGTATGAAATGGTCTTCAGAGCCTTCCTTTTCCCTCCCCCCCCCCCAAAAAAAAAAAAAAATACATAGATGGGGAACATGAGGCAGAGCTTCCATTTGCTTAGTGCTACTTTTCTTGCTAGTTAGGCAAGCTGATTTTATGTCAGCTGTACACTGTGGTTTCAGTCCTGATTCAGCAAAGCATAAAAGACCAATGGCTAATTCCTCTTCCTCCTTCCAAAGAAGATATCAAAAGCCCCATGTAGTGCATAAACACGGGAAATAAGGAAACCTGGATTTCATCTAGACTTGCATTTTGTAGTTGATTGCGTTTGGTGCCTAAGAAAATACAAAGCTTTTCCTATCCTCACAACCTAATGCTAACTACGAATGCAGCTAGCTCACAGCTATCTTCAGGACAGCTCAACATGGTCCATCATACATCCACAAAATCCTCTAGGTATGGGACTACAATACAAACTTCCAAAGTCAGTCCCTTTGAGCCACCTTTTCTTTGAGCCACCAGGCCACACATTTGATGTAAGTACACACAATAATCTTGGCAATGACACGTTTGGTAACATCCTCCACGTTGCACAGATCAACTATTTTTAACAGTTCCTGAGATATTCTCTCTCCAACCAATTGCATCAAGATAATTTACAAATAAAAATTGCATAACAAAAAAAAACAAAACTCTCCTCCTCCCCAAAACTTAGATATCCACAATATTGTATACAAAAAGCATATTACATACAAAATTCAGTAATCCATACTGATGTGATCACCCACAGCAGTTTGAAAAACTACCTATTTTTCTAACACAAGAAAAATGCAGGAAGCTGAAACACAAACAAAAGAACAGAGATAATGAGGTAACTTTTGGAAAACTGACATGTTTAAGAAAAACTTGAGAAAAGAAACTTTTAGGACTTGTAAGTGCTACACACTTTCAAAGGCTCTCATCAGGTTCTTAGTACTTGCATTGTTACTTCACATAAAACACAACAGTTCCGTTGAGGAACTGAATGAGAAACATCCTGATAAGAGACAAAGTCTTCCTACAGCTGATCTATTAGACCACCAACTTAAATTCAACCTAAGCAAGTTGTACACACATGAAAATATATTTTTAAAATATTTAAAATATCAAAATATTAAATATTAAAATATATTTTTTTTAATTTCATACTATAATCAATAACATCAGCAGAAAAGGTGAGAGGCAAAGGCATATGGCTTTCAATTTCCGTTATTCATCTATGTTTGGTTAAAAATAAAATTATCATTAGAATAATGTAGGTAACTAGGTATCACTTCAGAGTAAGAGACACCAATCTACAAACCTGACAAGCTTCCAGATAAACAGTTGCAATATATAAATAATTTAATACTTTATGCTTAGAACTTTGTTTATATCAAGGTAACGTATATTGTTATACTGCTGACATCTGATTCTCTCCACAGATAGCATTTTTATTTACTGCTTGGATGCACAGGTGAATCCAACTGATGCAAAAGCCTCCTGGGAAATGTTTTCAACCAATAACTTGTCCTGGGGAGCATGTGTTCCTGAAGGAGAGCACTTTATTCTAGACTAACCCATCTAATTGCTTCAAGCTGCTTTTCTATTTGTATTATTCCCCATCTTCTCACACATTTACGAAGAAACCATTACCCTTTTTGCTGCCAGCCTAATCAATGTCATGACTTGATACATGTCAAAAATACTAGAACTAAAGAAAAAAATGGAGCCATAATACACATAGGGATATCTGTAGATCAGCTGCCCTTGTCCTTCGATCTTTGATCCTGCTTCCTTGTCCTTGTGACTTCAACTCCCCAGATACCAGCTGGGAATACCACACAGCCAGCACAAACAGGTCCAGGAAATTCCTCAGGCACATTGAAGTGAACTTCTTGGTACAGGTACTAAGGGAGCCGACAAGGGAAGGTGCCCTCCTAGATCTGTTGCCTGCTACCAGAGAGGGTCTCGTGGGTGAAGTGGTGATCGGTGGCTGCCTCGGCCATGGTGACCATGAAGCAGTCAAGTTTAAAATCTTTGACAGGAGAAAAGCTGCCAGCAAATCTTCAATCCTGGATGTGGGGAAAGCAGAATTCAGAAATCAGACTCAAGGACTGGTTGGTAAGGTCCCCTGGGAAACTCCTTTTGATGGTGTTGGGGTTTGTCACTGCTGGTCATTTTTAAAAGCCATCTCTTAGGAGCGCATGAGCAGGCGATTCCAAAGTGCCAGAAGTTAAGCAAGCCTGGCTAAGCAGGAATCTTCTTGTAGGTGGAAAAGGAAAGCATATGAACCACAAGGTCAGGTGGCACAGGAGGGCTACAGAGATGCTGTTCACCATTGTAGGGAGAAAATTTGTGTGGCCAAAACTCAATTAGAGTTGAAGCTGGCTGAGACTGTAGGGGACAACAAGAAGAGTTTACTACTTCCCAGGCGTAATTAGTGAGGCCAGTCAATACGTTGTGACTATACAAGACACAGTTTTAAAGTGATTAATTTGAGTAATGCAGCCAAAAACTAATAGATTACTTACAACCCGTTTGAAAGATCATGCTGGAAAGCAGTATGACTTCTGATCATCATACGAATGAATTAAGCAAACCGAGGGAATTTTTTTATTATTTTTTTTTTTAAGATGAACCTCAAATTTGGAAAGAACAAAGGGATTAGCAAGAATAAAGGCACTTTAGCCCATTTTTCCTCTTATGCTGAGGTTTTTCAACTTTTGCCCCGTCTCATCTGTTAAAGCGAATTCCATT
Source organism: Cygnus atratus (assembly GCF_013377495.2). Classification (NCBI taxonomy): domain Eukaryota; kingdom Metazoa; phylum Chordata; class Aves; order Anseriformes; family Anatidae; genus Cygnus; species Cygnus atratus. The sequence continues at coordinate 15,620,526 of NC_066376.1, forward strand.
ATAAGAGAATAAAGCATGTGCTGCTCTACAAAACAGGAGCATTTTAATGAGTGTTCAAAACATGGCCCTTTGTACTTCACTAGATTGACTATAAAAGCTCACTGTCAACTGACACCAACATCAATGTCAGTGCGCAAAAGACTGATAGTCTCAGCAGGAACAATTCTTGCACTCTTAACTGCTTATGGCCTTTTTTTTTTTTTTTTTTAGAAGCAACACCATTTTTTTTTTAAAAAAAAGAACTAAACCAGTTTTTGTTCTTTAAGTATGCAACATTTACAGGTGAAATGGAAATGTAAGGTATTCTCAGACTCCATAGTACTGAATCTTGCAACTGACAGTCTTGTCCTTTATTTATTTATTGCAAACAATAGCTAAAATTTTGGGGCTTTTCTATAGGCCTGCAATTTAAGCTAACCAGATTTGCAGTCTGGACATGTGAAGATCAGCTCTGTTCACAAAACAAAGTTATTACTGATCAGTAATCCTTTATGTAAACACTTCGACAGTGAAAATAGGAAGAAAAAAAAATCAGGATAATCCCATTGCACTTGTCTGTTTCTTAATATAAGTAGGACTAGCTAAACAGGAAATGAGTTCAACACTGCTTCACTGTTTTCTTCAATATGTTGTTTTTGTTTGTTAACTAAAGACAACAAATGTCAAAATCCTTATCATCAATCCTTGCCTACGTTAAGGTATTACATAGAACTGCAGATAGCTGTGGCCAGATATCAGGCTTGTTCCAATTTGATTTGTACATTTAATTTTACTGCTGGACTCTCAGTAAACCCATGCAGCCAAGACATTGATAGTAGTTACTTGTCAGCAGCTCAAGCGCAGGATCTGTGCTGTACTGCATTTCTTCCTCATGGTTTCTTACATCTTGCACATTCTGAAAAGCCAGGCAGTATAGCTGCACAGCATAATTACTCCTTGCAGCTAAAATATCCCACTCTGCCACTCTGTTAATCCAAAAACAGTCCATCTCTTAGAGTTACCATCAAGATGAATACATTTCCATCCTTCTCATTTTGCCAACAGACAATGCAGACCTTCACCTGCTACTCACAGCTTTGACAAGCAGCCTGTAAAATCAGGACAACTCTTTTTCCACTCCTGCTGTCACGAATCAGGTTTGCTGTTGTGGAACTATCAAGAAGTGGGTCAATAGCATGTGCCTGATCCCACAGAAAACCAGAGACAGCAGAACTGAATGATTCATGATGTGAAAAGATCTATCTATTCCCCAAATAAAGGAAAGAGTCAAATCCTGAGGACCTCTGAATACTTTAATCAGCTACAGAAGTCTCACAGGTATTATCTTCCACATCTAAAAAAAAAAAGTCTAGTATAAATTGAGAAAATATAAAAGGTATCTATTGATTTTCCAGTGATGGATTCTCAGGCAACTGCCAAACAGAAATACAAGCGCAGTCCCAAAACGTCCCTATACACATCATCTCCCCCCCGATCTGGAGGTTTATCAATCTCATTAGTAAGTAAACTAGATGCATCACAAATCTTGATGAGAAAAAGAACAGTTGTGTAAACTGAATAACCAGGACAAAGCCAAGGCATACAAATATTTAGAAAATAAGCTAAAACCAGCATCTTGCAAAGATACAGGCAAGTACTTTTGTTTCTGCATTGTAAATACTCTCCCCTGAAACTTTGTGTATGCATATGAACGCCTGTATATGAATATGAATACTCAGGACCTAAACTGGCCCAACTGACTTCAGAATTAGGATTGCAGCATAGGAAATGTAATTTCAGTAGTAAGTATTTGCAGTGTTAGATGTTTGTTTCTCACAAAACAATACTATAAAGATGTAGAGAAACGTACGACCCTTATTTCCTTTTTTTGCACTAGTGGAAAAGGTACGTGATGCCACCTGTACACACGTACATGCATATGGATACATACACACATCTATATACAGAAACACCCCTAAATAAATTTGTACACACACAGAGAGCTACTGCCTACTTGCAGAAATTGCTGCCGTAACCTACTCATGGCACTCACAATAACCTTGTTGATGATTATTCTGATGATTCTGATGATTCTGATGATGGAGAAAATCCATCAGCACCAGCACAGGATTTGACATGGACTACTCATTATTCTACAAGAAAGTTCTTTACTTAAATCAAACAGACATCCCCCACAGAAAATGCAGAAGAAAAAGAGGTAAGTCTGCATTATATACGTATGTGGTGTTATACACATAACCAGATTAAACATAAGGAAATGTGCAGGTACACATCTTGACTGAAGTGTTCATTTAATATATTTTAAGTATCTGAAAAATTCTGCTTACTTGATTAGCTTAGACTGTTTGCATGTTGATTTATTGATTCAAGATGGGTATTCATTAAGTCACTTAATATAATGGCACCCTTACAGCTGCTACCCTATTAAACAATCATTTTTTTCCATTCCTGTTGGTAGCACAGTTTACAGTTACATTAAAATGAGTCTGGAGTTGTTTATTAGTCAAAACCATGTTTTCCAAATGTATCTTCAGAAACAATTCATGATGGTTAGACGCTATTTCATAGACTTACATGGACATTATAAATTGTAATTTCTCTCAAATTCAAATTGTTTGTGGTCTCCTGTACTAACAGGGATACCTTGGGGTAACAATGCAGCTGCAAACTAGCTGAGTTGTATTTAAAATCTCTGATTAAAAGTTTCTAAATGACATTCCCAGCAGCTCTCTAAGTCTATATTTTTGGCTCTTAAGAGTCTTTGTCTTCAGAGCTTCTCTTAATCTCAAAATGTACTGATATCATTGCAATTTCTTTGTAACTAATAAAAACTTATAAAATAATAATTGTAAATATGCCACTACATCTATCAGCAACTACATCAATAAGCCAGTAGTGCAAAAACATTCAATGTCTCTTACTAAATCACAAGCATGAAACTACTACCTGAAAAAACAGCATGATTTTCTCATGCTAAACATTTTTTCACATTGCTGTATAAACTCAATTAATATACTGACTTTCTAAGAACTAAAATCAAGTTTTGCTACACTCTTCACTGGCGTAATCCAACACTATTTCAAAATAGCTTTCATAAACTCATATTTTATCCCTAGGAAACAAATTTGCTTTCAATAGTATGAAGGTCACCCATGAAAGCAGTATCTCCACCGAGCATTAGATCTCACTACGTGTTTGCCAAGAGTTCAGGCACCCATCGCAACCACTTCGCTACCACAAAAAACTTTTTCACAGAACTCTCATTAGCAACCATTTATATACCCACCTTTATATACTGTTACTCTTATTTCTTGTCTTCCCGTGGGTTCTATCCAAAATCATTACAGTTAATGAGAAAGCTTCCACTTCCTCCAAGGGATTTTGTCCATTAATCTTACAGTTCTGTCAGGAAATGCTGATGTTTCAGGAATACCGTTCCTTGTTCTGTACAGCTTCATTAAAACTACCGTAGTAGAAATACTTCAAAGGTACCATTTTTTTTTAAAACTCTAAGGAAGCTTGAAAAGTTTTCCTAGTAATATATTAAAAAGATATAGTTTTAGTATAACAGTGCTTCAACGAGGTAGTTTTAATATGAGAATGTAGAAGCATCACTACAGAAAAATATTAGCAAACACCTCAGGAGTGCACGGCAGAAGTTAGAGCTCCTGTTATGCACTTTACTGAGTATCTGATTAGAGAATACCGTATTAAGAACAAAATTTAACCAACAAGTGACTGAAGCAATAATAAATGTCCATCTGTGACCCACTGAAAGAAGACAAAGTATGCATAAGGTCACTTGCAGATGAGTCACCTTATAGAGAAGCTCACTTCTTAGCCTTGACTCAAACTAGAGAGGAGAAGCAAGAAAAAAAATAAGCTTCAGTATTAAGGCCAGAGAAGAAGCTCATTTCCTTTGTAATGCAACCTCTTTAATGTAATATGTTTGTTTTGAGACTGTGATGTATAACATCCATTTTATTTGTAAGCAATTTATAAAACTAATCACACAGCAAGGCAATGCATAGTGTTCTTCTTTAGCAGAAGATAAAACATTTAGGAAAGGCAAGAAGAATGCCTACCCAGCATTCAAATAGGAAGGCGGAACAGGCCCAGGCCCACCACCCACAGCCTGCAGGTTGCCGCCATCATGGGGCTCTCCTCAGGAAAATGGCCCTGAGGAGGGCATTGTGAGGCCCAGCTGAACAGCTGAGGGCTCTGGCTTACAGGTCTTGCCCACCTAAGATGTCATAATTAGCTTTTATAGCAGCCTTTTGGTCATTTTACTTTCACTTTACTCAGAATCAACTCCTGCAGAGAGCTTTAATTTTTTTAATTATTAGTACTTTGATGATGGTTGTTAGCAAGTATGTGTATGAATAACAGCCCTCAGTTGTGAAAACCTCACATTTTTTCACTCTGTACACCTTCTACAAGCTATGCAAAACACTCATTTCAACCGGATTTTCTTCCAGCAATCACAGCACCAGGGCATTTCAGAGGGACTTGGGAACACAGCATGCTCCTCTTACCTGTATCAATTCCAGAGTGGTGGCAGCCTTGGGATGGACGCTACTGGAGCATCACAACCTCGTGCCCTGTCCTGCAGAGATTCCAGCATTGGAGCAGCAGTTCACTGACTCCTTCTTTATCCTTCCTACTTTCCTTTATTAGCAAATCATCTGCTAAGAGTTTTTTTCATGGCATATAAACATCAGAAAGCTATGCACTCTTTGTATATCAGTTACACTGATGTATATTGCAGCAAATGAGTCTTAATTAGTCAGAGCATAGCATCACCACCAAAGGGCACGAGAATGGTTTAAATGATAATTTCCCTCATCTATTGGAGGAGCAGACTGAAACGGAGGAAGGACGTACTGTATCATCTGCTGAAGTTGGAAGAGCAATCAAACCAATGGAAAGATGTTGCAAAGGGAAATGCCACAGTCTATTAATATATAGATAATGGATACAATTAAAAACCTTATGTTAACATACATTTTTAATTAACACCTTATGAATGTAACTGTAGTACTTCAGGAAAAAAACATTTTGCTCAGAATTTTGTACAACACAAAACTAAACCAGGTAAAACCAAGTTGTTTTATTTTTACATTACAAAACTTGTCACTTTAATTATAGTCTTTGAAAAATTAATTGATACACAGACCTCACCTGAACACATGTACAAACTGGACTGACACAAGGGCAAAAAACGAAAATCACTTGTTAACAAAAAAAAGAATTCCTGCTCAACTCAAAGTTGTGAAAAAACAATTGTTAAATATATCACATCTTTGAGGTTGTATAAGGAGAACATGGAAATTTAAGTCACGCTTTTCAACTACTGAAAAAATCTTTTAGTAGTAAGTATTGGAGAATATTATATGATAACATTTTTCTCTTTCAATGCTAATTTTACCCCTACCCGCTGTATATCCCGCATTCTTATTATTTACAAAAGGGGATTCAAGCCCTGTGTATTAAGGGCACTACTCACTTTCTGAGCAGAACAATAAAACCAGCTTTCCTAGTTCCCAAGGACTAACAATACAGACCTCATATGTCATACAAATGCTTTCAAAGAAGCTACTTAAAACAGACATGCGCACGCAGACACATGCATTCCTTCTCTCTCCTTCTCCTACTTGGTATTTCACCAAGATAATACCAAGCATAAAAGCTCTTCCATCCCAAGAGACCTGTCATCTGAAAACAAACTGAAATATTCCACTCACATTTAGAGCCATTATTCAAACGAAACAAGAAGTTTCTTCCAGAAGAAGAATCCAGAATAGGCACCAATTCTTCACTAAGCCATTTCTCATGGCTCAACTCTAATTCCACAAATACACCTGTGAAATCCACCAGGTGACTTCACAGGGTGTCACGAGGCCTCCCCCTAGGAGCACCAGGTATAATCCTCATGGCAGCTCCAGTTTCTGAAGAAACAAACAAAGTGTGTTTGCAAGTCTTTTTTCTTGCTGTTTCAAATCATTGTGCTGTCTGTTTGAAATGACTGCACTGGTCCTCAATAAATTCTTTTAAAAAATTATCAGGACAAAATTTCATTGATACAATGAGCTAAATTATTTCCAACCTCAATCTAGTACGAAAAGAATAATATCTTTGCTGTACATTTGTGGGAGCAGATGCTTGGTCAGCATGTAAGCTTTGATTTTTTACCAGATTCTTCAGAACATCCTGCGGTTCTGCCTTCTTTTTCTTAACTTTTGAGTTCCCACAATTACAGACTGAAGAAAATGAGTCTTTTGCTAGTGATCAGAAATAGACTTCATTTCCATATTCAGTAATTAGCTGTTCCTTTTATCTATCTCTTTCCTAAAGACGACTCCCACATACTATACTTAATCAGCATCCAGGATTTTTCTTAGACAGTCTTTGGGAATTAACAAGGCTATATGAGCACTGGATAAAGCATCACACAATTAGGGAACCACAGCCATGGTGTTGCACGGCCACGTGTCCAATTCAGGAAATAATCAAGGCTTATATTATTCCTTTAAAAATCAAAGCATCAGTGCAATAAGATTATTTTTGTTCCAGTAAAGTCTATATATGAAGTCTTTATCTAAATGGACAAACTGATGTTATAGACTAGAAAGGTTTCTTCTTTTGCCCATTGCTACCTGCCTGAAGTCACGTACAGCCATCTCCCTCTGCTTCTGGGCCCCTTCCATTTCCTCTTCTCAGCCCGCAAGCCCCTCAGGGCAGGCAGTTAACTTGTATTTATACAGCCTCTGCCCAAATGTCTGATCCTAGAAGATTCTGAACACTGAAGAGAATTCATAACAGTGCTTGAATTAGTTCAAGCAACACAACCCAAATCAGGAAATCTGGACCACCAGTTCAGTCTCAATTCAAACATTATGCTGTAAATGCTCAAGACTTCTAGTTACATAAGCTATATGAAATACACCCAGATTATCTCCCCAAGAGATGTGCTAGCAAAAAATGAGGATTATGTTCCACTTCAGCAGGCTCTACTACTTTACATTATAATGACAAATTAAAAAGAACAACTGGTGTCCTAAATCAAACAGTTAAACAAAACAGATTACTCTGTTATCCAACCTATACAACATGCACTCAATTGAGTGGCCCAAGCACTGCTGGCAAAAGAACAGACTTCCTCAAAGACAGCAAAGGTCTAAGGATATAAGGTAAGGGAATCAACAGTAGAAAGAACATTTAAAAAAAGAAAACATCAGATGTCTCAGGAAAACCAGTAGAGGAATATGAAGTCTTTCCAATTTCCGCCTCTGGAGTGTATGGAAGGTGACTGAAGAGGGTGTGCATTTCCCACTGTAATCGCCAAACAGTTCCATCATTCCCGATTCAAGGAAAACTTTGTTTTGCACTGCATGTCAAGCCTTTGGTTATACTATGAGTGTGATGATAGCTCCGAGAGGAGCCCCCTTAAGTCCCACAGCAAAGATTAATTTATTATGGAAACAGAAGCAAGTTTCTGAAGGTGGGACACAATTTCCCAGAATGGATCAGGACTGGCAATCTACATATCAATATACTGAGGATTCAGCTTTTTTTTTTCTGCCTGCCTTCCAAAACTCTTAGCCTCATTTAATCTCTTACCTCCTTTTTCTCTGTTGAATACTGTAAAATACTAGGCTCTCCCATTTTCTTTAAGGAAAGTATCTATTAAGAGATCTCAGGTCCACTTTATAGTGGTAACCAATCTTTCAGCTTTCTATGATCTTTCTGCATGCTGAGTGAGACACAAGAATAGTCCTGGAAAAATACTTGAACTCTACATTTTAACTTATATTTGACCTGGAGGTAATTTGATTCTGGACCAATAACATGGCTTAACAGCAAATCCTTTTGAGAACTGAGTATGTAAGGACAATAAAATAAGGAGTAAAATGTATTTGCAAGCTATCTTTTAAAACATTAGGAAATAAAAACATAATAGAAAACCATTTTATTTAATTCATTATCATCGTCTCTTTCAAGTTTTATTCAAAGATATATAAGAAAGTATTTTTAGCTAGACTGCAAAGAGCATCAGTAACTTGCATCCTGATATCTCAGAGGTATAAGAAGAAAGTTGGAGAAATGTTGTCCCACTTTAACCATTACCACTCCCTAAGAATTCCTGGGGCGAATGGTAGTGCTGCTTGTCTCAGCACCCAGACAACAGCTGTGGTGCTCATCACTTAGCCATCAAGCACAGTTCAAAATATTTGTATACATATCATATGAATGGCAGATGTTTCTGATTTTACTCTTCAAGTTAAGCTACATTACTTGTCTCAAAATATGTAATTGACTTTTAAAATTATTTTAGTTGTGGTTTACAATGCTTCATTTATTTTGACATTTTTGTTTGCTAATTTAGTTGAATATAGTTACCTATACTTTTATTGGGTGCTGCTCAGCAACAGGAATACTGTACTGTCAACTCCATGCTACGTTTAGATGTCTACTCATGCATGGCAAGAGACAAAGCTTTTATAAATAAATACATTTTAAAGGTGACTTTTGTTAATCAGTTCAATCCAAAGATTATAACTTAAAGACAATTTGCCTTATGGCGCTTAGAGTAAAACCCTTATGTTCACTTCCCATGAGTAAGTCTGTCAAAAAGGCAAAAAGATTCCACTAGTACCTTTAAAAAAATAACGGGTCGTAAGAGAAAAGGAAGTTACATGTTTTCTAAATTCCTCCACGGGTAGTGTCATTGGAAATTTGGTCTTCAGTTCCAACTCAAACTCTGGACACCAGCCTTGGGCTCAGTTCAGCAAATTTCCAAGTTACTCATGCAGACATAGAGAATTTTTAAGGTCACTGTCTTTATTTACTACCTTCACCTGTCTGCTAATATTTCAGGGAGGTTTCATATATGTAGAATAGAGTAGTTCAGAGTGCCTTCCAAAATTCGAGGCTACTATAGAATTGCTGGTTTATCTTATGACCTCATCTGAGAGTTGTTAACAAATAGAGCTGTAGTTTATTGTAGCAAACACACCATTGCCCAGTTGCAGAAATAATGTAAACTTACAATGTAATCTTTTCATTTAATGTAATCTTTTCATTTATAGATCAAAGCTACTCCAGGCTTATTAGTTCTAGAAAAAGGCAGAAAAAACCACCGCAGTTTAGCCTTCCTACATACCACCAAATTAATAGGGGAAAAATATAAACAAACTTCAAACAAGCCAGAAGACAGTTCTGAAATAGAAGGATGAAACAAAATATTATTTTGAACTACAAACTTTTCTCTATAAAGAGCCCAAGATTTAGGACCGAATATACATGCAACAACATAATACGAATTATATACATATTTACACTTATAGAGCTTATGCTAAAAATGGCAAAACAATTCAACTGAAAAGTTGCCATTAAAATTAATTTGTTGGCTTATGCAGCTGCTGCTGAACTTGTTTTCTCAGTATATTTGTTTGAAGGGAGACACTACAAGAGGGAAATAAGATTTGTTTTCTTGGGGGGCAGTGAACTTGTTTCTCAACCTTTATAAATATTCTTTGGAGAGCATATTAACATTCCTGGTATATTTATTCTTGCCCGACTGTACAGTTTTCTTCTCATTTCAGAAAGCATTTCATAGATTCAGTAAGTGTAGGTGGATGTGTAGGTCCTTTTTTTAAAGTATCCTTAGACATGAATGAGAATTTAACAACTTCAAAGTCTTCCTCAAAAGCTTAAACTATTACAGCAAGACAGATGAGACAAGAAAGGCATACAGCACCACCTACGTTACACATGCACAGACATTTGTATCGTGCATATAAATGTATGTAGGTATATCTGCATATATGTATTTACTGCATATAGATCACAATACCTTTTAGTATTCAATGATAAAATAGATACTGATGATAAATTGTGGTTGCTATTGTTAGCAAGTACAGGTGAAGAGACAGCTTAGGAAGTGTACCTTTGTACCACATACGTCACTGAAAATCATCGTTGCTGAGGCAACAAAAGTTTATGAAAATGGTTCAGCCATTACATGTAGAAAAAAGCAAAATGTACCTTTGCATTTAAATTGTAAGACAATGTTCTCACATATTTGAAATCCACATTTCAGAGATCTCTCTAACCCAACAAGCAGTTTCCCCTTCTGGTGTTACTATGTTGTTAAACACAGTTATGAATCCCCACAGACTGTTGAAAAAACTCCACTCTGAACTACACACTAGAAGCAAAGCACAACATTTTGTATTTTAGTTATGTAAATATTGTGAAGATGCAAGTTTTTCTGGCAGTTGGACTAGATGATGTCTGAAGGTCCCTTCCAATTGAACTACTCTATTCTAGCAGTCCCCTGCTTTCCAGTTCCACTGCAGGCAATGCTAGAACAAATTTCCCTGTTCTCATCTTCTTTTCTTTTTTTTTTAATTTTTATTTTTTTTTATTTAAAAGGCTAGAGAGAGAACTGACTTTCCAGGAATATCTAGGTTTTTTTGCATTTATTACTTGTATCATGTCTGCATTAAGTATACATGTACATTCTATACACAGTTGTTCTAAATTAATCTTTAGCGAAAAGTCCATATGATCATTGTTCTGTGGGCCTGAAATGTCAGCACCAGAGAATGTAAAGAGAAGTGCTATTAATGGGAGAGATGAATCCGCTAGAAATAATTACACAGGTCACCTTTTCCTTTTACTATATGTAGTCCTCTAACAACTATTCAGAGAGTGAGACTTCTGGTTATCAGAGTACTACCACAATTATGTGAATAAATTGCTAATATACTGCTATATTTCATCTCCACTTTATTGATATTTTTTCAAGACATCCATGTACTCACCAGATTTTCATGAAAATCTGCCTCTCAGAAGAGTTCAGATCTCATTTTGGCATCCAAATGAGAGCCAGACTTTTGTAGGAGCTCTGGGCCTTGCAGAACAGGAACTGTTAAGACTTGAGCTATTTTGAAAATCTAGCAGCTGCTGTGTAGGCTGAGAATATGAAATTCTGATCCTGAGCTCTATGCCTGGCCATACCTAACTTTCTTAGCAGCATTTTAAGAAAGAACCCTAAATACTAAGAAATTGTTTCTTTTGCAGTAGTCTCTGCCCCACTTACTACTAACATTTTTACTGCATTTGAGGAACTTTGGATTGCCATTATTACACACGTGCAGACAATACCACCAGGCACCTCAGCCTCCAGGTACAGCTGTGACCTTTTAAACATGCCATTCTTCAGGGCAAGGAGGTTATTTTCTTTTTCTGATTTAAGAGTAAGGTTGCTTCATTATTGGTGCTATTAGAATTTTAAAGCACAACAGTGCTTAGCACATGGCTCAGAAGATGCCCACAGCTATACTAATGTAACCCCACTGGTCACTGCGAGCTACCTGACCCTCTCCAGGTACAATCTTAACAGTCTACATCCCTCTCGACAAAATTCATCAATCAGAGCTCAAAATATACCCGCATATATTTAAAATGAAATTCGAGAATTAAAAAAAAAAATCTTTATCTGCATTTCCTGAGGTAATTCATTGCAGCTGTCTCTGACAGCTATTTCAGGATGGGAGGAATTACTGTTCTGAGGTGACCCTCTCATCCCTGATGAGAGAGACCAGAGAAAAAGCTGAAACCAAAAAGCAAACTTTCAGATGCATAAACACGGGGGGATGAGATCAACTGCCAGCTTTCACCTCAGAGAATCCTATCATTCTTCATTCTAATACATAACTGTTTGTATTACATTGTGCATGTAATCAAGTCCTTCTATAAAACAGTGGTCAAGAATCATCTGTAATGCTCATGTTAAATGAGACCACAAAAATAATCCTAAACCATGGTTTCTATTCACATTCCACACATGCTAATGCTGATCCCGTTAGTCAGGCTACAGCCCCACCAGAGCTGATCCCCAAGAGAGCCCACAGCTTGGTGCAGCCCACGAAAGCTGAAACTTTGCGACAAAGCACAAACACTCCAGTTACTGTCTTGACTTTAAGCATGAGGAAATAATCAGATCTCTGAATATTTCAAACAACTGAAGGGAGCTCGTTGGTATACCTGAAATATGCTGCTACCATATACTGCTATGCTTTACAAACCTTCTAGCTGAAGAGGGCATAATAAAGATGCACCAGCAGGTCTTGTTACCTCTGGATTCCTGGACTGCAATAGTTTTGGTTTATCAAGCTGGACTATAACCACTTTTGTGGAAGCTTACAAACTTCCACAAAAAATAAAATGATTCCAGGTGAGAAAGTATGTGCATTATCATGAAAATTTAATAAATTTTAGAAGTTCTTGCTGAGGCCACCTGTAGCTGTACTAAGGCAAAAACCTTTACTGTGACTGATTGTAATAAAAGAGAAAGCAGGAATTCAGAAGAAGATTAGCTAGTTAGCTATGCTATCTTTGCTATAAGGATTTTTCCAAATTTTTGTTAAAAGCCCTTGGAAATATCTATCAAAGAACATCAAAAAGAAATGTGAGAGGAGAGCAAAACCATTAAAGTGACAGAGGGGAAATGGCACAGCTGCTGGCCAGAAATCCAAAAGTAGCAGAAAGGGACTGGAGGGAATAAGCAAGAAATACTTAAGAATGGAAAATGGTGCAAAACTGACTCACAGAAAAGCAGCATTTTTTGAATAATAAACAAGTATAACAAAGGAATCGACATAAAAGTCACCTCAACCTCAGGAAAATGGGATTAGAATTTAAGAAATGTTTGAAAGGGGCCAATCAAGACTGCAAAAGATGTTTTAAGAGGATGGAAAAAGAAAGCCTAAGAATTACATTTTCATAGTGGTGCACAGCATGACACCTTTTCTAGAAAGCCAATTTGCTTTTTTCAGGTAGACACATGTTATAACTACAAGACATCTGTAAATACACCTTGCTATTGTCTTGAATGATCTTGTTTTCCATGGCAGGATCTCAAACTGATATCACCAAATGAAAAGATTTTTTAGAAGGTTACTTCAAAACAACAATTACGCTAGCATAAAAAAGCCAATTCAGAGCTCAAAAATCACATTAAAATTTCAAAGAAAAATCAATATATAAAAATTTGATATTTAGATTTAGATATTTTAATAGGTAGAACTGCAATATGCCAACAGGAATGATAGACTGGAAAGCATAGTAGAAAAGGCAGATTTTTGCTTGAAAAAGAAAATGAACTTGACCACAACTTGCAAAAATGTTAAGAAAAAAAGTAGTCTGCAGTTGCAAGAGGGGCAAGGAGAAGAATGTAAAACTTACTATTTAGTTGGGGGCAGAGGGGTACGCACACTTTTTTTGCCACTAAGAGAAAGTCATACATATAAAGAATCCCATTCTCATGGGCAACCCCAGGATAAAAGCTGAAGTATATATATTCCTTTCCCTTTATCCTCCTCACTGTATTTCAATAGTATGACTGCATCATTAATTACTCAAATGTATATGCTGTGTGTTCTATCTGTACTCATTCAGTACAAATATAAGGTGCAAAACTAATTTGGAAACATACACAACTGATTTTTTGACTGTACATTATTAAACAAGATAACAAGACTAGTGATTTTCAATTACTTCCCCCTTCTCCCTCCCTCAATTACTTCTCCCTCCTCTCTACTAATTCCTCCAGCTAAGGACTATTACACTGAAACATCAAGTCATTTTGGCTACATCATTTGAGATGCCTTAGGTCAGAAAATATTCAACACTACAAATCATTTTATGTATTCAGAATACAACTCTGATTTCAGTTGGAGTTTGCCATGCTTGGCTCTTCTGAAAATCCAACCACAAGATGCCAAACCAGCAGGAGCAAGAGCTTGTTCAAAGTGGGGTTCAAACGACTTACCTCACATTACATAGGAATCCTTTGGCAGACGTAGAGACAGATAATACCAATTCCATAGGGCAACATTTGAATGTGTCAATTATATAATTGTCTCTTCTCTTCCAACAAACGTCATCCCCAGTTCCTAACACATTGTTCCCAGTTCTGTGGCAAATGAGACAGCTTTTACATGCAAGCATCATTTCACTGCATCAGCCTGACTCGCTCCTGAGCAGCCACATCCAGTCCTGATTGCAGCACATGCGGGAGCCTCTGAGAGGTGCCAGTTAAAGCCAGCTATTCAGAGGAGGTGAGTGAATGAGATTTGCTGTATTATTAACAGCCCTGCCTTACCTAGTCTTCTCACACTTAAAACTAAACACAAGTATCAGGCAGCAAGCTATCTCCACTGTATACGTGAGTAACAAGCATCCTACGCAGCAAATGTAGTTCTGGAATCCACTCCCAGTTTTCTTCTTCTGACTGTGTTTTCTTCTTCACACTGTTTTTTTTCCATTACACATCTGGACCCATTGTTTTCCCCCAGACCTCAATTTCAGTTCATTGTAGCAGAATACCATGCACAAGCTCAACAGTGCAACTAAATGCTATCAGGTCCACACTCATGCAACCAAGAGTGCCACAGCTACTGCAATATGGCCACGCATCTCCTTTTGCATGACCAGAGCTTTTTCAGAAATCCACGCCTTTACAAAGTCTGAGTGAGCTTTCCTGAAAAACAGTAAATGTTACAACAAACATTAAAGTTTGCTTATCACTCAACAAAGTGGTAATATTTTTTCCTCACTCCCAAAGGCAAATTCCAAATCCCATGGACTTGAAAAGCAGGGCCCTGGGAGATGAGCTGGGCCATCTACTTCTCTTAGGCTTGGGCCTGAGACTTACCATACGATTAAACTATTCAGCTGAAGACATAATAGAAGTTTAGCCCAAGGAAGACTACCACTCCTTAAAATCTTAGCCCAAGTTGGTCAAAGTAATGCGCAAATCAAGTTCCCAATGTATTCCAACAACTAACTCTATTGCCTATACTCAAAAAGGACTTCAAGAAATCTGAATATTAAGTACTCTGACAATTTAATAATTCCTTTAATAACTCCTAACCAACATAAGCCTAAACTATACATACCCTCTTCTCACACATCCTGAATATTCTCCTTTCTCTGAAAAGTAAAAATTTCATATTAATCTCAAAAAGAAAGTCCAGAAATGGACCATTTGATTAGCACTTTCCCAATTCTCTCAGATAACAGCTGTAGCGTTTTGTTACTGTAGCAGACTACTCATATTATCTACAGTAGTACAGCCGCTGCTATTGTGAAATAATGACCAACTTCTTTTTTTCAATAAGGTGACTATATAAAAAAAAACATCAAGAGGTGAATTAATCCTAATTGCTATCATTGGAAGATGAAGAATTTTAAAGACACGTTGCCAGAGACCGCTAAGGATGGGTAACCTAAATCTTTTTTTAAGCTTTAGCCAAAAAAATAAAAAATAAAAAAAAAAAATCAGACGAGGTTTTCAGTTTTAGCCAATTAAACATTTCATTTCGATTACACTGACATCACCTATATTGCAAATATGAGCATTAACTTAAATTTAGTTTATGCACCAGTGCTGAGAGTTGGTTGATGAGGAGCTTAACAAAAGCCAGCAATGTGTACTGGCGGCCCAGAAAGCCACCCGTACCCTGGGCTGCACCAGCAGCAGCGTGCCCAGCAGGGCAGGGAGGGGATTCTGCCCCTCTGCTCCGCTCTCGTGAGACCCCACCTGGAGCCTGCGTTCCGCTCTGGGCCCAGCACAAGAGGCAGGGGCCTGTTGGAGCAGGTCCAGAGGAGGTCACGAGGATGGTCAGGGGGCTGGAGCTCCTCTGCTGTGAAGAGAGGCTGAGGGAGCTGGGGCTGTTCAGCCTGGAGGAGAGAAGGCCCCAGGGAGGCCTCTTGGCGGCCTTCCAGTGCCTAGATGGGGCCTACAGGAAAGCCGGGGAGGGACTCTTTGACAGGGGTACAGAGATAGGGCAAGTGGTACTGACTTTAATCTAAAAGAGGGTAGATTTAGATTAGATATAAGGAAGAAATTCTTTGTTCTAAAGGGTGGTGAGGCCCTGGCCCAAGCTGCCCAGAGGAGCTGTGGGTGCCCCATCCCTGGCAGTGCCCAAGGCCAGGCTGGGTGGAGTTTGGGCAGCCTGATCTAGAGAGAGATGTGACTGCTCATGGCAGGGGGGTGGGACTAGGTGATCTCTAAAGGTCCCTTCCAACACAAACCATTGTCTGATTCCATGATTCTATGATTAAAAAAAAGTATTTAAGATTTTCCTGTGTTCAGACATGAACTGGAAAAGTCCCTAAACAAATTATATTAGCAAAGTTATTATCACCACTAGACAACTACATTCCTTGTTGTAATTTAACATATCTTTTAAATTTAATTCCAGTTGTCAGAAAAATTGTTAGGTACATTTTGTAACTGTGCATCTCTAATCAACTTTAGATCCCAAATCATATTGGTCTGGAAAGTTTCAAGCATTTAACTGTAGACAGCCATGAACCAAACCCTTTGCAGACATGGAGCAAATCAGTGCAGTGTAATTGCTAAATACAGCCTGCTCTTCCCATGTTCAGGCCACATGGAGTAATAAATATCTTTAAAATTTTAATCAGAGAAATTGTATAAACAGAGTTTGCAAGCAGTCCTCTAAATGATAACAGAAGAGAAAACTAAAACTACTCTAGAATATCTGGAGAAAGTCTAGGTATTTCAGATAGAAAACAAAATATTAATTGAAATACAATTACTTTTTATTTTAATGGTAATCCCCCATTATTGGATGTTTTCTTTAACAGAAGGAACAGTGAAAGCTATAGAAAACATGGTCTATCACTGGTCTTAGATAAGGAAGAAGCCAAACAGGAGTTAACATTACCTAACCAGACGGAAAATCAAGGCACAACAAGCATCAGTACATACAAAGAAATCTTTGTAGTCTGGTTCTTGACCCCATTTAGAAGAAGCAGATACTACAACATCGTGTGTGTACTAAGCAAATCTCAGTGCAGTTCCTCTGTTAGATGCTCTACCTTACAGCATTTCAGCATCTTTGTGATGGCTCACTTTTTGAGCATAGAAAAGGTTATTCATGTGTAGGCAGCCGTGACTCTGACTATATCCATTTACTGACCAAACATCTGTAGATTTAAACGAGTGCAGCAGATGCCAAGAAATAAACATTTCCCTCTCTCCACTTCATTGTGGTATTTACTTTGGCTCTTTGCATCAGTATATGAGTGCTTGCACATCCAGTGAAAGAGCAGCAGACTGCCCTAAAGTTAATTAAAAGTCAGAAGTGCCGTTTATTAGTTTGTCACCAAAACCCTTTTTTTCCACCTTTTCAGTTGACGATGAGCATTGATACATGACCTGAATTTTAATAGCAAACTACAAGAACACTATGTAAGTGACATATGCTAAAATACAAACTCTCTCTTCTTATAGATAGAATTAAGCTAATCTGCTTTGACAGAATAGGACTCTTTGGAACTAGCTAGTGAGTCTTCCAAATATGAAGCAGTAACCCAAATGTCAATTACTTTTCCAACAGTGGACAAATTGCTGGCACACTAATGCAATTTAAGAACAATAATTAGATAAGAGGAGTACAGAGTGTACCAGGTGACAGAGTTTCTGAGATAATAGAATCTAGTGTCCTACTTCTTAAATATTAACATCATTCCATCTCAGTCAATCGGTTTATGGTAATTTTAAAAGGGCAAAACAAATTCTTTTTATTGCTAATAATCTTGTGCTTCTCCAGCATTAGCTTTAAAGATTAGCAATTTAAAGGGTCAAAGCTTAATTACATTTTACATTTTATTTACCTTCTTTTTTTTAATCTCTTCTCTTTGAAGTCTTCTTTTATTATAGAAATTTTAATGCACTTGATGAAAAAAGTGAGTTTTGAAATCTCCTCAATACAACGAAACAAGTTTCATCACAGCTCAAGCAGGGGTAAGTAGGGGTATAATCTGTTTATTATACTTATCTAGAAATTCCCAAACTGTTCCTACAATTGCATTATAATATAATTGCATTCTATTATAAGTGGTTTGGTGAAACGTATATTAGATAATATAAGATGCCATGTAACATGTCCAAGATTTTAGAACAGGTGCATCCAAGTGGTTTTCCATCATTTTTCCAGGCAGAAGAAATCTCCTTGCTGTAGCCACAAATGCCCAGAGCATCAGATCTCTCTTTACTTCAGAAATTATGTAAGAATACTCGTTTCCCTTTTTTTAACTCCATTTGTCATGTTGAAAATTGGATGGACAGGGAATTAAATTTCAAAGTTTCTGTAGTTCTGGCCACCGACTTCGTTTCATCAAGAGAACTCATATCCACTGACATACTGAAATATCTCTACCCTGATCAGAAGCTGTAGCACAAGAGTAAATTCATCCTGAATGATGCTCAGCTTCTCTACTGAGACCTCAGCAAGGATGCAAATTTTTATTCTGTTCAACTTTATGTTGTGTTTTTTTGTTTGTTGGTTGGTTTGTTTTTTTTTTGTTTTTTTTTTTTTTTTTTAAGTTTTCAAGAGGATAAAGACAATCTATTTATAGTAGACAACTAGAAATTGCATGTTCCAAAATGCATTGTTTCCACCTTAAACATCAGAAAAGCCTAAAGTGTTTTATTAAGAACCAACCAATTCAACTGACTTCCAGAAGAGCCCTGTGAAATACATACCTTTCAATAAATACTCTTAAGTGGCTGATAACATATCTGAAAAGGTTACAGTCTGGGTCCTTGAGGTAAAGAATTTTTATTTGGGAAATATTCAGCTTGAATATCATGCCGTACTGGTTTTCTATATGCTGTGTGGTGGGGAAAAGAAGAAGAAAGGATATAGCAAACTTTGAGATAATTCTTTACTAGCAGTGTGGGCTTGCTCAGCATACAGAACTGCTGAGTAATGTCCATGCATTATTGCTGTACCTGGTAAAAAAAAAAATCTCACTTTTCACCAGATACAAACAGTATTTTTCTGTCTCTAGTGTACCACAGTCTATGCCATAGGACATGGAAATGCTAACAAACTAGCCTAAACTGCAATCTGTGCAGCTCTGGACTCCGCATGAAGATACTTCAACACGCGCAGAGGAGGGCAACAAAGCTGGTTAAAGGGCTGCAGGGCATGTCCAGTACAGAGCAACTGATGGCTCCGTGTTTATTAACCTTGGAGAAAAGGAGGCCAAGGTGAAGCAACCTCACTGCTCTCCACAGCTTCCTGAGGAGGTAAATGGTGAGGGAGGTGCTCATCTTTTCTCCCTGCTCTTTAGTGACAGGATGCACGGGGATTGCTAAAGGCTACATCAGGGGAGGTTCAGACATTGGGAAAAACTTCTTTACCAAGAGGATAGTTAGACACTGGAACAGGCTTCCTATAGAGGTGGTTGATGCCCTATGCCTGTCTGTAACCGCTGTTCTCCTGTTTCACCAAGTTCAATCATTTACCACATCTATATTTCAACTGCTGATGAAGTTGTGCTAGAGCCAACATCAGTAGGGATTCTCTGTTAATGAATAGATGATCAGATGAACAACTGTACCAAAGATTTTTTAAAAGTAAGCTTCAGTATTATCATTTCTACAAAAATAAAGGTGTAGAAAAAGTAAAAATCCAGGCACTACTTTCATCAATAATCAATTGTGGTTTTACGTGATCACAACTGAACAGTTCAAAAGAACTGTCAAGTTTTGCTACACTTCATGGATGACACTTCATTTGCAATAAGTACATAAATAAATATTCTATATTAATTTTGCCCTGAGAATAATCAGAACATGATGCTAGTCAGAATGAAAACAAGTCTGATTACTCAATTTGGCTTGTACAGAAATGTTTGATTTTTATTAGAGAAAGATTTTCATATTTTACAGTAAGTAATGATGGGATAGGGGAAAGTACTGTGTGTACATGTTTCACCGATCCATTTTAAAGCTCAGCCTTTTCCAAAAAGTTGGATCTGTGACAGGTATTTGACTGAAATACATGTCAGAGATGCACACACAGGCCTACCTCTCAGGGATGGGATAAGCAACTTTTCACCAGAAGAGGCTTCTCAGGTTGAAACAACTCAGCATGGATCTCTGCACTGCCTCCATGTTCCATATATGCGGGCACTGCTTGCTTCTTTGAGCTGGTTTTGGAACTAGAATCTACTTCCTTGATCAGAAAACTAAGTTTAGCTTTAGACTGCTATTGATTCCTGTATTATGTATCTTTCAGCATATTCAATGTCTTAAAAATCTCTATCATAAAGCAGAAGTTTGGATACTAAACTGTTTTTATGTTTTCTCTCCAAGTTCACCTTATCCTAAATGCTAGCATTTAAGTCACCAATAAAACTCAACCAAAAGGTCATAGTCGTCAACTTCCTTCTTCCAAATCAAAAAATAAAAAGGAAAAAAAAAAGAGAAAACCTCATACCTGTGTAGTCATCTAAGCTCACTACCCAGAGCAGAAACTCAAGGCACCATGTCTATCTTTTTTTCTAACCCACTACGTTTCAAATTTGAAGGAAATTAGAAAAGAAGCAAGAAAAACAATCCATTGTACAGCTGAAAGCAAGAGAAAATTATTGAAGCCATACAATAGAGAATGTGCTGAATCAGAAGCTCATCTTTTCCACTTACTTTGGGGTGAATAGGGTACAGTAGGGCAGAAATAATTTCTGCTTTGCCCTTGGCTTGGCACAAAAATAGCCTAACAATGTGCATGCAGTTTCACAGCGTACAACTGTCTTTACTATCTCTCATTTTTGTTCTGTAAAGCTTTAAATACAAGACCTGCAAGTCTTTTTTGCTCTACATTATTCTTTCCCTGCATCAACATCTATTAATTATCAACTTGCTTTATACTAAGAACTGTTGGCACAGATGTTATTATCTGATCAAAGAAATGTTACACTTATTATTAGTGGTATGTTTCAAGCAACTTTCATCAAGATTATCATTTGTATTTTATCAAGACCAACATGCCCTAACGAAGATAAAAGCCTGTGTCAACAAAGCACAACAGTAATTCAAGATAGTCCTGCCCTGACCACAGGGACAAAGCATCACTGATTCCTCCTTTACAAGTGGAGAATTCTGACACAGCAGTCAAGCAATCTTGCCTGAGGAAACCACGGATGCTGTTAGAGAGATTAGATCAAAATCTATAATCCGTGACACCTAGTCAAGTACTCAGAAGACAAGATTTGTGCCAACTTCTGTATCTTTTCACCATCTGTATCTCTTCACCATTCTTTATGAAAAGTATCATCTTTTGAAATTGAATGCATATGAAATCATGTTTTGTTAGGTGACTTCTACTATTGACTTTTTATTAATACTTTCAAAGCTGAAATGTAAAAGCCGCACAAAATATGGAAAACTATGCTGCATCTGTAAATAAACTGCTGTGTAGTTACAATATTTTTACCCTATGAGACAGCCCAGCCACCAGTATCAAACCCCCAGTTAGTACCATCCATTATACTGAAGTGGAAATTCCAGCAAACTTGATGCGGGGTATTTAGAGAAAAGTTTTTGAGAAGACTACTAGCTGGACATTGCCTTGACATTTTGGAATATGGGATTAGAACTATCTGTAATTACCTTCCCATGAGATGTAACACTGGCCAGGTGGCAGTAGAAAAGGGAAATATGTGCATTCACTGATAAGCAGCCAAAATCTCATTCTTATTACTTTTAACCCATCTTTTCTTCACTGTAGGTCATCTCCAAGTTCATACATGTCTTAGTGATAGAAATTCATCCTTTAGCTAGCAAATTACAAAGGTCTTCCCAGAAACTATAACTACTGCTGACTTGCACAGTGTGTCCTGTTTATGAATACACATATCTCGTATGTATATAGAGATATATTTTGTACATATAAATATATATGCACGTACACACAAGCGCATAGTAAAGGAAGTATATTATCATCAGCTGGAAATAGTGCACTTTCTTTTATCAATATAAATATACACAATTTTTCATACCAAAACCTGCCTAAATAAGCACAATATACCTGTATGGGACTTGATATACACTTGTTGTCATAATATGGGGGGTTGGAATTATGTGATCTTTAAGGTCCCTTCCAACCCAAACTATTCAATGATTTTATGATACCTTCTGTTAGCTTTCTACCTCATGATGTCAGAAGTAACACGGCACAGGTTCAAAAATCTGTAGTGTTTAAAGTTAAGTAACAGACCCTGGCTCATTCTTTTCCTTAAAAAAATAAACCAAACGTTTCCAAAAAAATGTGTTGGTTTTTTTTTTGGAAAACCAAAACGAACTACCTTTACAAGCTACTTTCAACTACCAATACTTTTCTTCTTATAAGCACTGCAAGTACAAAACAAAGAAAAACTACATTAGAGGACAAGAATACACATCAAAGGTTTTTTTAGGGAGAGGGAGATTACACACGGGTATGTGTACAAAGGGTCTATACACATACCCTCATGCCATCATATTTTTGGTAACGGTTCTTCAGTTCTCTCACTGAGTTTGATACTTAAACACAAACTTACTCTCACTTCCCAGGCACTTCATGGTGCCACTTATAATTTCTTTCTATAGGGTAGTTAGATAGGTCAGTCATGACCTCCTGAGAAAAATGCTAATTTGTTTAGCCATGGGATTTTATTGCCAAATGCAATGATTTCTGTTTTGCTCCCCGAGTTCATTCCACACCAGAAAACTGTACTAAAAGTCATCTTTTCTCTTTTCTCTTTCTATTCCAGTAATATTTAATACTACATAGTTAACTACTACTCTGAAAAAAAAAATAACCACACTAAAGGAAAACGTATACATTTAAAATAATTTGAGACCATTGTTTCACATATAGAACTTAAATCTGATTTGTTAATTCCACGAAAAGAATTGAATCAAAGACTAACCCTAGAATTTTTAATTCAGATATGGTTAGGGAATGTGTTTATACTTTGTCAACTATGATTTTGCAATAGAACTACAATAACAAGTGCATTACACTTTTCAAAACTATCTTTTCCTGCCACTCAAATCAGATGCAATATTGACAAACCATCATCTTTTAAGAATATGCTGACTATGTATCACAGTTTTCTCATGTCCTCAATGCAGGCAACATCTCCAAGATCCAAAAGTCTTTCTGGAAAAATCATGACTAACGGATCACAAAGCAGCACTTCAGAAAAACTGGACTGTAAATAAGAGCTGTAATAGAGTAATTTGTATTAGAATCTATCACTGTGTCCATTTGCAGAAAGCAAAGCCAGATGGGGACATTTAATTTGCCTTAACTTAGCTTTGGCATTCTCTGCAAAATTCTTGTTCAAATCACCTCAAAACTCTCTAAATGTTTTGTATAGGAGAGGACATCTTGACATACAACACATTAATCTTCATATGTCCACTCCAATTTTGCAGTGCCAATATACACAATAAGCTCATAATGATATAGGTTGTAATGTCCCAGCTCATAATTTATTTCTGGCAAGGGAATAAGTCAAAACCATTGCTGAAAAGAGTTTGTGCCATTATGAATTAGATCGTAAAGATTTTCTTTCCTCCCAGTAGGATTTTACCATGAAACCCAAGAGATTTGGGCAAAAATAATAATTTCTGCCAATCAAAATGCCCAGAGCCTGGACAGCGGGTGTGGAGACATCTGAATGGAAATGGAAAAATAAATCAAGAATATAGTTATAGCTACCCTCATAAGAAACCATTTCATACTTCCAGACAACTTTTATATCAACTTTCAACACATTATTTAACTTCCTGATAATGAGAAAATGTGTATTAGGACTAAACTGTGTAAGACATTTTTTAAATGTTCATGCATATGTGCATGTGAATACATTTATTTATATAGATGAATCCAATTATCTCAAAGGGTATTGTAACATTAAACCAGTCAGCTCCCAGTCTACTGAACTGCAAGACTAAAGTCTAAGCACCTCATGCTAAGAGCAAAGAGCTGTGTTGTTGTTTTTTTTTAAGAAATGTCGTGAAATGTAAACATTTTTTAGATAGCCTCATGTACATCCTAACGTAGAAGAAAGTTGAGTTATTTGAGTTATAATTCAGAACATTTTAATATCCTCTTATACATTCAAAGATATTTTTAAACTACAGGAACTTTAAGAAATGAATTTTTACACAGAGAAAGTTTCCCTCCTTTTCTAGAGACACTTTTAGATGATACCATTAAATAAAACAGTATTACAATTAGTCTGTGCTAATGTCCACTGAAGAACTTTCACGCATCTTCTATGGAAGAACTTTGATATAAATTTTAAATTAATTCATTCTTTCCTCTAAACTTTATTCCATATCTCTGGCTTAAAAATAAATAGTCCTTAAAACAAGACAGTAGGCACACTGTTAATACTTTATGCTCTGAAGATTAGCCATGTGTAAAATAGGTGTATGTTCATGTAATTGGCCTACAGTATTTTGCTACGTGGTTAAATGCACGATTTCCTCTAATAGAATGCCAGTGTGGTCTACATCACATTTTCTACTTCATAAAGATTAAATGAGCTGTGACCACAGCCTCCCTAACTTAATGGAAAGTTCACTTAGTGACTTTTGAGTTTAAATTTTGCCTTTCTACTATGAATCAATAGATTTAAAACACATTCATGGATCTCTTCAAAAGGTATAATCCCAACAGGCTAAAAAAGAAGACAACTCTGATTTATCACTTTTGTAGCATGTTAAACTAAGGGGCTTCAATCTTCGTAATATCACAAAGAATTTGAATTAATGGCAAGACACCCACACAATGCAAATCATACTCTGCCTATATATTCATGTATCTTTGTAGGTATGTACCAGTAGCTTTCAAATTGTGCTTTGTGAAATGATGGAAGTAATTGTTATGAAGCTATGAAGGGTTCCTAAACAGTCTTTTACTGCTCAAACTTTATTGGCTCCCAACAAGTACACAAATATCTGAAGGACAGAATAAATCTTGTTCCATATTCATACACATAGAAAACAATGGAAAACGCCTGCCTACGACTCTTGACACAGATTTCTTTGTACCTATATATTATCAGTCAAAAAGACTAGCAATGAAAAGAACGCATTCTTATTGTTAGGAAAATACAAAAAAATAATCAAAAGGACACCTAAGAAAATGGGATGTAATTGGCAAATTAGTATTTTTGAGTTCTTCACTACCATCATGGACAATTTTAGTACTTTTTTCTGGAAGCACAAAGGCAAAAGCACACACCTGAAGTGTTAGATACAAACAAATCATTGCCAGAGAAGGTAAGGTGGGAAAGAGGGGAGAGAATGGGCAAGGAAGAACGGGAGTGAAGAGAAAAGTCTGAGACAGATTCTTTTCCTCTTGCTTCTGTCTTTCATCCTGTGGACAATTTCACGCTAACTGAAGATCAGTTCAGCATTTGAAAATGGCTGTCTTCTAATGCAGATTTTAAAACTGTAGTAACTTTTTTTCCCCCAAACTACTTTAATCTTACAGAAAAATGAGGTAAGATAAAACAAAATCAAGGACCTACTTACCTATAGATTCCCACTATGGACACCAGCTCTTGAAATATTCTATATGGAGGAACAAAGACTTATAGAAGACATTCAAAACTTTGTCACAGGCAAGGAACATCAGAATGTAAATCTAGAAGCTGAGTCCAGAAAATAAGAAAAGATTTTGCAGGACTGACAGATCAGACTGACTCCCAAGGCACCTCAAAAAAAAAATAAGCAGAAGCTAATGAATAAATTCAAGTAAATTTTGTTAATGGGTTAATTAAGAAGGGGAAGTTAAATTAGCAACCTTCAAAGAATCAAGCTAAAGGTTCTGTAAGCACAGGAAGTTCCTTTGGAATCAGGTGTGTGGAAGCCTTTGATGCTCGTCTCCAGAGACTGACACTTGCACTGGTTTGTACCCAGTTGTTAGCTCAAAGTAAAAAAAAAAAAAGAGGAGCATTAAAACATTAACAACCCAGGATGAATATCACCTGAGGTCAAGACTAGTAGGTTTGTGTTCTGAGCAAGAGGAAGAACACTTAATGCTCTTTGTGGGGCAAACTGATCATGACTAGAATTTACGTTTTAAAGACTAACTTGTTTCAGAAGGGAAGCAAGCAATGTTTACAGAAGTAATATGGCACTTGTACACACCCTCTTATGAAAGAAGATAATTTTATGAAAAACTGACTTATTTCAAAGTGCAAAACCTAAAATGTGATCTGAAAGTACTAGTCTAGATACAAAATCTGAACTAGACAAAAATCAATGTTTCCAATTTGTAAAGAAAGCACAAATCAAATACTGTTAATATGATTTATAAGCACAACATAAACAATTTATACTACAGCCATTATGGATAAATTGCTTGAATAAATTCTATTATTCTGAAAAACGCTGCAAGCAATACACTGACATGTCAGAAAAGTGAAAATAATAGTGTTGACATTACTTATACTATATGCTATTTCCCAGTGACTCCCCAGGATTTTCACTTCAAGCAGCTATTTCAATCCTGGGTTTGCCTCACCAAATCTAGTTTTGTTCTAAATCTATTCTGTAACTCAGGCATGTATCCTACTATTCGTTGCACAATTTCTATGATGTCCCCATTCATTGCAAACAACAAAATTTTTCTGTTCTGAATTGAGGGAATGGTTGATGGTTTCAGCAGGTTATTGCCAATATTAGGCATGAAAACAGTGTTGATTACTGAATTCTTCTCCCTTCTCAAAGAGGGTGTAGCACTATTTGAGCAACCCTTTGAGGAAAAACTAAGGAATCCCTGACACGGCAAAAAGAGGATTGTGTTACCATGGAAAATAAATATTAACTCCAACACCAATGTTTCAAAGGACAATAGAATATGAAGAACTTGTGAAGAACTGGTTCTACTGGTAGAAGAGTGCAAACTGGTATGAATACAGCTTCTCAACCTGGGCGTACATTCCAGGTATCGCCCATATTAGCAGACTGACAAATTCAAGCCGCTACGTCTTCATTCTGACTTTCTTCAAAATTAGTCTGTAAAAAAATGCTTAGCATTATTTTGGTCATCAAATGCCAGATTAGTATAAACAGATGCTTTCTGTTCCACTTCCCATTGATGAATCCAAATAGACATACCTTGTGTCTCAGTCAGATGCTTGAAAAATACTTCAGTTTAATAACTTTTGAGAGCAGATATAGAATGAACTGTAACTAAGGACAGCGCATAGATACCTACATCATGGGAATTATCATTTCAAATGTACCTTTTTCACAATCTCAGAATAGTAAATAGGCACAGGCTTGCTGAAAGATATATTTCCCCTGGGGACTGTTTCTTCCCAAAGACTGCAGAGAGTTCGAGTAAGATAGAAAGCAGAACAAAGCAGCTGCTGCCCACATTATTTTTTGGCTAGAAGTTCAACAGCAACTACGTTTATTCTTCATGAATGTTCCTGAAGAAAACATTGCTCAATTTTTCTTCCAAGATTGAACATTTAAGGGCAACATTTTCCACATGACACTACTTACAAAAACTTATTTCAGGTTAGTAACTCCACTTATCAAAATTGCCTTATCCACTCAAACACTGTTTTATTCTATGCAATCATTAAAAATGCATTGCAAATTGAAAAGAAAATAATTCAGCTGCCAGTGAAACACTGGCTGTTTAGTGCTTCATACTGAATATGAAGGAAGTAACCAGGAGATAAACATTTCTGAATATAAAAACCACTAGTTTCTTCTTTTTTTTGTTGCTTTTCCTACAACTTTCAGGTAGTGAATCCAGGCCTAAGAACTTATCCTCCCTACTAAAATACATGCAAATACCTTCATACGTATATTTGTAAACACCACCAAGATAAACAGAACAGAAAAAAGGCCTTTGGGAGAAGAAACCAGGGGCTTGCTTCCATGTTGGGCACAGCCAGTGTCAGCAGGCTCCAAAACAGACCCACCGCTGGCCAAAGCTGAGCCATCACCAACAGTAGTAGCACCTCTATGAGAATATATTTAAGAAAGGATGAAAAACACTGTATAGCAGCTGTGAGAAAGAGGAATGAGAAAAACACGAGAGAAAGAGCCCTGCAGACACCATAGTCAGTGAAGGGAGAGCTGTAGGAAGGAAGGAGGTGCTCTGAGAGCTGGAGCAGAGATTCCCCTGCACCCCGTTGAGGAGCCCATGGTGGATGTGGCCTGGAATAGGCTGCGGCCCATGGAGGGCCCACAGGAACAAGCTCCTGGCAGAGTCACAGCCCGTGGAGAGGGGCCCATGCAGCATCAGGCCTCCTGGAACTTAGTATCACCTCCGAAAATGATTTTTAAGCACTTGTTTAGTTATTAATAGAAATTTAGGCCACAGAATGTTATACATATACTGCCTCTGGATTTCAGCTTCTGCCACATTTCAACTGTTCTGAAGATTTACTGAAAAGAAGCATTGAAAGATCCCTCTTACTGATTCTATTATCAGGCAGTTCCCCTACCTTTAGCCTTATGGATTGGCTTAAACGTGGCTTATGGAAAAGCCACGTTTGATGATCCCATCTTAATCACTAGAACTGGCTAGGGATGGTGAGTAGCTGAAGGACAAAGCAGTGACTGTGAAGGACATTTCTAATCTTATCACAGGTTCCATTGGGAAAAGAAATACAACATATCTCCACCCTAGTTATTAGTCAGATGATTCTATGACTCTATATAAACAGCTATTTGTCTTGACATGGTTATATGCCCTATTATCACAATCTACGCTCTAGATATTATACTAGATATTATAAAGCATTAAATAACTATTTTCTCAGCAGCTTTACAGATTTTTAGTTATTATTCTATATTATTTAAAGTTATTTAGTAATAATGGTAATGTTTAACACAATCAAGAATATTCAACATAATTTTCTGAATCAATCTTTGTTTTAAGCTCTTACCTTTTTGCACTAAAATATCAACAGTTCGTGCATTCTTTTCCTAATTCTAACTTACATATTCCCCAAATTCAACTGTCTACAACTGCACAAACCCATTATTTCTACAGCGCTGATAAAGGGGAAAGTGTCTGCTGAGTCACATTATTTACAACTGAGTTCCAATGAAGTGTTAAACTAAGTTACCTAAAATGTAAAGATTTACAAAGGATTAATAAATAGCATTTTAGCAGAAAGCACATATACCAATAAAATACAGAGAGCCAAACCACAGAAAGTAGTCCTTCAGTTATCATATCCTCCATGTTCCTCTCTGTGCTCACTTGCCAACTACTATTATTAAGAAAATTTTTAAAAAAATCAAAAATTTTGGAACGTTTGCATCATCTTTACCCTTTGGCTTCAATTCTCTTACAGGAAAGCTACATATTCCAATTTTCTTTCTCACTTGCTTACCCTTCATCCACCGTGCTTCCCATCATTTGCCTACACCACTGCTTGTTGCCACAGCCGTGCTCAGAGCACAGCCGAAGCCCTGCTATGTGTGCCCACACAGTGTTTCTTACAGCTCCAGAAGAGGAGACTTCGACAATGAGAACTGATGCTCTACAAATTGAATTAACTCAATAAAATATGAGGCAACTGAAGATTCCCACCCTCTGTAGGCCTTTTAGAATCACAGAATCATTAAGGTTGGAAAAGACCTCCCAAGATCATCTGGTCCAACCATCGCCCTACCACCAGCGTCACCCACTAAACCATGTCCCTAAGCACCACGTCCAGCCTTTTCCTAACCACCCCCAGGTGACTTCACCACCTCCCTGGGCAACAACCCATTCCAATGCCTGACTGCTGTTTCTGAGAAGAAATTTCTCCTTATTTCCAACCTAAACCTCCCCTGGCACAACTTGAGGCCATTCCCTCTAGTCCTGTCACTAGTTATCTGCGAGAAGAGGCCGACCCCCAGCTCCCCACACCTCCCTTTCAGGTAGTTGCAGAGAGCAATAAGGTCTCCCCTGAGCCTCTTCTCCAGACCAAACACCCCCAGATCCCTCAGCTGCTCCTCACAGGACTTGTGTTCCAGGCCCTTCACCAGCTTCGTAGCCCTTCTCTAGGGAAGTTCCAGGGCCTTGATGTCCTTCTTGTTCTGAGGGGCCCAGAACTGAACACAGTACTCGGGGTGCAGCCTCACCAGAGCAGAGTACAAGGGGATGATCACCTCCCTGGTCCTGCTGGCTACACTATTCCTGATACAAGCCAGGAGGCAGTCATGTTCTGCAGTGGAGTGGGGGATTGTGGCAAAGAATCTAAACCAGAAGCAGTCATTCAGCAGCCCTTCAGTGTTACAGTCTACACAAAAGCCTCGTCTTGTTCATCCTACAGTCCCAGTGCAAGCAATTAAATCTGAGACTTAACAAGTCAAAGAATATAAAAGTATAACAGGGAGTCATGGGACTAATATTCTTCCACCTGATAGAAAATCCCAGCCTTAGTCATCAGCATGCAATATGGGAGAGAAGTTCCAAGTATACAATATATTACTGCTGACTTTTATACCGCTAAAAAACAAATTCAAAAAACTGATTGAAATAAATATGATGTGTTACTCTGACATAGCTAAAAGTCCAGCTGGGAGAAAAGACCTATAGAGAAGTAACAAAAAGGAAATCATATGCTCAATGGAAGCAGGATCCATAGGCAACTCTTCTGAAGAGGGATGGGGAGAGGAGGACAGGTGTTGAACAGATGTAACTGAGATTAAGAGGATTAATATTCATGTTTTTACAACAGTATTTCCTGTCTTCAGGTCTTCTATACCTAGAGTCCTCACCAATTTTCCTACCTCATTATTATGTCTTGGCATGTTATACATCCATTTCAAACATTTTCAATGACCTTAACTCACAATGAATATTTTACATTGCAACAAGGCTGTGCTCAGTTGTATTCCCAAGAGGCTAGTGACACTCCAGACAACATAGGATGCCCAGCCCGGACTCCACCTGCTTCTTCTGTGGCACAGATCCCCTGTTATCCAAGCTCGTATCTACCAAACCCAAGTAGATGCATCGAATTCCAGGTATGAAGAAGTGTATGTAATTATTGAGGTATACGGGACCTGATGACATGCATCGCAGGGTCCTAAAAGAACTGGCAGATGTAGTTGCCTAATAAAGCACTTCCCTCCTATGAGAAGTCCAGAGTTGTACATATCTATCAGAGACCTCAATAATATACATGAAAACAATTAAAATAACCTAGTATAGTCCAAATACATTTAAATTTAGTGTGTAAAACCTGTTACTTGAAATAACTGAAATTCAACCCCCCCCAACATTAAGAATTAATTTAAATATGATTTTTTATTGCTTATAAAAATATCATACTTAAGCGAAAATACTATTTAAAGTGTCCTGTGTTATTGGCGTTCTGAAATTGCTTTGTGTTTTAACTAAAGATTCAAGGTGGTTTTTTTTGCCCCCCCCCCTTTTTTTTTTACTGTTTTTATTCAGAGAATTTATATTATAGCAGAAATTGAAAATCTAGATGGACACAATGAGCCAGATTATGAGCTCTTTTGAAACCCTAGGTCAACAGTAACTTCACTTACTGTATGTCAGAAAGACATGCAGCACATCTTCGAATTTACAAATTATGGAAAAGATAAAGAGTCCATTATGCTTGGGTTCTTGGGCATAACACTATACATTTTTTTGAAAAAGAAAAAAATAAGCAATGAAAACTACAGTAGTAAAGGTGCCAGATAAAAATATTAATAGGTATACAATGTATTTGCTTTTATTTAACATTTTTTGATTAGGCAAACTAAAAATATGGATATTTCACTTTGATACGAATTTTATTTTCACGACTATAGTATGTTTCAGAAATAGCAACTCAAAGCAGAAATGAAAAAGAAAGTTTGATAAGGAAGAAACTTTTGTTGAACACATTTGTGTAGAGAAGTAAGCCTACAATAGCCTATTAAACCTTGAACTATAATCCATATAAATCCATATGTACTGTGATCCATTATAAATTTCAGTATGTACCACAGAATGCTTCAGAATTTAATACTGAGACTGAAATACAAGATGATTTTCCTTTGATACACCAACCTCTTCTCCAAACAATATTTCCTATTTCCCATCCACAAAAATACATATTTTGTTGACATTTCCCCCTCTCCCACCTTTTTTTTTTTTTGTCAGAAAAGGGAGATGTAAGTAAATAATTTCCCGAAACTCTAATTACACGTGGCACTAGAAGTACCAAAGAGATGTCTCTGCGACAATCATACAAGCCTATTTCTCCCTCTGCGTCATAAACTATAAAACAGGTTGCCAGGAAAGGGCTCAGGAAAGGCACTGTGAACCTGCTAACATTTTTATACATCTCTGCATAAAAAAGGCACACTGAAACAACTATGATTCAACTAATGCACTGTAATAGAGATTTCCCATAGCATGGCAACAAATCCACAAGGGTAATTTAAGTGGCACTGGAAGAGCATGCCTTTTAAACTTCTAAATAAAGATATTCAGAAGCTCATGTAATTGCCTGGGCTCTCTGGAGTCACTTTAGGAAACAAATTCTGACACGGGATTCTCTCTCAACGAAGGGTTACCTTAAAGACTTAACAGA
Source organism: Cygnus atratus (assembly GCF_013377495.2). Taxonomy (NCBI): domain Eukaryota; kingdom Metazoa; phylum Chordata; class Aves; order Anseriformes; family Anatidae; genus Cygnus; species Cygnus atratus. The sequence continues at coordinate 15,652,980 of NC_066376.1, forward strand.
TGGAGACAGCAAGTCCATTAGGCCCAGTGACCAATCCATGATCAGCTTGACATTTAGATGCACAAGAAGAAAGTTGTCAGAAAATTAACCAGCCTTTAACTGGGCAAAGACTAGAGCCTAAAAGTGGAAAGACATGAAATCAAATCGGTTATCCATCTTTTAGTGGCAACCCTGAATTGGCTTGTAACACCTCGTAGGAGAGAATAGATGGAGAAAGTGAAATACAAACTCCAGTAACCTGTCCAGTAAGTCACAGGAAAAAGCAAGTCCTGTAATGCGAGTCAGCTTCAGGAGACAAGTTCATTAGGCTTCTACCTCACAGAAGGAGTGGCTGGGCTTTATAATGCTAGCTGCTTGCCGACATTGTACTATCTTATCAAGCATTTGGATTTTGTAATGGCAAGCACACATATACACACATATAGAATGAAGCGATGACCTAGGTGCCATCACTGAAACGTGGTGGGACCACACCCCACAACTGGAGTGCTGCAATAGATGGCCTTTTCTACAAGCCATTCAGAAGGGACAGGCAACTAAGGAGGGGTAGTGGCATAGCTCTCTATAACCAACCCCGAGCTCAACATCGAAACACTCTAATATAAGGTAGAGTCCCTGTGGATAAGGATTAGGGGTTGGCCAACAAAGCAGACATCCTGGTAGGGGTCTGCTATAGGAAGCAGTGGTGAATGGAGTGAAATCCAGCTGGCAACAGGTCACAAGTAGTGTTCCCCAGGGATTGGTGTGGGGGCCCATCCTCTTTAATATCCTTATTGATGATTTGGATGAGGGAATTGAGTGCACCCTCAGTAAGTTTGTAGACAGCACCAAGTTGGGGGGAAGTGTCGATCTGCAGGAGGGTAGGAATGCCCCGCAGAGGGACCTGGACAGGATGGATCGATGGGCAGAGGCCAATGGGATGAGGTTCAACATGGCTAAGTGCTGGGTCCTGCACTTTGGCCACAACAACCCCATGCAACGCTACAGACTTGGGGCAGAGTGGCTGGAAAACTGTGCAAAGGAAAAGGATCTGGGGGAGGTGATCGTCCCCCTGTACTCTGCTCTGGTGAGGCCTCACCTTGAGTACTGTGTTCAGTTCTGGGCCCCTCACTACAAGAAGGACATCGAGGCCCTGGAGCGTGTCCAGAGAAGGGCAACAAAACTGGCGAAGGGCCTGGAACACAAGTCCTATGAGGAGCGGCTGAGGGAACTGGAGTTGTTTGGTCTGGAGGTAGTGATAGGTCTAGAGGGAATGGCCTGAAGTTGCACCAGGAGAGGTTTAGGTTGGAAATTAGGAGACATTTCTTCTCAGAAACAGCAGTCAGGCATTGGAATGGATTGCTCAGGGAAGTGGTGGAGTCACCATCCCTGGGGGTGTTTAAGGAGAGGTTGGACTTGGTGCTTAGGGACATGGTTTAGTGGGTGGCATTGCTGGCAGGGTGATGGTTGGACCGGATGATCTTGGAGGTCTTTTCCAACGCTAATTATTCTATGATTCTATGATTCTAAGTCACAAACAGTGCAGTGTCACTTTATATCAGTTTTCATGACACCTCCCAGGTCACAGGTCACAAGTCACAGGCCCCTGAGATTTCCAAGCCCATAACTGCATTCCTCATTTTTATTTGAAAGTTAATGCGGGCACTTAAAAGAACAAGCCAAGAGTAAGCTCTGGCCTACAGAACACAACATCTCCGTAAAACTACAAAATAAGACCATAAAGAGGTATTACAAGACAGACACTTAACTCAGGCTCACAGTAACATTCTCCACTGGGAGTATTAGCAGTTAATCGAGAATAAACTGACTTACTGACTTAATTCTGATATATTGCACCATCTGTAGAGTATAGGTTATAACTGATAGGCCAGCTGTATGCCAAACAAGGTACAGTATGTGAAATATCGTACTATATTAGTCATTATTTTGCAATTGGTTCCTTTCTATTAATGTTTGAAGTGTCCTTTCCACTAAATGGACCTTGTTTGTACTTTGTTAGCTAATGTACTAGGAAACAGGTCACAGCTTTCAGTGCATAAGACTACCACTTTAAAAAGCTCCTCATCATCTCTCCTCACTATAAAATTATCTTAACAGGGCACATGAGATTAGGTCATAGAGATGCTCATTACCATGACCTTCTGCAAGCACATGCCTAAGGTAAAGGAATTTCCCAACTGTCATACTGGCTCTGAAAAAACAAACAACAGCCCACTTCCATTAACTTTTAAGCCAGCTGTGCTTGATACAGAGCATGGAGTTCAGGAACAGTAAAAAAAAACGACTTTCTTTGGAATACCAAGGTCTATATAACCTTATTGCTTTCATCCTACTACTGAGGTAATTTGATCCAATAATTCTAATTAATTTTGGTGTTAGTTTATTCCAAAATCTGAGCAATCCTGCAACACTCCTAAAGGCCTTGATACAGCAGATACCAAGTAACCCATTTTGAATATCTTACTGGCACTGGGATGCAAGTACTCTCGCTAGAAAGTTCACCTAAATTATCTGAAATATTTGCATGTATAACTGTAAGGCAAAGGAAAATATTTTAATTATAACCCTACGTAAATCACTATTATCTCAACATGGAATGAAGTAACTAAAACAAATGGTTTTACTTTCATGTGCATTTGCATGAACTTGATAGTGCACAGACAACAGTAATGAGAGAAGCTACAAAATAAGACAGTAATGGGAGAAGCTATGAAATCCTGATTGATTCTGAGGCAGAAAAATCATAGAAACAATTTGAGTTTGAGTGTAAAGAGATGTCTTCTCTGATTTTAAGCAAGGATCTAAAAGGCCCATTCAAATTTGTTTTATTTCAAAACAGTTATCACATGCCCCAAGGCCATGGCAGCCCCAAATGTTGCGATTTTGATCCTTATATTCATTCTAAATACATGTAAACATATATGTAGGGAGCTGCTGTCACTTCAAGCTTATACTACTACACCAAATAGTGTAGTAGAAGTTAATTTTAAGAAATATAGCACAAATGTTGAAAAAATCACCACCCTGAGGTCTGCCGTTCAGCAAAAAAAGGCTACTCACTCTATGTATTGATTTTTACTGCTTCCTAAATAATAATTTTACAGTTGCATGCATAAAAGAGCCCTAGGCTTGGTTTTTAATTTAGCCCTTTTAATAGGTAATTTCCTGTTTTAAAAATAAAATGTTATTGAAAGATATGCTTCATTACATTTGTCAGCCACTATGTACCGTATCAGTAACCAGATATACGTGAAAGTTATTCAGTCTCTAAAAGATCAGAATTGCATTTGAATTAACCATTTTATGCAGAGAAATTAGCTAAGCTGAGAACTCGGGTTTTCAACTGAAACTCAAAAACAAACTTCACTTTATCTCATCTATGCTTTCGTCTTTTAAACATCTTCTATCAACCTAAAACTTCTTGTCTCCTGATCCATATTGCAGAAGGTTACCACAGATAAATTGGTGCCAGAAGAACAGTCATTATTAATCTCCAAATGGCCTGTTCTTCCATTTTCCATCAAAAAATTTTTGTTCAACATCAGTTAAACTTAGTATACAAGTCATTGCTTCATGTCCTGCACATAGCAGGAAGTCTATACACAATCACACACACAGATACACAAATCCTAAAGTCTACACTTAAGCTTTAGATACATACTCTTATTTAATGACTGCTTGGTCGTTTTCTTCCTAAAGCAAGAGAATATAAGAAGAGTACCTAAGAAGAGTACCACCAACAGTTAATTATTTATCCTTGATTTCTATGGGTTACTCACAGTTTGCTACAAGAAAATCAATAAATTGAAGTCCCATTACTGGGACTGTGGCCACACTACTGTCTGTTACACTCTTGTATCATACAGTAGATCCAAAATAAATCCAAGGGGCTCCACAAGCATGAAATAAAGCGTGCAATTTCTGGTTTTCTAACTTAAGTCTACTCAACAGCTCACAATAAATATGACACATAAACAACATTTAGATAAGAGCTATAAAAGCCACCTCTCCCAATAAATACCTAAATGTATCTACACAAACAAAAATTTAGAAATGTTACTCTGTGTTCTCACAAATTTTTATCAAGTATGTTTTCACAAAGCCATGGCAGCATATACTCAGACTGCTCTGTGTGTCAAGCACACAGCAGCATAAATAGAGATGCTTCAAAATTAAAATCAAAGACAGTTGATACTCAGGAAGATGGCTGAAAGATGAAAGATGACAAAACATCAGATGTAAATCAAGTTTTTACTGTAATGCAATAGAATATGTATACACATTTATAATTGCCTACTTCTTTAAAAGCAAAACAAGGCAAACTACATAAATGTTAGACAACTTACTCTCTTGCTTAAACTTTCAGACCATCAGAAATATGAAATTTTAGTGTATATATTGTTAAAATGTATACCAAATGTTATAGAATACTTGATAAATCTTTCTTTATAAAGCTGAATAGAAAACCCATAGCTATGTATACCTATAAAAACACACCTCACATGAGTACAAATGTATGACTTACTCCAAGTAATCTTGTTTTAAGAAGCAAGCATTAGGGAAGACCATGACAAAGTGAAGGAAGAGAGCAAGCTTCTAGACAAGGTTGAGAGAAACACATACAAGACTCCTTCCTGTAAGTTGAAACAGCCAGAGCACTAGCAGGCTACAATGAAGGCTACTGCTGCAACTATTGTATTACTCACTGCATTTTCTACAAGCAGTAGATATTGTGGGAACTGGTTCAAAAAATCATTTAAATATTTCACTTTTCATAATAGTTTCAATATTCTTGTTCACTGCCACTTTGAAGTGCATCAGCAACTCAGTATTCTGTTTCATAGAATTTCTTTCCTGCCTCACTAGCTCCAAGTAGTAATGTACATATTAATCCTGGAGCACAGGTGTACAAATGTAGCATGATCCATAGCATGATCCAGTTTAGTATTTCTCAGAAAATGGAAACAAAAGCATGGATTCAGGGAACATATACCATGCCAACATGCACTTCAATCAGTTCCCAGCCAGGCTGTCTACATACTATCACTTTAAAAAGTGCATCTTTACTGATGCTGAGACAGCATTCATGGCTTCCCTATTTAATTCAAGGTGGGGTAAAAAAAACACCGTTGCAAAAATAAGATCAAGAAAGCAAGATAGGAAACTGCATTTTTCAGATTTGATCAGTTTGGGCAACAACTTTTAGGTTCCTGTTGTGGACTAAGGCAGAGATGAATGGGGGATAGGGGAAAAGAGTGACAGAAAGGCTCAGAAGAAATAAAATGAAGGACAATTTTTTTTTTTTTTTTGGGGGGGGGGGCGGGGAGGAGGAGGGGGAAGAGAGCAGGCAGGGGAGCGAGCATCAGGACAAAAACAGAACAGGACAAACCCAACTGAGAATAACATTTTTTATTTTAAGAGATCCTTGGTTATGCCTTTTCTCAGTTATAACTCTAGGATATACCATATCTCAAATTTTCCTGGAGTAGCCTTTTGATGAGGTGGCACAGTAATAAATTAGAAAATAATTTGATTTGCTGAACTTTCATTGCTACCCAGGAATAAAAGGATTTTCAGCTCCCTGGCTGAGTGTGCAGCACGAGCAGCTGGAGCAGGGATGGAGAATTTCCCACCAAAACAAAGAGAGGTACAGATAAGTGCTATTTGAATCACTGAAGAAGGAGGTGCTCCAAAGCAAGCCTTTAAGGTTGTAACCCACATGAGAGCAAGTCAGCAGCAGTCCCCGAAAATACTACTTCCTTTAGCTAATCAGTCACCCCACTCACTGTTTTTAATGTATTTTACATTTTTTTTAAATATATATTTTTATGTATAATTTTAAAGTTTTAGAGAAGAAAGAACTGAAGACGACTTCCTACTGTAGGTCACTGTCCTGTGTCCTGGTAGCGGGGGCCTGTGTGAGAACAGATCAGGGCTGTCCCACGCCAGACAAAGGTGATCCCTGCCAACTCCAGGCCCCAACTGAGACCCTCAGTGCCACTGGTCTTTAAATAAATACAAAACAGCTGATGGAAGAAGGAGGGATACGAAGAGACACACTAGAGGGAGCCCTGAGGTCAGAGCAGAAGGCACCCCATGCACAGGAGCAGATCCCCACAGCACAACCATTTTGGAGCCAGGAGGAGAGCAGGCAATACATGCGTTTTCTCTAAGTCACAACTGTTTTGCTCACCACAGTAATTGGTGAGTGATCGCCATGGCTCCATACCACCCAAGGAAGCAGTGTGAGCAGCTGTGTGGGCAGGTTTTAGCAAGGCTAACCCACTAGTCACCTGTGCTATCAGCTGTTTATCCAGCAGACGCTGTCTAAATTTATATTTCCTTTTGCCACACTATACTCACTATAAAGTAATTGGAATTACACAATTTTGACTGATTGAGTTTGTGAGGGTTTTATTTAAGTGTGTTTAAGTGACAGAAGCTTTTGATAAAGAAAACCTATATACATGGTTATTACAGCAATGGAAATTGTTGAGATGTGGTTATTTATCAGGCACTCTAAGACAATTCTGCATTTAGAAAAAGTAAATTGAAACATTTTGTTAAAACTGAGCCCTTTTACAACAACATACAAGTAAGTGCATTATTGCTTTTTGCTTTAAGATAAATTGTGCGTTTGTAATGTGCAATCCACAAGAATGCCGGGAATAAACTGCATTTGCTCTGCTGACTTCTTTGCTTCTCATACTAATGCTTTCCACATTAGTGCCAGGATTTTCTTCATCTAAAGCAGGTATGTAATTATGCTGAATGACAAGCCATAGTTAGGATTAGATATAGGGTGTCAGATGAAACTTATGCTGCCTTTAGAAAAAAGGATATAAAGAAGTGGCATGAGTAAATAATAAAAGGACATGTAATGACTGTTACCATGCCTGTGAATATGGGATGATGCTAATTCACAGCTGTGTTATCAAACATCTCTTGTGCACACCCTACGCAAAATTGTGATTTTCTGTGGTAGGAGTTAGAAAGTAATAGTTATCAAGCTTTTCACACCTGTGTTAACTTTGTAAGCTGCCTCTTGCATCAAGTACTTCCATGTTTGAAGGACCTCAAACCTTGTGCCAATAAGTAGTACTAAGACAGGTCTCTCAACCTCTTAGTGCTTTTTGTTTCTTTTAATAAAAGAACTGAATACCCACTGGAGACACTACCTAAATAATGCAAAGGCTGTGAGTGCTAACTATAGAATAGTTGTGAAAACAGAAACAAGAGCTGACAAACTGGCAAGACCACATGACACACGATTTCTGATTTTCTCACGTGTTGAAAAATTTTTACAATAACTTAGAAAAATACATAAATCAGTTTTTTTTTAAAAGCAATTTACTTCACAAACAAGTAAATATTAAATTTTCATGGTTATTAGTGGAAAACCAAACATTCCTTTATTATACTTTGAAAAGTACAACTGATTTTACATGTGCATTTACTCTACCTTATTTCCTACCACTTTAAGTACATAGCCTGACTAACGATGACATATCTATAGTTGTGACGTGACCTACGTATTTATTTTTCCTTCAAATTAATAAAACAGTGCTGCATTCTGAGTCTTAATATCTCTACCCATATGATTATACCTTACATAATCAGTTTTGACTGCTTTTTTGAATTACTGAAAAGTACTTCAAAAGTAACTTACTGACATTAAAAAGGCATACAAATTGGGAATGCAAACTTTTGAGTACTTCTAAAAATGTATCTTAGCAAGGGTACTGAGTAAAAAGCGTGTTCATGTATATACACACTCACATAAAATAATCTAGAAATCCCTGCACATGAACAGAACTACATTTGTAAGCAATAAAGAAGTCTTTAAAAACAAAAATAAGTAGCAAATGGATGTTAAAGAAAAATAGTTAAGCCTTAGGAGACTGACATTTTTCCTTTCAAAAATAAAAAAGTAAAAAATGCTGCAATTTAAACCCCAGTGACCCTCTGCTTGACCTAAGTTATTCTAAATCTTATACACAGTGCTTCTTATCAAGCATAAGAAACATTAGTTATCTTCATTTTTATTGTATTGTATCTGCAAAACAGAGATGTCAACACAACATACACTTTTTTCAAATAATTAAGCCACCATAAGGAAATCCAGGAAGAAGAGAACAAATTTATAATGTGCTACAGAGATGCAACTGTCACAGTGCTCAGCTGTGAAGTTATACAGCCTCATTTCCACAAAAATGAGAATCAGCTTGTACATTGTCTAGTTCTAATTTGTTCCTACTTTTGCTACTGAAAAATTAGTATAAGCAATTCAGACCCTTAACATTTTGTTTAAAAACATTTCATGACCTCACCCTCCTCAATTACATGCAGATAAAAGGCACAAGGGAGTCTTTTTTAAGAAAGGATATCCCAGTAGTACAAATGACTATAGTATTTGGGGGGAGTGGAGTGGGGTGTCAAATTAAGTAGGCTTCATCAATTTCTTGTACTATGTCATGATGCTTCAGTTCCTCTTCTACGAGCACAAAAACCCACCATGAGGACAACTAATTAAAAACTAGATCCAGCAGAGGGCACAATTGTTGTTTTTATGCACTTTCCAAAACTGCAAATAGGATTTGTATAATTTGAAAGGTTAGACCACAGGATTTATAAAGGTGCTATAAAGGTGCTTGTTGCCAAAAAAAAAAAAAAAAGAGATTCCAGTACATTCAAAGAGCCATTTTTCTTTTTTTTTTTTTTGCATGAATCATGCTTAATTTGCTTCTACAAACTTGCAAACTAGTCTAGTTCAATTTCTTACTTTTGCTCCTTACCATTTTTAATCAGTCAAATAACTTGACAAACACCACAATGAACAGCAACTTCCACTAACAAGTAATAAGTTCAACAGCATGCATAAAAATGATTCAAAGCTTTGCATAGGTTTTGAATCTAAGCGATTATTTTCCTGTTGCTGAACCCCTGGAGGAAGCATTCTCAGACTTCGTACATTTAGTGCAATGTGCAGAAGTCAAGAATTAACATCTCATCTAAGTTCATCTAAGTACCTGGAAAGGCACCAATTTCAGGCCTTTTTTTTTCTTAATCAACTCATCTTTAGCTTCCCATGACTTGCAGTTCAGACTAATAATTAAATATTTTGTTTTGATCGGTTGAATTTGTTTTCAGTAACAAATGCATTACTTCTATTCTTCCTTGTTGTCCAACACACTGCTACACTCTACTGCTTTGAGACTAGTCTCTTTTCCCTCCCAATCACTTTATATTTCATCTTCATACATTTCATCAGTTCATCTTTCTTCTTTTGCTTTCTCACTTAATCTTGTCAGTTATCATTTACAAACTCTTGTTCAGTTATCACATTAGAGGGTTTCAGAAGGTTTACAAGCTTATGCATCAGTGCCCTTACAACCAAGCTTGAAATAACACTGATGTTCTAGCACAATTAAACTCGTATCACAAAATGAGAACAGGCCAAGCATTTTCAGATAACAGTATTTCACAGTGGCATTCAGATTTCAGTTTGTCACAGATAAATTTACAGTGAGTTGTACTGAATCTGACTGATTTCTTTCAGAAATACAACCTTGAAAAACATGATCAAAATCCAGTATTTTCAACAAGGACAGGTATAATTACAGACACTGTTGCCTACTGTAAAGCAGTTTAATGACTTCTCATACCTCATTTTTAAACACTATCTCTGTGCTTACTATGCCTTACAAACCTTTAGAGTAAGAAATACTAGTTGAGTTTGAGAAGCAATTCAGTGCTTTACAGCCTCTTAAGAGCATATAATAGAAATAGGTTTCTACTGCCATGATACATCCCATTTATGTTTTGTTTTGTTTCCATTTTTCATACCAACTCCTGAATTTCACACATAAGAATACTCATTTTCCAAACCAGGTATCTGTAACCGCTATAGTGGCAGCACTATCTAGTAATTAGACTTTAATTATCTGTATCAGTTAAGAGCAAGGTACAGCAGAAGGCATCAAGTGTTAATGATCTGTCTATATCACTCATTCACAATATCCAAGACTGGCAAAGCAGTAGTAAACACCAGTAGTAAACACCATATCTTATAATAGGCCTTAAATATTATAGAATGTATCACCTAATTCTCTGTTGAATGCCAAGATGTTCCTCCTCATTTAAAAAAATAAGTACGAGTATACCAGAAAAGGAAGACAGTTTAGTGCTCACATATAATTTAACAGAAATGTTCATTTTGCTCTACTGTACATGGGTTGCATATGCTATAGTGACTACAGAAGGAAACAGAGACCATCTATGAAGACATGTACTAGAGAAAATAAGTTTCTAAGTATACCATAGTTGTACTGTACTTTATAGTGGATTTATTCTACAGCGTTAGCATGGTTCTTGACAGGATGATTACAGACAATTAAGGAGTTTATCACATTTCTTTATGGCTTAGAAAGACATCCTCTGACTAAGGATGGGAACCATCCTTGACTGTGAACCATCTGTGGGGGGAGTAAAGCAGCTTATGCATAAAAAAACATGACAAGTCTCAAATGTAAAATAAGAATATTAGAAAAAAATCTTCAAGATACCTCCCTTTTCTGTAGATTCTTTTACATAAAGTCTGCCACCTTTAGAACGACAAATACTGCAATTCCATCACTAATGCACAAGTGGTTAATGAAGCACAGGCTACATGGTAGGGCATCATGAGCTTTAATGTATTTTTACTAAATTACACAAAGTTCTGAAGATCATAGCAATACCTATGATATTTGGATAATAAATGTGTTATTTATACTTCAGTTTATTTGTGATTCAAAGCATCCAAAACACTTTCTAACAGGTACCTTCTTTCCTACACACCACAGTAAAATTCAAATGTTCAAAAGAACTACACTGGCTATTTCAAAAAAGATTTTTTTTTGTTGGAAGATAATGACATACAGTTTTCCGTTCCATTTTAATGTTTAGCACTGCTTTTTATTTTGGTTTTATGCGTGAGCAATGACAAAAGAGACTCAGAAAACTTAATAGGTGTCATTTGCAAGCGTAACAATTATGATACCCATCAAAAGGTAAACACGATCTGTTCAAAATTCATCAACCAAGGTCTTCTGCAAAATTATGATCCTATTGTAGATGAAAGCCCTTTCCTTGTATAACATTGTTACATAATTCTGATTAAAAGCATTCTGACTAAAAATTCTGTCAACAAGCACAGAAAAATAAATGTGTCAGAGCTATAATGTATTTTTAAACTGTGCTGTTTTTTTTCTTTTTAACCAGCATCCTCTGCAGAAATCAGTTCTAATTTAAATTTACCTCTAAGGATGCAGAGGATTTTTTCTAGGACGTGAACAGCAATTTTCCCAAAAACTTTTAAAAACATTTATTGTTGGATATTATTATGATATTAGTAACTTTTGAGTAACTGCTTATGTTTCTTTAGAGTCTAAAATTACTACTAAAGATATCTGTTTGGCTGCATTAGATATTGTAACTAAACTGACTTTCTTGTACAAGAATCATTTTGTCATTTATAACACAGCATTTTTTTAATGCTGCAACTTCTTTCTGATGAAAGGCGTTAAAGTAAGTATTACATGTGTAAATAAAGATATATAGTGCTTCTAAAAGAATTATCTGGAAATATTTAAGCAAATTCCTTACAAAGCACAGAACCTAATTCTTAAGGTTGGACTAGATGGATCATGGAGGTCTTTTCCAACCTAAATGATTCTATGATTCATAAGTTCTGTCAGACTAAAGTACAAGGATTTTCAGCTTGCCATTTTATTTATTTCAGAAATTAAATACACCCAACTTTCTCTACCAGAAAATTTTAAAAAGAAAGACCAAATTTTGCTTAACTCTACCATCCGCTTACTTGCTGGTTGCTGCTTTAACTTTACAGGATTCTATCGCAATTTTGAGCAAAATCTGATGTTGGTGATGTTCACCAAATCAAAGATGTTGGTGAAACAATACTGCTAAGTACTGCCACAGACGTTAAAATCATAGTTTAACATATAAATAGCCAAAATACAATACTGTTAGAGCAATCCATTTCTGTAATGGAGAAACGAACTCACATTTGGCACCCTGAAAAATTAAGTGATTCAATTCAATTTTAAAATCATTAAAATTCATTAACTTGCCTGTCTCAGGACTGTTTCTAGAGTAGCTTCCTTTAAACAACAGAGTGAACCTGTTGTTTTAGAGGAGTTAAGACCAGCATTCAAATATCACATCCCAGAGCACATGGCTATTTATATATTTATCTAAAAAGAAAGGCATAAAAGAAATCACAAATCAACCAATTTATCCCCTAAGAGCCATCATTTCTTTTCATCCTCACTAGTATCAGGGGATCTTCTCAATCTCTTGTAGTAATGTTTCTAAGGTAATTAGGTTCATGACTTGCCACAGGCAGCAATTTCTTGACTAACTTATCTGGACAACAGAAACACTCTAAAGAGGCCTCCAAATTTTGACCTGAACTTGAGCTGATCTGACAGCTGGAAGCCATCTTCTGAGTTATGGCAGCATTCCTTAATCACCTTGAAGCAAGCAGTCCTTTGGGAATTTCACTAAAGATTTCTCCAGTTACGTTCTGATGAAAAAGCTATAGCCAACAGAATTCTTTTAAAATCAGCTTTCATATTCTTTTTTCTACAACTCAATTATCAAAAATTATTAATTACTTGCAAGCTCATCTTGGACAATATTATAGTAGCTTATAATTCACTTAACACAGCACATGATTTTATTAGTGTATTCTATCAGTTTTGACGGATGCTGAAGCCTTCAGGGTGAAGTCTTTCTCCTCTGATAAAGATTATTAAGAATTTAAATATGACTTGAGAGTGAGGATAATTTAGACACCAAAGTAATGGCTATACATATTTCTCAACAGTAGTTCATTAGCAGGCTGATACACAGTCAACTAGATTAAAGAGTGTCACATTCATTTTGCTTAATAGCTTTCCACCCAACTCCTGTAAACCCAAACCAAAAATCTAAGCCCATACTTAAGTTGTAGGACCCAAAGTAGGAAAGAAATGTAAAACTGTGCACTTTGTGCAATATCTTTCTGTTTACAAACAGCTGTAGTCAGAAATAAAATGGCAGACCAGAGAATTTGCAAGCATGCCTTCGCATACTGCAGCATTTTAAAAATTCTAATTAATCAGACCAAGTATGCCTATGGACAGCGGCACCTGCACTACCACTGCCAAGGCTTTGCAGCAAATTCCATAGCAGCCACCGGACAGATGCCTGGCCAGCCTCCGTTTCCCTCAGAGCTGGGCTTACGTTCACCCCTGTGGACTGTGTTATGCCATACCAGTATTAGCAAAACCAGTGAGCACGTCAAGTTAGTTATATGTATGCTAGAGAAGCCTAGAAGGCTTAATATATGCAGACTTCATGCTCCCTCAAATTCTTGACAATATGATGAGTCAGAATCTGCAGCAGCAGCATCTTACAGAATTATGCCCCATGCATCAACTAAGTATTTGTTTCTGGTTTATTAGTTTCTTAAAACAGATTAAAAAATCCAGCAGTTCATTTTAATGATCTACACAGTAAAATTATGGCCAGCAGCCAATATGAAGTGAACTGATTATGCTGAAGAGGTATCTGGGGTCCTTCATATTCTCTACTTTGTGAGCCTTGGAGTGGTTTAATGAAAAAATTTCATGGCATGTGAATCATTAAGCAGGAAGAAAGTTACTAAAAGCTGATTACATTATCAAATTCTAAAACTGCACCAAATTACATTAACAATTATTTACACTGTGATACGATGGAGCATGTATCAGAGTTTCACTTTACAGTAACTTGCACTTTCCTTTTTCACATACTGAGAAATGAATCTTAAGGAATGTATAACTCAAGGCAACAGTACTAAAGAAACAAAAAGCCATTTCATTTATGTTTTTTGTTGTTTTTTTTTTTTCAGTAAGGTTAAGATAAAGCAAGGTTCAATGTTAATAAATAAGAACTCCATCTGCTACGTAAACAAAGGGTTGCAGCCTCTTTTTCAGATGTGCCTCAGTTTTGACCTAACAAAGCTGGCCAAGGGGACAGTTTGTCATCACTCAGCATGTCTTCTCCGATCCTCAACTCACACAACTACTTTACTGTCTGAATGAGGCAGGAACCATCTATCACCAGCCTTCTCTCCGTTTATTTCATCTCCCCTGTTCCTTGCCCTGGCACCACTTGCTGCCTCTCCTGCTGTCCTCATGGTCTTTACATTTAAATCAACCATCCTGCTCATTGAAGTGCAAATCAGATCAGCGGGAAATGAAAAATTACCTCAGTTCAGACCACAACCATCAGCAGCAGAAGTAGCACCCTTATAGGAAACAACAGACAAAGTCATACAGGAGCTGTGACTTCGCCAACTTGTATTTGACAAAACCCAGCGGGCAGGTAGCAGGAGGTGACACCAAGCAGCTGCTGTGCCCAGCAGCAGTGACAAGAGACAAAACAGCTAGCAGGGAGCACACAGAGGGAGGGAGAGCATTGGGATCCTTCACCAAAGCCTTTCTGAGGAGGCACAGCATGCCTGGGTTGCCACCCACATCCCCTGGGCAGCCTGGCCAAAAGGCAGCAGTCCCAGCCCCGAGGCCAAAGCCCTGGTCCTAGCACAGCACAGCACTGTCAGAGACCTCAAGAGATCTTCGAAACACAAATGCTGCGGGTGTACCTGGTTGGATTTAAGGTCCTAGACATTATCATCAACCTCATGTTATTGTTCTGAAACCCAAACTAAAGTCCAATGACTTATTAACCTGCAGTAACATCATTCCATATTTTGGAGCAATGACTAAATGAAATAGAAAATGCTTTAATTAAAACCCCGAAGTAAGTGTGGCAGAAATGAAGTACTTGCAAATCTTTTATATTTTGTTTTTAAATTAAGACCCACTCATTGCAACTTCTACTCAAGAAACACATATGCCACATCAACATCAACTAAGTAATATGAGCATTGTTCCACCAAGCAGCAGCAGAAGCAACTAATAATTTTACTGGCTACTGAGATCTGTATGCAGTGGTGTTATAAATGGCTTTGTTTCAGGTTATTTTCCTTTCTACAATGTGATGACAGCTTTTTTTGTGTTACCTTAAAAAAAAAATCAAAAATACAAGATTTTTTTCCAAAGATTCTTTTTAAACGCATCTATCACCTAATAAATATCTTTTCCTTTGTCATTGCATTAAAAAAAAAAGATACAATTTTGAAAAATGAACCCTGACTGATGAAGATCTATACCACTGTTTCAGAGGTTAAAAGAGAACAACTGTGCTTAAAATGAACATTTCTCCAATTGTGACATGTTTCAGCATGCCTTGCAAAAATGTATAATGTGACTTCTAAACTTGTTCCTTCTAATTTTCTGTAACATGTTTTAAAAACATTCCAAATACATCACAATCTTTTTAGACAGGACTTGTATAGCTCTGTATTTGCACAATGTATAAAACAATGTAGAAAGCTTTAAAAATCCTAATTTTAAAAAGAAATAGAAATACCAAACTGCAATTACATGCAACCTAAATTAGACATTACAGTCTTTGTCCTGCATATAAGAGTTAAATCATTGTTAGAGAAGCATTTTGTTCAGAGGCAGAATATTCCAAAATACAGCTTTCCCTAGAGACAGAGAAAGAAATCCTTCTGGTTGTTATCACACATAAAATGTATGATGGTGATTTTATTTGTACAATCACAGAATCGTCTAGGTGGGAAGAGACCTCCAAGACTACCTAGTCCAACCTCTGACCTAACACTAACAAGTCCTCCACTAAACCATATCACTAAGCTCTACATCTAAATGTCTTTTAAAGACCTCCACGGATGGTGACTCAAGCACTTCCCTGGGCAGCCCATTCCAATGCCTAACAACCCTTTCAGTAAAGAAGTTCTTCCTAATATCCAACCTAAACCTCCCCTGGCACAACTTTTGCCCATTCCCCCTCGTCCTGTCACCAGGCACGTGGGAGAATAGACCAACCCCCACCTCGCTACAGCCTCCTTTAAGGTACCTATAGAGAGCGATAAGGTCGCCCCTGAGCCTCTTCTTCTCCAGGCTGAACAATCCCAGCTCCTGCAGCCGCTCCTCGTAAGACTTGTTCTCCAGACCCCTCACCAGCTTCGTCACCCTTCTCTGGACTCTCTCGAGCACCTCCATGTCCTTCTTGTAGTGAGGGGCCCAAAACTGAACACAGTACTCGAGGTGCGGCCTCACCAGAGCCGAGTACAGGGGGGACAATCACTTCCCTAGCCCTGCTGGCCTACTCCCAGGTCCTTCTCTGCCAGGCAGCTTTCCAACCACTCATCTCCCAGCCTGTAGCTCTGCTTGGGGTTGTTGTGCCCCAGGTGCAGGACCTGGCATTTGGCCTTGTTGAACCTCATACAGTTGGCCTCAGCCCATCGGTCCAGCCTATCCAGATCCTCCTGCAGAGCCTTCCTACCCTCGAGCAGATCGACACACGCACCTAACTTGGTGTCGTCTGCAAACTTACTGAGGGTGCACGCGATCCCCTCATCCAGATCATCGATAAAGATGTTAAAGAGGACCGGCCCCAGTACTGAGCCCTGGGGGACTCCACTAGTGACCGGCCTCCAACTGGATTTGACTCCATTCACCACGACCCTTTGGGCCCGGCTATCCAGCCAGTTTCTAACCCAACGAAGCGTACGCCAGTCCAAGCCACGAGCAGCCAGTTTCTTGAGGAGAATGCTGTGGGAAACGGTGTCAATAGCCTTACTGAAGTCAAGGTAGACCACATCCACAGCCTTTCCCTCATCCACTAAGCGTGTCACTTTGTCATAGAAGGAGATCAGGTTCGTCAAGCAGGACCTGCCTTTCATAAACCCATGCTGACTGGGCCTGATCGCCTGGTTGCCCTGCAAGTGCCGCGTGATGACACTCAAGATAATCTGCTCCATGATTTAAAGAATTATATAGCTAGCTAAAAATTAAACCCTTTCTTCATGAAATTCAAAAATAAAGTTCTTTTGCTGTATGAATAGATCAAATAGACAAAAGACATCCTGACCCACTGCACAATTTCTCTCAAGCCAACATGCCTGCAGAGGCTAGGTCAGAAAAACATTCTGCCCAGACAGTATTGCAGTGGGCTTATATTTTTTTAATCAACACTCAGGAGAAAAGTCACCACGAAGATAAGGCTTTTTCCCTGAGCAGTAAGAATGCTGGTGAGTGACATCTGAGATGTTTCTAGAGGTCACGAAAATTCCTTCCTTCTTCCCAGGTAGAGGTCTCTTTTTCACTCTTTTTTTCCACACTGATGATTAATACTTGGTTTATTATAAGTATAAAAATAGTTTTATTTCCTTTAATTTTTACTAGCCAGGCCATACCTCAGAAAGTTGCAATGCTGATTGCCTTCTCTGTTGCTGTTTTAACAGGTAAAATTATTTTTTCACAGGAGAGTTACCACATACGAACTCCACACACAACACAGACCGCTAGGCCCCACATGAAGTGTCACACAGGCGACTCAGCTGTCTACCAAAACCACAACCCAACTCAGTCTGTTCTCCTGAGCCCTTATAAAACTGAGCCTCCTACTCTTCACAGAGGGGCATGACTAGGACAAGACTGGGAGACATCACAAACAATGAGAACCGGGGATGTAAGGAAGCTCGGTAAGGCCTCTGAAGAAGAATGGCAGAAAACTGTAGTGGCAGGCAGGGTGGTGCTGGGCACGGAGCAGGCCCAGCAGAGAGCAGACAGCAACAGCTGGAGGACAAGTGCAGGACCGAGCTTGTTCTCCAGATGCTGACAACATAGTCGACCCTCTGACAAGGAAATATTTGCAGAAGGTATATTTTTTTTCAGTCACTTGCCATTCCAAATGGTGTTAACTAACCAAATGAGACAGAATCTATTTTCTAATTAAGGTTTCTCCCTTTGACTGGTATCTAACCACATAACTCTAAAGTTATGTTTATGTTTACAAACAAAAGGAGTTTTTTTTTTTTTTACAACTACTAAAATCAATGTGTTTGCTTCCATCCAAGTAGCACAACTGTGAGAGCAGAGAAAAATCAGCTTCAAGCAATTATTTGCGTTCATAAATCTTTCTTTGAATCGCATTAACCTTCCCCCAGCTTCACAGAATAGGCAGACTGTGTTGCAGAAGAGTAACGGAGATCAACACCAAGACTTGATTTTGTTTACTTCAGATAAACTGCATTTGATGTAATCACTTTTCAAGCATTTTACTAAATTGCATTTGGTTTTATTTTTACTTACTGAATCACTCATTTGTATATCTCAAATGCAGTTCAGTTTTGCTACCACATTACTATGAAGATATTACTTTAGTCTAAAATTGCACATGGCTATTCATCAAAATAATTCAAGCCAGCAAACTACACAATGCTAACTCAGAATATATAT
The DNA here is from genome assembly GCF_013377495.2 of Cygnus atratus. Taxonomy (NCBI): domain Eukaryota; kingdom Metazoa; phylum Chordata; class Aves; order Anseriformes; family Anatidae; genus Cygnus; species Cygnus atratus. Next base: position 15,671,402 of record NC_066376.1, read on the forward strand.
GATTTGCTTTGACTAACAACCACTAGTTCTCTGTAATTTGCCGTGGTAAATACCTGATGGATACCCAGAATTCTTTCGCTAACGTTGAACTAAATTTTTAATAGGCCTCTGAGGCTTACCTTTTTATTGTTGGGATTTCTACAAAATAATAGAAAACCTGAAAGTAATAAAAATATCTGGAAAGCAGTCATTTTCTCCACTCTTCCCCCACCTAAAACAATAATTCTTTCTACAATATAATGGGAAAGCATCCAGCAGTTACACCAGTTTTTCCCAAGATAGAAGCTGACATTACACCTCCCAGTCTAGTGCTGATGTGCATAAAACTAGTACAATGAGCCTTGACATTTGTCATTGTACTTAGCTACAACTGCATTACAAGAAATTACAAGGGATGCTATCAGAAAATTGCAAAACCAATGAGTGTTTCACTTAGTTACTGTAATTCTTCAATGCTGTTCCAATCTTGTGCAAATTAGAAGCCACTTACAGCTCTGAAAACTGACAGGAAACTGAATGAGGTTTTCATTATACTTTTAATAGTCTTACTGGGTTATTTCCTATTAAAAGATTGTTGTTGGATAACTATATAGCCTCTCTCTATATTCATGCCAGGTACAAGTACCAACCAAGATACTTCATTTAACTTCTAGAACAAAAAGCCCCACCAAATTCCATACTACAGGAGTAAAATACCAGTAACAACAACAAAATCCGTAGGAAACTAGGAAGGAGGTTTGATTTACATTGCACCAATACTGTGAATTTATGGGTAAAAGAAAAAACAAGCGTTTAGTCCCGTTTTGCATTTATAACACTTTTTTAAAAAACAATTTATGAACACTAAGGAAGCTTCCTATTAGTTCCTGTAACGTGTTCATTAACACTGACTCCGAAATGTCTTCACTAGACTGCCTCCAGTGCTGTGCAGGTAACACTCATACCACTTAAACCACCTAAGGTTTAAGGTAATGGAAACTTTAAAGACCTGGCAAGTATTGGACGAGGCTATGACACTCACCTAACATTATCCCATAAAGCTGAGAAGTGTTAAGATGGGCATCCACATAAGAGATCATGAAGCATGATTAAGAGATGCCAGCGTTTCCAGTGTTACACACCTCTGAGTTGCATTATCTTTCTACTTGAACTCCAGCTTTGTTAGTGCGGGTGCTGAGGCAAACGGCTGACTGACATACTGCTGAACGTGAACAGCAGCCCGAACACATCTATAAACACTGGGCAATGGGTTGCATCCTGCGCAAGTCTTCGCACCTCGCATCCACCTTCACCCCACTCTGCTTGGCCAGCAATCAGGCATGGAGGTGTTCCCAGTTGGTGTTAGTCTCAGGCCATTCCATCCCATGCTGTCCCCCCAGCCTCCTGTCCCCTCCTGACCCCTCCCCACAGTCAGCCAGCAGGCACGGAAAAGAGGCATGCATGGCTGTCAACCTGACCACCATGACAAGGACCAGCCCACTGGTTTCCTCTGTGCAATCATCTTAGTTACATGCCACATGTTAAAGCTGTATAGAGATTCCCTGGGTGGGAAGGTGCAACAGAATTTGGACTCCAGGAGCGTGTGAATTTCTGAAGGTATTGCAAACAACCAAGACAAGCCAAAAATAACAGGGTGAAGCTCACTGAGCAGGAAAGTAATCTCTCCATAGTACAGCATCTTAGGAAACCAGTTAATACTGTGATCACCCACTACCATAGCAGATATGTTTCTGCCAACTGTAAGAATATTAAAGCTATTCTACCTTTAGTGAACCTGTCAACATCCAAGTCTCTGGTTTTACTGAAACAGAGAAAGCAAATTTCCCAACATTTCTTGGAAGAAGCCAACACATTTCCAGTGTCCAAGCATCTTCTCCACATATACGTGCACCTACACAAAACAAGCATCCCTCTGGAGTCATAAGCTACACTACTTTAAATTTAAACCCCTGCATTCTCTTTAATCAGGCCCATCTAAGATGTCTGGGATCTAAGCTGTGGGAAGGCATGGTTTCAATTTAAAAATCTGAGATCCCGCACATTGATCAATCTCACCTCTCCTAACTCACCAGTCCATCTCAACAACTCACACTTGGCATATGTTCCCTTAGGCACCACCACTTGACACTGTAAATTAGTCGTCAGGTGCTGACTAGGATTATGTGAGACTTTAGGTAGGAGTTAAAGGTCTTTAGAGGCTCAAGAACTGAAAATTCCTTCCTACCACCTCTCCAGCCCTGTGTGTTTCCCATTAAGAACTAGCTTTGGGTAAAGAAAATCAGTGTATGAAAAATCCTGGATCAAGTTTTCCCTTTGGACAATAGTCAACAACTACACCATGTGTCAACAGCTATTGAAATTTCACTAATGCAAGATCACATTATCATTTACAGATATGCCTTTATTCCTTTTGTTGTTTAAGCACGTAATTATTCTGAGTAGACCAAAAAGCACGTAAATGAATTTCAGACATTGCAAGCTGGTGCTGAATACTTTAAGTTTGCCTGTACTGTTTTAAATGAGCAAATTAGCATAGCATCATCATCTGTCCTCTGTTGCACCATCCATTTCTCTAGGAAACCGACCTATGATGCAAAACAGAAAAGGCAAAGAATCTGTACTGCGTAAAGAAACTCAGACCACATCCAGTAAGTGGAAACCCAGATACGTTACCTAGTGGATAAGATCTTTGAGGGTTTAGTCCTGCATCCCAGAAATAAAAGGAAATGGTACAATTACTTCCACACTGTACATGGCATATTACAGGTAATTCAGGTACACTTAACCCTTGCATTGGCATTTTTATTCAACTGAAACAGCTTGTGTGACCCAATAACCTGGGATTTTAATTCTGTGATGCTCACGACAGCAGAAATTGAGAGCTCTTTGCTTAAATCCATGATAAGCCATTAAATTTAGTAACATTTCAAGTTGCAGTAAAATAAACTTGATGAACACTGTCTGAAGCTAGAAGTGCTTTGATACTTATTGTTATGGAAAACAAGATCTCAACAGTGCTCGTATGTCAAAAGTATGAAACAAAGCCCTTGCCAAAGACGTTCGTTACGGAATTACTCAGCTAAGTTTCTATCTGCAGTGAGATGGCAGGAGTTAAGATTTCAGACAACACAGGATATTTATTCTGTTTCTGTTAAACAATCATTGCTAGCATTCATATATTTCTTATCTGATCATTAACCAGTGACATAATTAATATGCACTCATAGAAGCCCCAGAACAGCTAGAACATAATCACCTGTAGATTTGATTCATGGAAGTGCCTTTTTGAAATAACTAAGACACATTAGATTCCTTGAAGTGTCTTGGATACAGAAGCAGCAAAAAGCAAGTTGAGAGTTACCAACTGTGGAGGGGTACTAATTAACAACTCAATTAAAAAAGGCACATTAAACTTTATGGTTCGTTATCCTTCACTGCTTAATAAATTGTTCTGCTAAGCAAACGATTAAGAGCGATTACTCCAGAAAACTGAAATAGTAGCTGTTATTCAACTTATTAAAAACAATAAAATAAAACCCTTTGCGTTTTAAAAAGGTCCAGTACATACTGATTGCAGGACTTTATTCTAACTGAAAAATCAGTAGCCTAAGTGTGCTATAGAATATTTTGTTCTACGTAATTTTCTCTCTCATATTTTATATCAGAAACTACACTCCATTCTTGTGATGGAAGAAGTCATAATTGATTTTTTAAATATTCACATTTTTAAAAAACATATCACCAGTTTTATGGCTTGCCAGAATGAATTCAGTTCTTAACATCAAAGGTCTTCAGAGACTGGCATATTCAGAACTTTTGGAATTGTTTGAAAGTTTTGATGCTTCGGATACCGACGGACCAATATTACACTAACAGTTTATTCACAGAGGATGTTTTGACAAGCTGCTGAAGAGACTACAGTACAATACCTCACTCTCCATTCAACATGACAATCTATCCCCTTCCTTGGTCTTCATACTCTAAAAGCATTGTCCTAACAAGGGTTGTGGATTTTTCAAAAACTCAGATTCAGCAAAATACATTACAGATACATTAAGAACCCAAACCCTTCTTACTGATATTTCATGTTCTCTTTCACATGAATGTCAATTAACAGACTAGAATATTTAGATGCGTGTACCAGAGCCTTAACCTGCAACAGTTTATAGCGAGAATTATCTGAATCTGGTGCTATGTAACACTGAAATTGCTACTATACTATACTAATAAAATCAAACTTTCTGATCAGTTAGAAGCTATTAGAAAGATGGTCTTCTGCTCCTAATTCAAAAATACTATTTTTTAAAATGGACTAATTTTCTTCACAGAAAATACCAAACTGTACTTTAATGAAATAATAAAAGAGAAGTCAATTGAAAAACTGTGCATATCGTTCATGAAAGAGGAGTTTCTCATTCACCATGGAAAAATTTTAAATGGACCTGAACACCAGATATTCTAACCAAAAAATTCTACTCATGGAATATCAAGCTACCCAATTTTACTTACCCAATTTATACAGTATCCCATTATTTTTTGAATGAACATTTTAAACTTTCTGTGCATTTTCAATGACTGCAGAGAGACTTACTCAGCAGAAAACAGACATGAATTTCTGCATGAAAGCAGATTATTTAGCAAGACAAGCAACTTATCTGCAAAACCATGGAAACAAATTAAAGTGCACTGCTGACAAAGAGATAAGTCACATAAAAATTCTGAGCTTGTGATTACCAACTGGAAATAATGAAAAGCAATCTTATTATGAAGTTTTATTTTCGATGCATCCCCCCCTCTCCCCCTGCTTATTATTAACATGCTTTGATCGCATTCTCACTGGCAATGTGATGCATCTTCGGCAATGCCCCTAGCAAAGCCTACTCTTAAAAGATCTGAAGTGAAATTTTAATATCTAATATATACAGCTTTCGTGACACGATGACATGCTCATAATGAAAACATACTGTAGAACTCCACAAGCTTTCACTGCCTTATTTTAAAATCTATCTCCACAAGATCTACTCCCTTCCAAATCTAACATCCTTATTGAATGAAACAGTCCACTTCCATAGAATAGAGAAGTAAATATTTATATAGATTATGGTCTATATAAACCAGATTTGCATGCAAACAACAAACAGTTTTCAACGAACTAGTAGATATGGAAAATTTTTGGCCATGCAAAGTCATCTTTGGGTCTGAAACAAAAGTGGTTTTGAAAAACAAATAGAATTTGAGAGTAAGGAAAATACCAAAACCAACCGTATCGACAGATGAGGGAAATGGTTGAGAAAGTTAGAAGGAAAGGAAGGAAGGAGGTAACGATACAAACCATTGTGGAGTGAGGGAGATAGTCACATAGTTTATAATCAAGTACCAATCTTGCCTTATCTATGTCTCTAGCACACCATACAATCACTAACAATGCTTGTGAGGATATACCCCTCTTATGACAGTATAAAGCAACATTTCCAAGCGTTGACAATTCCAGTTCTGCTGTCTACATGGGAATTTTATTAATTGTGGGGTTTCAGCATAAAAAAAATATAAAAATACTGCCTCTCTAAGAAGTAATAAATGAAATCTCAGTCAACTGAAGAGAGCTAATCCTGTGTTCCTCATGGTGTTGAAATGGTACCAAGCACTCTTGGAAGAATGGCAGCAAAAGGCCCTGCAATAGGCAGCACCACATTCACACACAATGCTGATTCAGCAGCTCTCGCCATGCAAAGCCAACTGGCTTAAAGGAAAAACTATTAATAAAAATGAATTCCTAAGAAACTTCCACTGATACACTTAAAATCAGCTGCTTTTACTTCATTATTTCATTATAACTTGATGTCTGAAATGACTTTTTATGCATTTCTCTGTAAACGCTACACGAAGCAAGTTTTTAATTTTTCCAAAGCCTCCTTTACTTTAAGGGAAGAGGATCAGATAGGAAGACATCTTATTCAGGTGGTGTTGATAGCATCTCCGTCCTCTCAAATGGAGTAACAAAAACACATCAACATTAAAAAACAGGCAGACATATAGCAATTGATTTCCCTGCCATTGCAGGAAAAGAAACATCTTTAAATTAATATTGATTGTTCAGTATGAAATATCATACTCATCTAATATACATGATGAATTCATTACTGGGAGAGTCAAGTAAGATAAAATGAGAAATACTCAAGGATGTAACTAGTTTTATTCCTCATACAGTAAAGATATGGAAATATTGATTACCTTTTCAATTGAATACTCAAGTAAAATAAAATCTCACCAAAAGTCATTATCAATTTCAGCTTAATGCTTACAGATCTCCAATGGGAATTTAGTTAAGCATGAAAAAAATACAAAGATATGAAAATGCCATGATAAAACAGAAGTGCAAGGGATTATTTGTACACTGAACTTCAGGCAGGATTTAAAAGTTAATGTGAAAGACAGCCCCAAGTATTTCTGCTCAGGTAACCGGGGGTATTGATCGTCAACAATAGACTAAAAAAATTCCAATGGCAAAGCAGATTTCAAAAAGATGAAACAAGATTTACTGTAACTTGATAAACTAAACCAAGCCCAAGCAAAGAAATTTTTGCATCAGGAAGGCCCAAATAATTCCATATTACCACCTGTTTAATGATTCTATTGTGGAAGTTTTACTTTATTATGATAAATACTCATTATGGTTAAGAATTTTATTGATGTATTCATGTCTTTTCCTCCCTACTACCTTCCAAAACAGATAACATAGTGCCACTCAAAGGTAATTTATTTTAAAAACCCATGAAAAGAACATTTGTTAACCTCTGCATACCTCATAAATAGCAAAATACAACTCTTTGCTAGTTTTTGGGTTGCAGATTTCAACTGCTAAGAATAAGATGTAAAGTTCATCTGGATCCTCACATGTCCCCCATTATTTTTACAGGTATAATTACTATCATCTGTCTCCAGTCAAAAAATCCAAATAAGAGAATGACACAGACTTTATGGATAAAAGTAGCATCTCCTTTAGTCAAGTTCACAGACTTGCAGCAAGAAGAAACACTCTTTGGATGCACGTGCCACTCCTCTGGACTTCAAGGGGGAAAAAAAAAAGTTGAACCGTCTGTCTTATCTAGCTGCTTTGCTCATGTCAAAGCACGCAAGTTAGAGGAATGACTTTGAAATTACAGAAGAGTTCCTAAAATATCTATTATCTACTTCAAAGAAGAATTAATTCAGGAAAGCCTTATTGCTAAGTTTATATAAGAAGTCAGACTTGATCTCAAAGGTTCAGCTCAGCTTCAGTCATTATGCAATTTCCCAAGTTCCTGTCAAGGCAAATTGCTATTTTTTTTCTTTCAAACCAACTGCATCTCTTATGAAGTTTCAAGAATTGTCAAGCCCAAACACTTTACACCATAGATGAATTAACAGAACTTGGACAGGAATAAATACAAACCAGATTTTAAAATGTTCATGTTAACAAGATGGCAAGATTCAGTGAGCTTAAATGCCTTATTTGTTTCATTCACTTAAATAGTAGTCCATCTAACTGCTTTTCTTTATTGCTCAGGTACCAAACTGCATATAAGCTGCAACCTGTGTACAGGAAGCACAATCCTGCAAAGACAGCGGCCGCGGGGCCAGGGGCTTTCCATGTAACAGACAGAGAGCAGAACACCAGCACCATAACTCCCCAACGTTACCATAGTATTTCTATGGGTTTAAGGCAGCAAGATTTGAGCTAAGTACTACTATTAAATACAGCAAAATGGTTTTCAAACTCAGAATGAGGCTTGTGTTTCCAAAAACTGAAGGTCACTTAGCTATTATTTATTACTTTATATCACATTGATTTATATGAGGAGAAAGTGGAAGATAGACAAGTTTCCAGCCATCAGGACATTATCCTTGAAGTTACATTAACATGGCTTATTTAGTGCTGCTCAAGTGGTTTCAGTGATTTACAGCATAATCTCCTCGGAGTACTGTTTCATTCTGTTTCCAAAGGGACCAAAAAAGCAATTCAACTGCACTATCCTGCCTAGATAAGCAATCTTACACCACCTGAATGCAGAATGGTGGACTGTTTCCTTGCTTAGGCAAAAGATTATTTTCAGATGTATTCTGAAAGTTATTTAAATGAATCAAAATATTTGGCAAGTTATTTTTTTTTTATCTGTCTGCTTCCAATCAGGCTTTTATATAACACATACTGGGAGATGCTTGAAGAAGAAAACATTTTAGTATTGATATCAAAGAAAATATTAAATCTTTCTAAGCAGAGAAATTACCTACTGACCTAGAAGAACACTATTTTGTATTGCAGAAAGTCTGTTCACTTTTCCAGTCTGTCTTCCCTAACCTATGTACAAGCAATATGCCTATTTAGAAACACCACCACCTCCAAAATGCACAAATACCTGTGAACAATACGTGCAATCAACAAATATCAATGGTAATAGGAGGAGAGAAGATGGACTTAATATCAAGCCAACTTACTAGCTTGGTTGCCCTATACATTTTACCTTCATTAACTTCCAGACTTGCCCTCTTTGTACAGGGTTTACAGCCTGAACAGTTTTTTGTACAGTTTACAGCCTGAAGATAACTAATGAACATCCGGATGAGAGGTGTCATGGGAATTCACATGACAAAACAGTATGGTTTTCAAAATTTAATCCATTCCTCACACTGAATGCCTCACAGTGCAAGCAACACTCTCACATTTATGATTAAAAAGAAAAAAAAAAATCACACTCATGCAAAACTAGGAGATTGGATAATAAAGATATCTTCCTTATTTTTAGTTTCCTGGAGCTTTTTCAAAGTAGATTAAGTAATTTGCCTTTGAAAGCTGAGCAAGTACATATGCTCCAGAAATAGTCCAATTTACTCAGCCCTTATGCTTAGCTGTTCACTCTATCGCAAGCTAGTTATGAATTTTTTTTGGTACTGTTGCCTTAATTTTATCAATTTAAACTCAACAGCACCCAGTTTGTTTTGCAGTTTACACAAAACTATTGCTACAATGATGTCAAGATCCAAAAGCCTTCAGCCTCCATACTTCTTCACCACTGAAATGCTGTTTTGGTCTGTGGTGACACCAAATCCTCAGAATTTCTCTACCCACTGAAAACGGGGAAAGTCTTTTATCTATTTATTTATTATTACTCATCACTTCCATACACCATGAGGGCTAGGACATGACTCAAATATCAGCTACTACAAGGCACCCTGAACGATGATACTGAATCACACCAGACAGGAAAGGTTTCTTGACTATTTTAAATTATAGTTCAGTATCCCAGATCTGCTGAGAAAAAAAGGCAGCTATTTTTCCTCCCTTTTGTAAGATTGCCATCCTTTGATAGACTTCTCTCTCATGATCCCACAGCACTTCTTGCACATTTTTTTTTAGAGAACTTTATACCTGCATTAAAGAACACACGACAGCAAGCAAATGCTGTGCTTCCTTGTTAGATCTTTTGCCTTTCATATCCATCTCATATTTACATTGCAAATGCATCTTTGAGATGAGAAAGTCATTTAACTCTCACAAGCTCAATGAATTTTATGTAACCCAGCACAGACTTCCTGCAAATAGCTATGCTCCCAACTCAAAAGCCTCTTGCTCTGTTTTTCTAGGATAATTATATTTCCCATTTAATTGTGTTTTTATCTTAAAACAACCAAAAATGCATTATGCAAATCACTCCTTTCAAGAATTCACTTTGTGAAACTAAAATAAATTTGAAGGTTTATTGCCTTGCAGATTTCTTCACTGTAGCCCTTTAAGTTACAGGACACAAATCTCACTAAACAAGGCAACACGAGAAAAGAAGCAGAGACAAGCTTCTGTAATCCAGTCTGAAAACCAAAGTGGGTATGATGCCATATCTCAGAAAGCCTGCTGCTGGGAAACAAGTCTTCTGTAATTTGAAGGGAGCTCCTGAAAGGTGCCAGGGCTATGTACCACTAACGCATCAAACAGACCAGGTGCTCGCTGCCTCCTCTGCCGGCTGCCCAAAAGCCACAGCCCACCACGCTGGGGCAGAGCCAGCACACTCCAGCAAGGAAGGTGCTCAGCAGCTGCTGCAGACATGCATGCCGACTTTCCAAAAGCAGTCCATCCGTTCTTAAGCTGCTCTCAGAAATGTTGAGATCTAGACTGCATTCTGAACAGCCATACTGGCTGCAATTTCCCATGTAATTTCCACCTCAGCTTGTCCTTAGGTGTGAGCATGGGTCTGGGCTCATCCTGCCTGTGTGCAGATTCTCCTGCTCACAGTCTGTCTTAGCTTCAGATTCTTCCTATCTTAATTAGTTCTGCAGTATAGAAAAAGCTTCTTGACTGCGATAAAGTTTGTGTCCTCATGGATCACTCCATGTTCCTCTCAAGTCCCTCGGGCTTTGTGAGCTCTGCAAGGAACTGACCTCCTTGTTCTGCTCTGTGGGTACTTCCACAACCCCAATCCCACCAGAAATGGCACAGAAAAAACAACTCAGCTACAGGACAGCCACCTCAGTCTTCCGCTGCATCCTGCCTCAGTGAGGGTCACTAACACGGTCACTGTCCCCAGCCTGCGGGGATGGGACCTGCAGACCTCTGAGCAAGACACTCCCCAGGTGAGTAGATGGAGCAACATGGCTTTGGGGGATCCTGCAGAGCAGTTAGACACTGAGGTGCACGCTGCAGATCTAAGTGAAAACCAGTTAACGACTTCCTCCTGGAGGAATATAATGAAAAATTATTTCCTGGAGGAAATAATGAAAAACGCAAGATAGTGAAAAATGGATATCACTGCTCCACAGCAGTACAAGAGTATACAAAAATTATCCATATATAAGCATATTACTAAATTCTCTCAATTTAGTAATTGAGAGAATCCTTTCATCATCCCAGAGGCCTCCATGGAAATTTTCAATACAGCATCATATGCTGTATTTAATATATCAAATTTATCAATTCTTTTTATTATTTACCCTTCATATCAATTACTTGTAAAGCATCGAATTTTCTACAGAACTAACTTTAAACATATGCATTTTCTACATCTGCCTCTGTGCTGTGACTTCAAATAAGAAGGAGAATGAATTATTTTTGGCTGACCCTCACCCCGTGTTTCATTTATGATCACTATAAAGAAATGACCTCTGCTCTGCCAACAGCCGACGTCAACTTCTGTCTCCTGCTGGTTACATTCTCAAATGAAAACACTTACAAGAGACCACGTACTTACTCTTTGCTGCCTACAGCTGGATGCAGAAGAAAGATTTAAAGAACTGGAAATTCACCTCCTTTGACCGTTCGCGAACCACACCAGCATACTACCTCCAGAACAAAGCCCCCCCTCTCACTACACAAGGCTGTCAGCGTACTAATTGCAATGCTGTGGATTTGATGTGTCCTGCCACTCAACCAGATGTACCACTGGGGCCCCACTGGTAAGCTGCTTGAAGCTTTTTCAAAAGGGAATTTTTTTTTTGCATTACATGCTCATAGCACACTTCCCAGACAATTAGAAACAATAAATGCTTGTTGAAAGCAAGGCGATGATGGCTGTGATTTAAAAATCTACGTAACTCTATCAAATGAGAATTTATTATTTTAAGTCTTGAACCATACTTGTGTGGATTGTCAAGGCAAAAACATTGAAAGTGCTGGTGACTGAGGACTGGTCATTTACCAATACAAGAGGCTAAAGACAAAGCATACCTGTAAATAACTAACAGCCACTAATCACTTTTTCCTTCAATAGTATTCAGTAGATTAAACACAGGCTCTTAACTAGTTTATAACTTACATATTTTCCATTATCACTTCAGAAAATAAACGTTACTGTGAAAAGCCCTGAGAATCACTATTATGGCTTTGATCCTTACTATATTTTACCTCTGCTGATCCCCTAATTTGGATACTTCCTCCTATTTTTGAGGAAAACAGAATAAGCACAGAGCACTTTTTTTCCAACTAGAAAACTTATAAAATTTAGATCCTTCACATATTTCAGTATTCCTCTCTGAATATCCTGTAGAGACAGCACAATGACAGATGAGAAACTATTTAACTGTTGCCTCCTGTGAAAAGCTGACTAATATGGACAGACTCAAAGTTAATTTGAGTTAATAAGAGATTCTGTGCTCATTCATCTCCATTTTCTATTGTAAGAGGAAGTTTCCATAAAATGATTATTTCATTTCAACGGCAACACTTTCTTTTGTGTCTTACTCAGCTGTCATCTCTTCATCTCTATGATTCACAGCTCTGAAAGCTGATATATCAAAGGAATGGGAATTAAGAACACATACAGATTAGACTCTCAACAGTAAAAGAATTGGTTTCCCATCAGTTAACTTTTTTTAGTGCATGTTTTTATAACAACATACAAACATGAAAAAAGAGAACAAGAAATTGATCAGCTTCAAAGTATCAACAAGCCTTTGCCCACACCAAAGACATTTGCTTTTTGCTGCACGCTAAGGAAGCCGTTGGCTTCTCAAACAACCACTGTGCGTAAGCCAATACCAATACCACCACTGTTTTCTTATACTTTCAGGGTGATAGCCTCACAATTACATTTTCTGAAAACAAAATTACAGTTGTACACTAAAGTGGGGTGAAGTCTGTTGCACTCTTACACTGATGATTAAGAAACGTAATTTCAAGGTGAACAGCTTTAAAAATATACATACTGGAAGTAACAACGGAAAGACTGCAAGTTGAACTCAAATTTTTACCAATCTGAAACAGAAACAATAAAGTACAGCAGGCCACCATTCATTAACCAGACTACTTCAGCAGAGCAAAAATGTCCTTTTGGCAAACCCTCTACCTACAAGGAAGAAATTAATCCTGATCTGAGCAGCCAGTATTTCATGGTTTATGTGCTACAAGTAAATTATTGTGTGCTGCCATGGAAGGTTTTGCACATCACAAAATACACAAAACATTTCATAATCCTTCAAAACCATTTACCACCTCCATCCCATATAGTTTGTATTATTGTTCAACTTGTATTTGGTCTTGTTTCCCACACTGAAGATCCCAGATCCTGCAACCAGCAGGACACATATGATGTCCCCCATCTCTCAGCAGTATGGTTCAGTGGGTACTGCAGAAGTGTCCTATAGCCTAGAGCTGCCTTTTAGTTCAAAATTATAGTTGCTAAGAAAGTATTAAAAAAGATTAAGTATCAGTTAGCAGAAATAAGCCTTGCTTTTCATTAAAATGCATTTCAGTGTAATGCTATTAAAACTCTCTAGAGCAGGGTTAATACGAGATTTCATGGAAGTGGGTAATTAAGAGGTCAGCAATATTCTTGAACACTTACATTGTTTTTTATAGGGATATTCTTTTTTTAAGAAATAATATATCACCCTATGTTAATGGTAAACTCATTAAAATTGAAGATAACCATTTTTGAAAAAAAATCTTGCTCATTTTTTTGTTTGCTTAGCTAGATAACATCAGTGGATCATTGCTCAAATACAACAGTCCCTCTGAAATTACGGACGAGATCACCATGCTCGAACACTGAAATCATAATGGTAAAACAGTACATAGAAAATAAAATGGCAAATTGCACATTCAAAAGAAAAAAACAACACAATCTTTTTTAAATCACTTCTTAAGTTGCTGTACTCGCCAGGATGGAGCTAACATTCATCACAACAGCCCTTGGTGTTGTGCTTTGGCTTCATGGCTACACCACTACATGGTGCTTGCACACTGCAAAGGCCACCTTTGGGGGGGGCACCCACTACATTTTTGTAGTGGCATTTTTGTACTATACACAGTACATACCAGTGCAACATTGACAGCTGCAGAGAGGAACAGCAAATACCTCTCAGGAGATAACAACTTGATCTTTGAGATCAGATCACAAGAACACCGGAGAAGATACGGGACTTCATCTGATTGAAGCCAAAAAGAGAAATTCAGCCCCATGGGCTGCAATTTCTCTCTTGAATTTACCAAGGACGGAGATTGACCACAAAAATTTCAGTCCACTTATGAACATGGTTCAAAGAAGTTTAAGCTATCTGCACCTGCAACCAGAGCCAAAACATCATATCACCAAAGGGCTAGAAAGCATGTTCTAAGACTATGTATGCTACAGAAGAGATTTTTCATTTCAGTTACATGCACTCAGGGAGGTGTTTGAATGAGTAACTATTGGCTTTTCAACCAGATTTAGAGTGGAACGCTGCCACGTGGTCCAGTGAGGTGTTTTTACATGTGGATATCGCCAAGAATAGGTAAAGTCCGATTGATCTCAAAATAAATGAGCACCAACATGATATCAGCTGCATGTACTTAAATCATTCTTTAGGAACTGGGAATATTTGATATATTTGGCAGAGTTGCAGCCAGGGGCAAAAAACCTTGCAATACTGGAAGTATGCTGTGAAACAGAAATAAGGTATCTACCCGGAATAACTCCTCTTTCCATGATTCTTGCTTGCTCTCTCTCCTTACTACATTTAGGAAATCAAAGTGATTTAATATAAAGCAGCAGAGATAGGAGATTGACTGCAACTCCTAAGAAAAAGCCTAGGAGGCTAATGAACCATTATGGTAAAGAGCTGAATAAGCTGGGATCCTGAAAAGAAATTAGAGGTGTATTTTAGATAAGCATGAATACGATCAAAAAACATTTCATATGGATTGCTGTGTGCAAGTAGGGCACTTTGCTTAATCTCATCCAGCTATACAACTTAAATGAAACAAACCTTTAATTTGACTTTCAAAGGCATTAAGTATTTCAGGAGCAGCCTTGAAGAATGTAAAGTAGCATGCCTAGAGGTATTTCAAACTACTGTTGAAAAGCCAACAAGTTAAGTTGTAAGGAAACCAGGCTCAGCTGCTTCTCACAGGTGGCTCAAGTTGCACCAGGGGATGTTTAGGTTAGAAATTAGGAGACATTTCTTCCCAGAAAGAGTAGTCAGGTCTTGGAACAGGATACCCAGGGAGGTGGTGGAGTCACCGTCCCTGGGGGCGTTCAAGGAAAGGCTGGACCTGGTGCTTAGGGACATGGTTTAGTGAATGACATTGGTAGTAGGGGGATGGACCAGATGATCTTGAAGGTCTTTTCCAACCCTAATGATTCTATGATTACGACAGAACTCTGTATTACCAAGTTCAGTTCTCTAAAATGAAGGATTTTACTACAGATACTGACTTCTGGGGAAGAAAGCAATGAGGTCAAAATTAAGGAAGAGAAAATAAAACTGTTGCCTTGGCATTATCCAGGAAGGACAGCTAGTATTTCCTTACCTGGGTATGGTGCACCACCCAGATTCTCAAGGGCACGTCCTTCACATCATCCCAAAAGGCATTGGTTTCTATCACCTGTCCTTATCCCCACTAATACGAAACTGTATCTTCCGTGAGAATGATCTAGTACTTGCTTAACATATGGTAGCTATATCTACATCATGGGCTAGATCTCCAGGAAGCAGTGAGTTCTGGAAACACCAGAACAGGCTGGTTTGATACGCTAAATATAAGCAGAGTAGCATTTGCATCAAATTAGACTAGCCTGATGGTGCATTAAGTGGAAGTACATTTGGAAGAAATATTATTTTTGTTTATATTTAATTGAGTCTCAGGCTGGTCGGGTTAGTCTATGTATGATATCCCTATGACATAGGGAAAAAACATTGTAAGTGAATAATGAATAGGAGGACATACTAGACTATCCCCTCCCATGAGATTACTGTTCCCAGCCATTTAAAAATGACAGCTTAAATGGCTCAGAGTTGCACTGCTGTATCATTTAGTCCAATTGAGCACTTGATGTTTCACATGCAAAATTCACAAGGCAACCTCTTCCACAGTTTTGCTTATTGCCTTCTTGCATTATGTAAAATCTGGGCTCTTCTACTGATGGACTCAGTGCTATACCACTATTCATCTGGAGTTAGCCAATATGTAATTTGTAAAACATGCATGTTCCTTTATTAATGGGTAATTCCAGAGACATGACAGATGTCTTATGACATTAGCTGATCACAAAATTCCTTCTGGCTACTACATGGAAATAAACCTGCTTCTGTTGCCAAAGACACCCATGGGAAAAGTGTAAGTTTAAAAAAAAGCAACATTCAGATCTTTTGCATGATGTTCA
Source organism: Cygnus atratus (assembly GCF_013377495.2). NCBI lineage: Eukaryota > Metazoa > Chordata > Aves > Anseriformes > Anatidae > Cygnus > Cygnus atratus. The sequence goes on from NC_066376.1 coordinate 15,687,508, forward strand.
CGTGAGAAATTGAATCTCTGGAACAGGATGATTACTCGGTACCCAGCTGGGGATGGGTATCTGCACCATGAGGGTCCCTGCAATGACATCTTGAGTTGAATCGGGTCAGGCTCCCTGAGCTGTTGTTCTGCTCAACTCTACAACCCCGCTGAGCACTGGTCCGATAAGGACTGCTCCAGCATTTGAATGACCCACAGATATTCATTATCTTAAGCAACATACAACATCTGCCAGTTACGTTAACCATCCTACACAACCATTCCTGAGTCTGCAAGAGCAGGTTCTAGTGACTCTTGCAAAGTATCTGTGTAAAGTACAGTAAACTCTACACCACGACGTGCTCTGCCCAAGGAAGTAACTGACACGTCAGGAGCACACAAGTAGTGCCCAGTACTGGTCTACACACAGCAGGAGCTGCAGGAGACTGCACAAATTCTATACCTGAAGGGCTCTTGTAGAAAACACCATGGGCTTGCTGGGAGGCTTCAGCCACCTTGTCCCAGCTGTCCCTGTCCCCAGTGTGCATTGGCCAGCCAGGGGACTCCTGAACCACTCAGGGGAGCGACGACCAAGTGCGCACATGCAGGCACAGCTCTGACACCCAGGTGTATCTCAGTTGTAACGATATGGCAAACGGGAATTTCATCCTTACAGCACAATGAATTCTGAAGATATTACCTCATCTTTCTCAACATTAGAAGAACAACTTGGAAGAGAATTACTAGGGTTACTAAAAAAAATCCTATTATCTTCTTGAATGCAAAGTGGCTATGCAGCCTTGCTTGGCTCTCAGACATTTTTCATATTATTTTCCCTATCTGAACTAGTATTTTTCATTTTATCTCCTATGCAGCTCAATGACTTAACACTGAGTTACCTGAAAGTTAAGCATTGTGATGATAACTACAAAGCTTAATCCATCAAACTAACATATTTCAAGTTTACAGATTGCAGATCTTTGAGCTATACTCAATGCTCCTATTTTAAGCTATAAAACCGCCACGTTTCCTCCTCTTGAGTTGATGGGTTCTCTATTTTGGGAGAAAAAGACCATTGTTTTGCCCCTCCTGTTATGTTTGTTCCATCCTTACCACTTAAGTTTCGCCATCAGTTTATTATCACTACTTAAAATGTTTGCAGAGTTTTTATTTTAATTAGCTTCTATATGGAATGGCAGGGAAAAAACAGAGAACAAGCAGTAGTTCCTGTCTATTTTTTCTAAACTTCTACATTAGCACATGTGAATCAATGCAGTTGATAGCTGAACAAAAATGCTGGCTATTCTGTTACCTCATGGAAGTATCAAACACAGAAAAGTATATCTAAATATATCCAAGTCTAGGCCAGAAGTATATCAGCTGAAAACAACACATACAGGAGGCTGAGCTGACCACTTTTCATCCAGCTGCTTTATGACTTACCAGCTGTATTTGTCCCTATCTGACTAACAGCAAGATTTATTCTGCAGACAAATGTTAGCATTTTCCTCTTATGGTTTTTAGCCTCTTATTCTACAGGAAAAAAATAAATGAAACAAAACCTGCTTGTCTTCAGGCAGTCGTACTTCACCTCTATAAATATCTTCTGCACAATAACTCACAGCGTACATAAAAGCAGTGACAAGGTCACTTACTATGAACAATTCATGATCGGTTACCGTGGCAACAAAAATGCGGTAACAAGGGAAAAACGGCACAGTAAAAATTATAGGATGTTTCCATTATGTAAGTGACTCCTGTGTGTGCTCCAGAAGGGTTTACCTAAGAAGTTCCAGCCTCCAGATGTTCCTCACTTGCTGCGGTTTCACACCAGTAGTAACTTTGCTGTTTCAGGGAAGTGACTGTAAATGTATCCTAGCATAAGTGAAAAGAAAACTTAAAAATAATAAGTGAAACTTAAGAAAACAGAAGTGAAAAAGATAAGGATTTTAACCACTTTCAAACAAAGTTTCTTAAAATCTAGTATGAATTTTATCCATCTCTATGGGTGGACATATACCTAAGAGTAAGAACTTTTGGCTAGCATTCACAGCTACTTGCTAGCCAAACGTATTTCACACTGCCAATCGATATTCCCCACTTGTCCTTCCTTCAGTTAAAAGAAATGGGCTATTTTCATGTGGCAATGTTGTTCCAAACACTCAGTAGGACTTCTGCAGTTAATGCACTGCTTTAGGACTTAAAATTTTGACTTTTAACCTATAGGCTGAGGAGAAGTAAAGGTTTTCTGGATAGCCCATGGTACTTAGTTCCACTCCAACTCAACACCCTCCTAAAGCGGAAACTGAGCTCCCAGGGGTTTTATTGCACAAGCAGGTAGCCAGTGTTTCACCGATCAAAACACAGTCATGCCAAGAAATATTAAGCATTCTAACACCAATAACCATGTTTCTTCTGAATACTATGCATTCAGAAAAAAGGGAATAAATTTTTTAGTTCAAATCAAAAATAAGTGCTAAATGAATTACTATTGCATTAAGTCATTAAGTCACACTTACAGTTGCAAGGGTCTTGTTCTAAATACAGTCAGTGTTAATTAAATTAGAAGTGCATGCACAGAAAGATGTAGCAAAAATGTAAAGCAACCTGGGGTGAAACATGCAGATTTTCAGTGTTCGCTTTTTTAAAGCGTATAAGGATTTATACTGAAGATCCACATCAGAATTAAGAAAACAACTTTTCTGATCACTTTCTAAATAATAATCAATCTGAAAATTTAATGTGATAGAACTGCCTCTACAGTTTCCATACAGAAGGATTTTACAGCTTAAAGACCAAACAAAACAAAGAGAATTGAAAGACAGAAGTGAAAACAAAGGCAAGAATTGAATCCCTAAACATATATTAACCATTTAAGCTACCTCTATCTTATTCTCAAAATTTTCTGGAGTTTGTTTTTAAGAGCTTACACAGCCCTCTTTAAATTTGAGTGCTATGAGAAGATTAAATGAAACTTTAAGAGCAAATTCTCCCCTCTCTGCTAAGCAGAATATTCCCGACTTTCATAATTAACAGTATCAATAAAATTATTTGATGTTTTCCAAGTCTCTGTAATATAAATGCCATGCTGAGTCCTTGTAATTCAGTCAGAAAAGCTGAAACAAGAACAGCTTGTAAATTCTGTCATAATCTCCTAAACTGCATCGGGAAGGAAGCAGAAGAAAGTTTTCTAAAAGCAGAAGCATCAAATACATTTTAAGTCATTTTCATGAACTGGAAAGGACTGACTCTTAATTCTCAAACATTTGAGCTGGAAATGCCAGAAGTATTAGCTCTTCAGATTTGAATTAGAAAGAAGGTCTGGTAACTCTCAGCAATTTGTAACAGAGATGCCATACCTCTACATCATTAATCGAACTCCTAGAACTGTTTTTCTTTACCAGTAGGAGAAAAGGGAAGAAAACCCCTCAAGGTGGTTTCCACCTCCCCACCCCACAACCTGTTCTAAAATTCTTTGACTGCACATTATCAGCAAGGACTTCATATCCAAATCATATCTGCCCTTCTGAGTATCTAGGGCAATAACAAACATGAAGCCCATGAAATGCAAAATTCCCCTCCTCTCACCTTCATGAAGATCACAAAAATTTAAATAATCCTGGAAGGTATCAGACCGATTCAATCAGAATGATTTTCTTTACCAAAAGATAACTTCAGTCTTCAACTGTGGAAGGAGATGAAGTTCCATCTTCTTCTATTTAAGGATTTTTATTTTTTTAAAAGTCATCTAGAGCTTCCCATGCATCTATAAATCCAAGTCCTCTCCTCGTCTTCTCAAGCTATTTCATACCAGAAACAAATTTAGACCCTATAACTTGCAAGTTCTGTCCAAAAAAAATTTAAATGTTTCATCATACTTAGAAAGGGAAGCATAAGATAATATAGATTTTAATCCAAAGTACTACAGTCAAAAGAGAATTGTTATCTTTCCTCTGCTCTCTCAACAACTCTGAAACTTCAGTCCTGTGTCCACAGTTAGAGTTCTACAAGACGAGCAAGGTTCAGTTTTGCTTTCTCCTATGTATAAACACGTTCCTGAAGGCATTTTAGAGATGCTGCCTTCAACACTTTGAATTCTGAAATGTGCAAGGACCACCTAAATCTTTCTTTCATCTTCACAATATTAGGCAAATATTTTCAAGACCCTTTTCTTTGTCATGTTAATAAGCCATCTTGGTCAGCAGGTTCTTTCAATGCAAGGCATTTGCAGCATTACCACAGACTTCACAGGGACAAAAAGCCACACAAAACATAGCACAAAACACGCAATCATCTGTCACTACAACTTACCCAATTGTAACTACAGGTGGTATTCTTAAGTAGGCAGAATGTAATTGCCCACTTGGAATTCTGCCAGGACACTGGGGCTAATTATTTTTTAAGGATTAATTTTATGCCTGCATGAAAGCTGATGGATCAATCACAAAAGATGAAGTCGGTTCATTCGCGGACTAGTACGGTGCTAGCCATGGTGATGTAAATGTCCCTGCTGCGCGCTGACAATGTACCATTTTCCTAAAACTGGAGGGGCATATGCATTAGTGTGAAGTTGTTCTGCAATCTGTTTTTAATAGAAGCCACCAGCAGCAAGCATGAACATGGGTGCAAAACTGTCTGGACCCAAAGCAGCGGCCAAGCCACTCTTCCAGCCCCATCACTGCTGCAGTTTAACCCCCCAGGCAGAGCAGCACTGCACGCCCACCCACTTCCCTCAGTGGGACAGGGAGAGAACTGGAGAAAGAAGCACGAGAACTCGTGGGCTGAGATAAGGGCAGAGTAACAAGAACGGAAAAACAAAACAAACATGTGATGCCCAATGCAGTTGCTCCCCACCAGCCGACCGCTGCCCTGAGAGGCAGCAGACCCCATCCAGCTGCCCCAGTGCCAGGGCTCGTAACGGCACCCCAAGGTTTGGCATGTCCCTGGGGCTGGCGGGGCTCAGCTGGCCTGGCCGTGTCCCGCCAGCTCCTCGGGCACCCCCAGCCTCCTCGCTGGCCGGACAGCATCAGGAGCAGAGGCGGCCTTGGCTCTGTGCAAGCCCTGCTCAGCATCAGCTGGAACACCAGGGTGTGACCCACATTATTTCCATCTTGCATCCAAAACACAGCACCATACCAGCTACTAGGAAGAAAGGTAACTCCATCCCAGCCAAAACAGGACAGTAATGTTGCCAGAACTCAAACTTGTGATTTCCATTATTACCATATGCAATATACTATAAACAGAATATTCAACTTCAACATGCCTGAAGTACAGACTTGGCACTATAGGAATAATATAACAGCATTATGTCAAATTGACAGATATAGTCTGTATCATATTACTTACTGATCAACGTGTAAGTTCAGTTTCTATGACTTCTCTGCTGTCTGTTAAATTCTTTAAAAGAGTAACAGAAGGAGAAACTAGTTCTACTCTCAGCTGCATAACATTATGGCCTAAAAATATACATCCTGCATGATGCATGCACCAGTCTCTGCTTTCATGACTTACTGACTGTTCCATAAGACTCAAATTGATATTATCAAGTGAAGGCAAAAAGGCAGCACCTCTGTGCCTGGAAAAAAAAGCAGGTGTAGATTCTGGCTTAGCATCACTGTCATGATGCCAGTATTGTTCATGATCACTTTGCAGCCGCCTTCGGAAGTACTTTTTTTTTTCCCCCCTTTCTGTCTTACACCAGATTTAAACACTAAAGCTAAAAGGACACAAACAAGAAAATGTAGCAAGAATTAGCCATTTTATAAATATAAAAAGCACGTGTGTACGTACGCACATGCATACTAGCCCCTATGTCAGCTATTGGATGCCCTGTCAGTGCAGGTCAGACAAAAAAAAGCAACATTTGAGGTGCTAAAAAAAATGTTTTGCTTTTTTCTATTGCAGGGAGAAAACTTTTTCAAAATAAAAGCCTAAGTACTATAAAGAAAATGTATTATGCAGTATATCATGAGAAAAACATTTTCAAACAAACATGTTCTCTGAATATGTATTTCAAGAAGTTCTACAAAAACATTAGAAGTATTTTTTCCTGTTTCACAAACAGAAAACCTTCAAAGCCAAAGAAGGAGAAAAAAATCACAAAAGCTAAAATCAGAGTAAGTTTGCATATTTTGTTCTAAAATGCGGTATTAAAATTATTCTAGAACTAAGAGAATCTAGGAAATAGCATTTAATAAAATAAAACTGACTGCACAAAGCAGAACCATATGGACAACAAACATTGTGATTAACAAGGTTTAAATTCAGTATTTTTACGGTCACTGCACAGACCTCAACTGCTCAAAGACGAGGCATAAATATGTGACAGCATTCTTCATACACTGTGAAGAAAATCAGCGAGCTGGAACCACGAAACAAATTCTGCAATTGGCTAATGCAACTAGACAGCAGCCAAATATTACCAGCCATGATTCCTGCCTCAGATGGGATCTCTGGGTGGAAGTCAGAGATGACACAGCCAAACAGTGCTCCTGCAGCACGTCCCTGCCTGCATGATTCATGCCTGGCATTCAGGCAGGGGTTGAGGTCTGCTTCACATTCTTCAAGAGCTGTGGTACCTCAAATATTCCACCTAGAATACAAGGGGGTTGGTGACATCTGCTTGCTTGTTAACAGAGTCTGTGCTGCAAGAAAACGTTTTGTCTCTAGAGAATTTAGAGTCTCCTTTTGGAGAACTTCCCCCTTCAGCCAGGGGCAGGAGGCACAGAAAAGCCACCAGCACAGGAGTCTCCTCAGGGACTGATTTTCTCAGCATTCACTTGCCACCCTTCCTCCTGCCCCACTGTCCTTGTGCCCACAGGTACAGCATTGGTACCAAGCCAAAAAACAGCAGACCTAAGCTGGACGCAACCTGGTTCCAGCTGTTTCCCCGTTCCTGAGAATGAGCAAGGCAGAGGTGGGAGCACTGGCAGCCTGCTCTGTCCTCACCACTTCCCCTTCACAGCCCCTCCACGTGGTGCCAGCACTTCTTAGCAAGTAAGCAGTAGTGTTTTCCCACCACACCACAGGAACCACTGCACTATCTATACAGTACATGATGGTATCACGATGTTCTCACCTAAAGAGCATAACCAGCAGAGAACTGCCTGGCTAAACACACAGCTTACCAGCATATCTATTCACAGGTTATGAGCCTAAAAACTTTGAGAACATTCAGCTACTTACTCATTGACATGGTATTTTGCAAGTCTTTCAGGTACACTTCGAAAACGATTAATGGTCTAACAAGGACTTCTTTACATTATACAGTTGTTTATATGCTACTGTTCTAATATACTTACATACTAACACTAAATTCAAAATGTTATGGAATTTCACCCCAATAAAGATATGCTGAAAAAAGTCATTTACCTCCATCTTTAAAGTCTTGAGGAACTAAGCTTTCATCACAGTACTTTTAAGATTAGTAGGAAAGGCTTCCCTTTTCACATCTAAAAAATTATTTTCAGTTATAACTGCATTTAACTCTCTATATGGATCACTTGCTTCAGGAAAACTACACTGACCTTTTCCAGCTACAAGAGATTTCTAAAGACTCATGCAAATAAGAGAAAGCTGCATGTATCCTCACTTGCACCAGCTTGCAAGTTACCAATAGCCCTACAGATGGGAATAGGGTTATACCTAGAATAAGGCTCAGCGAGATGTACACAGCCTCATCACCTCATTTTACTGTCAAATACAGGCTTTTTGACTGCATCCAGCAGAATCCACAGAAACTGCAGCTACAGCACTCACCTCTTTTCAGTGGAAACCATGCAGGTGCACATGCAGGTGTGGGAGCCTGGAACTGTTTGTACGTTTCCCAGTTTAGACTTAATCTTTATATATTATGAATGGATGATTAAAAAAATATGCATTCCTTAAGTTACTGTCAACTGTTCTACTTCATTCTGTGGAGTAGGAATGTTCCCCCTTTATCCCAGAAATACCTAAAGACTGATGCTTTTACTTGTCCCACAGCAGAGGAAAAAACTGAATTTGGCGGTTCTCCAACAACAGCAGCAGCAGACACTTAAATACTTTCACAATACACTCCTTCACATTGCAAGGAGGTGCAGCCATCTACTATGATTCCAGAGCTCTGAATGTAAAACACACAACACCCCCCAGAGCACAGAAACACTAGTCCCAGTTTTTCCTGTCCTAGTTTTCCCATATGTGGTGGGTTTGGTGTGGAGTGGGCTGGAGCCAGCAGAGAAGCCTGATGAATCTGCTGCAACTGTTCAAAAGCTAAACCAGTTATTCTGAAGCCACAAATTCTTTTAGATTTAAAACAGTGAAGTACCAAATTTAATCCTATAAGCTATTTTCCTCTTTTTCTGGGCTACAGATTTCAGAATTTCAATATAAACTCGAGTATCAGTATCATAACTACTAAGGGTTCATTTATTGTACACTACCAGTAATAGAAATAAAATATAACCTTGTTTCACAGTTCTTGCTTTCTTCCCATTTACCACAAGCAGAAGATAGGTTGTCTGTGCATCACAACTTCACACTGGCCTTTGAACTCTGCCGATGTTTACACCAACATGTGCTGCCCAACCTGCAGTATACAGTATTTTTAGAGAATGTTAAGCTCAGGTTTTTTTTATTTTTCTTCTCATAAGAGGCTTCGCTCAACACCACTGAAGTTAACAGGCAGTGGAAGGAGGATCAAGACAAATATGCATCTCTAAGACACGCGGAAACCAAAGAGAATCAAATCTTGAAGAATGAAAACAAGAACTCACAGATGTTCCATTTAGTTCACTTTGCAGAGCTACAATTTAACTTTCTAAAGAAAACGTGTAGCAAAGGTTTAAGTTTCCTTCTCATCTGATTTGAATTCTTCTTTTCTTTAACATCCTCTATACAGATCAAACAATATAGTTATCCCCCCAAGTAATAATGACACACTGCAAAAGAAAACCAGAACTCTCCAGCAATACTGCATCATTAGAAGTAATTTACACAACTGCTACAGAAGACTGAGTCAAAAAGGAATTAGGAAACTTTGAAAGCCATTAACATCTATAAATGAGTATGTAGCTTTTCTGTGTCTTCCCACACACACACCATCCTCAACTTGTTTATTTGAGCATTTCTTGAAGGTTGATTCAGTCTGTCCTCCTACTTACTCAATTAACTACTTCACTAACAATAAGCTGGAGAAAAACAACCCGCAACTTTAACATGCACAGTATCATTCCTAACTTTCTTATGTTCTAGTATAAGCAGAAATTAAGACACAAGAGGTCATGCAACTCCTTCCTGTTTTGGTATTTTAGCAACAACACGCTAAGTAGCAGCTATAATCCTATGTATACATTAGATTTACAAATAAATGTTTTTTTAACATGTGTCATGCATTTGTCTACTAAATTCCCCTTTCTGAGCTTGTACTGATACCCCAACAGCCTCCCATTCTCTGGTCTATGTTTTTCTCCAGTGCAAGAGGCTTTCAAAACTCAGCTGCCCCAAAATAACTCCTATATCTGTGCAATGGTCAGAGCGCTCATTCAGGAGTTAAGAAACCCAGGATGAATTCCCTCCTCTGCCTCAGTGGGCGAAGCAGAAGAAGCAACTGCTTCACTGTTAATCTCCCAAGCTTCGGGGCTACATTTTTCTTCTTACAGAAACCAATTTTTGATGAAGTGGTTATTCAGCTGCATTTGGTAGCATTCTGTTTTCAAATATTGATCTTATTTTTTTCCAAGCTCTGAACAAGAAGGAAAAAACCAGCATGAACATATGTATGGATGTGCATACACGTGTATATATAACCGCCTCTCATTTAAAGCACAAGAATAATTAGGCAGAGATTCCTGACTTGAATCCAAAGAAAGACATAGCTGTGATCAGGACATGCCCACTTCTCCTTCAGTCACTGAACACACTTTCAAAGTTAGTGAAACAAGACACAGGAAGAAAAAAGCTTGCAAATCCCTGTAATAGCTTTTCCACATGAGAAGTTCTTACAAGAGAAACCTACCACAGACTTTCTCACAGATCTATAGTGAGAATGAAGTATTTCACTTATCTGAGACTCAAATGCATGCAGAGTGCCCAATAAAGCAAGGTTCATACGCCTATGCAATTAAAACCCTGAGTCCACATAAACTAGATGAGTCCTTACTCTGTGTTTATGAGATGGACAATAGATGCAAACATCAAAACTTACTTTAAAACATTTCAATCCTCAAAAGAGAAAAACATGAAGCTCTGTAATGACTTGAATTTTCTTTAGGAACAAAAGATCTGAATCTGTAATTAATTCTTGCTTTCAGCTGAGTATCAAAAGCCTTGAAACAACATCTACATAGTCTGGATGATCATCAGTCTGGGACACGCTTGCAACAGCACTGCACTACATGCAATGGCAACCACAGAGGCATGTTTCCACCTTCACTTATTACCAACAAGCCAGATAATGAAAGTCTCAAACATTCCATATAGTTGTAACTACATCCTCCAGGGTGAGAGAAGAAAATACTTAAGTTTAGTGTTTTCCTACTAATTTCTGATGTTTTCACCCACAGATCCATTCTGCTCTAAGCCCCTTCCTTCGTGTAACATCCAGCTCCTGCTTTGCTTAGAACAGAGAACATCAAATTCTATTTTTGTCCCCAGGAGGCTGACAAAAAAAATTTGTGACAGAAGGCAGCACAAAAATTGTGTTACATCTGCTGTGTCGTAACTGACTGGGGATAAGTTTCAGAAGGCTTGAAAATAAAAGTGCTACTGGGAAAGCATCAACCCCGTACTGCTACCTGGCTACCCACCTCATTATGAAGAAGAAAGAAAGAAAGGGTTGTTACAGACAAATCCCAAATGAAAAACAGAATGAGACTCAGCATACCTAAACAAAAAGGGATGATAACAGCAAAGATTTTAAGGCTAATCCAGGAATTCTCTCACATGCCTTTTTACCAAGTCTAGCATTTTCATGTCTCAATCAAATACACACTTTCTGCCTCTGCTATAATACAAATAATATTTTCCTTCGGCTCCAAAACATATTTCCATGAATATAGCAAAAGGAGAACATAGAACACAGAGGCTTCTATTAAATATTTAACTTTCCACCTTAAGAATCTTCTGTTGTTGTTGCTTACTTCTGCTTGAGACCAACTCATGAGGCAAAGCTAGTATCAGCTAGTATCAGCTAGTATATTATTCATTCATTTCAGATGTACCAATTCCACCTCTGTCTCTAAACCCAGGTATGTCACTTCATAATAAAGCTCTTTCAGATCAACGATCCAGAACTCTTGGTCTGTTAAGAAAAAGGGAATTGGGCTGCACTTTAGGCTGCAGTACATATTGTAAGCTCCAAGCGTAAGGGGGATCTTTTAATCTAATTTTAATGAGGCAAATGAGAAATTAACACATGATTCATGTTGTCTATCTTTATAGACCAAGCACTGTGTTCTGTAGCTTTCGGTGTTGTTAACTGTGCTAAGAAGTGCTTTTTTTTCTTAAGGAAACACCCACACACTGACTTCTTCACTTCCAGCTGGTTACAAAGGAGATAAACCACCCAAATACCTAGCTCAGCCCCTCTTCCTACATGCTACAACTGGAGTGTATGACTGCAAATCACCATGTTATTAAACAAGCCTCACTTAGTTGCACACAGTTATCAGGAAATAATAAATTAGTGACACATCCAGTACCTCTACCCAGAAAAGGGTTACTAGAGATTCACTAAAAAAGAGCTGAAGATCACCTTTTAGGAACATTATCAGCAAACCAGGCTTTGCTCCTAAAATATTGTGTGCATTTCAACTTTGCATCAAGACTGCCTTAAAGTCACCACCTGACCTTGAGAGACTTCCCCAGAATTACCTAGTGGAAGTACAAAGTTTTTACTTCCACTGCATGGAACTACACACAAAATGTTTTAACAAATAACTTGAAAGTGCACTCAAAAGGAAACCAAGTGAAATATTCATGTCCATTCCCTCCTGCAGGACAAATCCTCCTCGTCAGTGCAGAAGTCTATGCAACTCCCTTCCCTCACCACGCAAGGGTAAAATCTTGGTGTATGTTATCATAACTGGCATAATATCATTTAACCACGGAAGCCTCCAGTAAAACCTTCTGATCCATCAGTATCAATACGGTATCATACTGGTTTGAATATCCAAAGTAACTAATGAAAACTGCAGGCAGTGACAAGTATTACAATAACGTGCTGTCACACCTCCTGCCAAAAAAAAAAAAAAAAAAAGAGTATTTGCTCCCACACTTTCACCACAACAATCTGTTTAATACAGGATTTTTTCCTCTACTGGTTTGCCTCATACTTGAATGAGGCTTTGCTTTCCCAACTTAATTCTTCCTGTGAATTTCTTAAAACCATCGCAAAAATGTAAAATGGCATTAAAATCAAAACCTTGACACCTCTAACTAACTTTTAGCTAAGTTTACAAAAACTTAGTGGTATATTATGAAGAAAACTAAACATAGTAAGAGTTTAGTGCTGTTACAGTGTACATTAGAATGTCAGGTGCTTATTTAATTGCTTTTGTAGCCGATTTCCTTGCACCTCAAGCCTCATTAGTCAGTCATCTAATCATTCCATACAATAATGCATCTTCTGTGTTTGCTTCTTGAGTTCAGCAACGTATCATTATCTGTGTATTCAACAGTTGTGTCCTTCAGCTGCAACTTTTCTGAGGGTTTTTTGACTGGTTGCCAATGCTACTACTGTTCCACATGGAGCTGGATTTCCTCAACATCCATTAATTCTGTTCTACCATATACTTAGCCATCTGGACAATAAAGTAATACAAAAAGACCACTGCTTCATGAAAAATCTGTGCAGCTTTGCAAGTAAAGGTTTTGCTGCACCTGTCCACCTTACCATTTTACAAAGATGCCAAAAAGAAGTAGAGTAACAACTACAAAATGACAGTTAGGACAAGGCTGAAGGAAGTAATATGGACAGAAGGGATGAAAAAGCAAGGTGATAACTTTTGAAGTACCTGCAAGTTTTGGAGAAACACAGAACTGTGCTTAAAGCTGCACCTGAACTTCACAGTAAGAGCTCTAGTGAAATTGGGTAGTAAAACCACATAAACATGTCGGAAAGAAATCACACCAAGTCAATCAATAAATTTAAGACAATATAATATACGGTGCTGTTTGTTTAGAGACTATGTATTTAAATATTAAATTCAACCTGGATGACTTAGTAAGCTTCCCCCCTGCTCAGGAGGTCTCTCTGGTGAGGCCACACCTGGCATCCTGTGTGGAGTTCTGAGGCCCTCAGTTCAAGAGAGACCTGGACATGCTGTAGAGAGTCGGGCAGAGGGCCACAAAGATGATGAAGGGATGGAAGCTCCTCTCCTGTGAGTAGAGGCTGAGAGCTGGGACTGCTCAGCCTGGAGAAGGAAGGAAAGGAGGAATCTCACCAATGTCTACAAACCCCTGAAGGCAGGGTGCACAGAGGACGGAGCCAGGCTCTGCTCAGCAGTGCCCAGGGCCAGGCCCAGAGGCAGTGGGCACAAACCGGAGCACAGGAGGCTCCCTCTGAGCACCAGGAGGCACTTCTGTGCTGTGCGGGTGCCAGAGCCCTGGCACAGGTTGCCCACAGAGGCTGTGGAGTCTCCTCCTTGGAGGTCTCCCAAAGCCACCTGGACATGGGCCTGGGCCCTCTCGGGAGGGGAGGGGATGGGCCCGGGGAGGCCTCTGGCCTCAGCCACACTGTAAGCCTTTTCCATTTCAAGCAACAGTGTATATAAGCATACACATGTTAAAACACACACTCAGAAGGAAAATAATAATTTGGTGCCTAAAATAAGTAGTTCACTGCTCTAAACCGGTGATGCAGCAAGTAAATTCTGTTTTCGAAGCATAGTTTCCACTCCTTTAACAAGCTGAAAACTCTTCGCAATCCAATTTCCAAAGAAACTGTTAACATGTCACTAAAGGGGTAAAATAAATGGTTTTCTATTTGTCTTAAGTTTAAAACATCAACATATGCTTAGGTGGAATTACTGCATGCGTTCAGCAGTTAAACACTGAAAAACAGCTTCCGATATTGTTTCCACATAGAGAGCGGCCCAGCTGACAATATACTATCAAGAATTTATACTTTTCTTTGAGTGTGGGTGGAGGGAAACAAAACTTTTCCTCTCCAGAATTCTAATGGAATTGGGTGTTGAAAACCACCCTGCTGCTAGCTGCTGTGAGCGGGAAGTCACCCATGTCATGCAGTGCAATTGGTAGAGCACTGCAGATAATCCAGCTGCTCCAGTCTGCTCTTTACTGCTACATACACAGTGAGCGACAATAAAAAGCTCATTTAAGAGTTTACTAAATGTGGCTTTTTTTTTTTTTTAATTTCACCACAGAGAAGAAACAAGGACAACAGGAGTACTGCAGTTAATCTACATGCAGATGTAGAGCTTTTGAGATGTATACGTTCCAATAAGAACAATGCAAAACTCACAGTGGAAAAGCAGATAGTTTGAATTGTTTTGAAGTAATTGTAACATTAAAAAGAAAAGCTTCTTGACACATTATATTACATAATTAAAGTTGGAGTAATTCTGTCACATTCTATTTTTAAACCATGATAGTGCTTTAATGAAACTTTTCAGAGAAAATTCAGCTACAGACAGGTGAAACAAATTGCTGCTAATCCATTCACATCTTCATGCTGAAAGTCACCATGAAAGTAGTATTAAATAAGTATACGTATCATAGGGAAGAAAACTGATGACTCAAACTTAGGGTTATATTCAGTTTACAAAGTACAAGATGAACAAGATATTACAGAGCACAAGATATTTCAGAAGCAAAAGAACCCAAGGAGTTTATTACAAAATCTCAGATTATATACATTTTTTATGTTGAGAAGGAAAAATATTCTTTTGTTTTTAGCTACTCTCTAACAACATTTGCCTATTTTTTGGTACAATAGCACAATGAACATATCAAACCTTGTTTCAGATCCTAGGGGTTACTGCTGAAAGAAAAGAGGCAGGTATTTTGAATATCCAACTCATCTCATGGGTAGCTCACACCACCCTCTGCAGCTTACTAAGCGCAAATCTGACCATTCTGAGCACCACGTGTGCAACATGCAAAACAGACCATCACTGGCTGCCAGACCCTGAGGACACTCTGGATTACTCCCAATTCAGCAACCTATCTGCTCAGCAATGCAAAACACTGCTCTTTACTAACGTACATTTCAGTTTTAGGTCAGTTTGCTAACTTTGAAAGCTTTACATAATGGATCTCAATTCAGCCCTCCCACCGTGACTTTAGACCACACACACCCCAACTAAATTTCACCTCAGTGGTCTCCTTGCTGGCTAACCAGTGTCCCTGGAAAGCAGACACAAACCTGAACCTTCACAGAACTTGCTGCCTGAAAAAACAGGAGCAGCCAACTATTCTGCTACAGCTAGATGTGGAAAACTACTACATGATCCAGCCTTACCTGATAGTTTAGTAAGTATCATCTATGTATCAAATAAAAGAATAAGTTGTTTTCCACTTTTGAACATAAGGAGGGAATATAATAACGCTGTGCAGTAATGAGGGCCATAAAACTGCACAGATAATTTGTTTTAATTAAGCAAGTTATTATCAGATTTAGTAGCCTCCTTATTATATACGCCACACCAAATAATGTATTTCTTGTGATTTCTGAGACACTTGCAGCAAGACTGAATATATCTCAGTTCTCATATCAGGGGCTAAATAACCAAAACACAAGAAAATATATATTTTTTTTCCTACTCCGCTTACTAGCGAGGTGTCTTCAGTAGCAGTCTGTTAATATAAAAATAAAATGAAACAAAAAAACATTTTCAACACATCCTATTTAGGTCTCAACATCTCTGCACATCCAAGTGTAACTGGACAATACAGAGACATGTACATTGTCTTTAAATAGTTAGAAATCAGAGGAGGAGCCAGAGTAAAAGTGGGAATTTGCATTCTTGCAGATAGTAAATAATCCAGATCATGACAGCTGCCTGAATTAAAGAACCATTCACTCCACATCTTTTATGAACAATGAATCATAATTCCTGATCAGACCACTGCAAACTCTGCTCCATGAGAGTGAAACAGAAGAGACAGAAGTTCCCAAGTGACAAACTCTAAAGTCAACAGACTCTTTCAACAGTCTCCTGTCTTCTTTTCTAGCAAGCCTCTTCAGAAAGAGATTACTTCCAAAATGAACAGATGCATTTCCAAAATAAGAAGTCTCAGAAAAACACTTTCTAGGTTCTCACCATAGCACTTTCACAGACAAGAGAGTTCGAGTTTTCATGCCTAGTCTTCCCTAGCCAGCCACATTAAAATCATTAAGAACAATCATTTAAACCTCGGTTCCAGTGTACCGATACCCAGAAAGGACTCCCTCCTGGGATCTACGTGGCAATAAACACTGGCACTTCACACACCATCTGCCATGTTAGGAGAGGCAGCACCCTTACCATTCTCAGCCTCCTAGGGCTCAGTGCTTTCCTTACCACCACCACCAAGGGAGGAGAACAGCTACAGCAAGAAAGGCAGCAGAAGGGAAGCTGACACGATGCAGCATAGGTGGGCGGGGGCTGGCAGTGGGTGCGGGGCTGGCCTAGCTGTCCGAGGTTGGCGCTGGCCACAGCCCGTCCCAGCCAACTCAATACTGGGGAAACAGCCTTAACAAAGGGCTAAACATTGCACATCAGTGAGGAAAGAACTGTGAGAAACAGCCCTACAAAAGCCTACCAAAATAGGAGAAGAAAGAGGGGAAAATGAGATGCTCAAGGCATCAGAGCAGAGCTTCCCCTGCAACCTGTGGACAGGCCACAAGGGGATAGGTGCTTACCTGCAGCCCACAGAGAGGCCTATGCCAGAGGAGACCTCCACACTGCAGCTTAGGTGGGATACCTGAGGAGGAAGATGAGCCCAGAAGAAGCTGCAGTCCTCTGGAACATGCCTGGCAGAGCAGGAGAGGGCAAGGCAGGCTCCTGACCCATGAGCTGCTTTGCCTCAGCTCCTCCAGCAGCCCTGCAGGGCAAGCCCTGGCCCTTTCTGGCTCTCACATGACGGCTCCAGCAATCTCAGGTAAGAGCAAAAATTGGAAAGGTAACAAGCAACACTTGCACTGGGTGTTGCCAGAGCATGAAATAACTGTGGGGAACTTTTTGCTATTGTACAGCTGTGGAGAGATGAGGGGTGCAGATTTACCACGTGTAAATTGACCATGCTGGCTGGTTCTGTGATCAGGTTGCTTTGGTTCTGGCGTGATGAGTTCTTTGTTGATGCAAGTGAAGCTTGTGATGACCACGATTAACGTGTGTTTTAACAACAGATCTTAAATGTGTTTCACATGGGGCAAAGGGTGGAATGTGCTGGGTTTATGTGGCAGGGTTTTGTCAATAGGGCTGCAGAGGTGGACTCCATGGAAGAGGTGGGGACTACCCTGCCAGACCCGGGAGGCACTTGCCCCTGAAAGTCGCTTTAAGAACCGGCAAAATGCCCCATGTGGGACACACTGCTATGGATGGGCTGTGAGCCCTCATTCCTTGCCCCCTGCACTGCCCAGAGGAGTCAGAAATGACGGGGGCCAGGTAAGGTGGTGTGCTTTTTGTGTTCTGTACCATCCAGCTCTATTTAACTGGCAATGTGTTAAAATAACTTTTCCAAAGTCAAGCCTGTTTTGCCTGTGACAGTAACTGGTATGTGATTTCCTCAACCCATGAGCTTTTTGATCTCATTTTCTCCCTGCACTTGGAGAGGGGCATGAGCAAGTGGCTGGTGGCAGCCAGCATGGTGCCACCTTGGGGTACCAGCCAGACAGTTACCCCTGCAGCAGGGAACTGGTCTGATAGCAAAATCAGCAACAATCCTTTTGATGGAGTAAGTTGAAAAGACAACAGCACTCCTCCCCGTAATCACCATTGTACTGTTGACCCTCTCCCTCTTATCTTCAGGCAATGGAAGCAGCTACTAATGGAGAAGCATGACTGATGGTGCACGTCGGTTGTGGTAGTGGGGAACAAAAGAACTAGCTATGGGTCTGGCAGGGCAGTTGTAGTACTAGCAATACTTATTCCACGTGCTCTTTTCTATTTGTATTTCAACTATCTATTCTTTTACAGAAGACTCGTTGTTCTGATGTCTTCTTTCAAGCAACAGGAGCCCTATCAGATTCTTCTACCTTGTAGTCCTTTTCTGCCTTGTAGGTGAGATAGTGAAGGCTCCACTTAGCATCTGGGTGGTTGCTTCCCATTCCCAGTGCAACCTGAGAGGGGGTTGTCACAGCACCAAATAGCAAAGGAAGAAGAGGGTAGAAAGCAGAGATGACAATACACCTGGTGTTCTGGACAGTCTTTTTAAAGGAAATCCTCAGGAATTTGGCAGCATAAGTAAGTGCCAAATTGAAAAATCTTTAAATTAAAAGTTATTGCTGAACTTTGTTGTTAAAACTGAACTGCAATCAGATGTTTTACTGGTAAAATCTTGTACAATCCCTGTGCTATTCCGAGAACTACATATTTTTTCATGTATGAAATTTTGTAGCTCATAGAGAACAAATTAAGAAAATCTTCATACTCATTCTAAGTCCATCTCCCAAATTACCTTATTTGGAAAACTATATCATATTTTTTATAAATACATTTTTAAACATGTAAGTTTCTATATTTCAGCTGGAAATATGGCTCGTCAGACTTTCAGCTTCCATTTCTCAAACCACAGCAGTAGCGCTTCTGCCAGGGCACCAGGAGTATGACAACCAAGAATGTTACCTGTGGAGTTACCACTTCTATCTTCCCGTGATCGATCACCTTTATAATACCCCATTTATCACATTTTTAATTTTTCTTTTGTGAAGAGAAATGTATATTGAGGTGCATTCCTCATTGGGATTCTTTGTCTGTTCACCAATTACTGTATTAGATGACTGTTTCTCAATGGGTTACTTGTCCATTTCCATCAAAGAACCCGCCACTCCTTGCACTGTACTTCCACCATACAAAAAAAAGATTATTTTTTTTTTACCATTCTGCATGATAAGCCTTCTAATAAAAACAATCAAAAAGTCATTATTTGGTTTGGGGGAAACTTTTTATATTATTTTTATAGGAAAGCATGCAAGCTGTATGTATTATATTTAAGAACACTGAGATCTGATTATACTAGTAAATCCTGCTATGATTTTGTTTCAATAAACAGTCTAATTTAATCGAAAATCTATTCTTATAAACATTCTCAACGAGTTGGGGGGGGAACAAATTGCAATAAAACAAACTTAAATGTATTTGAGGGTAGATGTTTGCTACAATTCTTATTAAAGGGGGGTGAAGAATATCACAGTAAGCCCCTCTCTGGATAGCTTCATGGGCCTTTATGAAGCTACCAAAGCCAAAATTAACAAAGGGATGCTATTAAAAGTATTAGATGTTGCAGAAAACTTGAAGGTGCATGATTTTTTGGTACTATAGATGACCAAAGCCATCTAGACTTCTATGTAGTTCCAGCAAGTTTCAAATGTTTTATAGTTCATTTTATAGTTTAGATCTATATAAAAGACTAAGCTTTAAGGAATGCAAGCATATAATTATTATAACAGATGCCATTTTTCCAGAAATTTATAGGCTCAAAACCATCTGTAAACTGCAGCCATGACCTTTATCTATTTCAGTTCAGACAAACAGTTAGGGTCCACCAGGAGGTATTTTTATAAGACCTAGAATGATGCAGAACAGTACCTTCTTACCTGACCAAAGTACAAACAATTGGACTACTTGTAAACATGTGCACAAACATGAAAATTAATTGAAAATAATCTTTGACAGCTGCATTCTTCACTAACTAAGAGCTTATCTGGAACGTGAAGTATTTTCAGAAACTTTCATAATGATGTTTTAGATCATCTTTGGAATAGTTTTCCCATTAAACTCTTACACAAAGCATAAACACAAGTAGGAAAGTTTAAATTCTAATCTAATGAAAGTTGTATTCAAGAAAAAATTGTAAAGTTGGAGAAGTTTTAATATCATTGTTAACACATAACTGATTGAAATAAATTTCAAGGTTTATCGTGTTACTTCCTCACCATCTTGACAGCAAGATCACATTTTCAAACATTTACATATGAACTATATGGCCAAAATGAACAACTCTGTCATTCATCTGCTTTCAACTTATGTACATCAACACACAGATTGAATGAGCAAGCTTTGCAAGCCACATGTAAATGCTCACATTTGATATTTTGATCCATATTGTCATATGAAAAGCATCTCCCTCTCCTTATCTTACTTTCCTATTTTTAAGGCCTACATCTTCATAAATAAAACTTTTGGGTGCGGTAAAAGTAACAGTCTTTCAGGTAGTAACAGTCTTTCAGGTTGACCACGAATTTCAGTGAAATACAGTTTTTTTAGAAATGTTTATTGTTAAGCATTATAGAGATATAATGCTTATAACAATGATATAATTATTATATTATTGTAATATAATAATACTTGACACAATTTTCAGGAGTCCAAGGTGCAATACCACTACCAGCTATATAAACAAGTTATTTATGTATATACTTCGCAGGTTTGAGAAAGACATAAGAGCCTGTTAATAATATCAACTGTCAGAACGTGCTTATGTTGCCATAGTAGAAAATATGTCAAAACAATAAATGATACTGCTTGGAGCTTCTTGTTTTTTATTCAATGGAGAAAAATATTTTTGCTTTATATTTTAAGTAAAAAAAATATCCATTTCCAAATATTTCACACGCAGATCCTCAAATATCAGCATTTTCCCACTAAAACAAAAAAGAAATATCAATTTCTAATTTATTTGATGCAGTTCCAAGTGATCAAGCCAAACCCTGGATTAAACCATATTAGTACATCATGCAAAAAGTTGCTTAGAACTCATTTAGACAGGAAATTTCACAGGATTTTGCATGTTTACATCTTTGCACCTTTGGAAATAGTATTACGAGCAAATGCAATAAAACCACTCTTTGCAAAGAAAATAGTCTTATTTCCACAACTACAGCTTCAGTAATGCCGTATGTTTTTTACTCCAGAGGTAAGTATCTTTCTTATCTGTTTTGTCTACCTCAATTCTCACTTGAACGAACTAGAAATTTTGCAAACAATCTGAGATGAGAAGACAGAATAAATCATGAGAAGTAGATATTGCATGTAAGACAAACTCTGAGATGACAGCTCAAAAAGAGGGTTAAAGAAAGAAAATGAAATAAAAATCCTGAAGTGATAGCTACAGCATCTTTTTGATTACCATGCAGAAACAGCATAAAACAAAATAATTTCCAAATTAGAGAGCAAGATTTGATTAAACACAGACTTTAAATACATTCACTAGCTACACAAACAGAAAGAAAGTGTGCTGGAATTTTCAAAATGTCTCAGAATACATCAAGGAAATTATACAAATATGAAGTTCTACAGAAAAAATGTTCAATTAGAAACAAAGGCACTACACTATGAATAAAACTTCCCCATTTAGCAAAGCATTTTAAGCTATACTCTTAGTATATGCTTTCTGCAGTCTGATGAGTGATGCAGTGAATGCAAGTATGTACATTGATACTGTGCCAGCCCAGATCTAGATTAAAAAAAAAAACAAACCTCTTTCAAGTAAAATATTTGAATTAAATAGACCAGCATTAAGACAGTGTTACAGCACTTATTACTTCCTTTCATATTACTGAATTAAAAACAATTATTATTAAAAAAAGGGATCTGTGTGACAAGAACATACTGACATCTGCTGGCATTCTATAAACGCATTTCTCTAGATTAGGATTTAATGCCCTCAACCTTTCTTTCTTATCTATCTTGTTTGCATAACAAATTAACCTTAATAAACCAAATGTATACAATATTCTATACTTACAAATGTTAAAGTGTGCACAGGATTCTGTAGCTAAACAGTGTACAAAAACAAGCTTCTCTTTTCGTATTTTACCTCTGACGTACCACAAGAAATCATTTGTGCCTATGTTGTATAAGAATGTTTAGTGACAGGGCAGACAATTTACATTCAAATTATTATATCCCTAATTTCTTTACCAACAAAAGACCAGTATTACTAATTTACTATCCCAGCATGTAAGTAAAGCTGATGCTAAAGTTGTCACTCAGGCAAGACTCGTGCAATGGATGTACTGTTTCAGCCTAACAGCTAGCAAATTGAAAGAACGGATTTTATTTGTATTAGCACCATAACACAAGTATGTATGTATACACAACTCCGAAGCATCTAGTAAACCACCTACTGAGCGTGGTACCAAAACACATCGGAGAAGATCCACTATCCATCTCTTGACACAATCACCACAGGTATTTTGGGTGTTTTGCTAACCAGAACATAGTCCACAGGACTGAAGAGGTTTCAAGACTACAGCATGCAAAAGGCAGAAATTCTGGTTAACGCACAGAGTTCCTAAAGCAGCTATAATTTGGCATCATAGTGAATAAGGAATATTCTCTAATCACCATACACTTCTGAATTTCTTATTTGAAGTTTGCCATATATTCATTTAATGCTTGCTGTTGGAATCATAGCTTAGAGTTTCCTCCCCCGTGTGTGCTATCATGCAAATTTATGGTTAATAATTTAAATAGAAAATAGAAGAAATTCAAAACTGTAGTTCATACTGAGTCAACAACTCAGATATGTTGCAAATACATACTGAGGCATAGATTTAGTATTAGAAAAAGTGATACAAAGCATAGAATATGAACAATTTGCCGAGCTGTGCTTAGTGGAAATCTTAAATACAGTCCTTAATGTTTTGCATTTCCAAGCCAACAGTCAGCTGTAAAGTCACTCGCTTTTGACAGTTAATTAGATATATACATATCACTGAATTTCAAAGATGTGAAAGGAAATATAAAAACACCAAATTCACCTTTCTAAACCATAATTTGTCTGTATTTTCACTGTATGCACTTGTGTATTTTATTAGATGTTCAAACCAGCAGCCGTATTTCTTAGGCTAGACGTATTAGAACAAGTAGCAGTAGTTTTTAAAAATGAAAATATACACAGCTCTTTTCCTTGCAAATGTGTAACTAAACCTCACAGCCCAGTAGAACAATAAATACATTTTCCTGAGAAGCAGAGGCAGTACCAGCTTGTCTGGCTCACATTTGTACGTCTCAGCCATGAAACAACAGTTCATGCAACTTTCTACATAGAGAAAGACAGCAGTACACACTAACCTTTCCAGCAAAGCAAACAGTAAATGGGAATGTAAAATCAAGTCTTCGCGGGCCCTATAGCTTGCCAGGGGACAGAGCTGACAGCCCCACTGAAACACAGAGAGGCCCAATAATGAAGCCATAAGCATTTCTGCTCCGTGTACAGCATCAGCATAAGAGCAAGTAATTCATAACTGATTTCATCAGACCCAAACTACTCACATACTCCATGGCAGACACTATCCAATTCACATGTTCAACTATCATAAGAAACACGCAGGTCATACTGTAACAGTGAGGGTGACAGAGCACTGAGACAGGTTGCCCAGAGAGGTTGTGCAGTCTCCTTCTCTGGACATATTCAAAACCCGCCTGGATCAGCCTGTGCAACGTGCTCTAGGTGATCCTGCTTGGCAGGGGGGTTGGACTAGATGATCTTCAGAGGTCCCTTCCCACCATGGCCATTCTGGGATTCTGTGATCCGTCTTTCATTCCGTTTGTCCATCTTTCACAGGTGTGCAGGTTTCCACAGTCCTAAGAAGAGGCACCTCTTAATATTTCAGCATCTCGTCTGGAAGGCCTACCCATGCTGAAGCGTCAAGGTCTAATAGTTCACTTGGAATTCCCCTTCAGTTTCCTTGTTTGAGACAGTTCTATTAAATTATTTAAAATTCTTATATATTAAACATCAGCAGAACAGATTTTAAAAAGAAACAAAAAAAAAAAAAGGGGGGGGGGGGAATGTGGTATTAAAATCCTAAAATCCTTCTACTCTTTAAAAAGGGTTTAAAAAGAGTAAAAAGAACATCATCTGGGGTTCCCCAAAGCTACCCTCTGACTGTAGGACCACAGGACCACTGATTTTCCCCAGTCAACCCAACACATGCTGCTGCCAAAGCCATTGCACAAATATCAGCTCTGATGCATCAAAAAATAAAAGACCAGCTTTCTTCTTAGCAATTCAGACGACTCAAAGAGCACAGATGCTTCATGTTTCAAGCTCTACTCTGAACTGCTCTGTTGTGTATTGGCAAAACTAAGGAGGGGAGTAACAAGAGAAGCCCAAATGATAAACAATTAGAAGACACCAACAGTGTTTCTCTTCCCTGTTATGATCAATATTATTTCCATTTGATTTAAACAAGAGAAAATCTGTAGCTCTTTAGCTGCTTCTAGCACTAACCGTATTAGCTTTGGAGATCTTCAAAGAAGACGAAATTTGAGACCAAAATATACAGCATTTTAAAAAGCAAAATAAACACAAACTGCAATGGGAGGTGTTGGTACTGCATAACTCAGCAAGTCTTTTTTTATGGCAAGGTGGATGTCCTTATTAGAAGGCACCACCACCATAATCCTAAGAACTACCAATAGGACAAGTGCAGTGTTTGATTTAAACACATTTAGAGAACTAATGAAGGCAATTTAGTGGTGAAAATTTACCTCAGCTATAGTACAGATGCATCCATTTATGCCCTGGAAAGAGCATTCATTCACAGGCAAAGCATAACCCTCTGCTAACAGACCACAGGTGCTGAATAGCTGGATTTTGACAAACAAGAGTCAGAAACAAGTAGAAATGAAGAGCCTGTCACCCGGCTCACTTGCTCTTGAGTTCTTCTTTACTTGAATGTATTATTTGCTTATGGACAGTGCTATCACATACCATGAAAGTTCATAACAAAACTATTCTGAGGACTAGAGCAATCAAGATTTCAGTCTAATTTGTATTTAATCGACTCTTGAGCAACTTGAAAGATATGATCACCTGAGAAAACTAAACTAAATAAAACCTTTGATGTAATAAATTAGTTTCCAGTATTCCTGCTTCTTGTATAAATCAGTTATAAAATATTTAATGCCTTTAGCAGGAAAAAAAAAAAACTATTGTAGAATTCAATATCCAGTAGGAGAATTTCTACTTATGTTAGAAGTTTGGATTCACATCTTATTTTGCTAATTTTCCTCAGGACAAATATGGAAAGAAAAAAATTTCCTCCGACATCACGGACTTTTTATTTTTCCTTTATTCAGCCTGCTTGCAAAGCTTTAACATAGAGAAGCATTAAATTGGCTACAATAAACATTTATTAAAACTTGTACATGTTTTAAGACACTCTTATAAAACAACACTGATACTAAGAATTACTCATGCCCGATTATTGTTCTTTTATGCAAAAAAAAAGCAACAAGAGCAGCAACCTACCGCGCCAAATGAGGAGCAATTGTCAGGCATACAGTGTCAATCACACATCGGCTGCACCGCAGTTCATCACATTTTCAAGACAATCCGAATTTTAACTCCGTGGCAGCTGCTGTGAAGTTCACTACTCCAGTCCAGTTGACAGCAGTGAATGAAGTCACCAGTACCTGCATCACCACTAACTCTTCAGAGACGTGATTTTTGCCTGTATTACTACTGGTAATTATACAAAAGGCAGCTGAAAAGTGGCCAAGAAGACAGAGTCCTATGGCAACTTTCCTCTAAAAGCCAACTGATACAAGATAAGCCTTAAATACAAGCAGCTGCTGTCATCAGAAACACAGGTCAGAGACACCGGACATTTAGAGGAGGAGACACAAAAGATTTGGTACAATATGTAACACGTTGGTACTTTGTGTATACCTGTTGGTGTACAATGTGCGTTTGTTTATGCATGTGCTCACGTGTGTGACTACAGCAACACGTTACTCACATGTGCCACTGATGCTCATCAGCAGTGCACTGATGTTCTTTCAAAAGGGATTTTACCGTGTATGTCAAACTGTTCGTTCTATTACCCTTCATCATTTATTCCTCCAC
This sequence comes from Cygnus atratus, assembly GCF_013377495.2. Taxonomy (NCBI): domain Eukaryota; kingdom Metazoa; phylum Chordata; class Aves; order Anseriformes; family Anatidae; genus Cygnus; species Cygnus atratus. Next base: position 15,713,493 of record NC_066376.1, read on the forward strand.
TGTAAAAGTACTGACAAAGCTGACAAAACCTAAAAAAAAAAGTAAGTTTCTCTATGTCAGTCTATCAGACATTGTGCACGACACAGTGATTTGCAGTTACAGCCCTCCCCCTGCAACTTCTGTCAGAGGCAAACTGAGAGCAACAAACTATGAAAAGAAATACATAGACGTTCAAAGCATTTTGAATTCTTGTATTCTCAGAACAATAGCTCTTTCAGACCCCCGTGTTATTACAATGCCTCATGCAAACCTTCCTTCCTTGCCTTTTCGCTAAACAGCAGTTTTAGCAAACCTAGATGGCTGCAAGGCTAGCAAAAATAAAACTTAATTGCTACTTCTACCTTGGTAGCTCCAGAACCAACAGAGAAGAATAAAAAAGAAAATCTGAACTGGCAAAGTGCCACATTTAGGGAAATACACGTATTAAAAAGGCTAACATGATACGTCTGCAAAGATCCGTTTTTTTTCTTTTCAAAGTAGAAATAATTCTACTAAATACAAATGGAGACTGTAATATATAAATAGTACAAGACTAGTGTATTTTTTTAGAAGAAAAAAACTTTAAATTGACCAGGAAAGCCTTTCATTTCTCTTCATTGTAGCAAGCAAATTTGACAGAGCTCTCAGTGTAAAAACCTAAGATTAAAAAGTGCAAAAGCAAAAATGGTCTGATTTGTAAAGAAACTAGAACAATACTATGGACGCCAGGAACAGAAAGGATGGGCATTTTTATTAAAATAAGACATTCTTATGACTTGGTCATGTGTAATTTTTTAGCTATTTGTTTTTATTTATCGTTTACTGTCTTGTTCTGTATCATGTATTACTGATAAGTTACATATTTTGTATAGAGCTTACAAGGAAATTGTATCTTCCTAAATGTGATCACTTTAAAATATTTTCAAAAAAGACCGAAACAAACAAATAAATTATTCTTTTAATCAGAGACAGTGTTGCTGCTCAGGACTCCGAGAAGGTACCACGACCTCACTGTACTTGCCAGCTGTCTCCAGGGGGCCCGCACAATCCTACAGAACCTCACAGGACTGCACAGGGCTATTAGGAGGCACTCCTGGATACACAACATCAAATAAGCACCTTCACATCTAGAATATAATAAAATACTTAGTTTTCTCTGCAGGCAATTTTGTACATAATGAGATTTCTAAGAACCCTTAAGTCCTTTTGAAAATCCACTCACTTTGCAACCAACATACATATCTTATCTGGATACAATGAAATGAAGTTTGGGTTAACTCAAGGGCAAGATCAAAACCAAGAGGGCTGAAACATGACTTAACACGAAAATCTCAGGCTAACCGAATTATAGGGGAAACAAATCAGAAGTGTTATCACCAAGAGTTGAATACATACTTTTGCTGCAATAAAATGGCAATTGCTGAAAACCGAACCATACCCAAAATGATAAGGAGGCCAAACTATCTGACTGTATCATTCTGTTCATTTGAACCAGTATGTCCCAACAAGCTCTGATTCATCAGCTCATTCACTGGATATGACAGTTCACAAAGTGAGGAGGAAAGATCCTATCGGCACCAAAGCTGACTGATCTTAAGGCGTTTTACAGTGGGAGGAGTAAAACATGCCTTCAGTATCAAAGAATATAGGATTTTTGAATAAGGCTTATACAAAGCAAAAGGATCTCTTTGTCCATCGCACCGCAAAGTGCTCTTTGCAGCGGGCTACAAATAAGGCACTGACCTGCTCCACCTGACAACAGGGCTCTATCGCTGATGTTTCCCATCATGCCATAAAATACTTAATAATTGGTTACAATCTGTAAGTGATTCTGAACAGATTCAGCATTGACCAAAATGAAAGCAACGTTGTAAAACAAAGAAAGGAATGAAAACATAAAACAAAAGCTCACGGGTAGGTATCAGAGATTGGAAACAGTAATAATGAAATAACCTTTATTTAAGTTGAGGACATTCACAATGAAGCAAGTGTGCAAAACATGCAATATAGTCAATTTTTGTATTTGGCAGGAGCTCAATAGTTGTAATGACCAGGGGAAACCCAATCGGTCCCCCATGGAGGCAGCTGCAGACTAACATATTATCACGATGGCAACAGAGAAGAGGTCATCACAAAGTGAAGAAGCCATTTGGAGAGTGTCCTAAATTAAGAAGTGGGAAAAGACGGTCTAATATCACGGAAAGATCAGGAGGATATCTAGATCCATTAATCTTCCTGCTGAGTAACTCTGTGTCACTCAATTCAAACTGCACTCTGGGACTTTCTTAGCATTTATATTGTTGCAGACTTAAAATGGGTATCACCATGTGGTAGATGACATTTTAGGCAGTTCATCTCAGAAGCTGGAGGAAAGGACATTTAAGTAACTACTCACACACAGAGTGGACTGTCTGTGGTGGAGTGAGAATTTTTTTTAGCCTAGAGCTTTAGCGTAGAGTTTCATTGTAGCAGAAGACAGTATTTCATCAAATTATTTCCTGTGCCACTGAACAAAGACAACAACGCGACAGCATGACTTCAAACCGATGCTTTCTCCGTCCTTCCCACCAAAGAAGCCAGACTAAGTTCTGTGTCCAGGCAACACAGTATGTTGCATCCCAAGGCAAAGTGCTTACAGAATTTACCTAACTTTGAAGATGGAAGATTATTCTGCAATGAGTGTTTCATAAGGTATTCTATATTTTTATATAGGGACTGTTGACAGGATCTTCATTTACCATCAAGTTCATTTGCTCAAGGAAATAGCTCCATAACATTGCATAATCCCTATTTTTGTAAGAAAAAATGCTAAGAGTTTTATCTTAAGTGTTTATTTTGCTACCCACAGTCATTATTATGTTTTAGTTTCAACCAGCAGCCCCCAAAAAAATCTATCTGGTCTTGCCACTACTATATCAAAAAACAATACTTGTGAGAAAAGTGCATTTTTTTGCCAGGGCAGACAAAAATATCAATATTGGCTTTGTCACAGAATGCCAAGCCTTTTTCTTGGATCAGTGCCATTCAATATTGTCTGTTTCTCTCTTCTCAAACTATAAAATGTTGATCCCATACAACATACGGTGAAAAAAATCAGACATCTAAGACCTATTTAATAAAACAACAAGTTCACAAGATAAATACAGAAACTCCAAAAGTGGCTATCCAAGGACCAGTACTGCCTGTTCATCAGCCATGATACGTCTGTAAAAGTAAACTGTCTGTATACAATGAACAGAGATATAGGAGACATGTTTTTTCAAGACAGCAAGACTATTACACAACATTTCGAGATCCAGGCTTGTTTGTGGTTCATTAAAGACTTAACATGAATTTTTCTACCAAAATGCAAAACTCCACACTGTATTGTCACTTTTTGTAAGATGATAGTTTTGTATGTGTAACCTTTTTCTGCATGTTTCTTCTCATGTGTGAGCTACAGATATGTGAAAGACAAGCCAAAAAATACCCCAAAGACAGACCGCAGAGCAACCTAGGTGTAAACCAGCCAACTGCAACAGCATTGGGCTTTCTCACCAGGGCAGTACATCCAAATTCACTGCTCTTTTATCTCATGTGATGATGGTGTTGATTTTAATATATCAAATCTTTTTTCCTGTTATTTTTAACACAACTGCCCAGTAAGACTAGATTTTATTCGACCTGTGTACTTCTCTACAACTGCTTTAAGAAAACTTTGATTTGAAATAATAGCTTAAAATTTCTACCCACACTTTCACATATGGATGCCTTCAGAACAGCACACATTCGGAGCTGAAATTTTCTACCTCAAGTTTGTTTCCTGAACTTCTCAGGAAACAAAATGTATTTTCAGGCTGGCTTCTTGTTGTTCTGATCATACAGTATTTGCTCATGTGTAAAAAGGAGACTGAATGCAGAAAGAAAAATTCATAGAAATGCTGTGGAACCAGCAAACAATTAGAAGAGCAAGACCCTATGAAGAGTACATCGACATGTATTCACACATTGCTAAATGCTAGAAAATCCAGCAGAAAAGTGACTAATAAATGCCATAAAGGAAAAGTTTTAGTCGCAACTAGCACCCTGACACACTCAAAATCAGTGAACTACAAAACACAGAAGGAAGCCAGACTCACTACCTCCAGCTCTCACTGCTACTTGTTTAATGATGAGAAGGTTTAAAAATAGCAATTGCTTAAAATATATTATGCTGTTTCCTTGTCATTCTTTTTGTTGTTGTTTTGTACCCTAAACTTTATCCAGGGTTGTACACTGCAGGGTTGAACCCAGGTGTTTTGTCAACCACGAGAATATGCATCTTGTTGGAGTGCTTGCAACGCTGGCCACAAACAGCTGCATCTGGTCCTACAGTCCCCATCATGCCACTTACCTTAAAAGTGATTTAGTTTTGCATGTTTGCCTTCTAACACAACCCAGGCCTCTCAGCTCTACCTACTGTAACAATATTCCCACCTGCATTTCTATCTGAAGTAGAATGACAATTACGTTAATGGCCACGAATTTGCTCAGTGATTTTCACAGCAGCTTGAGTGACTGCAGTCAGCCTCGCACTGACACTCCCCGTTCATGGTACAGCGCTTCCCACTCCCGACAGCTGTCTTAATTTTAAGGCAGTGTATTGCATAGCTAGGCAGTAAGGCATCTGTCAATCTGAATTCATGTATTTACCCTCCTCCTTTCAGAGAATTAGCTGCAATACCATCCTGCTATTTGGAAACAAAGGATTTTAAAACTGCATCCAAAGTTGCAAAATGTTCTGGGTTTTTGTTGGTGGTGGTTTTTTAACTAGCCTCGTAAAAATTACAAGAGTTTTAGAATTGTATACGTGTTTTCTATCACAGAATCTTCAAACATTTTTTACATTTCTGAAAGGAACATGCAAAATTCCTAACAGTTACTTTCCCCTTTAAAAGAGCCAAACAGTTCATACTTCAAAATAAACTTCAGAAACAATCGAGAATTTCTGAATATTCATGAAAAACTCCACCTACAAGTATTCTTGCTTCTGGAGAGGTTCTATGCAAAGTACAAAATCCGGAGCAGAACAGAGGAAGCCCAGACTGGGTGTTAGGAAAAGCTTCTTCACCGAGAGGGTGGTCAGGCACTGGCACAGGCTCCCCAGGGCAGTGCTCAGACCCCAAGCCTGCCAGAGTGCAAGGAGCATTTTGACAGCGCCCTTAGATAGATGGTTTAACTCTTAGGTTGTGCTGTGCAGAGCCAGGCGGTGGACTCGATGATCCTTCTGGGTCCCTTCTAACTCAGGATTTTCTATGATTCTATGATTAAACTACACCTACCTAGCAAAAAACAAAACTTCTGAAGTCTGACAAGCACATCTTCGGCATTCAATGTTGCTTGATATCTAATTGTATTCCACACTGTGAATCAAACATGACTGCTTTGTTGTGCTCTTCAGAATGTTACATGTGCTTCAGTGCTGCTGCTATATAACACCGTGAAATCCCAGCATCCCAAAAGTGTTCTCCTGTGTCAGGTAAGATTTCCTTCTGGTTTACTTTCATTTTTCTGCACATCAACTTAAAGGACACAAATAAAATGATCTCATTTGCAGTAAGTTGTAGATTTTGGCATATTAAAATTTAGCAAAATAATACAGTTATGAAAAGTGTAATAAATACTGATAGACAACTTCATAAATCTTTTCCTTTTTAATCATAAATGCATATGTTTGAACAGGTGGTAAGATCAGTACCTACTTATACTACATTCAGGAACACGGAACGTGAAGTTTCAGAGATGGCACTACACTTCTGAGAAGAATTTGCACTGGAAAATAATGATGGGTACTGAAAAAATCTAGCATTTATTTAAAAGAACTAAACTAACATAAATAAGTGCAACTAAGAAAAAAAATTAAAACAAAAAGCAACAATAAAAAAATAAAGAGTTCCCATTAATTACTTGTGAAAGGATCCTCAGAGATAGGATCTTTCTGCTTTCAAGAAATACTGCAGTTCTTATTTATTCAAATTTTGCACAATCCAGCCAATAGTAGATCTGCCACTAATTTCAATGACTTCACAATCACAGATAACCACCTAATCTTCTGTTTGCTATTTTAAGACCTGCCTATTCACTTGTTTCCAAACTCTTCAGTTTTTCTCCCATACTATTTTTACAAACGAGCATCTCCAGACTCCTCCTACATGAAACAGGAACAAGATACAAGAGAACAGTACGTATACACTGTTCTGTCAGATGCACAAAATGAATCATTGAAAGAAAATATTTTTCAGCTGCTCTATTCTCTCAAGCTGTAGTATTGTATATCAGTCTCAATTAAGGTAATTAAGGTAGGTTTTGTTTTTTGTTTTCAGTGTAATACAGCTTTTAGAAACTGTATGTTAAACATACATATGCCTTCCACAACTGTAAGTAATATATCTCCTTGTGGTCAGGGAATTCCATCTTCACAGTATATAATGCTGATAATTAGTTTTAAAAATCAGATATTGCCATTTCAAAGCTACAGCATGATAAATTAGTGGTGCTGAATTATTGAACTCAGCGATTGGTCTCTTCTGTCCACAGCTTCGCCCACACCAAGTGAATGCTGAACAGCTCTTCTGGTCTGAAACGCAGCTTACCTGTCCACACAAAGTGAGACTGAGGATACAATTTCCATTAAGTCCTTCCTAAAAACTGTATTGGTATATGATTCCTGGAGACGTTTATGGTAATTTTTGCTTATTAATTGCTCACTTCTGGCCACAAGTACTATTTTTACCTCTACCACAGTATCAAGCCCAACAAAATTTCCATAAACCTTATGGAAATGTCACATACCGAGGCCCAAGCTACTAGATGAGAACAGGAATGCCAACTTACCTTTTAAGTTGTTTAAGCACTAACTTGCTTAATTCACATACTGAAACAGAGATTGGCTTCATACAGAAAACACATTTGCAACCATACACCACCACCACATTTCCCATCCTCTGCCTGCAATGTCACATTAGGGTGAGCATTTGTAATGTGGATTGTGGTTGCTCTATCAGGAACAACCTGAAGGGATAGACACAAAACAGCCCCTCCACTGCAGGACGCCACGGCCAAGTGAGTAACTGCAGGGATATCTCTTTGGGGGAATTTCTGTCATGTTACTCACCTGCTGGCAGCAACTGGAAAACTTTATTGTAATTTTGCTTTTCTACCATGTCTTGATAAACAGCATCAGTAAATATCTTTATATACAAACACATCATTGCTACAGAGCACTAAGTATCTAAAATGTACCCATAATAATGATGTCAAGTGCTTTTTCATTAAAAAAAAAAAAAACACAACCAAACAAACAACAACAACAAAAGAACAGTCCATCCATGGAGCTTAAAGTGCACATCCACTCAGTTTATTTTTCACTAGAGTCAATTTTGTGATCTCACCAAAACCCAGCAATACTAAAACCTAAACCAAACAGATAAACATGGTTCTTACATTTCTTCCACTCCTATTCCTAGAATACTAATAATGGTAATAATTTATTTTTTAGTCAGTAGTAGTAGTAGTAGTAAGAGTCATATAAATGTACACACCCAATACTTTTACTGCACTGTCACTAATCTCCAGAGAACACAAAAGACTGGGGAGATGCAGGCAAAATAACTTTCCCGAAGATGAAAGGTCCCAGTCTTTCTAAGCGCTGCTACAGCTGGATGCCCAGCCAGCGCTGTCCTGACATGAAGGCACAGACCACCTGGAAAAGTCAGCGAATACGTGGGACTGGCAGAAAAGCAGCAGGTCCTCCAGAAAGCAGTAAGAAGTACTGAGAGAGGGACTACCTGTGCTTACCGGGGGGACAGACAGTTTGGAGGGAACAAGAAAAAATGAAGAAAGAGCATAGACTAAGAAGAAAACATGAGGTGAAATAAATAAGCAAATAGCAAAAGCAGGAGGAGCTAAATCAAGGAGAAGGGGCATAGAGGAAGCACACGAACCTCCAAGAGAGATGACACAGGTGTAAACTGGTCATGCCCTGGGCAGACAGACTGCCTGCCCGAGTGACCGAGTCCCCTTCAGTCCTGCTATCCCCTGCTTTAGCTTCAAAGGGGATTTGTGGAGGGCTGCAGCTTGGGAACTAAGAGTAAACTTCAAAACCCAGCAGCACTGGCAGCCGTGGCCTACAGACATCCCATTCTCCCTCCTCTGCAGTAATCAGCAGTGCATGCTAGTAAGGGAGAGAGAGCAGACACTGCTACAATAATTCACAGTGCTGTGAATCGAACCTTGCAGTCCTACATGCGTGCTCGTATTTTACACTGGAGAAGTATCACAATATGAATCCAAGAATTAACAATTCCACGCTCTTCCTCGACACTTGACTCCTGCCAGTATTTCTGTCATTTAAGGCTATCTTTTTTATGAAAGCCAGAAAAGCACCCTCAGCGCCTCAAGGACACAAAGTACTGCAATTACAAGAACTATGAAAATCATCAGCATTCTGTGCATTTTATTCATTATATTTGTCAGCTATATTACTGATAGCTAAGTACTAATTGAGAAAAAAAAAAAAAAAACCTACAGTCTTGACAACTATAAACACAGACTTCATTTCAGGAAATGCCACATATTTTTAAACTGTATCTACCAGAAGAACAAATGGTAAATGAAACTTGGGTAGCCAAGCCTTTAAAGCCTACCTGAGAGTTCAGCAAATTTGGACTATAAGCACAAATGCTACATAGCTTCCCAAAACCTCATGAATTCAAAACTGTTCAAGTAAAAGAAAATAAAAATAGGCTAAAACTACCATAGTTTGAGCTATTCTAAATCGCTACTGTAAACCTGATAACCAGAGCATGTGATACCAAATACTTTCTTAGAAATGATCTATTCAGACAGGCATGGAAAACTCACCCCCCCACCCCACCCCAGCCACTCTTCCCAATAGGCATTTTGTCAAACAGCTATGACTGTTTGGTCTCTAAAAAAAAAAAGAATTATAAGAATTATTTGATTGTGAAATGAGGAATAACTTCATTTCAGATTGTAATACTTCCATGATCATCAATCTCCACCACAGAATGCAAAAATCTCCCTTCTACTTTTATATTCCATGCATGTAGTTGTTTTCACACTTCTAAATGACAAATGTAAAACACAGTATATTTCCTCTCTTAATTAAGTCCAGAATGAGAAGGGAAGGAAGGGACTTTACATTCTTGGGACCCCATCTTCTAGGTCTATTATACCTTAAAATTCGATTCCCATTGAATAAGCTGCATTTTATTTAAAGTGAAAAACCGGTCATCGCTGCCCTACGCGAGGCTCAAGCACGCTACGTCACATTTGCAAGTCAGAGCAGAAAAACAAAAGTTGCAGATTTGGACAAGATCTTTCACACTCTGCTGATGTGAATCACTTCAAACTTTAGACCGCATTTGTCTCACCATCTGTGTGCGCCATGGCAAGTTGGCAGCTCCATCTCCAACAGCCATATTACAGATTTGGGCAATGTCGAGCGCGTGCCCCTGTCACACTGCAGACGCGTGCTGCTGCTGCTGAAAGCGGCAGCCCAGGTGGAGCTACCTGTGCATGTAAAACACGCGTAGCATGCCTTCACCTAGTGAACGTGTACACAGGCAACACGGACACCTGCTTTCTGATGGAACCATGCAGGAGAAAATGAAATGATGAATAGCCTAGGTTGTAGGTAACCACCGGTGACTTACAGGCAAGTACTTTTCCGGCAGCCGAGCATCTCCCCTCTTCCAGCCAGCAACTCGCCTGAACACCGGCTGGCCATTTTCTCGCACTGCCTTGTTTTGGGCCCCCACCTCCCGCGCCCGCCGCCTCCCTCCCGCCTTCCCCCTGAAGGGCTCGGCCGGGGCCCCGCCGCCTCCCGCTCCCTCCCGCAGCCCTGGCTGCGCGACCCCCGCCCGGGTCGCCCCGGAAACTTTCGGGGAGCGACACCTCCTGCCCCGGCCCCCCCTCCTCGATCCCCTCTCCGCGGGGCCGCGACCGAACTCACCATAAAGAGGAGGGCGGCGACCGCGGCGCCTCTCCCGTCCGAAGCCAGCGGCCGCGCCGGGAAAGTGGCAGCGGGACGCGGCTCCCCGCCGCCGCCGCCGCCGCCTCAGCCCTTCCCCGCCCTCCCGGCTGCGCGCCGCGTCCCCCCCGCCGCCGCCGCCCGGTAGCGGAGCCCCCGGCCCGCCCGCGGGCTGAGCGGGCAGCGGCGGCCGGTGGAGGGGGCGAGCGAAGCGGGCGGCTTCCCGCTGCTGCGCTGTGCCGTGGCCACCGGGAGCCCCGCGGCGCTCGGGCAGGGACCTGGCCGGCTGTGGGCGGAGGCGCTGCCGCTCGCCAGCCTCCGCCGAAAGTGGCTCCGGAGCGGGGCGAGCGGGCGGAGGTGACCTTCAAGCCCGGCGGGGGCTCCGCGGCCGGGCTCGGCGGCCGCGCGGCGGCGCCCGGGTGCCCGGCGGCGCCCTGAGGCGCGGCCCGCGGGGCCCCGCCGCGCACGGCGGCACCGGGGGGCGGCGAGCAGCGGCCGCGGCGCGCGGCGGCACCGCCTCGCTTCGGCGGCGGCGGCGCGGTCACAACTTTTTGTCCGCAGGGGTCTGGCCGGTCCTGGGGGCTGCTGTCCCGGCAGCCTGGGGCGGCGGCCGAAGCCCTTGTGGGTGCGGGAAGCCGGCGAGGGGCTCGAAGAAGCGACGCCAAGCGCCGCTTGGGAAGGCGCTGGGCAGAAGGGTGCCCTTGGCGCTAAGCGGGCATCTCTGCCTGCCGCCTCCCGGCCGAAGGAAAGCACGTCCTGCTCCAATTCCAGCGCTCAGCTAGTGAGAAGAGCATCGCCGCGTCCCTCAGCGCGGGGACTGCCGTTGTATCGCGCTGGCAGGAGCCCTTCATGAGAAAGTTTGAGGGAAAAAAATAAAAAAATAAACATCAAGACCCGCCAGAACGCCGGCTCGTCCTTTCCAATACATTAATTCTGTAATGATCAAACATCTTTGTGCTGCGCAACCTCCGGTTGATAAATTAATGCCACTGGGATTTAATTCAACGTGTCACTTGTGTCAATCACACGTGGGTGCTCTGAGGATTAGAGCAAGACAGGCTACCCCTCGTGGCTTAGGAGTAGGGGGTGGCTTTAGGTATGTGGAATTAAAAGGGAAAACGGTAATAATAGTGCAGCTGATGTGAGGAAGCCAGCTTCAAATCCTAAACATATGAGAATATGATTATTTAAAAAATGCTTTCCGTAAGTAATGTACTTATAAATTCTTTCATCTGTGCTGAAAATAAATACAGCCACAGTATTTTTAAGTTCAACTGTAGATTGCACAGACGACATACACAGAAGTAGCTCAAACACAAATACCTGTAACCCAGGACTTCTATTCGTGGCTTGGGGCTTGGCCTGTTTCTTTTGCTACTTATTAAAGTAGCAGAAGTGACGTTTGTTCCCCTAAGTACTGAAAGCGGGACTGCTCAGGAATGTACCAAGTCACACTAGTTCATGGAGCAGGGTTGTTTTAAGCAGTAAATTCAGAATTTTCTACTCCTCATCATACATGAAACTGTTAAACTAAGGGCTGGAAACCTTCAGCTCCAAACTGCTTAAATCTGTCAGATTACTGAGATGTATGAAGTCAGCCATGCATGCATTTTCAGGATCAAAATCTAAATTATCAAGTTATTGCACCAGATTCTCTGATAATGCATGTCCCACTTCGTGACCCAGGCTGGTTGATCCCTTTTGATTGCATTGGAAGACCCCAAAATGGATCTTTAAATCCACCCCGTTAGTTTCCTGCATTTCTTACTTCAGCCTTCTAATTCACTCTAAAACCAAACCCAAGAAGGCTACAAGTGGGTGCAAGGTGGAGCATGCATATCCTGAAGATCAAAGGGAGCTGGCAACAAGGAACACATCAGAAAGGCTCAGCAAGGATATGTAAAACTTACTCAAGCTAATGAGCTATCAGAAGTTTCTGTACTAAAAAGCAATACTTGGAGAACAGATTATTTAAGGAAATTATTCAATGAGCAGAAGTTTCCCCAGTTTTACTGAAATATTTTAGTCTTCTGGCCTCTTCTCCCATGCACCGTTTTGATCTTCTGAAGCTGCAGCGATGAAGGTTCCTTCAGCTCCCATCTAGGCCATCTGTTTCTTCTGCCATCAGCCCGGTTAGGTATCTTCAGACTCAGCTGTGGACAGACACTTTAGACTTTTATTGGCCTTTCTCCCACGCTTTCTTTTCACAACAGACAAGCAGCATCCTCACTTTCAACTGCTCAGATCACACAGCCTTCTCCTTATGAACCCATCTTCAGTGGTGTGTGGGCAAATAGAGCAATTATAAATGGTGCAGGACTGAATTCTCTACCTAGAAATATTTGGGAGGGGCACTGGAAGCAGAGTGGGGTTTCCTGCTGATCATCTAATCATCACCAGCAGGTAAGAGGATAGTCTTCCTCTCCTATGTAACTCCTGAATCTGAGGGTTAAAAAGCTTATAACAGATTGCCTGCTGAGTAAGGGAAGTGTTACTCACAACAGAATTTGTGTTAACAATCACTTAATGTTACCTGAACTGTTTTTCAGACTGAGAACACCAACCTTTCTGTAACAGGAAAACAAATGGGCATGTATGTACAATGCAAGATCGTTAGGTTCAGAGCCTGGTGCCGTGTCATTAGAGCTAATTTGTTCCTCACTACTGCATTTCTATGGGATAAATAGATACGTGATGATTATTGCAATAGAAGGAAAAATGGTTTCATTGCTAATCAAAAAAAGACAACAGGATAAAAACCAGAACAGATCTATGGGATGTGGGAGATGAACTGGAGGTCAAAGAGGGCTATTTCTTGGATAAAATAATTGTTTGGGACAGCAGATGAAGAAAATGCCACAGATGCTCTCACAAAAGAAATAAAATTAAAGAGAAAAGTGGTAAAAATATTATTTGAAATCCTCAAAACATAAAGATTCCATGTATTAGTGAGAATGATATAAATAGTACATGCATTTAATGCTTTAAAACTTCATAATGTATTAGCAGCAAAGGACATTTATAACATCCACAACCACTGCAGATTTATTACTTTATTTTAGGGGCTGTTCATTTCATTACCAATGGGTAAGTGAACATATAAGACATACGCAGTGAAATATGTAATAAACGCATTTGTGGTTGTTGCTGATGCATTATAAATTTTGGCGACATACACACTTCATGAATCATCTTCAAAATCATCATGCATTACTACTTACTTTGGTAATATCCATTGATAATTAACCCTTCAAACATCAAGAAGTGTACCGCTGAATGATGGCTTTGGGCCCCTCAGTACAAGAAGGACATCGAGGCCCTGGAGCGTGTCCAGAGAAGGGCTACGAAGCTGGTGAAGGGCCTGGAACACAAGTCCTGTGAGGAGCAGCTGAGGGAACTGGGGGTGTTTAGTCTGGAGAAGAGGAGGCTCAGGGGAGACCTTATTGCTCTCTACAACTACCTGAAAGGAAGGTGTGGGGAGCTGGGGGTCGGCCTCTTATCACAGGTAACTAGTGATAGGACTAGAGGGAATGGCCTCAAGTTGCACCAGGGCAGGTTTAGGTTGGAAATTAGGAGACATTTCTTCTCAGAGAGGGTGGTTAGGCATTGCGACAGGTTGCCCAGGGAGGTGGTGGAGTCACCATCCCTGGGGGTGTTCAAGGAAAGGTTGGACGTGGTGCTTAGGGACATGGTTTAGTGGGTGGCATTGGTGGTAGGGCGATGGTTGGACCCGATGATCTTGGAGGTCTTTTCTAACCTTAATGATTCTATTATTCTATGATTCTATGCATCTTGATTCTTGAAATTCACAACAAAACATTGAAATCCTGCCACAGGACATAAAGAAACTGACAAATCAGCCTTTACAAACACACACACAAAAACATAAACAAACATTCTGTACATGTACCATTCTGTACATGTACCATTCCAATGTTTTTGTTGTTGTTGTTTGTTTTTGTTGTTGTGTTTTTTGTTTGTTTGGTTTTTTCAGTTTAACCCCAGGTTTCTTAAGCACTTTTTAATTTTTGACAATTTATAGCATATCGAGCACTTGTTTTCTGGATAAGGTGTTGAGTTGAATAAGGATAATGATTTAGCTTCGGACTTCTGGTTAGACTGAATTTGTCATTTGCTTGTTCTTTGTAGAGAAAGGATTATTTACTGTGTATCAAATACTGGAATGTCAATACTTTTAATTAGTACTGGTTTTAATACCTTTTTCTTGACGTCAGAAGGCAGCTTTAAACTAGTGGTGTCCCCTTACTGTTGGTCACATAGTTCTACCTAGGAAAACAATTCCGGAATATTTGTCCCACAGTTTTAAGGTGCTATTAGTTAGGTTTCAGGCTTCACTCCCACAGAATAAAATGAACTACATTGTCACATAGTTTTAGCATCTATTGAATTAGCAATTTCTTGTTATTTAGTGGAATCAAGTAGAAAATAAAACAATTTTTAATGTCCTCATAGCAGTATCTTCATGTGCTTCTATCTAAATATCTACAAATTAAAAGGTGTCTTTTATTTTGTCTTTTTTATTATTATTATTTGTCTGTGATAAAATGTTAACATTGCATTCATCCAGGGAGTTGTTATTCTGAAATACCATTTGTCTCTTTCTTTACTGTAACTTATAGCATATGTAAAATTACTCGAGCCATCTTGAAGAAACAACTGAATGCCCAGTTCATCAGCATCTACTGATTTCTATCTCTGTACTTTATTTTGAGAGAGCCTTGAGATTGGAGACCGTTCGGATGGGGCTGGTAGTTTGTTATATATGTGGATATATTGCTTTATATGTGGAAAAAGGTCAAGCTGGTTTAACTGACCTTTCTTGTAGGAAAATTACAGGTTTATGTGTTGTCTTTTTGTTATCCTATGTGGATGGATTGGTTCACAGATCAAACATTATTAGGTTCTGTGCTTCCCTTTCCATTTTCATTTCCATTTATATTTCAACAGGGCTACAGAGGTGTTGAAAAGAATTATTAAAAACAATGATTTAAGCATATATATATATATATATATTATTTTTTTTTTTAGTTTGAGGCATTTCTAAGGGAGGAAGCATGCCCAGGAAGTTTTCATCCAGTTCCAACTCCATCTGGCTCCTGATGATGCCACTGCCACAAGCCACTCCCCCTTTTTCTTCAGCTCTCAAATGGTTTCCTTCCTTAACTTTCTTTGTAGAACTCCAAGAGCCACTAGACTATTTAGCTGTAAACATACAGCCAGGCTACTGACGAGCTCAGTACTGACCTTATGCTGCTACAGCTCCAAGGAGTAAGTTCTTTTCAGTATGTACTGTAAGTCCTACAGACAGGCTTTGTAGGTCTTAGTATAAATTCAGGTGTGGTAGGGGGGCACACTCATCTTCTCAATACTTAAAAACTCACATGCAAAGTATCAGAACTGGAGAGTTTAGTTCAGCAATTTGAGAAGACAGTCAGAGTGTATTTGATGTTGTGATATGTTGTCTTCAATTCTTGTATTGCCATTGCAGGATTCAGAGCAACTGAAGGACTGACAGTTCTTATGACTTCCTCAAGTGTAACTTCTTTTTATTATGCCTTGAGTGATAACCTTTTTACTACAGAATCATTTGTACAGGTTTGGAAGTATTGTTTTCATACTTGCAAATTACGTAGTTTACTCTTTCAGAGCTGTCTGAACAAACTGGCATCTATGAAATCTTCAGAATGTGATAACTTTTTTATTGCATCCTCTGACTTCTTCCCTTACATTTGGGGAGCTAATTCATAGACACCTGCATTTACATATATGCCAAATTTAACATTCTTATTTAAGGATACTTAAATATGAATTTAAATAAAACTTATTTAAATACAAAATCTTATTTAAATAGTCATGCTGAAAGGCAGAATTTGAAACTATCTTTTGTGAAAACTTCTTGATTCTTAATGGTCCAAAGCATGAGCTTCTAGCTAGCCTTTAGAGTTCATGACTCACTGGATTTTAAAATTATCACCTGCCCTCAGCCTAACAATATGGTTTTGGCATTACTCTAGAATTGAATATAGCAAACCCTGGAGCGTGGACTAATGTAATTGACAACCACTTACCTAACGTCACACTGGATTCTATGTTTGACAGCAGCAAAAGGATTTAAAACAGCTCTATCGACAACAAATATGAAGAAGCTATTGTTTAGCCAAGAGAGAGAGAAAGAAATCTGCTGGAAATAATAAAATATTTTCCAAAGCATTTAGCTGTGGATCCATATTGCTCTAGATATAGAGTCAAGCTGAAAAATAGCCCAATATAAATAAGTAATAACAGAGAAGAAATCTGCAAAGATGTATTTACTCACTCCTAAGGGGAGAAAGTCCCAGAAAATCCAAGAGCTGCAAAAAGTCAGTTCTGCCACAATTTCTGGTTAAATGTCTTTGGGAATTAACCTACAGTTACAAAAATAGGTAGTTTCTTTCTAATATTTTTGTCTCTAATGTATTCACTTCTCTGCTCTCATATACTGAATACATATTAGATTCATAAAAATGAATTGAAATTTACTATTTCCTGGATTATCTTATTCCAGTTAAATCCTTGATTCATAATGCAATTGCTGAAGATAAATAAAAGTTCATGAACTGTTCATGAAGAGCAAAAATTCACAAGTTAGGGAGAAAAAACTGAAAAAGACACAACTCTTTGACTGTAGGCCACATATTCAAGTCCAGGGCAGCAGTGACCGAGATCCACTTTCATCTTATCATCTGAAAGCTTCCTAGTACTATCTGTGAACTCAGTCTGTGCCCTCAGTTCAGTCCTTTTTGGCTAAGTGGATGCATACGTAATTCACTAGAATTTTGGAACTTGTCAGAAATAAGCAGTTGTGAAATGTAAAGTCTCCTTCATCCACCCAAATGTATAAACAGCACATATGAGCTAATTTTCTAACCTTTTACTAAACTTTATGTGAAGCTAGACACATGGTTCTTGCACTTTTTTAATAAAATTAAGCCCCTCAAATATTAGTTCTTTCTAATAATATATTCCTCTGGAAATACCACCCTTGAGGTTTTTATGTTCTTTATTGGAAAAGGATTAGGAAAACCTTCGCACAGGGGCCTTTGGATATGCAACTGAAAAAAAAAAAAAAGCTTCCCCAAAATTGAATTATTTCTACCTTCTGTTGTTAGATGGGAGCACTTCAGAGTCAGTCTTGAAAGAAAGCACAGAAGGGGTTGGGGGATACGCCTCTCTTTGTTATAGGTTTTTCATGTGTCTTGTATTGTGGGTTAGATTAATGGCATTCTTGATGGAAATGTGTGGAAATTAATTTTTAATGTGTGCAACCTTAAACATTTTTAATACATGATAGAGAACACATGTAGATTGATCCCTACCTTTCTCTTTGTAGATGGTAAATAGCATTCTTGAAGTGATTACTGGCATAACACTGTTAGCCTCTGTAGTGAAGCACAACTCATTTCCAGCGTTGTTTGAGATGAGGAGATATTGAAGGCCAGCAGTACTCCAACAGAGTCTGTAACAAAAAATAAGTTTACATACATAGTCACTAAGTTTATTCCTTTACCTAAATCTAAGGCACAAGAGTATAAAATAAATCTGATTTTTATAGGATTTTATATAAATGTAAATATTTGGCCATGCTTAATCTGTCAGAAGAGTTTTCCTGAGAAAGTGATTGAAACTAGGCATTTAGGTTTTGCTTACAGAGTTGATTCAGAGATGATGTCATCAACTCGCAATCAAAACAGATGTGGAATTTGTACTTATAGACCAGTCTGCACCCATACAAAACACACTGCAATAGATGCATATTTTTCAAAACTAAAAATTACAGTTGACTTATAATTTTCTACTGTTCTTTTTATAGCAAGTGTTTAAAAAAAATCAACAATCAATCATTAAAAAAAAGATTTTCAAACTCATCCTCATCTGTAGCCTACAGGTTGTCCAGATGACTACAAGTCAGGGAAGTAACCTGTGAGTTGTCCCTGTGCCGAATGTTTTAATTAAAAAACAATCAAACAAAAAAAAACACCTCTCCTTTAGACACTTGTGCTCACAAAACACACAAGTATACAATAAATATCAGGTAATATATATCTATGGCTTTTTCAGCTACGCCTGTCTTAATAAAAGCAGACTTTTTTGGTAAGAATGGTCCTGAAATAATCCAGGGGAAGTGATGATAGTCATACTACAGCAACACATCAGTTGCTTCAGTACCTGAACACATGCCAAAGATTTTCTAATATGTGTTTACAGCCAGCCAAGGAATATAAAAAATCTCACATCAGTGCATATCTAAAAAAGATGCTTAATAAGGTTTTACAAATCACATGTGTAAATTGCCTTTATGCAAATAAAGACCACATATTAATTGGAAAACTGCTTGAAATATTGTACGGGATTAAACAAATATCTTTTTTATAGAACAGGGTCAATAAAATAATAAATACTGTATTTACAATCTACTGTGTAGACTTAATTATGGGTTAAAGTTATGAGCCTACAGTAATTTTACACCAAGAACAAGAGAGATTGTGATAGGCTAACTAATACTATAAGTAACATTAATTTCAGTTAAAAGTTAAGAGTTAAACTACGCACCTACAAATTTAGAAAAACCCTTTAGGTTACAATTTATTTCTTGAGGAAACAAATTTTTAAAATCTGACCTGGCAGTGAGAGTCAGGCCTGCAAGGGGTCTGATCCTCTTCAAAATGCGAGTTATGATCCTAAACCACTTGAAATTGTGTATATTTCATAGCAGGATAATTTGTTTCCCAATTAACATTAATTCCTTTAAAATATTTCTAGTGGTTCTCCAATTAATCTATAACCTTTATTTGATTGCAGGGACACTAATTACAGAGTAAGATAATGCCTTTTATGTAATTATGAGAAAAAAAAAATAACACCCCATCTTTAAAAAGATGACTTTCTAGAAAGAAGCATTTCATAATTTTTATGTTCTTTTTTATGGCCAGGACTATGATCTGTAAGGATTCCTAGGTTAAAGATTCCAGAAACATGGAATGTTTCCCAAATGCTGGGATCGATATTGTGGTTTTACATCAAATGCAGTTCAACTCTTTCAGCACTCCAACGGGAGGAGGACAGCTTGGGGTGGCGGTGTTTGTCCTCCTGGGGCACTGCCAGCATGGTGGGGGCTGCACACCCCCCTGTCGCTGGGCAGGAGCAACTGCATTCCTCACTTGTGCTGGCAGCTTTTACTTTACCTCTCCAGCTGTCTTTATCCCAAGCCGTGAGTTCTCGCACTTTTACCTCTCTGATTCTCCCCCCATCCCACCACAGCTGGGTGGTGCTGAGCCACCTGCCGGGTTAAACCACGACAGGTCTGTAAGGGCTACCGAGACGCTACCAAGATGAGCTTGGTTCTTTTCGGGAACAGCAAGTATTTGCAGTCATTTTGCTGCCTGTTGTCATTTCTTCTAAAACCAGTAAGGGAATCCATTCTCATGCATGTACAGGTATTTACAGGAGACCGTGATTCCGAGCATTCAGCTCCGGCAGGCTCATGCAGTTGTCCAAACCACACAGCAGCCCTTAAGCATGCTGCTGTCATCCTTTCATCACTCAGAAAACTACAGTCCTGTCAACGTCAATTAAGATGTCCTAACAGAATAAAGCAAAAATGTTACTTATCTGTGTTACTGTCAAAAAGCAAAAGGAATGTGTGTGGCTGGTCGGGGAAAAATCAGGTGAAGAAGCTCGTGAGTTGAGATAAAGACAGGGAGATTGCTTACCAGTTATCCTCACAGTGAAAACAGACCGGAATTGAGGAGAATTGATTGAATTTATTGTTAATTAAAATAGAGTAGGATGGTGAGGAACAGAGACCATAACTACAGCACCATGCTCCCCACACCACCCCAGCCCAGCTTCACTCCTTTTTCCTGACTCCACCGCTGCGAGCATCGTAGGGGGACAGGGATGGGGTGCTGTGGGCCCTTTGGAGCAGCCCTGCTCTGCTGCTCCATGGCTCCGGACCTCCCTCCTACCAGCATGCATCCTGTCCTTCCCAGGGGCTTCAGAGAACCTTTTTTTTTTTTCCATATCCTTTCTATAGCAATAGATAAGAAAATATCTATTGATATATAGATATATATATAGATATCTATATATCTATATATATCTATATATCTATATATCTATATATATATATAGATATCTATAGATATATAGATATATATATAGAAAATATCTATTGTCGAATATCTATGTCGAATAGAAAATTCGACACCTTCACTGTGTCAAATTAACAAACAACTAATTCTCCCCACCCCCCCCGAGACTGAGATGGTAATGCAAAAATGCAAAAAAGGAATTTGCTATTCTTAATCAGAAGTGCAATTATGTGTCAAATGTATTTCCATATTTACCTTTTTGAAAGCTCTTGTTTAGAAAGCAGTGGAATACTCTACTCATTTGGAAACTGGCAACACTGCAACCTTACAATAACTATTAAAAACTACTATTAAGCAGTTTGAAATCTTGATCTTTATCTGAAAATCAGATGAAAAATGCCCAATTATAACAAAAATGTTAATTCCTAAGTTATTGGCATTCACATTTTTTGCTTCATGAAATCCAACACCTGCCAGAGAATATTCTGCCTATTGTACACGCTTAGCATTAATCAGAGTAGACCTAGAAGCTTACAGGAGTGACTGTGCCTTCATACCAAGTTTATATTTTTATACCTTCATCACAGTACCAGTGAATTCCTATTTTGTATATGCAGTTTTAGGAAAATCAGGCCAGAAGTGTTCTGAACAGCCATAAAACTGTAAACCAGTCTAAAATAATACACAAGATCACATTATCACATTATTAAAATGCATATACATACATCTTCTTGTTAACAGTTTACAGCTCCTGTAAGGTTTGCATTCATGAGATGCAAGGAAAAAACAGTTATAAATTTTAAGGGAATTTAAAATTATGTTTGTTTTACTACCGCATGTTAATAATAGAAAGACTATGCTTGAAAGTAATAGAGTGGAAAAATAAGGCTAGATCTCGTCTCAGGTCACACAAACCATCGCTTACAGACTATCAATGTGTTGTGGTTGTTAGAGGCAGTGACACAAAACTAATTTATGGTGACCATGCAGAAGGCACCCAGCTGGACAAAAACTCCCCAATAATCAATGACAAAAGAGTCACCTCAGTTGGGTTTTCACTGCCAACTAAGACAGCTCCAGTACACACTGCTTATCCAGTCACTAAAAAGAGAAAGGTTAGGAAAACTTATTAAGCCTGAAATTATATAGCAAATACAGGCATAGGCAAATATTCCATGATTCTACGTTTTTAAAGGATAAAATTAGGCACTGGCTAAAAGAAGTCTGAGATTCAATAAAGCATGTATTACGTTAGCTAGTCTAATATATCATGGCTATTCTGATCTCTCTGCTGGTTAAGAGAATTCTTACTGGTTTTGCTTGCTCTTCATTTACACAGAAAGCCACAGCGGCAGAAGGTCAACCAGGAGGAAGGATACTAAATGAGGACAGGGAATGAAGGAGCTGTTGGCTCATACAGGGAAAAAGGAGCCCAGTTCACTAATGTCGTATTTCAGAGCGTCTGATCAGTTTGACCCAGTGCTTCTTCTCACATGGAATCTGTCTTCCTTTTCATTCGTGTTAAATACCTGTCCTTCATCAGGGGAGGAAAGATGACAGAGAGGGAAAGGCAACGAGAGCCTGGAAACTGGTGGTTCCTCCCCACACCAGCAAGTGGACTCTCCATTCTTATTAGCTTCATTATGAGCCAGCAATCCCTCCTAACTGCTGTCACGTAGAAATCAGTACCCCCACGGAATGCCTTTGAGAGGAAAGTGCCTCGCTTTTCCCAAAGGGGTGCTGTATGTACCCAGCCAGCCCCCCTGGCACCCTGCTCTGCACACATGGAGAAAAGCTCGGGAACAGCCCTTCACCTGCCATTTCACCAAGCGGCTGGTTCTCCGACTCTTCTTCTGGTTTTCCTGTCAACCCAGTAACCTCTGCTCATTGTATATGACTGGTTTTATATTAAATGTAAGTAGAATATAGAATATATAGAATATACTAGAATATATAGCATATCGTTTTAATGGTTAGAGCACATGCAGTTAAAGGCCATTTGTAATACAGTTAATTTATCATCTTACTTTTTCAGACATATACAGAATTATTGAAAGTATTTACTGTGTCAATTGCTACATTACTAAACAGATGTGTTTTCAAAACTGCATGTAAGGACAGAATTTAACTTCCATTAATTGATAGACCATACCAAGAGCAATACTGCAACTATCAATTCAATTTCATAACATTGCTCATAGGAAAGAAAAAAAAAAAAGCTATACCTCTTTCCACCCAAATACAAAGGTCAAATGATATTAATTAATGCAACTATAGTCTCAAGTAGTTCTTTGATTGAGGGCTAATGCCTCACTAATCTTAAACATACCAACCTGAGCACATCAGTAAAGTCAAGCAGAATTAAGACTGATATTATAGTGAGCACAATTTACTGCTTGCAGAAATTCCTATGTTAGAAATCCTTCAGAAATCTTCTGACACCATAACAGAATCAGATAGCAGTACTATGCACAAATGCACTCTAAATCTGTAGCTCATACAGTTTATATGCAATTATTTGCTGAGCTTTACTCTTATATATCAGGGCTGTGAAGTGACTGCTTTGATTTGCAAAAATCCAGCAGAACTCAATTTCATTCTCATTGTCAGTGTAAATCTTTGTTTATACAACATGACAAAGGTGGAGAAGCAAAGTACCAGAAGAGATGATCACAAGCCCAGCATCTGGAGCATTATGAACAGTACAGCCACTTCGGTGAAGGGACCTGGTGAGCTTGTTCTTAACTGGTCAGAAGAGCAACAGCCAGGTACCTCGAAAATTATGTTCCGCCAGAATCAGCAAACTCAGTGGCAACAGATAAAATCTGTTCTTGTCTTTCAGGAAGGTGACCACATCCTATTTTGGCATCACTACAGTAACTTCACCTTTAGTAACAAGGCAATAAATAAATAAATAGTATGAAAAAGCTGGGAAAAAAATTATGTGCTTTATGGATCCAGCACATAGTGTATTCATACTGAAAGAAGGAAAGTAGGTCCCGTTTCACTAGCATTTGCTTTAAAAAGCAACTTATTGTGAATGTCAATGGAAAACATAATGAAAGAAAATATACCTCTAGCTAGAGCCTTCTACATTATACTGAAATATCCTGAAAATGTTGTTGGTTTTTGTTGTTGTTGTTTCAGTTAACACCTGTCCTGTTAGATTTCATGAAAGAATATATCCAGAAAGGTTTTTAAATTATGGATAAACTGTATCACCGCATTACTCCCTTAATAGTTTCCTGGTATTTTAGCTATACATCTTTATGTTTGTAGTATGTGTGATCTGGCCACACTCACAACATCAAAAAATGTAATTTTTTCATTTCCTTAAGAGGAAATTTCTTCAGTAAGGGGTCCGAGTTCTTTATGCATTCAAAATATGTTATGTCTCACAAATAGAACTTGTGGTAGAAAACATAAGTATCAAAGATTTAGCCTAGAATTTTAGGAAAAATAAAAATTAAAATTAAAAAAGCTATATAGTAGAACTCCCTGACAAACTGCTGAAACACTATTTATATTATTAGCTGTCTTATGTGATTTTGAAGTAACAGTCATCTTACCATTACTGAAGAAGAACTTGCCATTATAAACTATACACAATTCCTTATTTTCTTACCTTTAAAATTTTCCAAAAATAAGATAGGGCTTTTTATAGGCTCTAAAATTTGGAATTTTCATTCAACCTTTCAAATTAAACTAGTTCATACTACGATAACGTACCTCCCCAAAAACCTTTAAAAAGTTTCAAATAGCATGTGACCTTTGAATATAAGCAAAACTAAGTATACTTCTAGGATTTCTGAATATTAAAGCCAATGATTTTATAGTGCATTATATAGATGGCAAGCATGATTAAACACAATTATTAACATCAGATTTTTAAGTAATGAATACATTTAAGGAAAACAGTTGTTCATCAAAAATGAAAGAAGAACCATACTGGGAAGTATCATTCTGGTACTCAGTTCTCATTATCTTCTTCTGCTTAGCTCAATAAAATGATGCTTGCACAACTAACAGTATTTGTCTTGCAAGACAAACACAGAAATTTTGCCACCTATTTCAATGAATCAGGACTGCTGGGCTGTGTTATATGTAAACAATCCTTATAATCTTCTTGGCTTCCACCATCACATCTATGAAAAAGTTTCTAATATGGGAAAATATAATTGAAACTTAACAATGGAACAGGACAACTCATCTGGAAATAAGGAGCAAAGGGATATCCTTGCTCATCTCAGGAGACTGGAGAAAGCCAAGCTGTTGACACCAAGTAGATTCTATTTCTGTAAAGGCAACGGCACTTTGTTACATACAGAAAAGTTGCTGAAAGGGTGGAAGGCTCGAGGGAGAGGAGAAAAATAAAACTGTTCTCTCTAATATCCTGTAGAATCTCTTTGGCAGTTCCCAGAAATCACAGGTAACAAAAGTCTTGCTGTCTATATATGCTTTGGATTGTCTGAGCAGCCAGTCCAGAGAACAAGAACCTGATCCTGAGAGACCAGGAGAGAGAAGGAGCCGCCTGCTTGAGCTGTGCACTAATGACTGGAACTTCTCAATGGAAAGCTTGCTTTTGTTAAGAAACCATTTCTGAGTATTCTCCAGTGGCTTCTGCATACAGGGATTAAAGTAGATTGAAGCCAGGGCATGACCATATCAAAATATATTCATCATAGCTCCTAAGCAGTTTGCTCAGCAGCAGACCCCACTTTCACTTGTACCATGCAGGTCAAAGGATTGCTTTCCTTAACACCTGACATAAGTATTCAACACCTATCACCCCATGGTTCATACGTTGTAGGCTTGCCGCTCATTCTTGTATAATATGGAACCAGTAACAAGTTTTGGCTGGCGTTGTTCCACGAATGAGTGATATATTTCAAATGAGAATAAATAAATAAATAAACAAAAATAGAGCAAAAGCCTCTGGTGGAAGTGTGAGTAAGTAACCCCTGCAGTAATCCTAGGACTTCTGTCCCATTTTCACTGATAAAATTCTTAGAAGTTTATAGGCCTAAAGGGCAGCAGAATTTTTCATGCTTTTATTGACTAGATTAATGGACTATTAGCTCATATCCAAGATTACCTAGAACTGATTTTATGGCGCCTTTCCTCTGAAGGGTTTCAAATTCTGATTGAAGAAAGGCTATAAAAGCTAAGGCTGAATTTTGCCACATCCGAGCTGTGTTTTGATATAAGCTTTCTGTTGGAATCATACTCAGATTTCAAGAAAATATTTTTGAGTGTTACCACAAATTTAGAGATATCAGTAAGATTTTATCCCAAAACAGGGAAGACAGCTGATGACATGATGCTTTCATCACAATCACACTGACTTTGTGTTATATCCTCACTACTTGGAGGCCTCAGTCAACAGATGAGGTACCACAACATGTCCACTAAGTTAACTTTTAACGACGTACGAGGTGCCCAAGGAGCTGGGGGGACACAGACAGGCCGGTTGAGCCCTGCTGTCCCCAGGGACGTGCCAGACCTTGGGGCGCCGTGGCACTGGGACAGCTGGATGGGGTCCGCTGCTTCCTGGGCCAGCAGTTGGCCGGTGGGGAGCAGCCGCATTGGGCATCACGTGTTTGTGTATTCATTTCTTTTTTACTATTATTATTTTTCCCCCTCTTTTTTTCCTATTAAGCTGTCCTTATCACAACACATAGATCAGGGGGAGTGAGCAACCAGCAGGGTGGGCCTGGGTTGCCTGCAGGGCTCAAGCATGGCGCTGCCAGCAGAGGCTGCCTGCTCAGTAACACAGTGAGCATTGTCTTCAAATCTTTAAGTGTAATTATCCCACAAGATAAAGAAATAAATAGAAATAAATACCATCTCTGTTACTTTCATGTGCCTTCACAGAAATGAACTAGCAAAGCTCATTGTACACAAGTTTAGGATTGTTAGGATATTTTTGCAAGATTACAATCTCTGTGTTTACAGTTTTAAAATTACGTAAGACTTTACCGATTAAATCTGGAATACGTGTTTTGATGACTATTTTCATCTAGAAATAGTATATCATTGCTAGCTGATACAGAAGATGAGTGAAATTTAAATCTATCAGTAGAGCTACATTTCCACTCTGATGGTAAAGAGAATTCACTAGAATATTCAGCTCCTCCTGTCAGATATTTGGTCGTGGCTATTGTCATAACACATACCACTTTTCCTAGTACTAAACTATTTTTATTTTCTATTATTGGAGCATACTATAAATGCCTGTGAACATTCTAGTTTGCAGCATACAGTCACAACTGGTTTTCAAGGTAATATTGAAAAGAAGCCTAAAACAACAATTATAATGATCCCTCATAATTATACACAGTCAAAAAGCCATACTAATTAATCCTATATACAGAAATCAAATTTTTACAGCCAATTTGAGGGAAGCATGCTTCTAGACAAATATCAGATTTAGGAACAAAACTTGAAATAGAAATGTATCACAAATATTTTGCATTTTATGGTTGAGTTTTGTGCTGGGAATTTCACACTTTATCACACTAGATCCAAATGCAAGTTATACCTTACGGGTCTGAATCCAGGTATGGTGTGTTAGACAGATCTAATTAGATACCTGAGAGAGTCTGTTAGAGAAAACAAGGCTGTTTAGGTATAACTCTAGACTTAGCTGACTTTAACACCCCCACACTACCCAACTATGCTGCATAGTGCAATTAAGACGAAACTTGCTTAGCATCTACAAAGGAATATGTATTTGATGACTCAGCATGTTCCAGCAACTGAAGCTTGCAAGCTACAAAATTTCCCAGTCATTGCACACTTTCAGCTGAATTGCAGGCCTGGAAGATAAGTCGTTTTATAAACACATCTAATCGGATTTTGTTCAATATGCCAGGCAAATTGAAGGTAGACAAATATATTCAGAACAGGCATTTGGAATGAATTTCACATATGAAATCAATCTAACAACAACAAAATAAATAAATAAAATGTCACTGGTGACTCATCTGAATGTCAGCACATCAAGAGGGAGAAAGAGAGAGACTGCAATAACTGAGTCCGGAGAAGCGCGTGACACGTGAGTACAAACACCAAAAGAATCGTTCCCATCCTGCCTTGCAGAGAGGACCACTAAAAAGGGGGAAAAAAAAAAAAGATGTCAAAGCTTTAAGAGTGCAGATGGATGCCTGTGAATTGGGAAGAAATAAAAAAAGTATATCAAAGCTTTGTGGAAATGCTTAAAATACTTCACCATTTCCCGTAATTTCCTCAGTCGAAGACAGAAAGACTTACAGTCAAGTGAAAGCAAAAATAGCTTAGAAAAGTATTCACTATATTACTAAGATATACATGAACTGAAATATAGTATATATCCTGATATTAAATGACATTATGGTTTAGATTCTCTTCAGAGGACTGTTCCTGAGATTCAGCCTTGCTCTAATACACTTGCCATCTGTTCCACATAGTGAACACACCTACTGTCCTCCTACCATTAAATGGCAAAAATGAATTTTATAATGAAACCTACTGAGCTGGATTCCCTGACAGGAAAATGGCAAAAACATCTCCTAGGAAAAAAAAAAAAACTTCAGAATGGCCAGAACAGGTTGGTATATGGAAAAATGTCTCCTTCATAAATTCAAAAGATGATCAAGAAGGTAGGCACAGATTTCCAAAGATCAAGCTAGCTCCAGGGATGCAGAACCGTCCTTGGGATTCAAAAACACAGCAGCCCTTGCTGAACTTCTGAGTTTCATCATTGGGCCCTGAATTCTCCTCCTGTACTCAGAAAAGATACCTCCTCTAAAAATGTGAATATCAACTCATATATCTCTTCAGTCTTTGTTTTGACAGAATGATGAACCCATTAACAACAAAGAAAATATATGAATGTTAAAAACCAATGAATACTTTTAGTGGAAAATCATTTTGCTAAACTAAGCTGAGCTCTGACTGTATCTTAAGATTATATTGTGGGTGGTTTTGTGTTGTGGGTTTTTTTTTTCTGATTTACACGAAGCAAAACTAAAAATCGTAAAGCAAGGCCGGGCACTGAAGAATTGTGAAAACATACATGTAGCCGTGTTACAGAAGCAGATGTCTCCAGGTGAATTACGCTCGGCCGGCTGTCGGCCGCCCACCCTGCCGCTCTCTCACTGTCCCTCCTCAACAGGACAAGGGTACAGAACAAAGTGAAAAAGCTCACAGGTGGAGATAAGGACAGGTTTTAAGGACACTTACCTATTGCCATCATGGGTGAAACAGACTCACTTGGGGAAAATTGATTTATTAACAACTAAAAATGGATGGTGAGAAACAAAGACGAAAAATAAAATCTCACCCCATCCTTTTTTTTTTTTTTCCCCAGGCTTATTCCACTCCTCCATTCCCGACTCCTCTACCTTCTCCCTCCAGAGTATGGCAGGGCACAGGGAATGGGGGTCGTGGTCAGTTCCTATCCATTCCTCTCCACTGGTACTTCACATCACACTCTTCCCTCCCCAGGCAGGTCCTCTCAGTGGGTTGCAGGGCCCAACCATCTCCACCACTGTTTCCCCACAGGCTTCACAGGAATCTAGGCCCCAGTGCCTGGAGCACCTCCTCCTCCTCTAACCTTGGGCTGTTTCTCACACTTTTTCCCTCACCTCTCACTGTTGGTCTGCATTTTGCACTTTATTAACCACCATTTCTCAAGGGTCCCACCATCATTGCAGAGTCCTGCAGTGGGTCCACTGGGGAGCTGGCTGGACCCAGCTCTTCCCAGCATGGGCAGCCCCAGCCTCTTGGCACAGAGGCCGCCCCTGCAGCTCCCCCACTGCCAGAACATTACCAGGTAAATCCCAAACACTAGTGATTAATTCTGACAAATTCTCTTCTGAAACAAACAAACAACAACAAAAAAAAAAACAACAATAATTCATTTCCAAGGTATACTGGGTGTAACTGGAGTGGAGTTAGTTTTCTTCATAGCAGCTCATTTGGTGCTATGTTTGTGATTTGTTACCAACAGTGTTCATAACACACTGATGTTTTAGCTGTTGTTGAACAGTGCTAGCACAGCATCAAGGCCTTCTCTATTTCCCACTTTGCCCCCCTCAGCACCCAGGACAGAGGTACCCAAGGAGCTGGGGGCACACAGCCAGGGTCCCACCCCACCAGCCCCAGGGATCTGCCAGACCTCAGGGCGCCGTGCTCAGCCATGGCACTGAGCGAAAGAAGGACAAAGTGGGGGTATTCGAGTTACCGCATTTGTCTTCCCAAGTAACATTTACACAGGATGAAGCCCTGCTTTCCTGGAAATGGCTAAACATCTGGCTGCCGATGGAAAGCAGTGAATGAACTTCTTATTTTGGTTTGCCTGAAAGTGCCACCTTGCTGAACTTACTAAACTGTCTTTATTTGCCCCACATGCTTGTGTGTTTTTTGTTTTTGTTTGTTTGTTGTTTTTGGTTGTTTGTTATTTGTTTTTCTGTTTGGTTGTTTTTTATTATTGTTTTTGCTTTTGTTTTTTTGCTTTTTGCTTTTGCCTGTCCAATTCTCTCCCCTGTCTCTCTGCACGGAGAGAACAAGCAGCTGGGTAGGGGCTTAGATGCCAGATGGGGGTCAAGTCACCCCAGCACATTTCTGCTCAGATCTCTTCTTTAGAGACAGATGCTTCTGTCCAATGCCCTGATACCACATCTCCTTCCATTTCCTTTCATCACTTTTTTTTGAGAGAGTTAGAAAATTCACCACTGTTAGTTTAAATGCAGGCTAATTTGCATGGATCTGACCTTCGCCATCAATTCACTCACTCATCAATTCACAGAAGAATACAGTTTCTCTATGAAACCATTTATTTTGACCATTCTTTCTCCTGCCTTGCTCTGGCATATTGCTAATGTACTTCCTTCTATTGTTAGCCACCACGGAGCATGTCCTTTATACATTAAGGAGCTCTTAGGTGGACCTGGCAGAATTTTAGCACTGAGCAGTAATGGTATTCTCTGGAGGGTCCTCACATTTACTTTATTTGTCTTTTGTGCTTTTTCAATCAAAGGAGCTATAAGGCAAGATGAATTAGGGCCTAAATTTTAATTCTTATTCTAGGTTCTTGATTGGTTTCATTCCACTACCAGCAAGCTCTCAAGACATAAGCAGAATAAAAATATATGGTCTGTATGTAAAATGTAATATAATAAACGAAATGTGATACTCTTAATAGCTTTTGCTATTGAAAGTTCAAAGGCATAATGTATTTCAATTATAAAATGAAACATCATTTTCTTCAAGGGAAAAACATCCATTGAGATGCAAAATCCCTTTGGGGGATTTTCTTTCTTTTACTATTTCATTATTTTTAACCCAAAACTCCGGGGAAGTACTATCAGATATCAAACCAATTTGGTCCACAAATCAGGTTATCAACATGACCTAATCTCTGGCTGATGAGAACATTCTCTTGAAGGACGATGAAGTCTCCAATGGTTTACCTTGGTTTACTCTATTAAATAAAGGAAATTAGCAAAGCATATTTCTGGGCTTTTAAAAAATATCTTCATTAAAAACACTTCAAAAAAACTTTTTGAATATTTAGGAAAATTTTGCAACTTACATGACTTGCTAGGCTTCATCCAAGACCGCTAAATCAGCGCAAAAAAAAAAACACCTAACCAAGCTATAACATTCTTCAGAGCCCCAAAAGCAGCCAGCACAGATATGTGCAGTCTCATGGATTTTATTATGTTGATTCTGAAGTCTGTTTTTCTTATTGTTGGTATAATTCAGTGTTTGACTATTTTGAGAAAACTCTTGACAGAGAAGAAAAAAATACTGATAATCTGTTTGTGCACAATCTTAGTTAACAGTTATACAAATAGTTGGACAAATCACTACTACAAACAGTTCATATAGTGCCATAGTACAGTACACCACAACAATGTAGAAGCCATAGTCAATATATTTTCAGTGACCTTAAATTTTTATCAAATAAAGTTTGGATGTGGGTTCTCAATATGTATGTAATTCAGTGAACAATTACATGACTTTTACTCTTAAATTAATTCATTATTGATTTACTCAAATAGTTTTAAGAAAATGATTTTGAATTTAGCCAAACTTCGGAGAGCATTCAATTAAAAAATAATAATAATAATAATTTGCATTAATTAATGGGAAAAAATTGCTGTAACTGTTTCACTTCAGTATTAACTGTTAATGGTTGCAATAATAATAATAATATTTTGATGGAGATGATTAAAGCACACTATCTGTAGAAAACTTCTCTAAATGTAATTTATGGGATTATGTTGCTCTTCAGATAACACTATCCTGTAAGATATGAACAGGAATACACTGAATACAATACAAGAAGAAATAATGTATATAAAAGAAATAGCAGCCAAAACTCCAGAAAAGCAAAATTCTGTACTCCAATGGAAAAGATGACTCCATAAATATTATATTAATCAAATGCTAGAGCCAGTCACTTTGAACACCTTTGGCAAAGCTTTGACAAATCATAATGACAACTCTGCAATACTGCAGAGTATATATTTCACATAGACAGCACATAAAAGAAAAAAAATACTGACCAACTTGAAGGACCTCAATGAGGTTAATAAGAAATCTCTTAATTACATAAATCATTTAATACGTGTTGCTATAACTGGATCAGTAATGCAGAAAGGCAACTTTCATTGTTAGCTTGAATTTTTCAAATGATGAGGTATAAAAAAAACAAAACATGGATTCCACTGCTCCTTCATAAACCAGAAAAATTTCAACAGAGGTGCTGTGAAAAAAGCTAGGACAAAAAAAGTGGAGTGGCCTAGAGTTAAAGTACTGTAGAATTGTGATCAGCCCAAATTGGACAATATGTCAAAAATATACTTTCACCATAAACTTTTCAAACTTGATTCTCCAGGACTTACATGATAGAAAGCAAAAACATCCTGAGATGGCCAGTGAAATATTCTATGGGCAGACACTTTCTGCTGCTTTTCATTTCCTCCTATATCAGCTCTCCTGCTAACAAGATAAAGGGGAAAAGTTCTCAGAGAGGGGAATGGGGAAGAAGACATCATACATCTTCTGTGAGCACTTGTCTGCTGGTCTGGAGAAAGCGTGGAAGCACGGATGTGGGGGGGAGCCAGAGAAGTGAAAGTGGGAGAGGAGCGGAGCAGTTTAACTGCACTTGTTCCACTTCCCTCATTCCTCTTCCATTCTATAGTGAAGGAAAAAAAAAGAAAACACAGAAAAGGGAAACTATTTGCTTAGTAGGTAGGTCTTGGGTAATATATATTCTATGATTTTTTTTTTTTTTTAAGGAATCTGATACATGATGCCACACGCATTTAAAGTTTTCTGGATGGAGATGTCTATGTATTATTAACACACACACCAAAGCAGATATGCACTATAATCAGAGTGTTAAAATTGGGTTGAATGGCTGCCAATGGACAATTAAAAGCATTTTAGTTGACCAAGCTTGCAATTTAAATTAATTTGAAGGCACTCCCACTGCATGCTCTGAAACAATTAAAGTCTGTTGCAGATGCTCTCTTGGATGTAAACAGGACAAGCATTTGTGTTCTTGTCTGATTTGTGAGAAGTTGTCTTACTTTGCCAATGCTATAAAATCCAACTAACCAGAACTATTAGCGGTTGATGGAACATTAGACTCTAGACAATCTCTCTAATGAGTAATACAGATGGAAAGCAATTGAAACCTGTATAAATGCATGTGGGATTAAATGTTGCATCATAATAGTGGGGCAAATTCTCATTTCCAGCCAGAATATCAACTGGAGTGGAGGAATCCCTTTGCCAGAAAAGTAGAGGTTGTTCTCAAGAGATGGTCTTGATAGCTTATCTTCAAAAAAAGTGAAAGCTGCAACAAACTTGGTAGTGCTGTCTCGAGCGACCAGCAGTGGTCGTAAAAGAAGGGTATGCTTGTACTGATGTTAAACTGAGAAAACCCAATTAACCTGCTTTTTAGCATGCCGATGGTATGTAGCGTCCACAGAGATGATGCAGTGATTCATGGGAGAATTCCATCAGGGTAACATGTCTGATATCACTGTTTTAGAGCTTTCAAACCAGTGGAGGAAGTTCATAAGCATATACTGCTGTATGGTGGGGAAATTCTGGGCCACGTAGCAATTCTAACTCCATTAATTTGTACTGTAGTTGACTACTAACTTCCTAACTGCTGTCTCAGTTAGCTGTCAGTCCCTTCTAGGGCACAGGGTTTGTGGACAGAGACCTATGTGAATAGGAACCCACTAACATCTCGCTTACAGCCTGCTTTAACACCGAGCAGCATGAAGCTCAGTTCCATCACTTGCAAAGAAAAATGGCAACTTCCACGCCCTTGACAAGGTAAGATCACATTTGCCCACTATGTATAAGACCTTTTCATTATGTATAAATAATATTTATAGGTGCTGAGACAGTTATTAAGTGAAGAACCAGCAAAACAACCGTAACAGAAATGCAGTCCTCAGAGAAAGGTTATTACACGTGGTAATCAACGGTGGCTGAAACCACCGAGGTGGTCATCTACAGACAAATGATCTTTCTTGCTATCAGGTGATTCTCTGAATGCTCCAGGTAGCTTATGAGGCCTTCCCTGCATTCTTTTTGAATCAGATGATTTTTAAAATACCTAACAAGTTGAAATGTAAGTGAATTATACCTCTACGTTAAGGCTGACCAGCCTGAAGGTATACACTGAAGCAAAAAAAAATAGTTTTACAAAGACAATTTTTTATTTCTCTGCTTTTAAGAAAAACAACTTCTCTGGATCAAAACCTGGATGAACACAGTGAAGAGCACATAGTCCCTCTGCATTTTTTGCACCAAATGTGGTGATCCTTTGATAACAGTGACTGATAGTGTCTGGGTAAGTTTGCTTAATATTTGCTGTGGACAGTGTCTTGACTGAGGCTCAATCAATCACTTTGAAGAGGAAATAAGGGCTAATGCAGTAAAACAATATTGGTTATGCACTCAGTTAATCCATCACAATTCTCTTGTGCAGTGTTGGGGAGTAGTCTTTTGACTTAATATTGATCTTTGAGCTTCTTTTTTTATTAAAGAAGATTTCTCATTCAACTGTTTGTAAAATTTTAAGTGTACTGAAATCCCACTCTCCACCAATATTTGTAGGCATGCAAAGTTAGGAAATTGCAAATAAACGAAATTTGACAGATGCAAATCTATTGGAGATTTTAAGGTTAAAAAAAAAACAAAAAACATATACTTAAGCCTACAAAGTCTGGTGTTGCCAAATTTAACAGTGAAGCTCCAACAGACTTCAAGTAAGGCTAGATTGTCTATTACCTTAGGTAGACTTTAATTTCCATTGTTCCCCATAATGAAACTGTTATTGTTAAAACTGACTGACTGTTAAATTTTAGTATATTGTATAAGTGACATAGAAAGTCCCATTGTTTCTTCTAGTTGTCCACAGATAAGCTAATATGTGCAGGGAAATACATAAATATTCCAAAGAAGAAATACACAGAGGATTTCTACATTAAGATTTAAAGTGCTTTTTAAATACCTAACCCAGAAGGATAAAGCATTTGTTTATCAGAAATTCAGCCTTGGAATAAAAAAAATAAATAATAATTTAAAAATCTCAGTAGGAAAGACAAGAAACATATACCAGATGCAAATCCTTTTCTTAAGTCTATCATTTCATTCCTCATATATGATTGTTTAATCTTCGAAAAGGAACAGCAGAAACTTTAAACTCCGAAGAACAGCATTCACTGCAGGCAGAAAGCTACAGGGACAAGTAACTCAAGAGCAGGTGTACTTTTGCAAAGTTCATCTGAGTTGCTTTTAGTTAACTACCATATTATTTTAGTATCTGGTTTCAGACAGAAACAATCAAACGGCTTGAATTAATGGTTTGTTTGTTTCTTTTTTACTAAGCATCTGTCTTTTAAATTATAACTTTTATGTGTAATATCAGTAGTTCCTCTTCCTCCTTTTCTGAAGAATTCCTACTGTAAAAAGGGAGCAATTAAAAATTTGTAATAACTTTCAAATCAGGTATATACATCAAAATCCCTACAGTAAAGGGTGATGAATTAACACTATCCTAGGCAGAAGTAGAACACATATTCATGTTCTTGGAAACACTGATTTACACTGTCCTTTGACACCACAAGTAATCAGACTTCAACAAGAGAACTTTACTTTCTGAGGACACATTGAGGCCTCACTGAGTTCAGCTATTTAAAAACTTAGAATTGTCCTGATTGACTCAAAATCACAATAATCACACAGAAGCACCAAGAAAACATATAATTGTTACTTTCTTATTAGTCTTATTGCATATTGCTATGCTACTCATTTTGTTTACATGTGTTGCTTATTTAGAATTGAGTATTTGGAACAGATTACTCAATATAGAAAGAAGAAGGTTAGATCTGCCAGTTGGAATGATCCCCAGAGGAAGGGACAAAACCCTGTGGAAATCACTAGGTTTTGTCACACAGAAAAGATCGAGCCTAATGACTTAATTTTCCACTTCTGCAAGTCTTTTGAATTCCTTCTACATATTCTACTTCTTTTGAGACTTTGGGATGTGTATGATCATTAAAGACTTATCTGTCCATATTACTGCCTACTTTCAAATTCACATGCCCCTTAATCATGACAATAATGCAATTAATTTCTGTAGTTTTCATTCACTCCCATAAATTCCCATAACGCTACCTGTAGCTAGCCATCATTGGGAAACTCATCATTTCCTTGCTCTTTCATTAGATTTTGCTTTGAAGGACATAATCTTGCAGAATTGTCAATTAGTTTTCTTCAGTCACCTTTAAGTGCAGTCCAGCCAAAGTTAAGCCTGAGAATTATTTTGTTATAGCAACAAGAGGTATTTGACAATGGTTTTTATTTTAGCTTTCTATTTACTTGTCTTCTGAGTAACATTTTGTCAATAGCCCATTGGCTTTATTGATCTAAAACTTTCCAGGAGATAATTTGCTGTTGTAAACAGTTTAGTGTATTCTTTTGCATAAATTGATTGGCTAAACAATATCAATGTACTTTGGAGCTCATGAACGGTGACAGATTTGGAGGAGACAACTCTAATGGAGAGTTCAGAAATGTTCTGCATCAGTTAGGAGCCACAGACTCAAACTGGAAATGTAATTTTAGTTATGTATAAAAAATAATAAAAATTCAAATATTAAACATCGATTGTGCAGGAAATTTACTTTTTTTTTTTAATACAGTGAATGGGCACAAGGTAAGGATTAGAGAATTAATTTTTTCTCTTACTGCATCACTGATATTATTGTCAATTTTATACCATTGCTGTATTATTCAAACTTGAGGTGCCATAGGACATGCCTTCAGTCTTGTTTTAGAGGAGACTTCTTTATTCCAGTGAGTTGCAGGCTTTATGTCAACTTACTTATTTGTCTACACCAAGCACTGTCACTAGCCATGCCTATAACAATGATTTCTTTTGTGACATGCACGTCAGTCTCTCCTCCAGGAATCTGTCTAAGGCCAACAATTCACTTCAAATAGTTAATCTGAAAACCATAAGAATGAAATGAAAACCATTAGAATCAAAGTGTTGTGAAATATTATTATCTTAGGACAAAAACAATGTACTGATTAATCTATGTGCAATTTCAACCATATCCTTGGTCTCTGTATACTTGAACAGAATTCAACCAATATCATGGATTTACAGCTACAGCCATAAGGGAATTCACAAGGTGGTAATGGGAAAAGGAGCTTTTAATTCTATTACATAATTAACATCCTTATTATTTTTTAACATCATTGCAGAGTATTTCGTTATATTTCATTTTTATATTATGACTGATATCAGTACAGTTTCATCTGTCTCTTCCTGCATTCAGAAATGAAGACAGAAAAAAAAAATGCGGTATATTTACCATATGTCCTTCATTTTTTGTAAAAGCATTGGCCAGAACGTAACGTTATTCCTCAGAGCTCTAATGCTGAAAAGGATCGTTGCTTGAAGAACTTCATTTTCAGCCCTGTCCTAGGGGAAAAACTGCCTCAGTTTGTCTGCATTTGTTCTTAGCATATCTAGTCAATGGCTTTCCCTATAACACATAATTTGGGCAGACAGGTAGCCTCAGAACAAACTCATTCAAGGTGGGGATGCACTTTGAGGAATACAGAGAGCTGGAGTTCTTAATATTTTGCTCAATAAATATTTAGTGTCTTTGTCCTGTGCATTTAAAACAAATTAAGGCAAAACAGCTTTAAACATATACATTTGATTTACATAATGCAATAATATTATCTATAATAACGAATAGATTTTCAATGCCAGTAGCATTCGGTAACATACTAAGAAAGACAAGACAAAAGATCAGTGTTAATGGAACGAACAGTGAATGAAGTAATGAATAGCACATACAATTAAAATGCTAGTACTCCTGTAATCAAGACAAAATCAGTCAAAATAAAAGCTAAAGGTTTTGCAGAGTGTAGAGTGTTATTGCATGAAACTTGAAAATCAATATTGTCAGGAAAGATTCTCAAAACAAGTCGTTTTTGTCACTTGAAACAAAGGATGCAAGAGCTTTTTTTACTGTAACATTTAGCTTGTTACATATGGATATAAAACACGTGGTTTTACTCATATCAGTATAATATCTCCTTTGAGCCCCTCTCTCCCCACTCCCATATCGCCATACATTATTCAGCATGTTAGAGACCATCTGGAACCTGCTCCTGAAATAGCTCAGGACTTGATGACCTTCCAGATACGCTGCAAAACACATTTGTTTGACAAGGGTTTGGGGAAGGTTGAGGGTGTGTTGTTCCTGAAAGGATTAAATAGGCTATTTTACAGGTTTGATTAATGCCTGATTTAATTTACTATTTGCATGTGACTGTTTTTGATACTAAGAGGTCAACCACTTTCGCTGTTGAGCTTAATGAATACTTGTGGTGTTTACTGCTTAAATATAAATATATACATAAACAATCACTGGCACTGGGCCTGATTAATGCCATTAAAGTCAGTGTGAAGGCTCTCACTGCTGAGGGTGGTGGGCTTTTTGTAACACGGTACTTTCCCTCTCCTGAGAGAGCAGCTCTGTTTGCACACAGCAATTGTGACTGCACATCTGCAGTTCACTTTCACAACAGCTAAATGAACAGAGCAAAGTCAGCTAAATGCTGGTTCCTAACCATGTGACAGGTGATATATATAAATAATGTATATCCAGAAGAGCCACAGCTTGTTTAACCAACAGAAGAATAAAATCTTAAGCACAATTGCATATAATTAATGACAGACAACTGCAAAATGTTCATTCTACTCCTGTTGCCCTTTTCCTTACAGCTCTCCGTATTGTAAAGGGCAGAGTTTAGAATCTCTCTGCATCCCTTGTGGCACGGACAACATTTTTGAATATGGTGTGAAGGATGATGAAAGATCAACAACAGGATTAAAAGAACAGTGCACAGAGAAGAGGGGTGGTCATAGCACTGGAATGAGGTTAATCACCTTGCTTTGGTTATTATCAGAAATACATAATTTCAGCATCAGGCAGTACCTGGTGAGAGTCGAATAGTCCAGTTCCCCATATAGCCATAAACAGGGTCAATGGATATGCTACCTGGGTAAAAACCTACCTCAATAAGCAAAAGATACTTTTATATAAGTATAGCAGAAATTTAGACAGGCATTACATAGATTGACATTGGGAGATCAATTTATGCAAGCCTGTAAAACAACTACATGTTTCTACTACATGCACCTCTCCAAGGAAGAAAGACTGAGTGAGCTGGGGATGTTCAGCCTGGAGAAGAGATGGCTCCAGGGAGACCTCATTGTGGCTTTTCAGTACTTAAAAGGATCTTATAAAAAGGATAGAGAAGGACTCTTTATTCGGGTAGATAATGGTAGGACAAGGGGGAACGGTCTTAAACTAAAAGAGGATAGATTTAGACAGTAAGAAGAAATTATTCACTGAAGCACTGGAACAGTTTGCCCAGAGAGTTTGTGGATGCCCCCTTCCTGGAGGTATTCAAGGCCAGGCTGGATGGGGCCTCGGCCAACCTGATCGAGTGGGTGGCATCCCTGCCTATAGCACAGGTTGGAACTGGATGAGCTTTAAGGTCCCTAACAACCTGAGCAATTCTGTGATTCTATGATTCTTTGGATCGAAAGTTAAGTATTTGCATTTGAAGGCACAGGAAAATGTCCTACACATCTCCCCTTACATCCAAAATCATTTCTGTGGGAAGCAGAGAACTGAGGGAGCAGAGTAGGAAACAAAAAAGATTCTACATGGAACTTGAATCAGGAAACACAAAAAATGTATGAATGAATGAGAATGTATGCTTTGCTGAGATGGATGAAGAACCCGTTTGATAACGAACCTTAGAAATAGGTGATTTTCAATGCACTTCTGAAGAAAGGAATTACTTTATCAGCACTTTATATATATTCCTTTCAGCTTCCTGCAATACAGTCATAATGAATTGCTGTGTCTATGTTTAGAAGTCATAGACACCTTATTCTTTCATTTTCATGCTTGTTCTCAATCACAATATATTGGTTGGACTAAGTTTGCTGAACAATTCGCTGTATCAGATTCGTCACAGTTACCTCATTTTTTTTTCCCATAAAATCTTGTTTCAGAAATGGAGTTCTATAAAGAATTGAAAGGAAGACATCTTTCTCCAGTGGTAGCTTCCTCCATTAAATCTGATTTAGGCTGTTAGGTCACACACAAATTTAAGCCACTGCAATTACTCTAAAAAATAAATTTATCTTATGAGAAATATTCTGTTTTATAGTAAAATGTTACACTACTCTGTAAATATTGCATGACCTAAAATCTGGATTTTTTCTAAAAAGGGATGTGGCAGGTTTTGTTTCTGCCATCCAAGCAGGGTACAATGGACTACAAGTTGGACAAAGCCATAGTCAAATTAAGAAAAAGGCTAAGTAGAGTGCCTAGATAGCTGCAGGTCAGATCGATGTCATATCTTTCAATACAGGGCGCAGAATCCTTTGTCTTCTGTGTCTACATAATAGTCCCTTACGTGGATCACTGACAATCTTTTACTCTGTGTTTCTTTACTTCCTTGTGTATGCGATAAATAACCTCTAGAAAATAAAATGGAATCATAATGGTAATGTTTTGCAAATAAGATTATTTTATATTCATTTATTTTTATTTATACTTGAAGAAAAAGATCTGAAATTCTGAGATGCAGATACAGTAATAATATTCTTATATATTCAAATTATCCATCTGCATGTGCAAGTTTCATTCCTTTTCCCAAGCTCCCTAAAAATGCTCTAATTTCCTGATGCATTTCAAAGTATGTATTATTTATGTGAAAAAAGCAGAAACTAGTATCATTAGCATTTTTAGATAATCCATTATATACCAGTAAGACCATGTTCTCAGGCCAGTACTAATTCTCTCGTAAATGCTCATTTAGGTAATATAATATAAATACTCCAAGCCATTTCACTCTGAAAGTACTCATATTTTTTATTGAAGACAAATTACAATACTTCCGGAAGCATTCCTAATCATCATAAAATTATGCATGTAATACGTGGTACTCACAGTAACTTTTGTAAAATATAAGCATCTAAATCAATGTACCTGTATAGTTTTCTTTTCTAAGGCTGACATACAGAATACAATAAAAAATCTTGACCCCAGAAATATTGTTAAAACAATATATTTTATATAAAACCTCATTTTCACTTAAAAACATCAAAATTGTATATGAAGCTCAACTTTTTACTCCAATAGCATGTTTGTGACAAGGCTGACAACTTTTTGCCAAGACAGAACTTCCTTCTTGATGACTTAAGATACTTATCACCTTAATTGACCAAACCTTTTCAGGTTTTCTTTTTAAATAAGCAGGCACCTAAATTTACTTAACTAAATCGAAAGGACTTATTGCATTTCCCTTAAGAATCTTTTTAAAATCTTGTTACTAATGGTTGAATATATTCAAACGGAAAAAAAAATGATGCAGTGTAAATGGAAACATTAAATACTCAAAATTGAGTACGCGTATGGAGTTCCAAACTGGAAATGCATGACAATTATTTTTTAAAAACATTAAATACCTTCTGAAAATTTGACACCCCTTCAGACTATATGTGTGGATAATTCAAATAC
The DNA here is from genome assembly GCF_013377495.2 of Cygnus atratus. Taxonomy (NCBI): domain Eukaryota; kingdom Metazoa; phylum Chordata; class Aves; order Anseriformes; family Anatidae; genus Cygnus; species Cygnus atratus. The sequence continues at coordinate 15,754,781 of NC_066376.1, forward strand.
TAAATTAATTGAAATCTCTGAATCATAGAATCAGAATCCTGAGTTGCAAGATGTACTTTTTTTTTTTTTTTTTTTACACCATTGCTGGAAAATTTCATGACACATTTCTAAGATATGATGACATACTCCCCTACCAGCTGTCCCTCAAGCCAGTCACTACCAAGGTAGCTTTTTTATTATTATTTATTTATTCTAAGTTTCCACCCAAAGTTTTCCACCTAGGTTTTTATTATTATTATTTATTCTAAGTTTCTGGTTTAGGTCTCTTACTAAACTTTTACATGTTTTACTTTTACATGGCTGTGATGCCATGCAAATGGTTGCAATACCCTGCAGCATTCTATGCCTCTAGCTGTTTAAATTGCTTATAATCCCTAAAGGTTACATATGATGTGCAGGGCATGGGAATTAAGTCATGTAGCTTCCATGGAGTACAGCAGGAGTTTCATAGTTGAATCTTTGCAAATTCTTTTGGGAAGTGTATCAAAATATATTTATAGAGCTATCACAGTGATTCAAAACAATTTGAACAGCCTGAGGGAAAGGTGTATTTCTTAAGCATTTTAATATATCTTAAAATTTTAAATGAAATTCAGCTTTTTATTCATATGAAGTATTTTTTATATGAAGTAAGAATGTCTAATGACACGAGCAGCATTCTGTGACTCTCTTCCAGTTACTTCTTGAAACTGACCAAGACTTCTAATGGGTTATCAAATACATGGGAAAATAACAACGAAAAAATAACCCTCTAAATGTATTTTCAGTTCCACCAAGAACAGGCAAGGCAAGGTATTTTAAATGAAGCAGGCTCTCTATCCTTCATGGTTGAGTTAGCTGAGGAAAAAACATTTTATAGCACTTGCCACATTTCAAAATTGAATGCAATAAATAATACATCTCCTAAAGCTCCATCTCAGTCAAAAACCATTCCCTACAGTTTGCTGCGCTGAACTCTGACCAAAGAGTCAGTGCAATTTAAACACCATGGACTTAGCAACAAAATAAGGAGATTTGTTGTTTCTGTTAGAGCTCAGTAAGAAACCATCAAAAGGCCGAATGTGAGAACAGTGGTGATTTCAGGCCTTGCTGGCAGGAGCCAGCTAGAAGGGCTGACGCACTGCCCAGTGTGGTGTGAAGCTAGAAGCAGCTCTGTGTCAGAGCCTCAGGGCTAGGACACGAGGAGAGGATGCACAGCCTGTGGGGCAGAGGTGAGGTGAGCACAAGTACAAGAAGGCAGCTATTAAAAGCCTTCAATCAGTTCTCAGGAAATTTGGGAAACTTCTCTACACAAGCTACATCAAGCTTCATTTTTTTGCCTTAAAGGAGCAAGTCTCAGCAAACAGGAAGACTACGAGATAGCAACTTTCTTACTAAGGTTGGAAATTTTAAGAGTTTGACTTTATGAACGGTTCTCTGTTAACTCCTGTGAGAAGTCCAACTATGCAAGGGTAGTCAAACAGTCAGGGAGGGAGGAAGCATATGCACTGAGTGATCCTGAATTCACTATGTACAAGAGATGCTGCATCTGATTTTGACTTCATAGAAGTTGGATAATCCACTGTCACTGTCGACGTGATGACAAATGTGATGTATTACTACAGAAGAGGTATGAAGCTGAAGTATACTAAGAATTAAAGCACATCCAAAATACGTGGAAAGAGGCTTGATGGCATTTGTTTCAACACATCAAGGCAATTCCAGATATCTGTGAAAAGATTCAAAAACAAAGGATTTCTGGCACATCACACTGACTGCACTGACTTCAACAGATGTCATTCTTTTGGCAGTAGTGGAGCTGTTTTGGGTGGAAGCAGAATTCTAAATAACACAAGAGAAGTCTTGAGAAGACAAGTGGACTTGAGCCCTTAATTGAGTTTTATAATTTTAAGTCCTTCATATACTCAACCCTCCGAGATTCTCCAAAATGAAATATTTGGAGTTTATTCTATCCTACCGAAGATATCTACTTTCCTTTCTAACAGGGCAGATGCAGACTTCACTCCAAAGAATACAAAAGTTCTGTTCTGCTTGAGCTGGTACCCAAATTACGAAGGGCCCATAACTGCAAAGCCAATAAAAGTAGCCTCCCCCCCAACAATTGCTCACAGCTCTTTATCATAAATGCTTGTAAGCCATACCACCATAATTTACATTGAAATTAGCAAGACTGTCAGTTGTGGGCTTTTGTTGTTGCTTTTTTTTTAAAATATTTAACTGAAAAATGAAAGACAGTTTTCAACTGAGCAGCAAGTTTATACAGAAAATATATTTCAGGAAATTCAGATGTTCAAAAAGCAAGATATTTCATCTGATTAGCCTCACGCTGCTGTTATAACTGAATTTTCTTGTGTTATTATATATATTACATATCCTATATAGATATTTGTTGTGGTTTAACCCAGTCAGCAGCTAAGCACCACACAGCCGTTCACTCACCCTCCCCCCCACTCCCTCTCTGGGACTGGGGAGAGAATCAGAGAAAATGAAGCCCGTGGGCTGAGACAGAGACAGTTTATTAGGACAGAAAAGAAAGGATAATAATAATGATAATAGTACTACTACTAATAATGTGTACGAAACAAGTGGTGCACAATGCAATTGCTCACCACCTGCTGACCGATGCCCAGCCTATCCCCAAGCAGCCAGCCCCCCCACTCCGGCCAGCCACCCCTATATATTGTTCAGCATGACACCAGATGGTATGGAATACCCCTTTGGCCAGTTTGGGTCAGCTGTCCTGGGTCTGTCCCCTCCCAGCTCCTGCTGCACCCCCAGCCTGCTCGCTGGCAGGACAGAGCGAGAAGCTGAAAAGTCCTTGGCTTGGTGTAAGCACTGCTCTGCAACAACTAAAACATCAGTGTGTTATCAACATTATTCTCCTCCTAAATCCAAAACACAGCACCCTACCAGCTACTAGGAGGAAAATTAACTCTATCCTAGCCAAAACCAGGACAATATTCTATATTCTCATTTTTTACTGAGAGTTAGGCAAGTAGACAGCATCATCTCATGATATCAGACTCCATAAATAACTGCCCTCACATACTGTAAAAATGTAATGAAGCACAAAACTACAGGGCAGAATTGGAGCAGGAATCACGCTACTGGGACAGCCGAATTAAAAGAAAAACAAAGGACAAATCTTTAGGTTTATTTTTTCTCTTAGAAATAAAGAGGAAAAAATCCATTTTCCAACTCCTTCTACATGAGTCTTTTCAATTTCCCAGTCAACATTACCATGTGAATTTCTAGTCAAAGACTGAATATACTTCTTAAAAAGACTATTAACTGCATCTATTCTGGAGCGATGACTTTCAAATTAAAGGTCATGACAGTTATGAATGAGGTTATAAGCTTTTTTACCCTACTACTTGGACTTACGTCTTCAACAGAAGTGAAAATTTAAAACAGAAATAGGATTGCAACATGACAAATGAACAAAACTCAAACTACAAAAAGCAGGGCTAAAAGGAGGTCATCTATAAGGCAATGAAATGAATCTGTGATGTTGATGTTTTGGCAAGCAAATAGATCACTCAAGTCCAATGCCTGATACAAGCATTGTGCCACTGTTTGCAAAGTTTTAACTTAAAAAAACAAAAACAAACTTCCTTCACAGAATTTAATTAGATTGGCTGATTGAAGAAATATTTTAAACCAGTATCATTGACATTGTTTCTCCCCCATGAGTTAAATGCTCTCAGTTTTCTGATCTTTCTTGATTCTTCCCTCGCCTTCCTGGCCTATGAACTGCATGCATGGACACTTGTATCTCTTTCCCTGGCCGGTATAAAGGTTGCCGATCAGCATTACTGGCTTCAAAGTAATGCAGAATGAAGTAGGACTTTGTCATCATATCAAGAAATCAATGATACATTGAAGAACTTTTTAATTAGATCACTGTGGCCTCAACTAAACCTGAGTTACAAAGATTAAGTAATTGCTTATAACATTTTCAATGTGTGGTTCACCATAGTGAAAAGATTATTGAATCAACTGCTGAGTTATGAAAACTGATGGAAGTCTTGCTGAGTGTAGAAATTCTCTTTAGCGCAACAAAAACAATGCAGTTTAATGACCCAACTCCTTTGAATCGAACTATTTTAATTAAGTACTACTCTGATAAGGAAGAACTTGAAAAGCTATCTAGTATGAAGACAGACTTGCATTTAAATGTTGATGTACCAAGTCAGCATTTTCAAGGATATTACTGTACTTCGTTTTCTTTTCAAAGCCATTCACTTCTAACATGTTTGTATCTACAAATCTAGAAGCAAAATTCTAGAAGTCTTGATAACTTTGGAGCCTGTGAAAGCCAATATTGCTTAGACATTATTTTTACTTGATGCTTTCCCTCTCTGCCTAAATTTAGACAAAAATTTTCATAAACAATTGTTTTAACTTTACATCCAGATCTTCTGTAGCTGTAAAGTGGCTACTAAAGTCCCTTGATCTCAGCGAAGACACATTGCTATACGACTTGAAAATCTGGCCTTAAGAGTTCATTATATTCAAAAGTGTAATTGACTTCACAAGATATTCTTTCAAAACTATCATTGTTACATTCATTTTAAACATAAAATATGGGGAACATGCTAAGGGAAAAGAATGTTAAGGGAAAAACGTGCTGATCTAGTGCATGGCATCCCTGCCCTTGAAGGGGTGTTGGAACTAGACAATCTTTAGGGCCAACCCAACCCAAGCCATTCTATGATTCTATTAAAATATCATGTTTCAATGATAGTTGCGCAATAATTATACATTCTTAAAACACTACAAAATTATGTAGCATATTCATCAAAGTATATGCAGATGTATGAATAATGAATAATTTTGAACATATTCATTTTCCAGCATATTCATGGTCTTTCATCTTATCTTTTAACATTTCAAACAAATGGAACTATGTGAACTTGTATTTGACAATGCTGTAGTTCGTCTGCCAAAATTATGCCATCTATGCAGAACAAAATGAGGATTTCTCCTCAAATTAGTGCATGACAGAAAGTCCACAAAACACTCTGGGCTTACTGTTTGTTAAAAGGTAGTTGGACTACAGTAGGAGTTTCAAATTACCACTTGCTTTCTCACTTTATTCCTAGGTATCTAAACTCCTGCACAGAACTAACATTTCTGATGATGTAGTGGGTTTACGTGGCAAGGTTTTGGTAGCAGGGGGCCACAGAGGTGGCTTCTGCAAGAAGAATCCAGAAGCTGCCCCATGTTAGATAAGGGCCCTGCCGTCGGCCAGAGCTGAGCCAATAAGTGATGTTGTTTGCACCTCTGTGAGAGCATATTTAAGAAAGGGAAAAAGAAATGCTGCTACACAGCAGCTGGGAGAGAGAGAGGAGTGAGGAACAGCCTTGCAGGTGCCAAGGTCAGTGCAGGAGGAGGGCAGGAGGTATTCCACCTGCTGGAGCAGAAGTTCCCCTGTGGCCTGTGGAAAGGCCCCTGGTGGAGCAGGCTGTCCCTCTGCAGCCCATAGTGTACCACGGTGGAGCAAGGTTCCATGCTGCAGCCCATGGAGGACACCACCATGGAGCAGGTGGACCTGCACTGATGGAGGCTGCGGCCTGTAGAGGACCCCTGACAGACCAGATTCCGGGCCAGAGCTGTAGGCCGTGGAGAGGAGCCCAGACCCAGCACAGAAGGCCACTGTGATGGTGCCTGGGCTGCCACCACAGTGGCTTCCTGATGTCACCGTTGCCCTTGGTGCCCGTTGTCCCCGGCCCCATAAAAAGGGCAGCCCTGCGACTGGCCACCACTCGCTCCTGGAGCGCCAAGGAGACTTGGAGCAGCCCAGGTGCCGGGAATCTTCAGGCAGGGATCGCCAGCCTTTGGGTGCTGTCCTGCTCAGCCTGAAGGATGAGAGGAGTGGTGCGTTGTGCAAAGAGAAAACACAGCGTAGAAAGGAAGGACCTCCGATGGCAACCCCCTGTTAAACGTCCCAGAATGGAGGAACGCGTGCAGCTGGGGAGGAAGAGAAAGCACAGCCAAGACAGGAGGGACCTCCAGTGGCAACCCCCTGCTAAACATCCAAGGATGGGTGAACACCCAGCAGTGGAGGGGAGCACACTTAACAAATAGGCGCAAAACCATCAGGTGCGCCCCAAGAGGAACAACTTCCAGCCAAGGCGTGGAGGCCGACCCAACAAGTGGGTGCGGAACATCAAGGTGCCTCCTGCGCAAGAGAACACGTGGCCTGTGAGCAGGTACCCACCCAAAGAATGGGGGCAGACCAACAGGGTACCGGCTCTGGAAGACTTCCACAGAAGGCGTGGGGGCCCACCAACCAAATGGGTGTGAACTGTCAAGGGCATGCCTGTGGAAGACAACCCCCAGTCCCTGAGACAGCCAAGGCATGGCAGCCGGCCAAATGAAAGGGTGCAGACCATGGTGCCACCTGCGGGAGAACACAGTCAGCCCAGGAACAGTGGCCAACCACAAAAATGGGTGCACACCAGCAAGGTGCCACCATTGCAGCAAAACGTCCAGGTCATAAATGGGGACCCCAACAAAACATGGGCGAGGACCAGCAAAGTGCCACCAGCACAACACAACATCCAGCCCACAAAATGGGATCCATCAAAAAAATGGGTGAGGACCATCACAGTGGTACCTGACAGGCAAGACCATGTCCAACCCATACACAGGGACCCTCAGAAAAAATGGGGGAGGACAGGCAACGTGTCACCCTCAAAGGACAACGGCCAGGCCATGAACAGGGACTGGCTGAAACAGCAGGTGCAGCCTGCGCAGGTCCCACCTGCAGAGGACGATGTCCTGCCCATGGATGTGGACAATCCAGAAGGTGAGATCCAGCCAAGGCAGGTGAGGCCACCTCCAGAAAGGCTGGCAAGGCCTCACTACGAAGCCAGGCCTGGGAGACATGCGAGGAATCACCACTCATGCCGTTCCTGGAGGCCCTGGCATGACACGGAGCCTCAGGCTGGGCCGAGCTCCTTGCCCATGGCTCAGCACCCCGACAGCAGGCAGATGCCGGAGTCGCCAAGATGGGTGTCCTGCAGGTGGAGGAAGTGGAGACAGCAAAGCGCAGCCGGCCTGCGTTCGTCTCCCAGCTGCCAATAAAGAACAGTGAACTTTGAAGTGGTGTTTGAGTCCTCCGTCCCCTCACTGCACCCCCATGCAGTCCTGGAGACTGCGCAGGGGGCATCTCTGCTGCACGCCGCCCTCAGGGAGAGGAGCGGAGAGAGCCCGGCTGCCTCGGGGCTGTTGCACCAGCCCATCACACGACTGCTCAGGTCTCGGGTTCAGGGTTCTGCAGTAGGAGGCCCAGGCAGCTGATGGGGGCTTGCCGTGAGAAGAGGCAGCCCCCGGTCTCTTCTCACAGAGCCCACCTCTGCATCCCCCCAGCCCGCCACCTCAACCTTGCCATGGAAACCCAATCCATGGGGTCGAGGAAGCCTTGAGAAAACCGAGAGAGAGAAGTCCAGGAACCCTGATGGGATTCCCCCATGAGCGCGGAGGGAGCTGGCTGATGCCATTGCAAGGCCACTCCTGGGAATCATTGCTTGTTCCTGGCAACTGCGAGAAGTGCCCCAAGAGTTCAGGGAAGCAAACGTCACTGCCATCCACAAGCCAGGCAAGGAGGAGGACCCGGGGAACCCGAGGCCAGTCACACTCACCTCCTTCCCTGGGAAGGTGCTGGAAGCCCTCATCCTGGAAACCATTTCCAGGTGCAGGAAGGACATGGAAATCATGGGGAATCCATGCTGTCTACTCCCAAAGTGTAGTGGGTTTACATGGCAAGGTTTTGGTAGCAGGGGGCCATAGGGGTGGCTTCTGTCAGAAGAATCTAGAAGCTGCCCCATGCTAGATAAGGGCCCCACTGCTGACCAGAGCTGAGCCAATAAGTGATGTTGTTTGCACCTCTGTGAGAGCATATTTAAGAAAGGGAAAAAGAAATGCTGCTACACAGCAGCTGGGAGCAAGAGAGGAGTGAGAAACAGCCTTGCAGGCTCCAAGATCAGTGAAGAAGGAGGGGGAGAGGTGCTCCAGGCGCCGGAGCAAAAGTCCCCTGCGGCCTGTGGTGAGGACCACGGTGGAGCAGGGTTCCATGCTGCAGCCCGTGGAGGAGACAGTGGACCGGTGGAGCAGGTGGACCTGCACTGATGGAGGCTGCGGCCTGTAGAGGACCCTGACAGAGAAGATTTGGGGCTGGATCTGTAGGCCATGGAGAGGAGCCCACACAGGAGCAGGTGACCTGGCAGGAGCTGCTGCCCATGGGAGACCCACGTTGGAGCAGTTTGCTTGTGATGGATGGACCCCGTGGTATGGGCCCATATCTGGAGCAGTTCTTGAAGAGCTGCTGCCTGTGGGAAGCCCACGCAGGATCAGTTCGGGAAGGACGGCATCCCATGGGAGGGACCCCACGTGGAGCAGGGGACGAGAGTGACTGAGAAGGAGCGGCATAGATGAAGTGCTATAGACTGACCATAACCCCTATTCCCCCATTCCCCTGTCCCACTCGGGAGGGGGAGGTGGAAGAGGGCGGATAGGGGGGAAGGTGTTTTCGGTTTCTTTCCTTTGTTTCTCACTTCTCTAGCTTGTTAGTAATAGGCAATAAATCTTACTATCTCCCTACTCTGAGTCTGTTTTGCCTGTCACGATAATTCTTGAGCAATCTCCCTGTTCTTATGTCAACCCTTAAGCCTTTTGCATCGTATTTTCTCCCCCTTCCCTTTGAGGAAGGGGAGTGAGAGAGCGGCTGTGCTTGAGCTCAGGTGCCCACCCGAGTAAAACCACCACAGATGAGCACTTGGGGAAGCCCTAGCAAAAGCAGAGCTTGTCAGGACACGTAGGGTGTTCCATTATTATTCTTGCTTTATCAATCATTGTCTTTCAAGAAAAAAGTGAGCTTAGGCACTGAGATATAGACCATTCATCAAGGCTAGCAGAAACAATAAAATGAAAAACTTTGTTCTATGAGCAAATATATGGGAAGCAGCAGCAGAAAGGAAGATGAAGACGAAGTGGAAGGGACTGCACAGCTGCTTGCTGGACAGGGCAAGCGGCAGCTGCTAGCGCAGTGGATATGCAGACATGAAAAGATTCATGCTGTGCATCCGCTTCAGTTTTAAAACTTTTACACTGGCCTTTAGATTGTATGTGAAGCACCAATTTTAAGACACCTACCCAGGCATACAGAAGGAACGAGATGTTTATCCAACTGTGGACCTGAACCCCCTCAGCAGGCAGGTCACCAATTGCAGAGCAGTGCTGTTGGAGCTCATACATCACTCGGTGTCTGACAACCTGCAGGCATGCATCAAGTTTTGCTAAAAGATCTCAAAACCTGTCCTGTTGCAAATAGTATCTCAATATTTTCTCACAGTATGATTTGCTTTCCCTAGTGTTAAATATTGCTAAAGAACAGACGCACACAATGGATATCAGCAACCTACTTGCTGCTCTGAGGTACCAGCAGGGTGTACTAAAGGGTATTTTTTCTTTTAATTAGGATTAATAAACTGAATTCACATACCACTGTAAGTAAACTACATCCCATCATACCAGATTTAGTATTTATTTAGGCCTATGTAGTGGCCGTGACTAGGCAGAAGGCTCACCCATACCTCCATTAACCATATATTTAGAGCCCTTTCAGCTATATCCACACAGTTTACTTTTAAACTCTGCAGGGTGACTTCAGAAGTTGTTATAAATATGTTTATTTCCCTGAATAAGGAATAAATAATAAAACTTACATATGCACGGCTGGATACTAATTTTTATTAGAAGTGTGCATGCAAAAAAGGTATAGAAATGCAACTTGCAGTAGTACTTTGTAAGAAAAAGTATTATAAGTACTATTATAGTAAAGAATCTCAAATCTAAAATATTTTACTGTGTGACCAGACAAAGAAAATAGAACTTGAAGTAATTTACATTGGCCTGACTGTTACTTTGCACAGATAAGTGCCAGCATATATTCAGGAGTCTAGATTGGGAAATTCTGTTGCATACAAATAACTTGAAACATGAACATGCATGCTCCATCCTCAGTGATCTGAAGGGAATCAGATCAAGGATCTGACTATGTGTTTTCCAAATTAAAATTCAAATCAGAATGTGTAAAGCAGTTTGTAATAATAATTACATGAATTCCAACTAAGTATTACACAGTAATGACAAGGAGTGCTATTAGCGAATTCAAATACAATTTCAGTTAAAGCTACTATTGTGAAATACCACAACAGACAGGTGCATCCACACATCAACAACTGGCAGAGAAATTACAGATGCTTGTACATTACGAAAGAATGAAATTAACTCATTTCTCTGTGTTCTATGCTATGTCAGTCAACAAGAATGTTGCTGTTTATATGCCTTGGCAATTTTTATAGGTTAAAGTGTTCTTGAAGAATGAACGCAGTGAAGAAATTAGGAAACAATTTACAACACAGAAACAATTTAGAACCAGAGAGGTCTGTGTGCATTTGCCAATAACAAAAACAAACAAAAAAAGATTTACATCTATATAAAGTTTTGATTTTGTTCTTGTCTATGCACCACGTGCTTCAGAGAACAATGCAAGTGATGTCCTGATTTTAATACACGTAATCTGAACATTTTACATCTTACATTTAATAAAAAGGTATGAAAAAAGCAAAAGAGAACTCACTTTAGATTTAGCTATCTGTGCTTGAAAAATTAGCAGTCTGTAGCCAAAAAAGCATGATTATATGTTGTGAAAACTGTCTTTGAAAAATCTAGCATCACTGGAAATATTTAACTTGAAGAAGCTGCAATTTTGGGGACATCATTTTGTTTGTTCCCTACCACGTGCTAAAAGCAAAATATGTAAAACTGAAATACACAGAAAAATGAGCACGGTTCATTTTGATGAAACATTTAAGAGCATCTCTGCAATCCAGACTCTACAAGTTTCCAACTGTTCTGTAAATAAAGAACTACACATTATATATCTGCCATTAAACCCAATTAAACCTCTGGTGGGCTCCTCCCCTCAGCTGCTACACTGATGTACTCCCTAAGTCTGTGGTCTGATGCTTTCATATTTGACACTATCTTTTCCCTTACAGCCTTCCACTAAATTCACATGAAACTTCCTTTAATTTTGGTCTGGATAGACTTAGTCTAACCCTACATACCAAATTTCATTTAGTGTCTCAAAATATATTGTTCTTACAAATTCAGTGGAAACCACATTGGTCTTCTGATGCAACCACAATTACTGAATCATTTCTTCAAAACAGAATAGATAAGGTGAAGTCTCCCAGAAAAATTTCCAATCTGGTGTCACTTTCTATTTTCTATAGGATATAGTCTACTCTATATTCTAAAGCTGCACTTGTAATTATGCTTTTTCAATCCTAGTATTTTTCAGAGATCTGAGTCCAAAGTGTTCCTTCACTAAGGCCTCAGACTGTTCCAGTGCTACAAACGTAGGGTCCAAATCACATCTGCTGGGACAACTAGAGCCAGATTCAAACATGAACAAAGCCTTGGAAGAGGGCTGAATCAGCTTTGCAAGCGTGGTGGAAACTGCATATCATCAGTTTTCCATGTGTGTTCTCTTTGAAAGACCCAGAAGAAGTTTGGTAACAATTTTTCATTTGTTTTTCCTTCCAAATTGCAGTGATTTTACAAGCCATCTGATGCTCTCTTCCATTTAAAGATTTGCTATAGGTGGGAGCTTACTTATTCCTACCTAAGATTTACCGCTAGAGAGATCCCTCCTCATGATGGAGCTGAAGACAGCTCACATTCTCAGACACAGACAAGTGGAGTAACTGCCCCTGGTTGCTCCGCAGCGGGATGCGGCAGCAGTACAGTGCTGCGGGTTGGCAACTTGGGCTCAGTTTTACCAGTACAGAGCCCAAGATTTTGTCACTCGTGGGATTCATCTCTCTCTACTCTGGCATTCGTCTCATTTATTTGCGATCCAACATATCCAGTGCCTTATTAATGTAAGTCACACTTTTGTTTGCACTGATACACATTTACATTTTTCACACCCAGGGAAGCTACTACCCTATGGAAGAATAGCATCATCTGTTCTAAATTGACTTTACCACTAAGCTGCATATTTTCACTACCCCCTTTCATTTCTCAGTGCAGTCATAAACAACGATAATTTTGGCTTTTCCCACAATACATCACATGAAGCTAAATAATATTCCTTGCCTTTCATTTCCTGATGTTTAAGTTGGGTTATTACTTTTTTCCTATTTTCAGTTCTTTACACCAAGGAGCTTCAGTATGCTCCTCCCAAGGTGTTGCAGTTTAACCCAGCCGGCAGCCAAGCACCACACAGCCGTTCGTTCACCCTCCCAGCAAGTATGCTCCCAGCAGCATATTTCTGTATGCAAACAGCATACTGAACAATGAAGTGAAGATTTCTCAATTTTTCTCCCGATTTAGCCTTTGATTTGCAAAGTAATAAGAACAGTGTTCTGGGAAGTAAGTTTACTGACCTAAATCTGTTGATACTTGCCAGCTTTTTTGAGTGTCTTCACTCATACTATGAACCCATACTTACGAACTGACGTATTGCTCTAAAGGACAATAAAAGGTGATACTGATACATCATCATTTATAACAAATTTGAACTTGTAATTAAAGTGAACAAAGTTAAACAAATATGAAGTTATGTAAGGCTGGTGAAGGGAAAAGGAAAATGCTGAAACAGGCAGGGAGAGGATAGAAAAACACACATGAAAGAATTCCAAGTTTCAAGAAGACCACAAATTTATTCGCTTACTAAGCAGTGTTATCTCACTCTTGCAATTGTAAATTAGAGAAATACTGTCTTAAGAAAATTAAGCTACAGATTATTACTGATGCTAAATCAATTCATCCTGTATATCTTTTATAGCTTCCTGAAAAGTCCTAAAATACTTATTTATGATGACATCTAATTTGTTTTTGGTCTTTCATTTTATGTTACATAGAATACTGAAGCCTTAGTAAGCCAGGAGGAAACACAGCAGTTACAAGAAAATGTATGGATTTTTAATATATAATTTATGTACATCAGGACAAGAAAGGCAAACGTATGCAATTCACATGTTTGGTTAAAAAACAAATATGCAAAAATGCTTAAAATATTTCTGCTGGCCCACTCTGTTTGAAAGCACTTTGGTGAGAAGCAATTTTCATGAGGCAAGTGGAAGTAGCATTTATCTGCAATATTACAAACCACAGTCACTTTAAATCCCATATTTCTCTATTCATTAAACCACTAAGAAGAGAAGCCATGCTGCTAAATATTAGGTAGTTCTTTTAGAGCAGTATCATTACATAATCATTTTGAAATAACCTTATTTTTTCCAAAGTGAAATGGAAACAAATATGTATTACCTTGACTTGCATGAGGTAGCTTGGGCAAGTCAGACCCAACTGTGCTGTGCACATTTGGTGTAGGAAAGGGGAAGAGTACGCCCAGGTGAGACCACAGATTACGATACAAATACAAATTCCATAGCTGCAATCCCAATCTGGGAATTTCACATGCTTATTGAAAAAAACAGAAACATAACTTCTGAGTCCTATTCCAAGAGGTTTTTATGCCTCAACAGTCTACAGAAGCAGCAGCTGTTCCGAAGCCCAGAAGTCAATGCCCATGATAGTCAGTCACAGGGAGTCAACGTGACATGCTTGTCCCCAAATCATTCTGACCTGTTTTAAAAATAAGCAACTCGATTTCATTTTCCAATACTTTTCCAACTGTGATGAGATGTCCGATTTTCCTATTGCCATTACCTTCATAAGAGTTAGTTGCAGTAGCTCAGTCGCTATAGTAATGTTCCTGATATTCATGTAGGAAAATGCCCAGAGCTGCTTCAGCAGCAATCAGCAATTACCTTTTAATACAAATCACAGAATGGTTTGGGTTGGAAGGGACCTTTAAAGTTCATCTAGTTTCAACCTCCCTGAATAGCAAAGTAGTATTTCCTATGTTTGAGCAGAAAAAAAAATGTTGCAGCTGTAATTTGTATTTACACTACTTCATCATATAGGACTGACAGTGCTGTGATGGTACAACGCAGCACTGGTTTTCTATTTCATTTTAGAAACAGGATTCTGAGAGATCTGGTGCCTTATTATAGCTTCAATAGACAGAAACTAAAAGACATACAACTATCTAAAACCCTACCTAAAACCCTAGGTATAAAACCCCTAGGGAAGGGGCACATGAGGATCATCAAGTCCAACTCCTACTTATCCTAATTTTCTTTTTTGTTTGTTTGTTGTTTCCCATGGAACCTAAATTTTACAGCCAAAGTGCACGCAAATATAGGATGACACACTCCTAGAGCTCTGGATGACTGCAGAACTGATACGCACAAAATGACATGCACAGTTATGGCAGCAACCTAGGAACACATGCACCTACCCACAGAGACAATATTACCTTACACTACGTAAGCCAGATAGCTGAAACGGCTCAAACATCCTAGTTATTATCTACATCAGTTTAGGTAAAAAAGACCAAACACATGAAATTAAAATTTTTAAAATATACCAAAGGAAAACGAGCCAGAAGAGTCTAGAAAAGAAATCCATTAAATGGACCTGTATATTTACAATGTTCATGAGTTTCTAAGCCTGAGTAAATAAGACAACAATAAATAAATGGAAGCACTCAGAAAGCTATCGTTATGACCCACTGCAAACATCAACATTTCAGGAAGAATTTAGATTTACCCATTCCTTGTTTCTCAGTTCAGGAAATTGAAACTGTTTGAAAACCTCCTCTTCCATAATGGGATAAATCAACACTTTCCTTCCGGAGAAAGGAAAAATAAGACTGAGCATGATATAAGCATACAAAAAGGAATGATTCAGAATAGGTCTGCTTCTCTATACACTCCTACATAGAGTAGCCATCAAAGTACTAGTGACCATTTTGTAAAAAGAAAGATCTATTAATAATTCTAGTGACATCTGATATGGGGTAGGCACACTACTGCTTGGCCATACCTAGAGGAGGGGGGTTAATTATATCCAAGATTTAAGTCCTGATTCCACAGCATTTATATTGAAAATTGTATACTGTTGTGCTTTTGGTCATTTTTAAGTAAAACTATCAGCCCTTACTTTGCTGAATATCTAGAGAACATAATTTCACTGAAAATTACCTATGATTTTCTTTTCTTCATAGGTATTTTAAAGTAGTATTATTTAAGTTGCACATCAAGTGATTTACTAGTATCGTAGAAAGGGCACCTTTATGTAATTGCATCAAATTGGCTGATGACACATTTATTGATAAGATGGATGTAGATAATTTCTGTGCATTCAATAATCTGTGTTGGCTATTATTGCATCTATAGCATGGAATTGTTATTAGAAGAACAGATTCAGTCCACGATTGTTTAATAGCAGATGAAAATTACATAGCTGAAGGCAAAAATCACAAAGCAGACATGACAAAATGAGACCCCCCCTTCTTAATATGCATTTTTAAAAATAATTTTCTGGAAGAATACTTTGGTAGCAGCCATTTACTGTATCTATTCATTTGGGAGCACATTGAAAAGCAGCCTCCCAATCTGAAGGATCAAATTTGAAACAATTCATCAGACAATAACAGTGAAATCAAAAAGACAGTAACCGGAAAATGTAATCCTCCCCTGAAATTTTCTTCATCTCACCATCTGCTTCCATTCTATTACATCCCACTGGGGACTCCCTGTCTTGCAACTCATCCTCTGGGTAGACCTACCGCAAACCTAACAGGCAGGACTGAGAGCTTTGCTGAATGCCTCCACCACAAGGTTTTAGGTGACACAAAACTTAGCCTGCATGTTACCCTCTGACGGAGGAGAAAAACAAACCAAGTAAGAAATACGGACACACAACCAAACGCTGCTGCACTACACTGGCACAAAGCTTGTGCTTTGGTAAAGCACCAGCTCTTGCCTTAAGTGAAACCTTCAAGAATTGAGCCACCACAAAGGCAAATTTGCAAGCATTTTACTGCACAGGTTACTTCCTTGAAATATACTTGAATATAAGCATTCCCTCCTGTTGTCATTACTGGTTAGCTGCAGTGTTGGTGCGTAAGTTGATTGTACAACATAACTACTTTGGCACAAACATCTTTCCTTAAAGAAATGCCTTCTGAGCCAACTCGAAAGGCTAACACCCAAGCAGTACCACCTGAAATGCTATTTTCTGTCTCACAATTTGAGTAAACAAAATGGTGAAATTCTATTTTGAAAAGATACACAATCCCTAAGCATAAAGAGCCTACGGGCATGCTAAGACTGTATGGAGAACTGGGTGTGAACGCCAACAGCCCACCCAGCTGCTCTTTCACTCCACTCCTCAGCAGGACGGGGGAGAAAACACGATGGGAAAAACTGGGTTGAGATAAGGACAGGGAGATGGCTCTACGAGCAAACTAAAACCACCTTCCTGCCAGCCCCCTTCTTACCAGGCTCAACATCAATGTGCAAGGCATGTGATATGCTCACAGGCCTGAGAGCTTGAAAAAAAGATCTATTTTTTCACTAATTTGTTCTTAGTTTTCTAAAATTCCAAGTGCATGCTCTTTAAACACTATGTATAAATGAACATTTCTGCTTCCAGAGAGAGCCTTTACAGCAATAAAAGAACAATAAAAGCAACCACTTTTTAACATTCCTCTGAGCTCCAGCTCCAGTTGACTTCATTGTCCCAGAAAACTGATTCCTAAATCCCCCACCCATTCACTCGAAACGCCTTAAGCTAGGAACAGCTAACCCGAGTCATTTCAGAGGAAGAACAAACAACTGCAATACCTAAACAATCCTTAATTGGTACATTCAGAGCTTATTCAAATTATCAGATAAAGTGTCCTACCTAAAAACTCAAAGGAGTTTTAGCCCAGTTTAGGTAAACTCCTTTGCTCTAAAATACCTATCTGCACTCCTCCTTAACATTTTAAGATGTGTTAAGATGTGTTTAAGATGTGTTAAAATTCAGGTGGTCTCTTCCTAAAATGCCCGAACATCTAAACGCTGAAATGCTTGCACCTGATTTTTATAAAAGGTCACGTTGATTTTTCACAATGAAAAGTTCATACCTACTTAATTAGCAAAACCAGAAAATATTCAAGAAGAAAAAGTATGCTTAATGATTTACTGTTGATTTGCTGAATTATTGTTGTCCCAGACAGGTAAACTAAACCACAGATAAAAAATAGTTCTTGACAACAGCAGGCAAGGATCATACTACATAACAACAACAGGACACTCCCAAAAGCTTTAAAAATCCTTTTGAATGCTTTTTGCTCAGACTCATTTCAGTTTCTTGAAGTCTGGAAGCCTCCTGGGACTTTGGGCCAAAGTGTAGGGTCAGAGGGAGCTAACCCCAAAAGGAACGCAGGTTTATGTCAGCAGAGACCACGACTCCTTGGGGCATAGGTACAAATACACCTCTGAAAACACACCACCTGAGGTCTGAAAGATTACAGGATCTATTATCGTAATGCATGCTGTCAGGGGACTTGAAATTTAATAATTTAGAACTTTTTTAATAACTATTTTAGAAGGAGATTTCTGGGACTGCATCACTGGCTTACGTAAATTTCTGTTTTAATGAGCCCCACCTGTCCTGAGAAGGTCAGGGATGTAGCTGACAGATACTACACATTTCTGTTCATTATTTGTTAAATATCTTGTATATTCTATTAAAGATTAAAGGCTATTCGAAATATTGGGTAATTACTGAGAATGATGGCATTCTCCAGTCATATTTTTCAGGTGTATTACCAGATATATCCTCTGCTATGGCTGCCAATAACTAGCTTTTAATTAGCTGTTTATGCCAGTCACCAGAAAGGTGCCTGTGATCTCAGCAGTCAAAAATTCTGTCCTACCAATATTTATAGCTCAGTAAATGGCAGGTGACCTGCACCAGATCAGTGCATAATATCAATGTTCAGTGCCCCAGTTCTCGATCTTAGAAGAGACCCTTTTACAACATCTTTCATACTTGCAATAATAAAATATAAAGCCCATCAACCTCACTCATTTTTCCCTGTAAAATTCACCTTTGCTCCAATGCCTTGCAATGCCCACCCCAGTTAACAGAACTTAGATTTATTTAGATCATGAGCTTTGTGAGGTAAAAACAGGTTTTGGACTGATTTTATACAGCAGCTAATGTGCATGCTTAATGCAATACTGTGGCTACTAGGAATTGTCACTAATGATGAAAGTGAAAGCAGTAATAATGATGCATGTGAATTATCAATAGTATTATTGTTATTCTCTAATAATTTTCATAGTTTCAAAATCAGCATGTCAAGCAATTACTTCAAAATATAACGTCGGTGCATTATTTTCTAATAACCCTCAAAATGTGTGTCTTGGTTAAACAAAGAGACAAATTCAATTCCAACTAAGCATGAAATATTCTGTAATGTTTTCACTATGAGGTTACACACCAAGGTTGCTCATTAGAGTAAATAAGTAGGTAATAAATAAAAAAATTGAGCGAGAGAAATGTTCAAGGCATCAATGTAAGCTCAGCAGAGCTTCTGGTTTTCTTTGATAATCACTCTGTTGAACCTTTCTGGATTTCTGAACACTAGAAAACCACTTCTTCCCCTTGTCAGTAATGCTGCAACTGTGATGGGTCAGGTGAGACCACAGAAGCTGTCTGGAGGTGTCTCCAGCTGAGCAGGAAGGCTTGCTGGCTGCTTCGCTCCATGGGCTGTGGGAGCACCGGGCTTCGCTGCCAAACTCAGCTTTGATTCGTGGTTTAGTGAAAACCACTTCATGCATTACAGTGAGAACTTATTATTCTGTTTTTGATTTTATAAAAGGGCTGCACTCGACTGGTTTAAGTACAACTGCATGGAACCTAAAGACAGGGAATCTGGAGTGGAAAATATCTTTTCCTTTACCATGTCCGCACCCTCTCCCATGTAAGCGAGTTGGGTTTGCCCTTTGTTTCTTAAAGATCATTACAGAACAGAATTAACGGTATTTCTAGGATATATATACATGCATGTGTAGCTGTCCATCAGGCAGCATCAGAATCATTCTTTGCTTATCTGTTTTGTTGTAAAAGAAAAACGTGAGGAAAATATATACAGCATATTTAAGAGTACATTTTTTCTCTCTGAATGCACTCATTTTGATGATATTCAGCATCATTAACCATAGGGTTTGCTTCCATTTCTGTTTCTTTCTGTGAAGAGAGCTTTCTCATCAGCAGTATTTGCACTTCTACAGATTTAAGTCCTCCCACTGGTGGAAGGTCTGTGTACAAGTTAGATTCAATGAGAAAATTTAAATTACAGAAATATGCACACAAATATGCATTTTTTTTTAGGTTGTTCTCATTTCCTCCACTTTCAAAAAAGCCTGAGTACTATGGTCAGTGGATTAAGGAACAGTCAGAGCAAGAAGGATGGAAAGATATCAGCTATCATTCACTAAGCCAATGCAGTGACCTTGTTTCTTGTAGTGAAAAAGACTCGAGACATGTTTTCTCAAAGAGTGGCCAGGCACTGGGACAGCCTGCCCAGGGAGGTGGTGAACTCACCACCCCTGGTGATGTTCAAGGAAAGGTTGGACAAGGTGCTATTAGATATGATTTAATAGCTTAATGGGTAGTATTGGTGATAGGTTGGACTAGATGATCTTGTAGGTCCTGTTCAACCTTGTGTTTCTATGATTCTATGTTACATTGTTCTACCAGAAATAAGTGTCTGCCAACTAATTAAAGCTATAAAAATAATAGAAACTATAAAAAATAATAAAACTATAATAAATAAAATAATATAAAAATAAAAAACTATAAAATAAGTATATATAAATCTATTCTATAGTTTTAACTACCATGGATATAAAATTATGTTTCAGAAGATAAAGAATTCAGCATTAAAATTACACTTACCCTCTGTGTAACATCGCACATCATAGCATTTCTCTAGGTCATTCCTGCTAGCTAGTGACAGCACCTGAGTCTTGAGCTCCCTAGTCTATGAGTATGGCAATTTCTAGATGCTGCTTTAACAGGTGACTATGTAAAGTAGGCAGAGGAAGATTAGTTAGAAATGTAGGGCTGAATTAAGCATCACTTTTCAAAAAAGGACGTACTGTCCTGTTTTTGCACGGATATCAGTAGGCTTCTGTTGCCCTGTCTTTGCAGTAGTAAATTCTGAAAGCACAACCTGCAGTTGTAACAAAAGATGTACCTGCACATCTGTAATTAAACCTTGCTTCATGAAATACCCAATTCAATGAGAGAAGCCAGCAGTGTGTTTTGGGGTTGATTTCCTGGACATTGAATGCAGATACAGTGATTACTACAGTATTCTTGGGTAGATCTCTTTCAAATTTTCTTTTTGTGCACACAGTATTTCAAATTCCTAGAGTTTTTTTCTCAAATGTGAAGGACGAGCTACTAAGCTAGAACGTTTGTGAAAGGGACCTTTAAACCAGTTGGGCAGCCAGATGACCTTTTTCATGCACTGAGACGTTAACGTGTAAATTATTTTTTTGGCATTGAATTTTTCAGCAGATTGCAGAAAATAGAAAATAATTCATTCTATTTACATTGCTTTGTTGTATGTATGTTATTTATTACTGACTCATTAGCTATTATCAGTGGAAGTTTTCAGACATAAATTTTGCCCAGAAAACTCTGGAAATGCTTAGAGCAATAGCTGCCTTTCTTTATAAACAGCAGTGATGATTCCCAATACAGATGGCTTCTTTATAAATAAATATATAAATAATAAATTTATAAATATATAATATTTATTATATATATATATATATATATATATATGAGTGATTTTTCTACTCTTTTGATACTGGAATAAGGTGCCTGATAACTTGCGCTATTTCAGCATTCAAGGTCTCCAGCATGATTTTGGAGGTTTGGTGCAATCCCCTTTTAATTAATCACTTTAAAAGTTCGGTGAGACTGAACAGCAAGATTGAAAGAGTGAAAGTTTTAAAATGAACTGACAATTATTCATGGGTCATCCTTTCTCAGATTTCACTTAATAAAAGACCCAGTAAAATCACACACTGTAAGTTTGTTTTTTTTTTTTAAATTTAACTTTTTAATCTATTTTTTTAAATTATAAGAGTCATTAAGAGACTAATCTTGAGATTCCTCCAGAGTTTTCTTAATCAGGCACATTTCATTCTGGCTGTGGTAGCTGTCCATTAAGATTCATTTAGTCAAGTAGTTAAATACCTGTTTAAGTATATCAGGGTGGCAGTATAGCATTGAAAGTACATGTGTGCAGAAATGGAGCGCATTGGTAAATTTTGTCTACAGCATTTTAATGTTAAGGAAGTATCAATACTATCATTAAGCTGATAATGTAATTTGAGCTGAATACATTAGGAAATTCCACTCTGATTTGGTATCAGTTTGTTTTTATGCAGGTTACTTTAAATCTTTCCTACAACACTGCAACAAATGAAATTGCAACTATTTACTGATCAAATACAGTCTTCACTTCTATCTGTTTTAAGATGTACAAAGCGTAATTTATCATTTATTTCACAAAAATGCACTGTATCCTTCTGTCCCTTCTGTCTCTTCTTCCTTATCAGATGAGAGGATAAAGCAGAAAACATTACCTGACTGAATATGGCAGAAACCACAAATTTGTATTTGATTTTCATAGCTTTGTAAGTGAGGAAAAAAAATGAGTTGAGAATACTGACCAAGCTGTAAATGATTGAGCCTGCAACTCAGGAAGTCATCGGCAAAATTCCTTCCCTCCAATAAGGCACGAACAGCACTCTAGCTGCTCTATAGCATCATAATCCTCCTCACTGCTTCATGAAAACTGGTTTGTTATTTTCATTTCATACTTAAAGTTTTGTATCAAAATACATTCACTTCCATCCTTTAACACGCTAAATCTCAACTTATGAATTTACCAAGAATTATGGAACAATAAGCAAAATTTCTTAATTTAATTAATCAAAAATATTTATTCATATTTATTTAACTCTGGGATGGAATCTGAAACAGAACAGAGCGTACAACAATGAAACACCTGATGAAGAAAGACAGGAAGAGGGCCCTGGCCGTGCACAAGTTCAAGAGTCATGGTCAGAGCTGAAATCCAAAACTGCAGTTATAAACGGGATTAAACTGCATTACTGCTAATGTGGCTCAAAAGCACACTCGAAAATTCATCATGGTCACTAAACGACATACAAAATAGCCGGTGGTCTAACTTCTGCTGAGATGTGAGTAGAAATCACGACTATTCATCATTAAGCCTTCCTATGTACCATATAATCAAACTGAAACGGAAGCACACAATCGTTACAGCCATGATAAGGAAAACAATGCAACAAATGCCACAAGTACGTGAATAAACTACTAGATGCAGTACTAGGGCAAACAACAAACTTCGCAAACTTTCTTTGTGTTCAGAAAGTCAGATCTGAGACGCTATGGGGCTTGGACATTTTTGAAAGGATTCCATTAAAACAAGATTACAGAGTTCTTATAATGTCAGCTTCAAATCAATTCTGAACTTTATGTCATCCATGACTCAAGTTATATATATAAATAAGAAAATACCTACTTTATCTGCCTGTAGTCTACCTTAATGGAATGCAGGAATCAAGGTAAATCAGTTCATCTTTTTAGGTAAGAAACTTCTCAAATTGCTCATCTCTCTACTGTTTCTGAGGGTAATAGAAATCTGGTCTCTTTCTTTTGAAGCCTCACGTAAGCTGTTAAGCATTCAAGCTGCTGTTTGGTTGGTTGTGTTGTGTTGCTTTGCTTTTTAACCTGCTTAGTAGTTTGTAGAACAGAGGTTGAACTAAACTAAAATATTTTTACTCTTTGCACTATATTTGCGACCTTTCTAGTATCTAATGCGTAATCTATATTAGGGAGGTAAAAAGAAGGTTTGGATATACAAGCTAAGTGCTTGTGAACTCTTCTGTTCGGGGGTGACAGGCTGACTTTACCCTCCCTCCCTCCCCCCATCTCCTGCTGGGATCTCTGCATGTGCTCCATAGATAAGCACAAGCACATCTTGCCATTGTCATTCCCCCTAGACGCTAGAGCACAGAAGTTTCTGCATCAGCACCCCGGGATCATAATGGGCTGCAACATAAATTGAAAGCTGTTTGCTTCCCCTTAAACTGCTGTGTTGGGGTCCTGATGTGCTTCACAAACAATTAAATTTAAAACATCTCTGGGAGGTTTCGCTCTCTTCCAGAAATGAGTTAATAAGTATTTTCAATTACTCGTTATAAGTCTTAGCCAGAGCTGGCAGAGCCAAATCACTCTGCTGTGTTTAACTCAATGTAGTATGGCCTCTGGAGCCATTTCCCCATGCTTTCTGCTTGTTGTCCAATGTTTGAACTTCAGGTGGACCCTCCAATTTTGGTACGTTTCACTCCCTATATAATGAGATCAATTACCATCGTCTCCGTTACCGTTATAGTAACAGAAAATGAAGTCGGTGACTGCTATATACTTTTATATAATATACTTACTGCCTCAACCTTCAGAGCCCTATGCTGTACAGAGATTCAAACAACCAAAAAAAAAAATCATGTCCCATTACACAGATATATGGATGTTTAATATACCATTCTCAAACCACCTGGATACTGGCATGCACCAAAGGAGGAATAATTACACTTAGAGAAGGAGCAGAGAAATATTGCCCTATTCTGTACTATAAATTCAACACTAATAAGTAGTGATCAGTATCACACAAGTAGAGCTGTGAGCAGGAAAAAGTATTTTAAGATCCATATGATTTTCAGATGAATTACTTTCAGCCACTATCCTAGATGCCCACTTTCATTAAAAAAAAAAAAAAAAAAAAGGAAGTTGTTATGCTTTACTACAGAAACAAAGTTCATGAACAGGAAGTTTCTAAGCTTCATTAGATAGAAATCCATTGAAAACAAGTCTTAAATCTACACCAAATACATACATGCAGGTACTTGTGTACCCAGCCAGTTAAGGTCTGGAAAGTCCACATGGTCTCCTAAATCAATCATAGCAAGAATAAATCTCAAATTTCATGTATTTACAATGAAGTTTAAGAAAAACATTTCTAAAAAACATTTGAATAATTAATACATAGTTGAGAGAATCTCAAGCCATTCTGCAAACCGAAAAAAAAAATTATAAAATATTCATTTAGCTCTGCACACAACTCTTTTCCTTAACCCAAGGGGATTTATTCTTTTTAGGTGATTATCTTCTACCGTAGCTCTGCTATATTATAGCCTAAGTGAAACCATGTTTATAACTATAGATTGGTTTCCAGGAGTAGCTGTACTACAGCCATGATGTACTTAAAGAAACAAAACAACAACAAAACAGGGCAGGTGTTTGGACGACTCTATTCCACTACAACTGAGCTGACTGCCATTACCTGAGATCTGAAGATGAATTGCACCCTACATCCTCTTACTAAGAGGGTATTCTGAGTGAGGCACCACCTTCAAGGCAGTCGAGATACAGCGTGATTTCATTCTGTAAATATAGGAAAGACCTTGCTATTTTGCCCTTCAGAGCACTTTTGTGTATGGATGAAATATACTCCGCAAGCCTGCCAGGAAGCTTATATTCTTATGTGCCCCCCCCTTTTTTTTAAATCTGCTGGGCAGTGCAGAAATCTTGCACTGTAATAATGATTGTTCCTTATAACACAAATTAGCATTCTCTGTTTTTAAGACAAAAATCAGACAAGATCATAACATCTGTTTGCTGATGCAGTAGTAACCAATTACTGCACAGAAATATACAGGTTGAGAATAAACACCTTATGAATATTTGTTGTTTTGTTTTTTCTTAACATTACAGATTACATGTACTGTCATACTTTGTCTCCCTTTCCCACAGCAGACCCTTGCCCCCCTTCCCTTTTCTTTAAATGAACCGCTTCTTTATCATTGAATGGAGATGCAACTCTTCTCCAGAAATCTATGTAACAAAGAAATACTAGAATTTCTATTGAATGCAGAAAAATAACCATACAATGATATAGAGGCAGCCATAAAATTCATACATCAAAGTCAAGAGAAATCTTTGTATTCCACTGGTAATGCTTACAAGGTAAAGTGGCATGCAGATTTCTTATTTAATAAATTCCCACAGAAAATTAGTTTTTCACAGTGGGAAGAATTTCAAGGCTCGCCGCAATGAACAGGCAGGATCTAATCACTGTTCAGGCTTTGTAGATACACCAGGGCTTGCAGATATTTGAATGATCCAATTATTCTGTTGAGACACAATCACCTTACCTGCATACTAATCAAATAATATGCAACATGAAACAACTCTGATTTTTCTGGAAACTAGACTTATAAGGCTCCCTGGTTGACCTTCTGTCAATTACATTAATTTCAATTCTATTAGCTCATCTTTTGCCCAAAGGTGACGCATGCACAGATCTATAGGCAAAACTGCCTAAGTCAACTTTCTGCTCTACACAATGCAGAATAGTTGCTCAGTGATGTGAATGCAAGGCACGAGTTGTAAAACTGGCTTACAGTTGTACATTAAATAGCAATGCATTTTTCAGACAAGAAACCTCTTCAGAAACTGTATAGTTACATTCCATTAAAAAGAAAAGATTCTGTTTACTGAACGAAACACAATCCATTACTCAATTTTATACTTAGTGAATGGCAAATAAATAAGGATGGACATCGGCACAAGAGCATTTGTGCTATACCAGTATTTAGAGTGAGTATTGACTGTTGGGTTTCCCTTTTCTGAGGAGTCCTTTACATGAGGTAGTTTTATCATGTTCCATTCTTATTCTTTGTGATTGTAGATTCAGATTTCAGTAAGCATACTGATATGAATACTTTACTGACAGAATTCTGGATCACAGCCAGTAGACAGCTTTTTAATATTATATTTTCCAGATGTGTTTCATTACAAAAAAAAAAAAAGCTTATTGCAGAGGTTTTCTAACAGCTTTCTCCTCAAAATAACATCTTATGGAAGCCTTTTAAATATCTGTCTATTTCAGATAGTCATCTGTCATATTATTGTCTGGGATGGGGTTAATTTCCTTCCTATGGGCTCGCACTTTTACCTCTCTGATTCTCTCCCCCATCTCACCTCGGCTGGTTGGTGCTGAGACACCTGCAAGGTTAAACCACTACAACATCTCAGCTTGTAAAAGTCACCACCATTTTGTCAGAACATTTCTGATGCCCCAAAACCTAGCAACCTAAGCAAATTTGTAGAATTTTTTTTAGGCCTAACTAGTCTAGAGAAATGCTATTCAATTACTTTTTATTATTATTATTATTTTATTCCAGCTGTAACATTATTTACATCAAGTGCCTGCTTTTTTTAAAGCTGTATGACCTTATGTAATGCTGCACATAAGGAGGGAGAGGTGAATTACAAAGGACTTTGAAGTATCAAAATGCATCTCTGTGTCAAGCCGTTAATCTTGGAGCTCATCATTAACCAAAGTGACAGAATTAGTAGCTTGAGATGATGTGGTACAAACACATAACCAATACTATGAGTATGAAATATTACTCGTGATTAACAGGACTTCCTATATCATGCTTGTGACTTTACAGAAAACCCTCTGGTTTCTCTTTAAGCTCTCTCTTATATTGTCATTACCATTTTAACCTCTCCCACATGCAAGGGCAGCTGGACAGGCCAACAGTACTGCTCCTTTATGAAGTACGTGTGCGATACCACAACTGACTCTCACAAACTCCCTCACCAGGCCCACTCCCACACCTCTGGAATTCCTAACTTTTGACAATGTGGAGCTGCAAAACTCATCTTTATTACCTGCAGAGCTTCAACTCAAGCACTAGACAAGGCACTGTCATTTTCTTCAGTCTGTAATTACCGTAGCAGTAGTTGTTTTAAATACTCTAAAGCTCTTAAGGAGAATTTTGCTTCATTAAATGAGAGAGGTAAAAGACAGATGTTATGTTTCTATTTCATTTTTCATATAAAGGTGCTTGTTCAAGGTATTAAGAAAATAACTTCTCAAGAACAATAACGAGGTGAATTTCTACTCCTTTTTGTACTGTAAGCATCTTACAAGGAATAAAAAGAAAGAATCGTATAGATTCTCTGGAAGAATAGACTTTGTAGAATAATAATATGGAAGGAGCACAAAAGGAGGACAGAAGGATAAGATGCATGCACTGTCTTAGCAACAAAAGCACACTTTATTTATTTTTCAAGGCCATTAATAATGTGATTGTCCCCATGATGAGTTTCTCCAAAAAGAACAAGAAAAAAATAACAAATGGGGGAAAAGTGCTGAAGTACTGTGTATTTCAGGAATATAAGTTTCTTTTCTGAAAAGGAGAAAGTCTGGTAAAAGCTATATCAGTTTCTGCACCTGCACACTACCGTTTAAATAACTAAACAAACAAAACAGAATAGAAAAGGAAGAATTCTACCACCTCCTTGCATTGCACTGCTTATTACACCACACACAGAAATGCATTTCTTACAGAACTAAAGATGGTTCCAAATTTTATAACCATTATTATGAAATACAAAATAAATTTGTTTCCTGTATAAGATTCACTGATAAATTTCAACAGTTCTAATTGTGGTGGCTGTTGTACTAAATACTAGCTGAACAAACTACATTCTTAAAGTATCGTTATGTCTCTCAGAACGATCTACACGAATCTAGATATTGAGTGTCTAAAAAGAGAGGAGTCGGTTTTATGTATTTTTTCGACTTGTCTGAATAACCCCTTCCTTAAAATACCTACTTAACATCGCTTACCACTTTCCAACAACTTTTATGGCACAATATACTTAGCATTAAACATGAGGCATAGAAGAGGAAAAAAATAGTCTTTTGTGGGGGACATTGACTCAGCTACTCTACTGTCACCTTATAAAGCAAATAACTGTTCACTGGTCAAAGAAGTTACGGAGCCTAGTCCACTTAATATCTCAGTTTCTAGGAATTCTTCTTTCACATGGACTAAAGTTAAGTTTGGACCATTACAGTTAACAGAATCATGATAGGAGAACTAATTAAGCATCATCACGGATGAAAAAAAAAAAAAAAAACTGTTTCCTTGACTGTAGTAGGACAATTAGCTGTTCTACGCTAAAATAGTATTTCTAATATTTCTATAGCAACAGAAATCAGTTGACGACATAACCTAAAATTACATAGAGAAATCAGAAATGAAATTCTACACCTTGATCTGTGACTTCATAAACTGAAGTAAAACTACTTCCCACATCCTAACCCCAAATTTTCCAGCAAGTATTAAGTACTCAACAGTAACTTCAGTGACACTTCAAAAACTTAATTAATTAAATGTTAAATAATGAGCTCTAGCTATAAACATGACAGAATGTAAAGAAGGGACAATTAAAGTGTGCATAGACAAATCCATGTGGCAAAAGTAACAAATAAATATAAATTGATTTTTACCTCGCAAAAGAGACTGGAGATATTCCTAAAAAAGACAGTGTCTTTTTCATAAGTATAATAGAGAATTAATATTAATACAGATTTGTGAAATAAATATATTTTTAATGTGATAACTTGGGCTCTATCTTAATTATTCACAAAAGGTTTCACTGGACATTTCATGTTAGTCAAAGCTAACTTTAAAATAGACAATACTGAAGCAAAGGTTCTACTGTGAATTTTTAATTTAATTCACAGCGTTTATAGATTGCTCAATCATCTTTTATGGTCTGAGTGTAGCAAATAGATATTGTTTAACAATCATAGAGATTGTTTTGCCCCCCCCACCCTTTTTTCTAAAAAAAAGAGAAAAAAAAGTCCCTTTTGAATATTTTAGGTCCACAGAAAGAAATGTGTATGACCCACTGTGGATATATCATCAAATATCCCAGACCTTTCAGGTTAGCCACACAGACTGTCTAGGACATAATATTCTAGAAAATGCAGACAACTGAATACATGCTGTAATCGTATCTCCTCTGGTCCTGAATTGTTTCCACTGGGAAAGCAATTGCATTAACTGGTAACTTGTTCCATCTGTAGAGTCTTTTCAGTTTCTATAAGCAATTTATTGAAACAGTCACCGCACAGTAACATGAATTACCAGAATGAAAATACTGATCCTTTTCCAGGCTTGAGCAAACACTTAGTGGCTTAAGCATCAATGTCTGATGCACCCGTACCCTGCAGCCCTAAACATCAGCAGGGTGGATTGATTTAACTAAAAAAAAAAAAAAAAAAATCCACCCATATAATACACTATAACACTGCAAATAATTTTATTATTACTACTTGCTTGCTGAAATAAATATCAGAGGCAATGTTCTTTTCTTTCTTATTTTAATTTCACCCCCTCAATTGCCCTGAAATTGCATTACATGGGGAAATAAATATATATTAAAAAAAAAAAATTGCACAATTTTTATTTCTGTGAATACAATAGCTACTGCTATTTCTCCCAATAGCTGCCTGAAACTGATATTTTCAATCTAGTCTGGTCTGAATATTGATGTACATTTACAAGCTGCGTCACCCATACCAACAAGCACTTGAGTGGCCTGAAACAGTGCCTGAGGTTTTTAACCCTAGAGAAAAACACATTCACAATGAACAACACAGTCCTAACGTGGACTCTTGGGTGAATATTTCTTGATGAAAAGGAAGACAATAACTTTACAAATGTTTTCTGAATAATAATCCAAAACTTCGTGAGTCACCATAGAGGAAAACTTGCCATAGATACCTGTGAAATATCTACACGTCATCAGTTTTCAACCACATAAATGGAACCTTGTTCTCAATCAGTGATTTACCCAGCTGATACCAGGGAAATTTCAAAGATGAGGGTAAAAATGACAACTGGCTGGCTTGTTTAAGTTTTCTGAGTTAAAGGCCAATTCCCTCCAACACTAGTCATGTAGCATTTCTACCAGGAGGCTGGATGATTTCTGCTCTCATTCCAAACTTTTATTGACTGCTTCTTTAACCTACCTAAAGCAGAGAGCCGAGCTGTCTTCCCCTCTTCTGGAGAGCTAAGGGATGAGGACTCTAGGAAACTCACTCTTCAGGGACTCTACAGGGCTAGCCTATAGAGGCTAAGACCTGGAAAATGAATTCTCATTCTCTAGATTCGTTACAGGGAAAAAAAAAAAAGAAAAAAAAAAGTTATTTTTCCATGTCATGGTAAGACCTGGCTCAAATCCTGAATTTTGGTCTGATGAGACTAATAGCATAGTCATGTAGTCACAGGCAGGCAAGCAAGTCATTAGAGGAAAGCAACTAACAACTACCACCACTATTCCCCACCTAAGACCGGAGCCTGACTGGAATTCACCTCC
Source organism: Cygnus atratus (assembly GCF_013377495.2). Taxonomy (NCBI): domain Eukaryota; kingdom Metazoa; phylum Chordata; class Aves; order Anseriformes; family Anatidae; genus Cygnus; species Cygnus atratus. The sequence continues at coordinate 15,785,066 of NC_066376.1, forward strand.
ACTCCTGTAAGGCAGGCTCACAAACCAGCTGAGGAAATTTGCAGTCTCCTAAACCAGCAGGTGCCTGCGGACTGGGCACGATATGCAGTGAGAGCTCTTAACAACTTTGCCACTCAGCTGATGCCAGAACATGACTCACAGCTATGGAGGAAAACTCCACTGGCTTTTGCTTTTTCTGCTTCATCTTTGCTCCTGCAATCCAGACCACAGCATTAGGTGACAGCATGATTAAGAATTCTCCTTTCTACGAAAGGACAAGAGATAGTTGCAAACCCATTCACTGCTTGGAGATTAGACCTCTTGCCATCAGTGGCGTACGTGTGTGCCTATACATACAACACCTGGCGTGAACAACATCATCAGTTTCTGCAGAATCAAAGAGCACCGCAAAATTTCTTAGCAATACAGACAAATTCTATTTTGCAGTTGTGGCAGCTTGACTTCATCAAACATTATTTTTCTCCCAGAAAAGCCAGTATGGATAAGCTATCTGTCTCTGGTGAATATGACGGTGCTGGTGCCTGTGTGTGCCTCTCAGCATCCTTGCCCATGTGAAATGCAGGCTTCTCCGCAACATTTTGATAGCAAAAGCCAAGCAGTGAGGGAAGTGTGGGCTGTCAGCAGCATCTGCCAGCCATCCCTGCATCACCTCACACCTTACTTGTGAGTTACCAAGCCTGGCTATTAGCTCATGGCTGTAGAGCTGCTTTGCTGTCACTGCAGGGTGAAGGAAATTGAGGCAGGGAGCCACAGCTGCTGCTGACAGATGCAGCAAAGTTCTGTTGTGTCTGAGATTAGGATTCCACTGCCCTTGTCAGTTTGCAGGCCTTGGAAACTACTTGTTTGCTCGTGCCTAAACCTGGTCTTCATTTTAAGTTTCCCTGAAGGCCATTGTAGCTCATTTAAAACATTAAATAAAGAGTTGGGTTTGGTCTAGGAGAGGTGGCCCTACTGCATGACTGAAAAAGTAAAATGAACTACTGGAAACTGAATATTCGCTAATGAATTTCCTTCTAACAGGTATCGATTAAAAGCAAACATCAACAACAGGATCCCAAGCTGTCCTCAATTTCATCAGGGAAATGGTCAGTGCAAACTACTGACTCAAAAGATAAATATTTAAAATAAAAATACGAACATCAGTCCAGAGAAACGTGTATTGGCAAATCCAATTAAATAAAACCCTAGGACAGGTTTTATAGTAATGATATCCCAAAAGCATTTATGTGTAGTTCTGCATTAAATCAGATTGATACAGGAATTACTTTTAACCAATTTTTGAGAGATCTAAGCAATACACCATTGGTTAAGTACAAAGAAAATAACATCATTCCCTATGAACAGAGGGCGAAGCAGTTACTTCAGCATACCGTGCTGATGACTACACAGGTACGTGGGCTCCATTAGGGGTGACCAGAGCCTTCCTCATCGGTGGCATGGAAGACAAGGAGAGTAACCTGCTAAACCTACTGATGACCTGAAAAGCTTCACAGCCACTTGGGGGACTTCTTGATTTTCTGACTGCTTGCAGAGTTTTGTTCTTTATCCTACTGTTCCTACTAGGTGCCTGAGAGATTGTAAACCAGACCAATAATCTGAAGGAAAATAACTCCAATGAAAAGCAGTATTCTATAGGAAAAGCACTTCTGGATTTCTTATTTATTCCCCCAACCAAATTCTCATTCTTTTTTGGGACCATGATCTCCAGGGAGAACGATGCAGCAAGGATCATTCAACAGGAATAAATCATTAAAACACCTCACTTCCCAATCCACTTTTATTCTCCAAATGAATTATCAAATCTTTAAGAAATACCACAAATTAGAATAGCAGACTATTTTTTTTAAAGTAATTATTTCCATTTCATTCATTTCAAGTGCCATCATTAACCTGAGCATGTTGACACTTGCTTTTGCGAACTGCATGACTTTTAACCTGACAGTGGCCGTCCAGATGCTGCAAAAACCTCTTTGCCTTCAGAAATGACAACCAAAGTGCCACTTAACACCAAGCACCCTGACCACATATTTAACTATGTTCTACTATACGCTAGCTGACAACCTTACAAGCATAGGAATATTTACCCATGAAGAACACCATCAAATTAAATTACTGTGCTAACAAGAGCAAAACAAAAAATATTTAGAAAAATAAAAAGCAGTGGGATTATCTAATTAAAATTATTCTGACTTGCTTCATTAAAAAAAAAAAAAAAAAAACATTTTTAAAGAATGCCACCATGTAGAACCTTACCTAGTCCACGTGAATTTATTAGCTTTAAGCTTTAACCCCAGAACTGTCAGCAGTGATAGGAAAAATTATGTTCAAGGTTTTGTAGCAAGAAGTGATTAAATGCATTTACAAAGCGAGGACATCAGTTCCCAACTTACCTAACATCAATTAAAGAAGGCCAAATTAAATCGATGTTCTAATTCCACAAAATTAATGGCAACTTTTTTTTAATAGATGTAACAACATTTCCCTAAGGTCCTGTAATAAATTCTTATCACAGCAACTCATGTTGAAAGTAAATAGGTACCTATCCATGAAAATCCAATGTTTAAAGTCAGCTATGGGCACAATAACAATAAGGTTTCTAGTGGCTTTCTGTCCATGTTCTTGTTCTGGGTTTGTTGTTTCAGACATCTCTACTTTTAAACCCTAGGAAAGCATGAAGGAAAAAAATCTTGCTCATTATAGAAATATTCATTTTTCATCTTAGTTCATTTTAAATAGAGCATTCCACCGGACTCATGGGATGAGGAGCTAATTAAGGTCACTTGTAATTACTTTTAATCAGAATGTAATCATATGTCTTCACTTAACAACATTTCATAAAAGGAAAAAGGGATTTATATATATATATATATATATATATATATATATATATATATTTTTAAGAGTTTGGTGATATAATTCAAACACTTCAATTTTCCACATCATCAGTCCTGCCCAGGAACATGTGACTGATGGAACTGGTATATGCCTGTCAGTCAGGAGGGCAGAATCAGAACACAGAGTAAATATGGGTGAAAAATTGTGAAGCACCTTAAAATTTTGCCATGAACTGAATGTGAACATTATAATATAGCTGAATCCAAATTCTTCTAAAAAATCTTTAAAAAAAAAAAAAAAAAACAAAACATGCAGACAGGACCAGAAACTGTTGTGATTGTTTCTGAACACTTGGAACTATTTTAATACTGTTTGGTTTTTTTGAAATATAAAGAAATATTTGTAGAAATATATGTAATTGTATCTTCCCTAAAAGCCCAGTTGCCATTTGGCTAGAATTATGAATTTAAAGATAGTGCTAAACTGCATAAAAAATCTATATCCATAATTTCGAGAACAAATTTGGAAACTTCACCTACCTTACATCAGGTCACACAACACTATTAAAATTCCAGCAGCCAAGCCCATAGTCCTACTAACACAGGATTGCTGAGGTTATGTTTAACCCCTGGCAACTATGTGTGCAAACAAATCAGGTAAAAACACATTTCAAAATTCAGCTTGAACTCTGGGCTGAGAATTGGCACCTGAAGCTTAGCTATACGAAAGGCTACACCTGTGCAATCCCTTCTGCTCACAAACTTATCACAGCTCTTGGTGATAAGGAATTAAATGCCAAATCACCTGTGGGAAAAGCAGCTCAATTACCATCTCATCTGGTTCCTAATCTTTCACATTCTCTTCACCATAAAGCACTTCTAATAATCAGAAGTGACAGATTTGACTATTCCGTATCTCTTCTTTAATTTGGTATTTGAAACATTCACTAAAGAACCATAAACATAAGAGTCTTCTACCTCTCCTTCAGTTTTTGTAGCTTCTCTCCTAAAATACTGTCCCAAGCAGTACAGAATCATAAATAAATTCACCTCTATAACAAGGGAGGAAATACATATCAAAGACTTTAACAGAGACAGGAATAAATTGGTTTGCCTGTTTGGTTTGGCTTTCAGCTAATATTAGGCTAGGCCTTTATCTGCATATGATTCTCTTCTGAAAAGTAGACTTCAAAACTAACTTGCAAATGGCATTCATTTGGCTTCTTGGGTTAAGTCAATGCAAGACATTAAAGCAAACATGAAAGGGAAAGCAAACATTTCAATATAGCAGTCCAAAGAAAGAGAAAAAAGAAAAAAAAAAAAAACAACCCACCTTACCAGTCTGCCTATTCACTGTTGCAGTAAGCATTGCTTACAAGGAAAGCTTGTTTTTTAGGATGAACAACACCTTTCCAAATCCTCCTAGTGAGGGAAATAAATCCCAAAACAAAACACTGCTTGGCACTTTATCTTCTTCTTTGTGACTTCGCTTACGGAAAAGGTACAACCTCCTTGTTTCCCCTAAACAGGAGAATGCAGTAGTCTGTAACTTCTGCAACCAACGGTTTGCTCAATGTGCTGATGGAAAACTGCATTGCTTTGGCACTTCAGGGATCTTTGGGTTCTCCAAACTATTCACACTTTGTTCAGAAACGTTTGTGAGAATACTTATTTTGCCCATTTCATGCACCATGTTAAGTAACAGTACACGGCTTAATTAAGAGCAAATACGATCCTCTCTAAAATCATATGTTTTTCACATAACATAGGTTTTAACAAAATCTCAGGTAGTCTAGTGATCCTTTAAAACACAGCTCACTCTTTCAGTGATTTGACAGGTGTATTTCTGTGTTTATCAAGTCCTGCCTTACTTCCAGTATCAGTGGACCTGATCTTTTACCTGTACAAAGTATATACCGAAAGTACTCGTGTTTATGTACATCCATACACCTAGAAGCCATCACTATTACTTTAACCTCAGCTCACAGACAACAAATGAGAAAACTGATCACATTTAATACTTAACAGATCTTAGATGACTGAGAAACTGACCGAGACCAGAAAGGGATACATTGCAGTGCTTCTATCTATTACATTAACTAAAGCATTAAGTTATACAACTACATAACTGCCGAAAAAATATTTTTTGGCCAGACTCTGCAGTCCCTAAGCCAACGGAACTTTTGCCTGCTTAACAATGAGTTGTGCTGGGATGGATAACTAGCAATTTAGAGTCTTTAAGCTTCTGCCACCTTCTACCTAAGATCAAACTCACTGCTGTTAAAAACTGGCTCCATTAAATTTTATGAAGCTCTGACAATTTACATAGTAGAGAACTTGCCCTGTGGTTTATTTAAAGGTTATAAGCTTTGCCTCTGAAGACTGCAATTCCAGGGAGAATTCAGCTAGTCTTTGATTTATACAGCTGCCTGTGTCAGCCAAAAGGTCTTTTCTTTAGACTATCAATTAAATAGAGCCATGCTAGAAAAGGCATTTTTATATCATGTTTTACATTGTACCTATAAAATTCCACCTTTTTCCCCCACCGTTATGATTTTTGCTCAATATTGAGAAAAAATATGAAAACTTTTTTTTTTTTATAGAATACAATGAAAAGAAAGGTCTTTATCCCGTCTACTTCCAGTAACAGAATTTCCAGTGTACACTGTCAGTGTATAACCTGATTAACTAACAGTAACCTTGATAACCGGATTTAGAATAGTTAGTCAGAAGAAAGGGCCAGACTTTACAGACTCCTCTGCTACTTCTATGAAATCTTTGGCAGAACTGCTGGATCAGTTATTGATCCTTTATTACAGACTGCAAGAGATTTCAGTTGGAGGAGTCAACATAGCTTTCTCCTACTTCACTTGCCTGAGTGGATTGCAGCAAAAGTAAGCACCAGCCCCAAATTTGAGTCTTCTCAGTGATATCCAGGGCAATACAAAGTTTGCTCAGAGAGCAGTCCCCCCCAGATTTCACTAGGTCTGAAGATGAAAGAAAACATTTATAAGCATCAGAAAAAAATTTACTTCGCAAGGGGTGTCTTCTTATTTTAAATAACCAATGGTAAATACTAATGCATTTTCATTTAAAACTTCCTTTTGAGATTTTCTGTGGATTACACTTTGTTATGTATTTTATAAACATTATGATTGTTGCCAGTCATTTTTCACAGCATATGGCCAGGAGATGCATACAATTTTAATAGGTAGAGCATGCCTTCTTAACATTAATCCTTGCAGAAGGAAGAGGTTTATCTTCAAACAAAGATCTGCTTAAAGATGTTTCTGACAGCTGAGGAATTTATCTCCAACTCCTATTGCCTGTGGTGTGCCACATTACTATTTTTCCCATAGCAACATGCAAGAAGCAAACTAAGATTTCATATACATAATATGGAGATAAAAAATGACCTTATTTCCATGTCCATGTGATAAATGGAATGAAAGTTCAGTGAACACATATTTGCACATTAATTGAACTGCATGAGTCTGTCCTGTTCAATCAAGTCACTAGCATATGTACTGCAGAAAACATTTCCCCAAGAATCATTAAACCAACTTTATCGCTCAAACACATAACACTTTTTCACCTATTTATCTTCTTGCCTTGCCAAGATAGAAAAAAAAAGTTACCTCTGAGTTTTCATATGATTGAAAACACATACACATGAATTTAGATATTACTGCTTCACATTAATATGACAAGAATATGAACTGTCACCCTTTGGTTTAATAACCACAGAACAAAAGCATTTGATCAACTTTTGTAGCTTATAAATATTTAGGAGACATTTGAGCTTTGAGAATATTAAGTTTTCCCTCAGAAATCAAGTTTCCTTTGGTTGATTTAATCATCAAGATCAATATGACATATCTACAGTTCTGACAGCATGATACTCTTGAAATTCTCAACAAAAGGACTGAGGAAAGTGTGATTAGTAGGGCATCTTTAAAATCTTTATCAAAACATGTTAGTATTCTTGTACGCACAGTGAAAATTTACAGCATTCAGCAAGGAGACACTGAAGTAACCTAAGAAACAGAGACAATAAACAAAGTGCATTTTCATGTCAATTCTTCAGCAAGGCTAGCTTATAATCCTTTCAGTTGCCACCAAATTACTGATGAATATTGCTGAAACATATTCTGGAGCCACATTTTAATAGGTGAAGATCAGTTCTAAAAATGTACATATATATATATATATATATACATGGAAGTATATATGTATGTGTATATATGTATACATAGTGTATATATATGTGTGTACATAAATATACACAGTATGTATGTACATATAAATATATACACACAGACAGGTTGTCTTTTTATTATTATTATTAAATCTAATAAACTTCAGAAGCCTTTGTGGATGTCCCATCCAAACAAACCCTGTTAATTTTTCAGTCTTGAACAGGGGTGTCAGAGGGGGATGGATGGGAAAACAGGTCACTCACATGTATCCCTTCTCTGCTTCCAATCTAGATGTGGAGAACAAAGTTCAGTTTCAGAGTTCCTGGTCTATATTAATATAAACAGTTTTGTCAGAAATTGTGTAGATCTGTATAAGAAAGAACACTTCCCCTACAATAGCACACTTTCCAAAGCACGATGAAATACCAGTCCAAACAAAAAGCCAGATTTACGTCACGCTATGTACCGTAAGCAGATTTAGAGCCCTGAGCAAAAGGACCGAGTAGTATTGGAGTGACAAAAGGCCAAAGAGAAGCCTAGGTCAATTTCACAAAACAGATCTCGAAAGGCAGAGGCTCTTAAAATAAAATAAATCTAAACAAATAATTAGAAGACTGCTTCCAGGGATAGAAAGTGTATTAGGGAAGACTGTGCATCTTTAAATGAAGTGAAGTCAAATGAGTGACATAATCTACTGAAATTTTTTTGTATACACATTAAAAAAAATCCTTGTCTGAAACCTGCAGAGGTTATGGATTCTCAGCTACCAGAACCACACATAAGAATCCACACAGCACGATAATAATAAAGATCTCAGTCAACAAATATTGCAATCTCCTTTTGCAGTCACTCTCCTAAGAGCACCGTAAACTACTTGGGTACATCCTCACACTGTGCTGGTACAGCTGAAAAAAGGCAACGTTAAGAGCTTACGAGACCGGAGCTTTTGTCACTGGAACTGCAGACGTGAGGGAAGACAATTTACATGAGCAAGTCTTTGGCAAATTAGATGACAGATAACACCTAGTATTTATTTAAAGAAATACAAAAATGAAGGCTAAAGTCCCAATTATATCTTTTATAAATGCTCTTTTTCATAATTTCTTATCAGTAAATTATTAGTAAACTGGATATGTCTACAGTGATGTATTGCAAGATTTAATGTATTTGTTTTATGAAAGTTTGTAATTTCCATTCATTTTCTTATGTTGAACTATTTGCTTTCCAATGGTAGAAGCTTTTACTTATATCAGTAAAGAAGCCGTCAAACCATAAATCATAGCCTACAGTTCTGACATCATTTATTTTCATAGCATTATGCATGCCAAGCTTTTGACTACTCAAGATCAAAAGAGTTGCTCTCCAGGCTCGTATTTCACTACAGGTCTCATATTTTATGCAGCGAATTAGACTTTACAGCAGCAGCTACAGAGAGACGGTCTCTCACTGCACAGGTTAAAATTACTGTAGAGGATTTCACATTGAAAGAGAATGATCCTATAAATTCATACTCAAGTTAAAAAAATGAATGAGAACTTTCTACAATTCCTTCCCATCCATTTTGTACGGCTTTTATACATATATATATGTAACTAACATGGCTAAACCTTTAAACTGTTAAAGGTAGTCAGGATTCTGCCTTTGATAAGAGAAGTTGGATGGAACCTAGCAACTGCAGCGAAGGCAGGTATTTCAAGTGTTCAGAGGGGGATGCACTCAAATCACGTTCAAAGGTCACCTACCAGGTATGCACTGCCATGAATTTCTTTTCTGACACATTTGGAATGCCCATATTAACTTGTCAAGATAATTGCTACAGCTGGGAGCTCCCACGACTGGCAACTGAGAGTTTATTAGGTATCTGAAGGCATAGGTATGTGCTCAGCAGGATTTATATGTGACATTGAGTCAGCTGCAGACACCTTTCAGTGGGAGTTCAGACCCTTACTCAGCTTGCATGCTTGTAAAATACTTTTCATTGGAAATTGCTTGCAAGTAAACACTAAAATCACAACTTCTGGATTTGTAACTGTACAGTTCTAAAAACATGACAAGTAAAATTGACCTTGACACATAATTCATGGAAGTTACACTTAAAATTATTAATATTCTAAGTAACAGTATAACAATGCAACCAACTAATAATTGATTGCAATGATATGTAGGTAAATATTTTACTAGTGATACGGTCCTGTTCATACACAACTTGCAACAGCTTATGACAGTCAAATTGGCGGGATTTCAACAGGTCAAGCAAAAAGGACCTCTTACTGTAATCCTCTTTATAAATTCTAAAAACTAAAAAGTTGATTCAATCCTTATAATAATCATCATTATGATAATATGGAAAGCGTTGGGCCGCACTTTTATAGAAATTGCTACTGCTCTTTAAAATGCAAGTATCTTCTTGCTCTAAATAATTTAAAGTTGTATACATTAAAATCAATACTAATAGCAATTTTTCTCATCTGTTTTCTTATTCATCAAGACTGATCATGCAATGCTTCATTCCTTTTTAAGGAAGGGGGAGTATACAGCTGGCTAGGAATAACACTGCATAGGTTCAATCAAATGCCTTGACTGATGCAAAGTATTGATGCACCAGGAAAAGGAGAGGCTATAATCCATTAATTCATTCTGAAAAAACAATCAGAATATAGAAATGGAAATGTCTTGTGTCCTGGGCATGTACTTACCCTGCTGTGGTGGCAGAGTAGGTCCTTGCGTGTACTTTGGAGAAGAAAGCAGTGCATAGGAAGACTAAATGAAATATGTTTTTATCTATCATCAATTTTTAATACAACACCTGCAATTTACTCTAAGAGCATCCGACCAACTATTCATGTTTCCCCAAAGCAAGTTTCCATTGATATGACAGTTTTCCCAAAGAAATTAATCAAAAAGACAACAGGATTTTAAAATTACTCACATAGCAGCAAAAAGAATAATAAGACTGCTAGGTACAGAGCCCACGGCAAACTACTGAAACAACTACAGTAGAAATATTTGGGAAGATCAACGTCTTCTTAGAAAGTTCTCCTATCTGTTTCCATATACTCTTTTACTGACTTCATTTGAAAAATGATTTTTTGGCAGCAAAATTAGGAAAAACAGATAGTATGGTCCTGATGGCAGTAGAATCCTGCGGTTCTGCTACTGACTTGCTATGCTTTTCTTCCTTCCTCTCAAGCTGTTTTGCGCCTAAACTACAAAAGTGTGTAAGAGCTTTTTACACATGGACTATGTAACACGTGCCTGTACATAACCTGAATGACTAGGATTCCAGCTAAGGCCTCTAGGTACTAGTGTAATGCAAACAATTATATCAGCAACCAGAAATGCTCTGAATGGCTTTCAGACCGTATCTGCTCAGGACACCTTAACATGCATCACTCACATCATTCATACAAACGTATTTCCACAGCACAAGCACACATGATTTTCATAAACATTTTCTGAACAAAAAATAAATGATACCATTGTCAGTCCTGTCAGAGGATTTTTCTCCACTCCCCACCCCACACACAGAGCAGCAAAAGGGCGACTGAATTGTAATACATTTATTGGCCTTTTCAGAAACAAGCTGCTCACTAGGCCTGACCTATTCGTTCAATATAAGGAACGTAGGGGGCTTAACAATGACATTTCTGGATAATCAAGGACCTTATGGCAGTATAAATCAGCCACAGTTTTTTGTTGTTGTTGTTGTTTTCTTTTTTCTTTTTTCTTTTTTCTTTTTTCTTTTTTTTTTTTTGTTAGAGCTATATTCTCTGGCTTGCTATTTTAAGGTTTTCTTTACACTCTGATTTAATAACCTCCTTAGCTTTGAACTGATTTTGATTTCCATTTTTATTGAGACATATTGGCAGTCTTTTCTTTATGAGAATAAAAAAAGGCTACCTTGACATTACTCATATAAAAGTACCCAGAGAACTTATGTGCAATTATACTAAATTTATATTTCAACCGTGACATGACCTCTGAATTCTCCAAAGATGGCCTTGAACTACATATACACAAAGTATTATTTTTTAAGATGCTTCTAGCTTGCATATTTACAAGACCAGGAAGCTAAAAGACAGCATGGGCAGATTTGGCAATTATCCACGGAAGGTTTCACTGCCTACAGTTTTGACTCTGTCACTACTGGTTGCCCCTTTGTGTTTAAAGACAGAATAAAAGTTTTTGGAGTACTTGACACCTTCCAGACCTAGGCATTTTTCTACAGTTTCTCTGTGCAAGCAATGGGAAGGGAGGAAGGAAGGGAGGAAGGGAAGAAGGGAGGGAAGAAGGGAGGAAGGGAGGAAGGGATTTGTATCTTCCTAAAATATTCAAAAGGAATGCAAACATGCTAAGTTTTCACTCGTACTTCATAAAAAATTCATTAAGGGAACCCAGTTATGTCAACTAAGAAGAAAAAGAAGAATCAAATTTCCAGGCTATTTGGATCAACAGCTCAAGAACTACCAAATAGCAGCTCTAATAAAATATTTTAGAAAGCAAACATATGTACTTTTTTATTTAAAAAGCAAAGCAGACATCTTGCACCAGAAGCACTATACTGAGTTTTTCTCAGTAGTGAAGAACTGAGGAGCTTAAATGAGCTCCTCCTTAATGAGACCTAAAGCAAAAGCAAGCCACAACAAGTTTACTGTCTCATGTATCTCTCAGCACTGTTCATAAAGACCGAAGAGTAAAAAATAAAAAATAAAAATCAGGCAAAATAGTAGGTCACCATTCTTGAGGAAATGTCCCATATGTTATCCATACGAAGAGATATTTAAAGCATGTCAGCCTCAACAAAATACACCAAAATTGTACTATGTTCTGCACAGCATGCAGTGCACTTATGTGGGTCCCAGGAAGAAATCTTGGGAAGTTTGCTATTGTGTCAAAGGTGTCATTTCACTCAAGTTGCAAATTGTCTCTAATACAAATATTCAACAACCACTTCCGCATGCTTAGTACTCTTAGTTGTTATTATTCTGAGTTATTCCACTGAATGCATTAGGACAATTTACAAACAGCATTACTGCCCTTATTCAGGAAAGCACTTCATTATGCTTTACCTTCAATAAGCACTTTCCAGAAGAAAAGGAAACTTTGGCATTTCTTAGAAATACTTTTATGAGAAGGAGAAACAGTGTCTAATGAAAACTTCTTGAAGATCGGTGCCTGTCAAGTCAGCTAGTCTGCAGCACAAAGGCCAGTTAATAACCTTTTTAATAGAAAAACTACATGTTAATTCTCTTAAAGTTTTCAAATGATGAAAGCACAAACAAACAAACATAACTCAGGAACTTGTAATGTGTCTAGAATTGTACATATGCAAAAGAAAAAAAAATGGGGGGGAATATTTTACAAATACATGAGAAAACAGCATTTAGGAGGGAAAAAAATAAAAGATAGTAGTGCTTACACAATGACACACCTAAGCCCAAAAAAATCCAAATACAATACAAGAAACTGAAGGAGATAATTTGTTAGTGGACCCTACTGATACAAAACCAACAGGCATTTAAACCAATGCCACAGTGAAAAATCAGGTGCAAACCTACTCCTGAAATGCTCTGAGATAAGACAAGCATGCAACTGAATCAGACCAGCAAGGTTAAACACTAACATAACTTAATCTAAATACAAATGAATTTTTATTCTTTTACAGTACATAAGTGAACTTGTGTCCTCGCACTTCAAGGTAACCAGCCCAGTTTATCTAGTGTCTTTAATAATGCAATTTAATTTACCACAGTGTCATATTAAAAATTTATTTGACTAGGGCTGTTGGAGTAACCTAGACATTTTGTTATACTTAATTGTTAGATTTGGAATTCATTGCAAATACCCTACTGTGACTCCAAGACCAGATTCATATAGAAAAATTCTGAGCTTCTAATTGACATAAATTTAAATGAGTCAGTAACTGTGCACTGAATAAAAATACCAGTCACTAAAAGTGACTTACTCAGCAATGATGTTCAAAAGAGACAAATGCAGTGTAACAAACATCAGTGGTCACAATGGACTGCCATTTTTGCTTTAGCAAACAGCTATCCAAGATAAACTCATAATAATCATAATTATTAGAGTTATTCCACGTTACCTCTAAGAACAGTATAAGACACATTAATACCATATAAAGTATATGAAAGATACTTTTAAGAATACTGATAAGAAAGATGCTGAGAAGAAAGATGGAGAGAGACTTTTCACATGGACAGAAAAGGAGGAATGTTTTTAAACTGAAAGAGGGTAAATTTAGACTAGATGCAAGGAAGAAATTCTACTGTATTAGGGTGGTGAGACACTGGAACGGGTTGCCCAGAGAAGCTGTGGATGCCCCATTCCTGGAACCTTTTTTTTTTTCTTTCATTAAAGAAATTATTTCATTTCATTGCTCTTCATGAGTATTTTTTAGCATTAGCAGCTATTTTTCCTTTCCAAGACTAACCTTACTGAAAGTCATCACATCCATTCTTTGCTGTCATTCCATTAGGCTTAACTGTCACACTGTTAGTGTCCCCTCACAAGAAAGTCTTTCTACTGACAAATTCAGTAGAGACTCACTCTATTTACTACTTTTTTAATTACATCTTTCTTGGCAGCAAATGACTAGAAACATACATTGTAGAGGATATACCCCAAACCTAAATTTAAAAAAAAAAAAAAAAAAGAAGTTGGAGTGGAGCTTCCTGATTCTATCATAGATCCTACTCTAAGCCATCTTTTAGAGGGGCCTATCTATCAGCTATGTTTAGTACTGTGACTATAACTGAACAACATGACTATTCCAACCAAGGACTCTCTATTGCCTTGCAATGTAGTTAAATACTCTTCCATTTTGATAATTCACCTTATATGCCCAAAGACTGTATTTGTCTTTTATACAGTTATATCTTCCTGTTTCTCTGTAGTCATGCAGTGGTCAACTGGATTACTAGACATATTATTATGTCCAGATCTTTCTTCACCAGGTTATTATCTCATAAATCCTTGCTCCATGATTGAATTCTTGTTAATTCCTAGAAATATGACTTTTTACTTGTTATTACTAACATTAATTCACTTCTCTTTTTCCTACCTGTGAGAGCATCCATCTCCTCCTGGATAACATACCAGGCTCTTCTATACTAGCAATTCCTTAAAGCTTTTTTTTTTTTTTTTAACAAATGTCATTAAATCACTGTTATTCCAAGTGTACTAACGAAAAATTATTAGATGAAATGAAAAATCACTCAATAAAGCTGTGACAATATAGTGAAACTGCTACAAAAAGCATTATTTTGAACAATGCAACACTATCCTTTCACTTGTATAGCAAAGAAGGTTACCATGCAGTTACACCAGTTATGTTACTGATATAGTCACCAGGTCTAGCTATAGAGTTGAGAGGCTAGACATAGTGGTATAAACATATTCTGTGGTATTTCTGAAATTTCTGTAAAGTGATTTTCATACCAGAGGAACTACTATCTATATAAGAGTATACTCATCACCATATAAATGGAGACGGAGATCGAGTGTTTCTATTTAAAATAATGGCATTCCTCAAGCTAATGTTTAATTAATAAATAGTAAAACACATTCATTTTGTGTTATAGGTGAAATAACTCGCATTAAATTAATAAACTGACTGTTGTTAGTCTGTTAAGACAATTATCTACAAGATTTAACAGATTTTTATTTATGTATCTTTATGCAGAGCATTACTGTTCTGTAAGACTGATTTCTTCTTTCCCCCAGCCTTGCTCCCCTCCCTCAGTTCCTGAAAATTAATAATTTCTAGACCAGCAGCTGTAACTTCTGCCATACTTAAAAAGTAAGCAAATGAAGACACGAGAGTACAATAATGTACATGGCTAGTAAAGAATAGCAGTTTGGAACTTACTCTTTGCTGTAGGCTTTTCCAAAAACTGTATGTCACAGTGTGATTTCTCAATTAAATCCTCTGGGAACGTACTGCCAGATATCCTGCTCCTTAAGCAGAACACACACTGAGATCTGTAGCCAAGGCACCTGAAACACAAAAGCACTTTATTCATCCCCATCCTGGGCAATCTCGAAGGAAGCACTTATAATTGTATCTGGAATACCGATGGTTACCCGACTTTTAGCCTAAACAGGAGGTACAGTGCCAAAGTCTCATGCTGGTTTATTATATTGGAAGTACTTATAAGTGCTTTTTAACCTAAACATCTGAATAATATCAAAGATCTTTATTAAGTAGCTGGAACAGCTCTTTTTATTTTTATTTTTTATTTTTTGGCAGCTATGCACTTGCATTATTATATTTTTAAGCTCCCTCCCTCCCCTGCCTTAGCTTTCTAACACGTCAGGCTCATTGTTACAGACAAGCTGGGGAAGGAGCCAAGCCTTAGAGAGGAGAGGAAAGCGAAGTGGAGTGTAAACAATGTGCCTGTCGCAGCTACTTGATCTTGCTTTATAAGGCTGGTGGCTTTCTTTGAAGATCATTCTACCTGCCATAGCTTATTGTTCTTACCCATGATTTGTATTAAATGTAACATTCTTTTACTTTCTCTTGCTGCATCCCTGACATTTTTGTACTACTTAATAATGCAGCAATTTCAGCAAGAGAAATCACACGTTGGGTGAGGGACTCCTGTCTTTCTCACAATAATCCCTCTGTGACACACAAAACATGGTCATATGTCATTTTCCCAGGGAAGCAGGGTTGTTTTTGTGTGTCTGTGTGCGTGCGCTAGAAGCTATGCATGGAGTGACAAAAACATCATTAAAATGGCTTTTTTGCTACTCATGAAAGTTGTACACACTTCAGAACTTCCCATTCTACAAAAGGAATCCCGTGAATACTGATGAAAATGTATATACAGTGATAACATTGCAAATACAATAAAAAGTCTTTTAAACTATTTTTGGTTGGTTGGTTGATTTTTAGCATTTATAAAGGTCTTTATCTTAGGCTGTCTGAACAAGCGTGCATACACAGTTCTGTTTCTCCAGAATTAGTTAAAAGACTATTATTTGCCATTCAAAAAGAGCATTTAGATTGTTGTTATGTGTTATTTATCTCAAGTCGATACATTATCACAAAAGAATCACAGATTCTCAGAAGGGCTGAGGTTGGAAGGCACCTCTGGAAGTCATCTTGTCCAATGCCCCACTCAAGCAGGGCCACCTGCAGACAGTTGCCCAGAGCAATGCCCATGACCAGACCTCTTTTGAATACCTCCACGATGGGAGACTCCATAAACTGACCAAACGGATATTCCATACTCTATGACAACATGCTCAGAAATAAAACAGGAGGGAGTTCGCTGGGGGGGCTGCCATTGCTTGGGGACTAGCAGGGCATCAGTTCACTGGTTGTGAGCAATTGCATCACTTGTTTTTTTTCTTTTTCCTTTGGTTGTGGGTTGGGTTTTTTGTTGTTTTTGTTTGTTTGATTGTTTTTCTTTCTTATTCAACTGTCTTTATCTCAACCCATGAGTTTTCTAACTTCTTCTCTTCTGATTCCTCCCCATCCAGCTAGGGAGGAGTGGGGGAGTAAACAAGCGGCTGTGTGGTGCTTAGCTGCCTACCAGGGTTAAACCACAACAGCTGCTTTTAGCAGCCTTTAGAAGGCCTCATCCAGTTGTTCTTCCTGGTCAGGTGGCCTACGGCAAACATCCCCTGCAGTATCACCCACAGCAATTTGCTCTTCAAACCTCACCCGTAAGATCTCAGTTGGCCCATCATCCATCCCCAGGCTGAAGCCTGTGCCTTCCAGCTGCTCTCTCACAGAAAGGGCAACTTCACCTCCTCACCCTTCCCACTTGTCCCTCCTGAAGAACCTGTATCCCTCCTTTGTAACATTTTAGTTGGGCGAGTGAAGCTGCTGCATCTCCATGATTGCAACAAGATCATAGCCTTGTAACAGCACGCACACCTCTAACTCACCACAAATATTATCCATACCATGTGCATTAGTGTACAGGCACTTCAGAGAGGCACCCCAGCATAGTGGGTTCCTTGAAAGGATTTGAGGGATTTCTCCACAATGGTGTCTCTTAGGCACTTCCTTGCTTACAATCAAGTGCTGGCGGTGACTCTGCTTAAGCCCCATTTTGTTGATTTTTTTGATCTTTCAGTCACACCACCCCTTGATTTTTGCTCAGCAACACTGTCTATTGCTGCCTCACAGAGCTGCTGGATAGCCTCTCCCTCCCTCATCATTCCTGGTTTAAAGCCCTCCTGATGAGGTCAGCCATCCTGTTGGACGACAAGAGGGGCGTTTTATTCCATTTTCTCCCATCACTGATGTTATTGAAGTGACCTGAGAATTGTTTCTTTCAACAGATATTCTAGAAAGTACTTTTATTATAACACAGCTTTTGATGTATGTGAGCCACCTCTCACATTTTTGGTAGGCTGCTGAAGACAAACATGAGTATCACTCATGATCGTATACAGAACTATTGAAATTCTGTGCAGCAGTGAGGATGGAACATGTGGCTAAAAGGGCAGGTCGTGTCTCATTCAAATTCTGCAATGAGAGACAGAAGTAAGACACAGTGAGTGAAGTTCCATTTCTTTTAAGAGAGGGTTTCAGTTCTTAGAGTAGCATATAATACGTGACCAATAAGCAATTCTGGAAGAGACTGTTGCTATTTCTCACTGTTAACCAATACCGCCACTGCTGAAGCAGTTCTACTGCAGTAGACACACTTGCAAAACAACTAAGATTTGCACAAGGGCAGAAATTTGACAAGGTTTTACGAATGGCTTCTTATTTATATAAAAAAATGTGAAATAGTACTGTTTAAGTATTGCCTCACTGAGCTTAGGAAGTTTTTTAACTTTCCATTTGATAATTGCCATGGTGCAGCTTTTTATTAATTTGTGAATTCACCTGTAAGTTGGGACAGTTTTTCCCTTTTTCAGTTGCCTGGAGCAGTCCTTAGTCTGGCTCCTCAGGATTCAGCACTTAGTTCTAACTATGATTCACATTCCATGCCACTCAATGTAATTTGAGTTTTTGGAGCTATTTTGTACCAGGTGGGTGACAAAACTAGCCTTATGCAGAGTTTTCCTCGCTATTTCAGCACTCCATTATGTGAACAGTTACCTGCAACATCACTGATAAACAACAGCAGTAGAACAGGCTAAAAAAAAAAAAAGGAGCCAACAGCAAATCTATCCCTTCAAACATATCATAACATAAGGTCTGACACTTTAATTTAGTATTGACAAAATTAAAAAAAATAAGCAAGACTGTATTGTATTAATTCCTAAAGCACTGTGCCTATGAAACATGAAATTGTAACGTAGCTAACCAAATTTATTGAAGTAATCATGATAAACAGAGCTATATATCTAAATTGTTCTCTTAACACATCTAAATATCTCCTTCATCATAAGCATGCAAAAATATGCATGCAAGAGTTATCACCTTCCTGCTAAGTCAGTCAGGATTCATTAGTTTTTAATCATAACCTTCATGTTTTTTAAAAGCAATACTGGAAAGCACACTAAAATTAAGTTATGCACCTACATTCTTTAGACTACCAAGAAATGCTAAACCTCCGGTTATAAATCTAATTCCTTTAAGGAACTTGAGACTTGATCCAACAACATTAACACACGTAGATTTTGTTGATGCTGTTGTTTGTGCTGACTAATGCTAAGATACCACTGGTTTTTATTTATTTATTTTAAACTGGCTGTGAAGGCTTCAAGAGGCCTTTATAGTGACAGTCTATTGACAGTCTATAAAGAAGAGAAATTTTGGTGTAGTCTTACCTGGCCATTGAAAATAAACAAGTATATATTCAAAAGCTGAAGACTCATTTTAAAATGTCATCTGTAAATTAAGCCAGCTAACAAAATGTGTGCACACACATGTAAGTACATAAAGCAGCAGGCAATATTAAATCTTGATAATCAGACAAAAAAGATTTTTTAGGAAAAAATTTATTCAAACACAAAGATGGAGACAGATACTCCACAGAATATCACCAGCCAGGGCCTGAACTCAAGTGGGGCTCCTGGGCCACAGGCTGCTCAGAGCAATTAAGGCTCATTTGTCTGTTCAGTTTTCACCCAGAGCTGTGGATGCAGCTTAAGTGAACTGCTTGGCACTGAAGTCAGCCAGTTCATGGGTATATTGTCATTCAGACCACAGTCCCATAGACATTCTATGCCATTGTAAAGTAGCTGTGCTGCTGGAAGTAGCTGTCTCATCCTTCTCCTGCCCTTGGCTTTTTTTTTTAATTAAAAAAAAAAAAAAAAAGAAAAACGACACCATGTTCTCTCCTTACACCCAAATAGTTGCTCTGCTCAAATAAGCTGTTTTATGGATATACACCAAACTGGGTGGGGAAGTCCTCTGAGCTGAAACTAACAAGGACCTCATCCCCATAGAAGTTGTGTGGATAAAACACTCTTCTTCAGCAATTGATCATGAAAGCCCATTTGAGAACCTGCTAGATTATACTGCAGCGCTGACTCTCTGGATCTTGCACCAAACATAATATTCTATAATATTATGTTGCACATGACTGCCCATTAAAAGAATCCAATATATTAAATACATACATGGGTGGAATGGAGAACAGGTAGAATCAAGACTCTTATTTCCTAGATATGTATCTTTAATTCCCTTTTGCTCAGTTTATTTGCTGCTATGGACAACAGCATTAGATTATTCCAAGTGTATGGAAACTCAGTAAGTATACAGGCAATAACTTTAGCAGCTGATGAAAAATATATCTGCCCTTAGCTACTTTATAGTAGTATTTACGATGCTCAGTTAATATTGGCTAACAGTTTATAATATTCCAACCAAATTTACTATATATAATCAATCAGGAAGCAAAATGTGGAGTAGTTATCATGTATAATCCATCCCATATATGAAGTCTCTTTTGGTCATTGTGAAGTGAGGTAAAGAGCAAAGAACCGCCTCCTCCAGCTGCTCCCGCCCAGGGGCATTCCTGCCTGGCTGCCGGGGCCCAGTCCGGTGCCCCATGTCTTGTCCAGGCTGGGGTACGTAGCTGCTGGTTTCCCCCTTGCAGGTTCAACCGGTAGCAAAGCTGAGCGCAGATCCTAGAGACACACAGGACACTGACATGGCTGGTCACACAGGCTGGCCCAACCAAGGGCTGCCTTCACCAGCACTTACACACGGGGCTTATTACGCATCTCTGCCTGGTAGCAACAGAAGCTCACCAGTGCAGGCACACACACAGCACTCTCTAGGTTCACTAGCACACAGCTCCCTCAGGTACTTCACAGTCCCTCCGTCCATCCAGCACCCCTGCCCGGACCCTGGGCCCCTTACCCACCTCAAGAGTCAGCTATGCGCCAGCGCATCCAGCCTGAAGTTGGTTGCAGACACACAGCAGTCACACTCACCCCTTGTGCACACCACATTCACAGGTCCCCTGGGCACACCATCACGGACCCACAACCTGCCTGATACCTAGGCCTGGATCCAAGGCCCCTGGTACTTGCCAGCTTGTCCAGGTTAAAGTTTACTAGTGAATATACACACGCACACCCCATGCACACCAGGCTGGGGAAGATGCAGACACACGGTGCCCAGCAGCCAGTACCAGGCACACAGGCTGTGACCTGCAGCCATGCCCCAGCCACTGGCATGGAGCCTGTGCCTACCTCACTCACGCCAGTCCCAGACTCACACACTGTTCCTGCCCTGGGGCTGGGGGCAGAGGATCCCACTCGCTCCAGGAGGTGATGCCAGGACCCTTGTGCCAGGCTGGGACACCACAGCCCGCAGGCCTACACCCCTAGCCTGACTCCAGGACCTGGCACTAAATCCCCTCACACTGCCCCCAGCTGATATTTAATACTTTTGGGTCACATGTACACACACATAAGACCCCAGTCACACCAGTCCTCCCCACAGCAGCTGTTTAGGGAGCAAACACCACTCCTGCCCCAGTAACCAGGAGCAGAAGACCCCACTCACTCCAGGAGCTAGCGCCACAGGCCGCAGGCCTACACACCGGCCCGACTCCAGCAGCTGGCACCAGCCTTCACTTACACCAGTCCCCCCAGTAGCACTCTGAGCACAATGTCTGTAGGATCCTTCCTAGATCCAGAGCGCTGTGGTCACCCCCAGCTAATCACACAAGGACCCCCACTTGCTCCAGGAGCTGGCACCACAGCTCACAGGCCTACACCCTCGGCCTAACCCCAGGAACTGGCACCAATTCTATTTGTACACACCCACATCTCAGCAGTGACTGGCAATGAAACCCCCTCAACCACTCCAGTAGCTTTTTTTATTATTATTATTTTATGAAGGGTAATCTGAGTAAACCCTGCAAAGTAAGTAAATCAATGGAAAACTGGTCCCCAAACATTTGTTTTTATTAACATATTGTATGTATTTCATGAAGGATGCTTTGTGCCTGTTACAAAACAGACAGAAAATGATGTGTGGTTTTTTTTTCTTTGAAATTTAAACTGGCTTAAGCTGCACTGGGCAGAATTTGCCAAATTGTTCTCCTTTAGTATTGGGAATAAATACCATTACTCTTATAATGAGATAATGAGAGAAAATAACAGTGCAAAATTAGTTGGTCATAAAAAGTACAAAGTCTTCGTTAAGAGTAAAAATATTTGGATGTTGTTAGCTGTCCTTTTAAAAGTAAACCTAAGCCTAATTTAAACCTTCTGCAAAATATCCAGACACACTCATGTATTACAACCTATGATAATTTTTTCAATTTCCATAGTTTAACCCAAACCAGGATTTCCTAATTCTTAGCTAGTAAAAGTTTGTGAACCATCAAGAGCATGACTGCAATAAGCCATATCTGGAATTCAGGGTAAACAAAGCATCTTTAAATAAACCGTTAAGCCAGTAGAGCTTTTACATGGATTCTCATAAAAAATTACAGTGACGCTCCCTGCTTGGCTTCTTAACTTAGCAAGAAGAAAATTAACTTGAATGTAAATATAGGCACAAAGGTCTCTGGCATTTTTTTTTCACACCAACAATTTTGTAAGGTTAGAGAGTACTCGGGTGAGAGGATAGAAAGTATGAAAACAAAACAATTCTCTTACTATCTCTGCCTTATTACAGCCCAGAAGCACAATTATCACTAGTCACCTCACTCAGAAGCAATAAATTCACATTTTTTGCAATGTCCACATTATGTCAGAATAACATAAAAACAAATGATAAAGCAAAAAGGAGACAGATTTAACTCCAACATCCTGCAGTAGCTGCAATAATTGCACAGCTAGTTCATTATATAAAGTTAGTCCCTTGAGCCTGCAATGTCCCAGTTAAGCAACAGTAATAGGAAGCAGCTGTATGAGGGCATTAGGTCAGCAGAATCATTAGCCCCTAAGATTGCACCACTATCACTCCTCTTTGACAGCAATGCTTTCACACATCATCAGGCTTCTAAACAGGAGGTCAAACATTATGATGAACTTAACCCAATAACTCCATTAACAATGAACTGTGGCTCAGAACTTCATGGAAATCCACATCTCTGGAAACTTTCAGGAGCTTAATGATTTTCAATAGTCTCCCTGTGCCCTCACCTTCTCTGTCTCTTGGGTTGCTCTGGAAATCAGGTAGCAGGTAAAGATGACTAGCAAAATGCCAGTGCCTGATAATTTCAATGAAAATTACCTTTTGTTTCCTCGAGGTTTGTTCCATTGTCTCTCTGGAATCCTGCAACAAACAAGAATAGCCTCCATTTAGAATACAGAAGTTGTGTAAAGATGTATTTATTGCTAATTTCTGTTAGTTGAAGGACTGGCCTAGTATGTACATAGATGTCTGTATTCCAAGGGAACGTATTGCCTCTTACATAATTTATATACTTGTCCTTAGAGTCTGTAATGCACATAAATGAAGACAAAGTTCTTTGTCAATGCTTGTATATATTCAGATTAAAAAAGAAGCCTGTGAAGTTAGCCAAGGTTTTCTGAAGTCTTTACACTCATTTACACCTTTCACAGGTGTTAGTAAAAGTGTCCCCAGTGTGCTGAACGTTTTTGCAGTATTTAGGTAAAGCAAAGGCCCTGCCTTTGTGGTGTTGATGAATTTCAGTGAGAAAAGCAACAACCCTTCTATCAATGTCAAAGACTAAATAAGTTTGACTAGATGCTGATGTTCTTCAAATTGTTTCTACTAGCAATAGTTCTGGATGGTTTGTTTTCGAGAAATTAATGATGATACACCAAGGTCATTGTACCTCTGCTGTAGTGAACAGATGTTAACATATTAGTGCCACATTCCAGTGCAGTGCTAAACTAGAGCTACTTGTGGTTGTCATTGTATGAGGCAAGGCAAAACCAACCAAACAGAAAAGCCCAGTAGAATAAATTCATTCTAAAATGGAAACATTTGAAGAAAAGAGCTATTGAACTTCTAAATGTATCATCCTCATCAAAACCACTAAGATTTTTTTTAATCAACCCAAACCTAGCAGAACAACAACAACAACAACAACCTTTGTTCCTCTCAGCAGTATAGACCATTTTCAATGTCATTTATAAGCTATTTATTCCTGATACTCACAGCTTTAGTATACCACAGCCTTAGTATGTTCTGTTATACTGAGGTAGAAATAGTCAAATATTTTTCCATCTTTTGCTGGGAGGATTCAGAGCTAGTCATAGTTATCCACAGCTTTGCAAAACTTGTATGAGATTATTGTGGCAAACTCTGTATAGGAGTAAGCTTCTAATACTTCCAGGACTGTATATAGTCAGTACACAATGCAATAGCTTGTTTATTGTGAGGGAGGAGGACTGGAATAGGCGGATATATAAAGTTTAAATATAAGATATTTGACCTATAAGTACCTGTTGTTTAGGTCTTTTTTTATCAAATTTCTTTTATCCTCTCTGCCCCTTATGTCAATACTATGAGAGACGGAGAACTGTAATGGAGAGAATCTGCAGTCTCCTTCCTTGGAGATTCTCAAAAGACCCAGACGTGGTCCTGGGCAGCCTATTCTGGGTGGCCCTGAGAGAGCAGGGTTTGGACCAGGCATTCCAACCCAGAGGTCCCTTCCAGCCTCAGCCATTCTGTGATTCTGGGAGATCCAAGCCTATTAAGGTCCTTCGTCTAAGCTTTTCAGTTTAATTTAAATAAAGAGATGTCAGGATATTCTTAGCAAGGCAACATTTCCTATCTAGTTTACTGGAGCCTGGTCTTGGCAGTCTCAGTGATATGCTACAAAGGACTACTTGCTCTCCTCAAGCTGGTCTGTGAAAGAGGACAGCTTTTCATCTACGTAGGGAACAGTACACTTAGCATTGCCTGTTTCTGGTTTTCTCTAGAAGGAAGCTGAATTTTATGACTGACATGGACTTCTTCTGTGGTAAAAATGTGCATCTCTTTTCCTAAAGGAAAGAGATGAATGCTAAACTGAAATAAACACTTTCTTCTTAATAATCTCATTAACAACAATGCTTTTGATGATGCATTACATGGGGATACATCAGTATGATGAAATCAATGAAGTAATTCACCAGGATAAAGCAATACGCAGGCCCTTTACTTCACAATGATGTTTAAGATTTTCAGTCACTGTTGGTTTTAAATATTTAAAACACTTTCAAGTAACTTTACTGTGTTTTAGGGATACCGATAGAAAATAAAATATTTAAATTGTCTCAGTACCTTAAGAGCTACAGAGAACATAGGTTCAATGTATCAGAAAATTCAAAATTTTAAGTCATAATTTTAAATGTCTGACTCCAGACAAAAAGGAAGTCATGTTAGCTGGGAAATGGATAGCATCAGGTTGAAATTCCTAGCTTTCTAAATCAATCTTGCAATTAGTGTAGGGGGCATGAAATTACCTAAACCAGTCAATAGACTGCTTACACTAATTATTGTCATTTTGCTACTTCAAATGTTGGTGGGTTTTTTTGTTGTTTGTTTGTTTTGTTTTGTTTTTGTGGCACAGTATTTAACACTTAAGAAACTCTTTGCCACATAAGTAATTTTTATTTGAGGAGATACTAATTGTAACTTCCTTATGCCAGAAACTGAACTGCATGAAAGAACCATTTCCTTTCATTTTCTGATGTGAAGCATGATGTAGCTCTTATGAGGATGACTGCATTTCAATATAAGTTTAAGAAGTAATCTATTTTGCTTGTAGATTGGAAAAGCAGTGTTCAACTGCCTCCAGTTCTGTTTTACCCAGAGAAAACTAAGGATCATGGAATAACATCTTCAGACAATCATGTTTTCATTTTGACCAAAATAAAATTTAAAAAATGCTTGGTTGCTAAAGAAATATCAGTACCAAAGATGACCTTCTTGCATTTCAGTTTCCATTCCTGTTTTTCACAAAGCGTGTTCTTACATAAACAAAGCTCTAGCAGACAAATGAATACTTTTCTTTTGCTTGTTTAAGCCACCTCTGCTTGACCTGTATGCTCATCTCAATCCAGACATGATTCTTTCAAAGCAGATGAAAGCTTTTCTACTTGTAGGTGAGCCTTGAATCAGGTCCTTAAATCTGTTTAGACGAAGGGGACAATGCAGGGCTCCTTCAGTTCGAGGATAACCCAGAAATAAAAAAATAAAAATAAAAAATAAAATAAAACAGATTGTGTAGAGAGGAATCACACCAATATAAGACAAATGTAAATTCTCTTTCACTAGAAGGTCATTGTAGTGGTAAGTTGCCACTTACTAAAATAAATAAATAAATAAATAAGGGGAAAATGGAAGCATATCAGAAGCAACAAAGAATGCACCAGACTGCAGCCAGACTGAATACAGGACTGCAGAAATGTACACAATTGTGCAGTGATGTGATAAGCATGGTATGTTTTGGCCCTGGGAAATATATGTTGTACATACCTTGGATGTACACATCCTGTTGGCTCGTTGGTTTTTTTCATGTAACATTTATTTAATTGTAAGGGAGGTGACTTTTTTAAATGATGGCCAAGTTATCATTTGATGTTTCATAAAAATGAAACAAAACCTTTCATATCCAAGTGAACCAGGCAGAGGTCACCGTACTAACTGAAGTTTGTAAAATTATGCTAGTGATTAGTAGGAGTCTTAGCACCATAGGCAATTTCTACGTTAGCTGTTACTAATGGGCTTTGAGCAGCCTGGGCTGGGGAAAGTGTCTCTGCCTATGGCAGGGGTTGGAACCAGGTGGGCTTTGAGGTCCCTTCCAACCCAACCCATTCTCTGATACTATGATAAATCATGGCTGACTGAACACACCTACCAATAAGCGAATAGGCTTCCTGATGCAGTGTCATAAATCCCTCACCTTTAAAAAGAAAATTAAACGTTGTTGAAATGACTGTAGCTTTTTTAATTGCACACAGGTATTTAGCTCTGACAAAGCTTGCAAAGATGAATGGAGTGCATTTTTTTCTCTTTGAAAAACAAATAAAACATACAATTTTTCAGAAGCTTTAGTAAAGTTTAACACATAGTTAATGTTTTTCACAGCACATCTCAGTAAACTAAATGTCGTTCTTTTTCTATAATTCCTGACATTTATTTAAAAGACCTACAATGAACAGCTATTACTGACGGCCTATTTCTGTCTCCCATTTTCAGAATCTCATATACACAGAATCCCAGGATGGCAGAGATTTGGGAGGGCCCTCTGGAGATCACCCAGTCCAACCCCCTGCCAAGCAGGGCACCCAGGTCACATCGCGCAGGAAGGCATCCAGGTGCATTTTCAGTATCTCCAGGGAAGGAGACTTCACAACCTCTCTGAGCAACCTGTGCCAGTGCTCCTTCACCCTCACTGTCTCAAAGTGTTTTCTCACATTCAGCTGGAAATTTCCATTTTACCTCAAATATTCTAGTGTCCCTTATTTCCTTTGGTGAAGAAAACTGTTTCTACAGTATTACCAAGATATTACAAGATATTTGCTAGATTTCCAGTAATTAATTTTCTGTTAAGTTTCCAGCATGAAGAACATCACATTTCTGCCTGAAAATGAATTAAGTTTTCTCCATTTCTTTATGAATTTATATTCAGAGCTCATCTGTGCCACATATTCTTTATAGATAATGAGCAAGGCATCTTCACTTAGCTGTCACTGTAGAAGTGAAATGTTTACAGTGTGCACTTCAGAGATTCTGGCAGCTTACATTCTAAGAATACTTTTTTCTTCCCGACAATAAGCGTTGCTTTAAATTTCTTTTAAACATGAACAGAAAAAATGTTATTTGAAAAATCCTTGAACTTTGTTTTTGCCTAGTAAGGCTGTTATAAGAAATGCTAGTTTAGATACAGCATGCTGATGATATGTTTCATGAGATGTGACAGACCATTAGCCTCCTTAATGTTTCGTAGAACTTCTTGGGAAACTGCAAACATCTCATAATTAATTGACAGAGCGATAAATATATTTGTCCATGAAGCTTATGAACAAAAGATCCATCATATAACTTTTAAATGTATTTTCCAACATATTTACACAGTAATATTTTGGGGATCCACTACTGATAAAAAAGAGAAACCTCAGTCATGAGTCTCCTGCCAGGTTTGAGCAGGTACGTGAAATCCACAAAATATATTTATCTTTTAATTACATCTCTGAAGTCATCCTTTAATGAATTACATACAAATATGCCAATAGTAAAGACTATTTTAAGATTTCATTTATGAGCACATGTCCAGTCAGAGGCTTACAATGACATGCTTAAAAGCCTGGTACTGAACCAGGTACTGAAAAAATATATATTTTTTTTGTTCTTCATTCTTGGGAAACCTTGTATAGTTTGAATAAATCTTCGAAACATGACCAAAAGAATCTCACACTAGATTGTCTTTCATTGAAGTCATAATGTAAGATTCATTGTAGATACAGTTCAAAGCTGTCTGGTTTTGAATCTGTGCTATAAAAGGCATAAAAGTGACAGATTCTTCTCACCAGCAAGGATAAAAGTACCTGCATACAGACTTCCACAAGTCTTTTCTTCATATGCTTTGTCCTTCAATTAATCTGAGAATACTTGAACCTACTGGGATTGCTTTCTGTAATCAATCAAATTTCCAAGCATAATTAATAACATAGTCTTAAATTAAATACATTAGATCATTGGAGCCAATTCTAAAGGAAAGACAGTTCCTGAATGTTGACAGTTCAAATATCTCTAGTACCTACTGGAGTTCTGATTTAGAAAAACCTGGCTTGATTCCCAAAGATCTTTGGATTTTTGTTACTTCTGGAACAGTATCATTGGGTAAACACATCAGTCTTAACACCACAAATAATTCAAAAGCTTTTTTTTTTTTTTTAGTTAATATTTGATTCACTGATAAAGCATTACTGATTTAACTTCTGTTTTCCTACAAACAAAAATTTGCAGATCTACATGTCCCAATATAAAATTCCTATAATTACTAGTTCCAAATGAATTCTTAAAAAATATTTAAAACTAAATTTACAGTATATTATCACTCTAAGACTACTGGAACTAATCCCATTTTGTAGAATGCAGCAACCTTTGCCATTGTTAATTCTGCTAGTAGAATGACTCTTTTGTCATATTTACAGGTTTTTTTTGCTTATATTATTTACCTTAGAAAACTGTATCAGGGAAAAGATATTTTTGTTGCATAAGATACTGTTACAGTGGGTAGAATAACAAACCTAATAAAATTAGATGGTCTCACCTTTACTAACAAAGGATTACTTGGCAAAGACTGAGCTATTCATTGATATCCTTTGGGAATATGAGCGTAACTTTTATTTTAGTTTTCTACTAGAATTATTATCTGAAACTGTTAAACCTTCTCATATTTATATCAAAATTCCAATCTAAATCAGGGACATTATAAGACAAATAAAAATAACAATGATTCAGTAACATCTTTAGTATTTTCTCCTTAACATCTGTAGTATTTTCTCCATCATAACATAGTAGTAAATCATTTTCAAAACATCTAGCCAAATGATGGTAACAGACATAATTCCAAATGCTCACGGAAATAAAGAAGTTCATTTGGAAGAACAAGGTGACATCGAAAGTTTAGGCTGAGTATCAGAAATGTTGAAGTTGAGCATCAGAAAACTTTCTTATTGTGACAGTAATGTAATTGTTGTGGACAAAAGCTTTGGTTAAACAAAAAAATCCCTCATTGGCATATTAATTTGTTTTGAAAAAAAAAATTAAATCCAACCCTAACTTTGTTTCTTCAAACATCATCTAAAGTAAAACTACAGAATGTTTCAAATCCCACCTTGCCCCAAAAGACTCAATTACCTCCGCTGTACGTGTGCTATTTTTGTCCCCCTCTTAAACCCAGCTTAATTCACAGAACTAGAGAATAAACTAGAATATGGTCCTAGTGTAACTGAAGAGCAAGAGGGGACCAGCTGTGGGTGAGCTAGAAGCAGAAATGAGTTAAACCACATGTGCCATCATTAGAATCAGTCTTGAAACCACAGTCACATCCCAGAATCATTACTTAATTCTGTACTAGTACAACCAAGCTTATATGTTGAGGGAAACTGGCTATAGCGATTCAGCAAATTATCTAAACCAAGATGTAAAACTGCACACCTCCTTGAATAACTTTGTGAACTGATGAAGTAAACAATTAGCTTTTTCTGCCATTAGTCTTTTATTAGCTTTCCTCCTAATGCTGTCAAATTACCATCTTTCCATCTGTAGAGTTTGCACCATTTTCAACAGATGCACTTAAATATCAGTCACTGTCACACAGTTATAATTACTTTGCAGAGGTTGTTGTGCTATCTGCAACATGCTTTCTGTTTCTTTCCATGAATCTCTCCTGACTTTGCGAAGAAAGGCTGCCCAGAACTCAACATGAAGGTTCAAGCATAGCACCAGGAAAGCTTAATACAGAAATAGGTTTTCTGCAAACCCATGTTATACTTAATTAAAACTGGTTTTAACCTCATGCATATTCCACAGTTTGCTGTTATTTGCATGGCCTCTGAAGCATGTCTGCATCCTTTGTTCTGGTCTACCATCTCCTTACACTGTCTCCTGGCCTTGTACTTTCCAGAGTCAGCAGTACGGTGTATTTAAGCAAACCCTAATGTTAGAAAGTGGGGAGAAACCTATTTTGTATATATGGCCAATTATAATTGTCATTTCTCTCTAGTCAAACCAGGAGGATTAAGCAGAAGCCAAAAATATATGGCAGCAGGCTGTACCAAAGTAACTCCTGGTAAAGCAGGAGAAATAATAAAGGTAATGTGGTAACATAGATAGAATGAATAATGTAATGCTAGTACAATACAATACAAAAAAAGCCAAATAGACAAATTTAGAGCAAATTATTATTGTAAAGACTCAGTAATCACAAGTAATTAATTCCTAATAAAATTATATTAATATTAGAATTTAATCATAACTTAAGTACTAAATTTAGTAACTGAGCACCAACCCTAAGAACATGAATTTGTTCTGAACAGAAATGAAGCAGGATTCTGGGTAAAATAAATAGTATTGTGGTCTGGAATTTTCAGCACCTTACAGAAGGTGCTAACAGTTAAACTGATATCATCAATACCAAAATTTTCTAAGGGGTTCATTGTATGTATAAAAATGTATGTACCTGCTCCTGCGTGGGCTCCTCTCCACGGCTTACAGGTCCGGAGCAGAATCTGCTCCTGCGGGGGTCCTCCGCAGGCCACAGCCTCCGTCAGTGCAGGTCCACCTGCTCCACCGTGGTCTCCTCCACGGGCTGCAGCATGGAACCCTGCTCCTCTGTGCTCCATGAACTCCATGGGCTGCAGGGGAACAGCCTGCTCCTCCATGGTCCTCTCCGCTGGCCGCAGGTGAACTTCAGCTCTGGCACCTGGAGCACCTCTCCCCCTCCTTCTTCACTGACCTTGGTGACTGCAAGGCTGTTTCTCAACTTGGGGATGGGTCAGCGTTTCTCACTCCTCACTTGCCCAACCACTGTTGCGCAGCAGTTTTTTTTTCCCCTTTCTTAAATATGCTCTCATGGAGGCGCAAACAACATCGCTTATTGGCTCAGCTCTGGGCAGTGTCAGGGCCCTTTGGAGCTGGCTGAAAGTGGCCCTTATCTAACGTAAGACAGCTTCTGGATTCTTCTCACAGAAGCCACCTTTGCAGCTCCCAGATACCAAAACCTTGCCATGTAAACCCACTAAACATTTTTGTTGGTGACATGGATGGTGGAATTGAGTGTACCCTGAGCAAGTCTGCAAATGCTGCAGCACCTCTCCTATGAAGAGAGGCTGAGGGAATTGGGGTTGTTCAGCCTGGAGAAGAGAAGGCTCCATGGAGGCCTTACAGTGGTATTCCAGTACTTAAAGGGGGCTTATAAAAAAGTCGGAGAGTGACTTTTTATGTGGGCAGAGAGTGATAGGACAAGGGGGTAACAGTTTTAAACTAAAAGAGGGTAGATTTAGGCTGGATATTCAGAAGAAATTCTTCACTCAGAGGGCAGTAATGTCCTGGCCCAGGCCAGGAGGAGCTGTGGGTGCCCCATCCCTGGCAGTGCCCAAGGCCAGGCTGGGTGGGGTTTGGGCAGCCTGTGCTGGTGTTCTTGCCCATGGTAGGGGTTGGAACCAGGCAGGCTTTGAGGTCCCTTCTAACCTAACCCATTCCCCGATTCTCTGATTCTTTGATAAGCAACAGTATTTAAGGAACAGAGTTAGCTCCTGATTGTCAGCTTATGTAAGTGGTAAAAGAAGAAGAATTAAGACTAGAATAGTGAAAATTATTTCAACAAGATATGAGTACCCATTCTTGGGAAAGATAATACTTTAGTAAGAATAAAACACTTTTCTCCATGAATAAATGAGCAGTATCGCCTGTACGGATCTTACGTATTTGGTTTTATTTTATCAGTAAATTGTTTCGTTTCAAACTTTATAAAGGTTGTTTGAATATTCTCCAATATGAAGATATCTTTTGCTAGCCTTGGACCTGATCTATTGTATTTGACTGAAAATATGTTTCAACCAGACTTTCAGCCAGACTCTTAACAACTGTTATTTCCAAAGAGCTCACAGATTTACAGAGATGAACTGGAATATCAGAGTTAATGGCATCTTTGGCACATTCTCTGAACAGGACTGGTCTGTGGGGACAGTTATCTGGTTATATTATATGGGTTATCCCACTACTATTAGACACACTACTCCAATATAACAAGTGGAACAGGCACTTGTGCAGAAAGTTACCAGACAAACTGAACCAAAAAAAAAAACCTGCTAGATATTTAAAACCAATAAAAGCCTTTACAGTAAGTTTATAAAACTAGGACTGCCTTCGCAGGATTTTGAAGATGGGCATTATGAGACCTTCCGGTCAGGTCAGTATACAGCACATTTTTATTACAGAACACATCAACCTAATTCTGGTAAAAATGTGGGCGGTATGTGCGGGGGAATGGTGGTCCTTGCTGAAAGCAATTAATATCTTTCCTCTGTATTAAGAGTATACTGCTATCAGTTTAAAAAGCAGAAAACTTTTGGGAAAAAAAAAACAGCTGATGTTGCCAAATTTTCAAATTAAATGAACTCTATTAAATTAGTGGATTTTACTCAGCAGTAACTCTCAGAAAACATCTACAGAATTTTTGTGATCCAGTTTATTTTTCTTTTAGCCATTAATTAAAGCTTAAGGGACTTTTAGAGCAGAGTACTGAAATTTAGCTAGATTTTTCTTATTAAAAGAAGGAAATTCTCCAATAATTACCTCTTTCCCTAAATGCTTTTTGGCTCTCATTACAAGCAAAGTACTATGCTAATATACCTTGTCTTGCAAAAGTCTCACAATTCCTGCTAATAGAATTAAACCTAATTCTCAACAAATAAACTCTCAATGCAGTTAATGGGAAAAAAAGAAACAGAACTACTTTGTTTGAGAATGGGTCATTACCACAAGTTCCTAATTACAAATATCTTAATGCATAATGTAAAGCACAACATTATGTAGGCTCTTAAAAATTAAAGGTGTAGCAAGATCAAAGATCTGATGTGTCCTTGGAATTTTTTATATGTACATTTTGAATGCTCCAAAGACAAAAAGAGCAAACCTGCAAAATACAAAGATTTATTCATTTACCCTTCAAAAATGTTTACTAATAATTTATGCAGTTTACAAGACTGCATAAAAAGACTTGATTTTGACCAGGCCACATTCTAAAACCGATTTTAATCTGCCCACTCCTCAACCCTCTTGACAGAGAAGGTTTCACACCTACTAGTTAATGAAGGATTAGTACTTTCCTCTAGAGTAAGTTGCAAACACAACCAAGGTTAAAGCAAAGGACATTCATCCTGAATTAGCTGATATAATGCTATCAAACATGAACACAGGTGACTGATGACATATTCCTATTACTGTGCCAAGCATTTATCAATACTACACTACAAATTATTTTCTGTATCAGTTCTCTTATTGCCATGAGATGGTATATTTTGTTGAATTTACTTCACTGAAAAAGTATATAGAGAAAAGCACTGGTAACAGAACACATAATAAATCACAGTAACCAAATTACAAAATAAAGGATCTGGATCTGACTTGCTAGTCAGAGTTTTGCTGTCTTGAATGACTTCACAATAGTTGTATTTTTTTTCTCTGATATTTCAGAAGCAATCTGCAAGAAAGAGTATAGCAGTTACTGCAGTCCATAATGCAGAACTCTTCTGCAAGCATAGGTGGACCATACCTTAACCAAGAGCTGATGAGTTAAAACACTGTTTAGAGTGAAAAAGTCTGTTTTACCAAAGCAAAAATTTCCACTTTTTTTTTTTCTGAAAATACTTTTCATGTATTTATTTTCCAGGAGGATTATTATCTAGAACTTGGAAACTTCACTAACATGAATATTTTATGATCTGGCTAATTCTGGAAATAAGGAATTTATATAAATTTATATCTGGCACACTTGTAAAGCTTCAGGATTTTACATTTGCAAAATTACTGAATGTTGTTGCCAAATTCATTCTGTCTATTCTCATTCTCATTATTGTTATTAATGCAAATGTCTGCCTTCCCCTATCTCCCTGATAACATAGATTCTGTAAAAGCTAAGCTCTTTTGATTTCTTTAGCTTTGTAGATGTACTCTTCCTGAGTGGCATGTAGGCACAGACTGGGAATTAAGGCTATTGAACGAAAATTATTTCCTATTTGGCATTGTGCAGAAAGCAGACTCTGGAGAATCCCATCTCTCAAACTGATCTTGTCCTGGGCCCCACAGACAAAAATGATTATTGTGAACTTCAGAACAGCAGCTCCTCCTTCATGGCCACAGCACCCTCCTTAACCCCACCCTGCAGTGCCCTGCCACACACACTCTTTTGCCCTCCTTTACAACAAAAAGGCAGAAGGAAATATAATTAATAATGGAAAAGGTTTCTGCTATGGGGTATACAATTCAGTCAGGTTGACAAGTATTTACTTGAAGCTCATGCACAAGTAAGAGTAATTCACAGAATCATAGAATCACTAAGGTTAGAAAAGGTCTTCAAGATCATCAAGTCCAGCCATCAGCCATCACCCTACTACCAATGCCACCCACTAAACCATGTCCCTAAGCACCATGTCCAACCTTTCCTTAAACACCCCCAGGGACAGTGACAACGCCACTTCCCTGGGCAACCTGTTCCAATGCCTGACTGCTCTTTCTGAGAAGAAATGTCTCCTCATTTCCAACCTGAACCTCCCCTGGCACAACTGGAGGCAGACATTCCATTCTCTTGGGAAGATAAAGAAGAATGGAAATGGCTCTCTAGAGGAAACAGTCTCAGGAGTAGGGGTTCCAAGAACAAATATGAGGAGTAGCCAAGCTACCAAGCTTGGAGTAGAACAAGTCACTACGGTCAGTCTCTATATGGTCACTATGGACAGACTATGGTCATCCTCCCTAAAACTGAAGAGCTCTGTTTGAATTCCACCAGAACTATGGCTGCTAAAAGAACTGAAATATTTCTGCAAGTGCTTGGGATGGCATATTGTTGAACATCAACATAGATACTTGCTGTATCTACTTGCAACAATGCATAATTAAGGGTTAAAAAATAGTTGCAAATATAAATTGGTTATGATAAATAATCTGCCATATCATTGTTCAACTAATATTGCTTACATCATTTTAGTAGAAATTAAACTGAAAGTGGTCTAAGTGAAATAAATCTATCTCTATTTAATAACCAAGGAAAATTAGTGTGTGCAGTATGAATAACATAAGTTACCACAAGGAAGAACATGCATTTACTTTGAAGTATGACAGCAGCTAATGCTGTAATCCAAAATGTCCCAAGAAGTTAGGCACCTGGCATGCCAAATAAGCCCTAGAGAATTTTCTTGCATCAGGACATTGTAATATCTTCAGCTGTCACTGCCATAAATGTACTTTCAGCTACTTTCAGGTAGCTGCTATTTATTTCCCAAACGCACACAGAATACCAGTGTAGGTCAGAGCTGCAATTTTCTGTTTTAGGACTGAAGTTAGCAGTGTGGTAATGCCTGTGGAACCAGCAGAACAAACAAACAACTCTTTCAAATAAGATTTGATGTACACTGTTTCAAATGCATCATGTGTCAGATGATCTAGTGTCAATCCCAGTCTGTGCAACACCTCTATGTCTTCCTGTCTTTTGCCAATACGTAAAACATCTGTGCTAATATTGAATCAAATAAATTCTTTGAAGTAGCTTGAAAAACGCTGACATCACATCTGAAGTGCCTTCAGCATCACTTTCATGGAACTGAAAGCCACTAAGGCAAATACTTACTCTCCCCTTTCACACACAGCCTATCACAGAACCACAGGATTACAGAGCAGCTGAGGTGGGAAGGGACCTCTGAACAACAGTTATGAACTGTCTATGTCCCCTCTTCTTTTGATATTTGGTACTTGGTCCACTTGCCTTCTTTCCTACGTAACTTTACTGTGTTATCTTTAAATGCTTTTCTTAATATTTTCCTTCTTTTCTGTGGCAAAAGCCATGGAACTTCAAATGCGTGTAGAAGGATCACATTCGAGTTTGCCACACAAATATATGTGCGGTGCAGCTGAGCATCAGAACTGTGCCCATACGCACACACTTTTCTCATTTTCCCAGCTGGTCTGGGCTCGAGACAACTAGCGTGATGTGACCGACTGAACCTGCAGCTGCTTTCACAAGGTAAGCTCATCCAGTCTGCACAAACCTGCCCTTGCAAAGATGCTCCATACAGTGGCTGACCATGCTGCTTGGGAGACCTGATTCCTACATGAGTGCTATTCTCTACAGAAGGTCCTAGCAAATGAGATCGGTTGGCTTTTTTTTTTTTTTTTAAACAAACAGTCTGTCTGTGCAACAGTTCATAAAACTGAGTAATGAAGTCTAGTTGTTATGACAGAAGGCTGGAAATATGGAAGAGAGTGAATGGGCTGAGGGAATTTTGAAAACTCAAGTTTGATTATTTTCGTTAAAAAAAAAAAAATCAGGAAAACTTGTTTGAAAGGTTTCAGGGTAAAGTACAAGCAACAGTTATTGAGCTTTTGAAGTAAAATTATTTATATCTTTCTTTTTATTTTGAACAGTTAGTACCTAAAATGCTGAAAGCAGAACACTAATATTGCAAACCACAAAAAGCACATTTGTGTAGAGACATTAAGTAACTAATGGTATTCTTATATTTCTTTGTAATAGTGCAGCTTGCAGAGCACAGTTAAGGATTATGTATATTTTGCGTATAGTTAAGTAATTTTAGCCTACAACAAAGGAATTCCGATCCTTGAGTCCTGCAACTGCTGGTCACAGAAAAGCCTGAATTTCTGAACTGAAATGCTGTAAGACCAATATATTCAAAAGCTATTCCATTGTTCTTTGCTAATACATGTTGCATAAAAATTATCATTTTTTTTCTATATTAGGCTTAAAGCAAGAAAAACAAAACCAAAAGATATTATGATCCTTTTATTTCCAGCCATACATACAAGATCTGTTATTCACTCATAAACGCCCATATCTGAGATAGATCTCTCTCTTTTCCAAAAGCCATGAAGTGTTCCCAACAATAGAAGACAGAGAAACCAAAGTCCCTTCCCCAGTACAGAGAGGAACTTCTCACTGTAACTGTGCTACTTGCTTTGTGAACAATGTAAGTCAAACCCAGATGACGCTGGGCACACCTGCAGTACACACCGTTACACAAGACAAAAGCAACAACTTCTCTGCCTGTGTTTCTGCGAGCCTTGGTCGGCTCGTAGGTGAAGCAGTGTGCCACGCAGCCGAAGAGGCAAACTGTATGTACAGACACAGGTGGCAGCAGGTCGGCTGTTCCTTACTGATGTGAATGTCTCCCTGTGCTGCCAACTTCCCCTAGACCTGGGACTGCTGCTAGTTAACGTTATCATGCAGAGCATTGAAATTCTTTGGAAATAATGATTTAAATCTTTAGATATTCATTGATTCGGTTGTACTCAAATTCCTAAGGAGCATCTGTGCCTGTCGATGCTTTCTCGCAGTTGTACTTATGGAGATAATTGCAGTATTTTTTCTCTGGCTTAAAACTTCACATAATGGAAAAAGTAAATGTTCAGAATAATTTGTATGGGAACAGACACACAAGGAGCAATTAGCTCATGAAAAAAAAAGATCAAGTCTTCTGAATCCATTGGGTACTCCACCCCCCTTTAATGATCACAAAAAGGTAAAGCATATCTTGTTTAAGACTTCCATCTCTTCCTAACTGATTCATTTAAGGTTACGTGACTCTTGTAACTTCTGAAAACAAAACACCATGGAAAATGCATTGCTTTTTCCTCTTTAGTTTGTAACAAGGCTATAAGCTGTGTAACTGGTGAAGTGAATTGCAACAGGATACAAACTCCCGTCTGCTGCACTGAATACAGGTA
The DNA here is from genome assembly GCF_013377495.2 of Cygnus atratus. Taxonomy (NCBI): domain Eukaryota; kingdom Metazoa; phylum Chordata; class Aves; order Anseriformes; family Anatidae; genus Cygnus; species Cygnus atratus. Next base: position 15,822,925 of record NC_066376.1, read on the forward strand.
CAGCTGTGTTCCAGCATTACTGCTGAGCTTTGCTCAACTATGCAAGTTACAGTCAGTTCAGGCATTGCTCAAAATGACCACCAAACCTTTCAATTATTACACCGAAACAGCAAAACACAACCAAGAGCATTTTACAATGCTGTTCTTAAATGCCTCCCTCCTCGGATCTTGACAGCACTCAGGTAAGTATCAAACAAACTGTGTCGCCGAAAGTCGAGCTGGCAGACACCCAGCCTTGCTGACCAGACAGCTGCTGCAGGACCTCAAGAGGAAAAAGAGTTCATGAACTCTGGAAGAGGGGCAGGCAACTCAGCAGGTCTATGCAGCCCTAGTCAAGCTGTGCAGGGAACAAATTAGAAGGGCCAAAGCCCAGCTGGAAATCAATTTGGCTAGTGTAGTAAAAGGCAATAAAAAATGCTTTTAGAACTACATCAACAGCAAAAGGAGAATTAAGTAGAATCTCCATCCTTTACTGGATGTGAGGGGAAATGTAGTGACAAAAGATGAGAATAAGGCTGAAGTACTTAAGACCTGAGCTGGAAGATAATGATGGAGAGCAAAATGAAACCTGTATAAACCAGGAGGAAATTGTAAATGACCTCCTACATCTTCTGAATGTTCATGAGCCTATGTGGCTGGATGGGATTCACCCAAGGGTGCTGGAGGAGCTGGCAGAAGTGCTCACCAAGCCGCTTTCAATAAGTTAGCAGCAGTCCTGGCTAACCAGGGAAATCCCAGCTGACTGGAGGCAGTGAGTCTACAAGGACAGGAAGGAGAATACAGGAAAGTGGCAAGAGTTCTTTACATCAGGAGTATCATGAAAGCTACTGATCTAAGTATCATTTTGATCATCAGTAAAGGCTGTAGCTCTCAGCCTGCAAGAGCGTGGCAGGCTATGAATTAGGGTTTTTCTTAAGCCTATTGATGTGACACGCTCAACGTTTCCGTTCTTGGTCCCAATTTGCAAATCTGTTATGGATAAGGAAATGACACATTGAGATGTCATGACAGAAGAGAACGTATTGCACTAACTCATGAGAAGAAATTAAAGTTCCTCTCTGAACTGCTCTGTAGATCTACACATGCTTTCCATGCTCAGTAAGTTTACAGTCATACTGTCCTTCCAAATCAGAAAAAAAAGACCAACTCATCCCAAAGGTTTGCAAGTAAATTCATCCTGCTTTTGGCTACTCATTACAAAAGATCCACTCCCTAATTTTTACTTCTTCATTCGTAAATCCTTGTGCATCAGCAAGAAGACAAGATACCTGCCACAGAAAACAATGAGCCAGTGTTTTCTCAAAAGGTTGCTGCTCATTTTAATAAAAAACAAGAAGAAAAGGCTCACATTTCTATCTAGAAGAGACTACAGCTCTAAGGTTATTACATTTAAAACAGGATTCATACACCTAAAACACTGCAAAATCAGTACTACAATTTAGATTCTTATTCAAGTGTCTAAATTTTTAGTTCCTTATTTTTCAGTCCTTTCACACAGACACAGCACAGAAAGATTTTGTACTCTGATGGAGAGAATGAGTCAAGCCTATTAAATGAATGGAGTCCTGTCAAAGGCATTTTGTAATCAGTACTCTGCTCACTCTGATGTATTGACTGCTGACTCCTATAGGAACTCTGCTTTAATAAAATTATGTGAGCTGAAATTCACATTAAGCATCAATATATCTTTATAACAGGTGCACAACACATATGGGGGGGCAGAAAGAGGCTGCATTTTCTTTGCTTAGTCTATGAAAAATGAATCCACAGAATGTAAATAAGATTCTTAATGTTTATGCTGTTTCCAAGTCCTGCCTATTAGATAGTCACGTAACTGTTCATTTTACCTTTGGTACCAAATAAAATATCATGCTTCTTCTATACATATAGAAGTTGATGTGTTTTTCTGAGTCCCCTGTGAATGAAGAAAATATTTTTTTAAATTGTAGCTGTTTGCACCCCTTTGCTTTCAGGGTCATTGCTGGAGTTTTGAGAGGTAGCACAGGAAATAAATACATATGCCAATAATACAAATACCTTTAGAGAACCTGTTTTTCTAAGTACTGTACAGTGTTTTGAATCTCTAGGAATTCAATTTTTGTTGCTGCACTGATTGCATGTAATTGAGTCATGAAAATGACTTGCTAAAGATTACAGAAAGAATAAATAAAATAAAAATGCAAAACAATTTTTTTAATAAGTATATATTTTTTCCCTAGGTTTTCTTTGCTTTGCTGCTGATCATCACACTCCAGATATCTGAGAAACTTTTCCTAAATAGCATATTTATTCTGTTTTTCTGTCATCTACCTCATCAGTTTTAGTACCATTCTGCACTATTTTTGATTTTCTGTTTCGTTGCTCTGATTCTGTTTTTTTTCATTTTGTGGATGTCAAAAATGTCCTAAATTAATTTCTGCCTATTCCCTTTCTGACTCTGCTAGTCAGGATTTTTGAAGCAACTCATGCGGCTTTGTAGCTTCAAGTGCAATAATGCAGTTTGTATGAATTAACTTTACTACTCACTCACTTAACTCAGAAATATATTATAATCTTTTTACTAACAGCAGAATAGAATCATAGAATCACAGAATCATTAAGGTTGGAAAAGACCTCCAAGATCATCTGGTCCATCACCCTACTACCAATGCCACCCACTAAACCATGTCCCTAAGCACCACGTCCAACCTTTCCTTAAACACCCCCAGTGATGGTGACTCCAACACCTCCCTGGGCAACCCATCCCAATGCCTGACTGCTCTTTCTGAGAAGAAATGTCTCCTCATTTCCAACCTGAACCTCCCCTGGCACAACTTGAGGCCATTCCCTCTCATCCTATTACTAGTTACCTGTGAGAAGAGGCCGACCCCCAGCTCCCCATGCCTTCCCTTCAAGTACCTGTAGAGAGCAATAAGGTCTCCCCTGAGCCTCCTCTTCTCCAGACCAAACACCCCCAGTTCCCTCAACTGCTCCTCACAGGACTTGTGTTCCAGGCCCTTCACCAGCTTCCTAGCCCTTCTCTGGACATGTTCCAGTGCCTCGATGTCCTTCTTGTAGTGAGGGGCCCAAAACTGAACACGGTACTCAAGGTGCGGCCTCACCAGAGCAGAGTACAAGGGGATGATCACCTCCCTGGTCCTCTGGCTACACTATGCCTGATACAAGCAAGTCTCCAGTCATGCTTATCTCTTTCTTGGTTACTGAGCTGACTTTCAGAAACACTCTCTCATAGGTCCGTGTTTGCTACATAGTTTTAATTTTGTCATTTTGAAACAGACAGGATAAACATTACACTGTTAGAGCAGGAGATGAGAATCAGTCCTTCCCTTGTGACTTTTGCAGTGTTGCAAGACCTGAGTCTCTCATTGATCTCACTGCAACAATAAGGAAAGAAGTATCCGCATTCTCTCTCTCTTTTTCTTTTCTTTTTTTTTTTTTTTTTTTTTTTTTCCTATTAGCAGAAATGGAAACAAAGAGCCCAAGATGAAAAATGACAATATGGTCAATATTGTACTAGAATCATGAGTTCCTCGTTAAGTCATTAGGGCAAGTGAAAATTCAAACTCCAGGTTAAGAAAAACAGCAAAATGGAACTTGCAATATTTTAACTCTTTCTAGACATTAGCTAATAAAAAGAACAAAGAAGTTATTTTAAAAGAAACAGAAAACACTTGAAAGAATATTAAGTAAACTTTTCTTAATGTTAAGAAACATTAACCTATAGTTCAAAACCATTTTAGATATTTAATAGTCAAAGACAGATCTCTGAGAGATTAAAAAAAAAACAACCCACAACTCACCCTGACTTCAAAAAAACAAAGAGATAGAAATGCAAAACAAGCAAAAAGTCATACAACACTTTACAATCTGGAATATGAAGTTTTTAATTCTCTTGTCTCTTGGAAGCTATTTGTTCAATTATTATTGATGCACTGCTTTGAATAACAGATCAGACATATGTAAATGTCTGTATGTCAACAGAGAGAACTGCAACATTAATGTACTGCCTCATGCTCCTCAAGCTCCTCTTGAGGAGGAAGAAGAGAGAATCTGCACTTACAAGTGGAAAAAGCAAGTATAATTTGTTTTCAAGTCTCTACTGAATATAATTCAGAGGGCACAGACAAGAATCCAACAAATAGCTGGGCCAAATACATTTGTGAAAACACACTCAATGGGGATGCTTCAGCTAAACTTAAACAATACTCAGTTGTTCAATGTTTACACTTTGAAGGTAATTATTTATAAACCTCTCTGCACGTAGTATTTTTCTGGCTCTACTTTAAAAGCTATCCTGCCACTTCCTTTGTCTCCCCTCCAACCACTCTTCCTGGTTTTTGTTCCAACTCAAATTTGTCCATCCAAGTCAGTTTAAGGTTGGCGTCGTCTCTGCCAGTCTGGAGACAAGTGATTGCAGAATACTTCTACTTATTACCAGTTACTTGATTAACACATACATAGTATGTATGTACGATTTATTTACCTTTACCTTATACAGGTAATATAGGTCTCCCATAAATAATAACATTTCTGATGGCAATGTGGTGAGGCCCTGGCCCAGGCTGCCCAGGGGAACTGTGGGTGCCCCATCCCTGGCAGTGCCCAAGGCCAGGCTAGGTGGAGTTTGGGCAGCCTGGACTTGGGGAGGTGTCACTGCCCATGGCAGGGGTTGGAACCAGGTGGGCTTTGAGGTCCCTTCCAACCCAACCCATTCTGTGAGTCTGTGGTTCTATGATTAGAAATAGAAGTGGTGCAGAATTTTGTGCTGCACTGTAATTCATATGAGGGACAAGAACGAAAGATAGGAAATATATGTGAGAAGTTAGCATGATCAATATGCAAGTTTTCATTAGGCAAAGTACTGATACTAGAACCACTTCCTTTTGAAGTGTGGGATATATTCTTAATTTATCAGTTATACAGAACTGCGCTGGGATACGTTTGCATTATTGTGAAACAATGAAAGTGAAACAAGGAAAAGCAGATGTACATTAGCAGAGATAATGTTTTAAATAATGCTAATGCAAAACAGTCAATCTAAAATAATATTAAGAAGAAGAAAAATGAGAATGAGACTAAGACTAAGATCAAACTAAAAAGAAAAACCTCCCAAGATTTTCAAGTGCAGCATAAATCCGATCTCCCTGCCAATCTTTCTCCATTCAGAAACAGCTCTCCTATTGAAGTACAATAAAATGTTGAAATTTGGGAAACTCACTCATTACAGATTTTTTATAGAGGTAAAAATGTTCTACAAATCAACTTTGATGCTTGCAGGAAATATCATCAAAAAGGTTTTTGTCTTTCCTATTGGAAATAGGAAATTCGCCAGTGCCTTTCTACCCTAGTCTTGAACTAAGCATTCCTATGGACAACTGATTATAGAAAAACAACTACAAATCACATTTCCCTTGCATGAATCTATCTAGAACACATCTGCTTTTGCTGGACAGCTAAACAAGCTATCAAATCCAATGATTCTATTTTAAGGATTACAGAAGAAATGCAGCGATTTTTTGAAAGTCAAGCAAAAGCCAAGTTTTTAAGTTGTATTGACTTGCAGAACTCTTCAGTAAGAACCAAGTCACAAAAAATAAATGTAAATATGTCATAAACATTTTCTATAGCTTTAGCTGCAATCCCTTTAAGATGTTTTAGTAAAGATGGCTGCTGTTGGTCTGGTGAAAAGTTGTCTCCCACCAGAAATATTTGCTTTTTCCAACAGAGGTCATGTTCTCAATTCTGCTGTGGGTAAAGCTAAAGCCGTAAGATACACATCTCAGAACTGCAACCCTGTCTCTGTATCTGTGTTCTTCTCTGCTGTCATATACTTCACTGCAACATACACTTTCTCCTTTGCTCCCCAACACCGTGATAACATCCCATCTCTTGCCAAAGAACCAAAGCTACTGATTCGTATTTGGGCACACAGCTGTGGATGAATAGAAATAAAGAAGCATCCAGGTCATCAAAGTCCTGAGCTGTGAGCAGTAAGTTCTTGAGTAACAAGACAGGAGGGAAATGTAAAGAAAAAAAAAAAAAGAAAGTAACTGTTTTGGAAAAAAACAAAAGAGAGAGAGAGAGAGAAACCGCCCTGTCATTTGTGACAGCATGACAAGTCCCACAGATATGTGAGGTTAGGGCTTCTGAGTTGTGGACTCTGCCACCATATAACCCACATATGCCTAAGGCTACCCCACTGGAAGGGGAGAGAGAGCGAGAGAATTGTACTGGTGCAGTCTCATGATTCATTGTGTATGAATTCTGGATAGGCATCTATTTACCTCCTCCCAGCTAACAGCTGCACCCTCTGAAACCTGTGTGGTGGCACCACAGACTCTTGGCTACTTGTGTTCCTGCCCATCTGCCTGGATGGCATGGTGCCATGCAAAGGGCTTTGACTGTAGCAATGCAGCCTTGAAGCCCAACCACGAGGGGTTCAGAACAAAAGCATGGTGTACATAACACTCCTACAGCATCTGTCACACAAAACAACCTCTCTTGGTGACAGAACAGCCAAATGCTTCTGCACTTTTAAGGATATATCTCTACTTAAAATTATCTGACAGGTAAAGAGTGCAAGAACTGCAGCAAATAAATGCTTGTAGATGCATACTGATTTTCTCAGCAACAAGCAGAGCAACATTGACATATTTTAACACAAATATGCAGTTGCATCTGCTGGATCATTCAGAAAGGCAAAAGTCAGGCCAGATGATCACAAAAGTTGTAAATAGGCTTACAAGTCCAACAAAACCTCAAAGCTGTCTGGCACTTATTCATAAAGGTGCAAAACTTTTCAGTATTTGTGTAGAGTTGCACCCTCCAAGAACTGCAGAACTGATGACATTCTGTAATGTTATATGCTATTGCATTTAACACTGCCACTTGACATGGCCTTTATGTCAGGCCAGTATCATTTCTTTATACTCCATGCATGTACACAAAGGCTCAGCTGATCTACCTGTGACGAAATGCACTGGCATTTCCTGTAGGTATTAGGGAAAAAAGGAAAAAACATTTTGGATATGTTTAATTTTCCTTCTCAACCAAACTCAAAGAATCATAGAATAGGTTGGGTTAGAAGGGACAGATGTGTTCTTTTCTATTTGGTGTTTGGTTTTCACTAATCCAGAAAAAGAGATATTTTTACCTTATTATAATACTAAAAGTTTAACCGCTTATTGCAGAAAATTCTCATAAAGAGAGTTTCAAGTTCTTTCTATTGTCATCTCTGAAAAAATGATTTTGTGAATAAGATAAGATCAAGAATGTTATTGATTTTTTTTCTGTATACATAAAAATAAGGAAACAGAAAAATCAGAAGTTTCATGGACATCCTGCACAGAGTTGGTATATAAAGAAGAAATATGGTGACAACTGTTCTCAGGACCGTAACTGTTGGTAATAAGGAAACAAAAATATACAAGAAAGATGTTGAAGAACTCTGAGAGTCTTGTTCTTCTTTACTCCAAGTAAAGAGATGAAAAAAGAAGGAAACTGAGTCATACAAATGGGGCAGGGTGGAAGTACCTGGGCTGTGGCATTTTACGTCTGCAGATTTGGACACCGCTGAGTGGGGATGGAGCTCTCTTCTCCATTTCAGTAACGATGGATCACACACTTTCAGAATTTTTGTGGTGGTTTTGTTAAAATTGTCAATCAGAAAAACTTCAAGAGCTATGTGATGAAGCTTAACTGCTATAAATGAGATCAAAGTTTTCTCCGAGTAAGAAATTGATGTCAGCTAGTGATGGATCTGGACTGGTTTGTAAACTGTCTGATCCACTTAAAATCCCTCTGAGGCAGTTTCAGACAGAAAGGGGCACTATGTCACACAGGATGATTTCAGAATCCAACAAACAATGATTTAGTAGGACAGCAGCTCCTATTCTTCTGGAAAATATTTTTATGTCTTCTTAAATTAAAAATTCTGCTACCTTAAAAAGGGGGGAAAGACCCTTCTCAATTTTTCTTAATTTCCAGAACATTTTGAATAAACAGTGTAATGAATTAATTGCTGCTGAAATGACTTCTTACTAGCTCTTGGTTTTATATAAAACACCTTTTAAACATTTCCACTCCATTCAGTATAATTCACATAACTAAGAGTGATTCTTGAATTAGAATTTGATGATTCAGAGAGATTTGGTACCACAACACTGAGCATACCACCAAGGTCAATGGTTTGACTACAACCTTTCCTAGCAGTAATCAAAAGTACTTTCCAAATGAAAGCTGGCTGGTGGAGTATAACACATTGGTGGATTGCAACGCCACCCTTGCAAAGCAGCTTTCTGCACAATTCTTGCAAAAAAAATCAAAATCCATTTTCTCCAGAATCCCCCTTTTTATAGCCAATCAAATAGTCACTTACTAATTAAATAAAAGTGTTGAGGATTATTTGATTCTCCCCGTGCTTTGAGCATTGGTACTGCTGCTCTCTGATTGCTGCAGTGACTGTTTTACCTTTGGGGACGAACAGCATGAGTCACATGTACAAGTACAATAAACCATGACGGACTGAGTCCAGAGTTCTAAATTCATTTGTCTTGCTACTACCTGCTCCTTTTTTTCTACTACAAATTAAATATATTTATCTGTTCTTTAAGAGATCAGAATCTTGAAATTAAAGGGTTTTACTTAATTGTCTTAAACAACATTTCTCTAACATTTCTCCAACATTTCTCCAACGCTGAAGATAAGAGCAAGGCTGATTTCTTGTGAGTACATGAATGAGTAGGACAAATGCATGTTGAGACTATACCAACACTTTACAGAAGAATATTAGAAACACAAATGAACCAGAAAAAGACAGAAGAAAAGGGAAAAAAAAAAAGGAAAAAAAAAACTCAGCTTTTCCAAGTTATTACATACAAGAAATGGGATAACAATAAAAGCATATCCCATATTTTAAAGAATGCAGAATACTGTGCACAGCATGAATAAAGGTTTATGGACTGTTTCTACTGCTGACCTATGACAAGACAAATAGAGGTGGCAATCTCAACATATGAAGGTAGTTCATAATCAACACAGTCAGCTAATCTGGTCTATTCCTGATTCCTCTAAACAAGGTCTATTTTGATACTATTTAAAGGAAAAGGTACCAGCGGCTTAAATTCCGAGTATTCTATAATTTAAAAAAAAAAAAAAAAAAAGCCGAAATGATTTCAGCTAGTAAAAAAAAATGTTTATTAAAGGATTAAGTATGTTTATGCCTGGTAAAGTGTAAAGAACTCGTGTTAGGTGTTTTCTCTGACAGACGTGATCCATCACATTATTTTCTTAAACAACATGAGATTTCATAATTGTTCATGAGATTTCAAATCTGAAACCCTTGATGCCTATGAGTGCAGACTGCTTTGAGAGACAATGCAAAATATGTGCAAGACTCTAGTATGCCAAATACACCACATAAAACCACAAGGGTATGTTAGGTGTGTTATTAGTTATTATCATCATGTTAATACCTTGGGAATTATATTTGGCTTTGTCACAACTAGAACTTGATATCAAAAAGAGTTTTATTAAAGACAAAATAAATGCTGAACTGGACTTTCTTGTTTCTCTTAGTGTTCCTTTCACTTAGAGTCTTTTTTCACATCCATGTCTTAATTTTTGCCCTAGTAGTGATTGCTTGTCTTCTTTGACCTTAACTAGCATGTGAGACAAATCATGCTGCTACCTGGAAATGTCTTGGCTTTAGGGAATCAATTAAAAATACCAGTTATGAATCTCTTTGAACCTTTATAGTTTTTTATTGTTAATAAGAGCTATCCATGCAGCTATTCAATATTACACACACACACACACAAAATGATGATGATAAGATCACAGGATGAGAAAGAATTTTGAGAACAACAAAGAGAAAGTGAGATTTTCAGTAACCTATATAAAACTCAAAGGTCTTCTGTACATAGGAAATTATATGGCCAGACACAGCACTCTTCAGGACAGTAGATATTTGTGTTTTCTATTTTAATTTTGTTTTAGTACCTCTTTTTCTGAGCTTACTGTCTTTAGAATGACTTTGGGAAAGAAGATAGCTTGAATAACAACAGCAAAAAGTATTTAAAACCCTTGCGAATTTACTCATTCCCCTTACTCTTATTCAAGCTGTAAAAAGTATAAAAGCAGTCACACACTGCTTTTCCAGTGGTCTTCTCAAAGCAGTTTACAAATCCAAGAATGTCCCTAACAAATATGCCTAGAACATGAATTGAATCTCTAACAGGGACAACAGAGAACCTTAATGTCTTCATCTCATGAAGAGCACAACATACAAAAGACCTTTCCCCTCAGTTTTCTACAGCCATACCATTTTTTATATTATCAGACCTTGCAGGTGAAGCAGGGTAAGACAAGACAGTATTCATGTTAGACTTTCCCATTCTCCAGAGAATCCCAGTTTGCCATGGAAAAATGGTGTATATATTCAGTGTTAGGATAATGGACCTCCATACCTAGCAGGCCTTTCTGGGAAATGATATTGAACAAAAGTTCCAAACCCTGTTAGGAGTACCACACATTTTTTGGTGATTTAACCAACCTGCCAGCATTTCAGAAGCGGATCTCTTTTCTTTTCAGAGTGAGCTAAACCTTGTGCACATCTTCATTTACAGACCTGTTTCTACCACTGACAAAGATGACAATGTTCATGTGGCAGCCAGCATGTTACCACTGTTAAGCCTTCTTCAGAGGTCTGTCTACTATTTCCCAATTCTAGTTTACTTATCCTTATAAAAGATAACTCACTTCCAACTAATTCAACATCAGGTTAATGTCTGCTTACTTGAGCTTTTTCTTTTCATTTTTACTAATCACAATAATAGCAGAAACAACAGCATATGATGTCTCATGTTGGTAAACCCCCCAAGCCAGTCATTCAGCCATGAAAACAGTATTGCCATCATTTATAGTTTTACTTTATTATTGAAGACTCCTTCTATATAGACTCCTTCTATATAGATATATAGATATATAGACTCCTTCTATAATATATAGATATAATATATATAATATATATATATTCTTCTATAATATATAGATATAGATATATAGATCTTCTTCTATAATATATAGATATATAGATATATAGATATATAGACTCCTTCTATAATTTTTATGAAGAGTTTCCAAAACTCATTTTTGTGGGTTCCTTCCAAATTTGAGCCCTAAAAGTTCAACTAGCAGAAAGCAAGCTCAAAGAACACAAACCCCACTATTTTTAAAGTCTCCTATTCTTCACCTGTTTGCACTATATTACAGACCCTGTGTTATCAACTTTAAATGCTGTTTCTAGCTGTGTGTTTGTGCTATGTGGAAGCATTTCTGACCTTCCCTTTGGTCCTTCTCATTGTGATTTCATTAAAAGGAGGTTTCTTTATTGACATCTACTGCCATATTGACTGGATGCTTTTTTAAGTCATATTATATTCACATACTTTTGAGCTGAAATCTGGAACAATATAAATCAAATGAAATTTATGAGGTTAGGGAAGAAATAGTATGTTTTACACAAAAAGATCTACTTTTTTTCTTTTTAAAGTTCACAAACGCATTTTTTCTGATTACTGTATGACTGGAGGTAAATTCTCCTAAGATACTCTCCAAAGATAATTCTCTAAGTTTCTGATGTAAGCTAAAGGGACTGCATATTTAAAGTTTGCTGAAGAATTTTTAATTTCATCCATATTTTAAACCTTTTTTTTGCTACTTTGGTCCAAAACAAGAATTTGTATTTCTGGAGTTTTTGTCCCTTACTCATTACAAGAAGCCCCTCTCTCACTTTCTGCTTCTTTTCACTGAGCTGCATTCTGAGTGAATATCTTATGCTTTAGTTTCTGGAAGAAGCCAATGCTCATAGTACGAGAGAAAAAATTCACATCAGAACCAGACACGGTTTCCACATGGAATACAATGCTTTTCATTTGCACTGGCCATCTCTGTAGACAGCACTCACTGCTTCTCATTCTTCAGTACTATTGTATTCATAAAAAAATACTACGCACATGATTCCACTGAACTGCTTTTCAAAACATTATGGAAATCATTTGCAAGCTGCTTTTAAAATACCCTCTATACATCATCAAAACAGGTATCACTTTCACCTTCTTTAATTACCTACAGTTTAAATTAGGTTTATGAATATTTTTGGCAGAAGAGACAAATTCTTAAATTCTGACCTGCAGCTAAGTAAAGATTGTGGGTTTTTTTTTCTGAAACACCTTCAAAATCAAAGACAAAACTAAATATACAACTCAAGGCAATTCACATGATCTAAAACTCTCCAGTAAGTATGTTTGTGAAAGCTTCTGTAGCAACTGCAAATCTTTTTAGCTCTAATTTTAAATAAAATGTATATTAGATTCATATGATCTGCTAAGTGTGCTTTAAACTAAGTGGAAAAACATCCAGAGAAAATAACCAAAAACTTTTTAAAAGATTCTTAATCTTTAATATAATCCATACCCCATAAATAAATGACATCTGTCTTTCTTTTCTCAAACAACCCCGACCAGAACTTACAAAACTTCTTAGAGTTAATGTTGCTGAAATAGTTTAAAAGAGTCTCAATTATGGTAAAAGTTACTTTTGTAGCCAATCATTAATATTAAGTCAGGAAGGCAGTAAGGTTCTACAAACTTAATTATCGTAATACTAACTGAGAGCATATCATTAGAAAACATTACAAAATCACATTCTTCTATAGCAGGAGAAATAACTTTTCGTTTTTATACCTTATGCTATCAGCAAAAAAGACAACAGTAAAAAAAGTATAATAATTTACCACAGGCCTCTAGGAGAATCTTTATACGCATATATGCTCTTTGTGTGTTTTAATCTAGGACTTACATGTATTAAGTTAAAAAAAATCTCAAACTATACAAATTAAACCACTTCCTAATTACAAATTCAATCACTTCCTAATCTTACAATCTATTAACTACTGACATTTCCTGATATATTGGTATTGGTTGCTTTTTCATTTTTAAACAGTAGAAGTATTTCACATTTTGTGTCTCAAAGTATTTATTTATTTTTATTATTATTTCTGGAAGTTACAACAAACTGAAATGCAGAGTGAACTGTTCATTGCTCTGGCCTAGCTCTTGCTTTTTTTACTTCTTCGTCATAGGAGGATAAAGGATAACTTTTCTACCAAGATTAAACTGACTACAGCGTTCACTGTTCTGCCTAATTTCATAATTCTTCTTTCCATATAATTCATCTGTCTGTGCTGCTTCCCATCAGAAATACCACAGTATTAAAAAACATAATTTTGCTGAAAAATTTTAGGTTCAACTTTCCAGTGGGTATGTTGGATACTGGATATAGCCATGTCCATGAAAGGAAACCAAAAAATTATGCTCAATAATAACTTGATTCAGAGTCTTTAATTTTGAGTAATAAAAGTATACGGTAGAGTAGCTAAACTAGAACACTAAATTATTATATACCTTTACAGGGAAGCAGATGTATATAGTAACTGATGCCATTTGATTCTTTTCAAGAATATATATTTTTCATTTACTTGCTGTCAAACCACAGCCATAGGGTTTTTGGGGGTAACTTCAGATTGTTCTATCTGCAACCTCTATTATTCCTACTAGTATTAGTAAACAAGATTCATAAAATTTTAATTACTCCCCTTGAAACAGAGAAGGAAACCACTGTAAGAAAGATAATTTCAATGCATTATTTATATACAACAAAAAGAATTTGCAATATATCACTTCTTCCTGATTCCAGACCTCTGTATAAATGACTTTCCAGCTCCTGCAATGCATTCATCCCTCAGAGGATGATTCTTGGCCTAGAAATTGTTTGACTTAAGCATTGTAGCATTACCTGGAGACTAAGTGATTTCCATAAATGGTCTGCAGTTCATTGGAAACATGATATAATTGAGCTCAGGCTTTCTAACCCACTGGAGAAAGCTCATCTCGTTTCTCAGACATCTGAGAAAGAAGGGATGTGAGAATTACAGGTTGATTTTGCCAAGTTACTTCAGCGTGAGCTCCAAACACTATTGGAATGTGGATTGACTGTAATTCATTTTCTTATACAAAGAAAGAGTGATATAATTCCTAGACACATATTAGTAAGTCATTGCTAATTACATACTATAAATCAGTGATGAAGCCTTGCTAATATATTAATAGAAGGAGACACATTGCAAATACTGGGCTGATGTGCTCCAGACAGGAGATGTATTACTTCTGTGTGTAACATGTAATAACATAAGCTTAATTTTCAAAGTGACTTTTGCTTTTTATGACAATTGACAATTATAAAGAGTGAGATTTGTTTGCAGGTAATTCAAAAACAAAAGGAGGTCAAATTGTTAAACTAACAGCAGCAACTGCAAATGGTGTTTTCAAAGAAGAAACACGAATGTGCACACCGGAGGCTGTATTTGTAGAAATTGTCACAAAGATCATTTTCCCCTTTTAATCTCATCACAATATTAGAATACTATTACTAAAATGTGAATGGACTTTAAATCTAAGTAAATAGCTGGAAAACCTGAGAAGAAATTATTCTCCCTTTTGTATATCTTAGCACCTTAAACAAACCTTGAGTTGTCTGTTAGGCAATTCCCTGTGGACTTTTGTCTTTTCTGTCACTGTTTTACCATTAATGTGTCTTGTTGTAAAGTACTACTAGAGACTTCAGAGACTTAGACCAATATAAAAATCTCTGCAGTGTGAAGTAATTTTATGTCACTACTCTGGTTATTTCAGAATTGGCTGCAAATAAGAGGCTGAGGGTGATTTAATGTGTCCTCGACCCATCACGGCCATGGTTAAACAAAATAAACACATCAGCCTTTAGCAGTTATTTATAACTGGAAGAAAAAGCAATAAACAGCCATGATAAACACAGTTCTAGAAAACATTCTGAAGGGAAATAACTAAAAGTATCTGAAAATGTCTTTCTTTACATGTTGCATTATTCCATTTCTCAGTAAAATAAAACCCCAATGAATATCCACAGGAGGAGTTATTAGAACTAAAATCACTTCTTCCAAATAAGGTCCCAAGATACCACTGCTGAAGTGGAAATTTCAGAATTCATATCTGATTACACACGAGCAACTGGTAGTTCTTCTGCATTTTAAAAATAGATTAACAGGCCTTCACAATGCTCACAGAAAAGCATCACTTCTTTAAGATGGAAAAATATAAACTCACTTGTGATAATTTGGCTCCTACAGTGGTAACTGCATCAGTGACCCAATATATAGCACTGATACCATTTCATTTTAAATCCTCCCAAAGGAATGATGTTACATATCTTGCTGACTAAACCCAACTCCTTCAGCAGACTACAGGTCTTTACTCCTGTACTGAGGACTTTCTCTACATTCAAGAACAATGACTTGCTCTCAATGAGATGTGTAACTCTGGCATACAGATATTCAAGAAGGTTGGCTTTGTTTTTGCAATATAAGCCATTTATTAAGCAAATAAGCCATTTGTTCATAATGAGGCCAAACTTAAAACACCTGTTTACATAGCTGCAAGGATGCATTAATTTAGAAGTCATCCTAACTAGATTGATATCAATGTCTTTCACATTCTTTTCATTGATCTGTCTTTGCAGTAAGAGGAAGAAAAGACTGGTATAAATGAAAATGGTGTATGTGTACCTTCAACCACCATGTTAGAAATTGTTTGAAAAGTGATGTAATCTCACAACAGGCTAGGAGATATAACTCCAATTATGTTTTCTCTAATACAGAACTGGAAATTTCAATGTAGAAGTTTGTGATTTCCCTTCTTCTCTTGCATGTCATGCAAGAGAAGTAACTTAGAGATCAGAACAACTTTATTCTTCTTCGTATACCTCTTGCATACTGTGACTAGGGTAGGGATTCTGGGAGAACTCTGCTTTGTGGAAAGAGTAGACAATTCTCTTTTGAGTGGTATTATTGCATGTTTAGAATGGCCAAGACTTACAATACGAAAGTCACAACAAGCTAAAAAATCTGATTATTCCCAGGTATGAAAAATAAGACACTGGAAACAAGTACTGCTTTTCCTGTGTTAGCTTTATGATTGCTATACTCAATATGGAAAGTCAACATGGAGGTCTTACTTTTGTTTTAATGATGCAGATTGTAAGTACTGGAAACCATGCCAATGGCAACACAACATATGTTTAAAGCTTAACTTACATCTCTTTTGTTATCTGCACTGTGCAGCCTCAAATCATAAATATATACTTAATTTAAAAAATTTACACAATAAACATATTCCTTCTGTAATACTAGCTTTGCTGTTTCCTCTCTGTTTCCCTCTCTTAACTATATAGTACTTTCTGGGGCAGAAGATGCCTGTTATTTTCATCAGTGAGAGATGTCAGCATAGAATTGAGCTTGAGCTATTCTTAATCATAGTCCTCATATCACTTTAAAAAAGCAACTGGGGATTTCTTTCAGTAAAGCTATTGACTGGGATTGAAACAGAAATACAGTTTAGGCACATAAGCTTAACTGACTTTCAAAAAGAGATGAGCATTTAGGCTTTTCTGATAATACCACCCTTAGTAGCTCAAGTTTATGTATACAATGTGTAGCTTTCTTAAGGAAAAAAATAACATAAAATTAGCAATGTATAAAAATCACTATCTTATTCCTGTGTCTTATGAGACAGTTTAAAAATATGTTAATACATTATTCTTGTAAAATTATGTTAAATTTAATAATTCTCACAACCTGAATTCTATATGCTATTTTTGTACCATTTTTTTTTCACAGAATCACATTGAAATGCTGAACAAACAAAATTGCAATTACATTTCATATGAACTCTTAATGTGAGTTATGTACTAACCTTTATAACTTTTTCTCTTTTTTTTTTTAGCTAATACTTTTTTATTTGATCTTTCTTCTCAGAGCGCCATTGTATCTGTTCTTCCTTTCTTATAATTCAAGTCATACAAGGTCATAAAAATGACTCCCATTTTGAATGAGACACTGAGAACAGGCAACACAGTACAATTGATCCCTGAAAAGAAGGGGGATTCCATCTAGCCTAGCATAGACTGAGCTTTGTGCTTCCCATTAGGGTTACCACGGGTTGTATAGCTCAGTCCTGGTGTATACCAACCAATGCTTGCTTCCTTAGCTAATATGCTCCCATCTTTTAGTTTTCATAGAGGAAAAATTATTTTCAGAGAAAAAAAAAATGATCATGATTTAGAAGCAAAATGCAAAATGGTCCATATTTATTCAATAGCTTCAATAGTGTTAAAGCAGCACATTTCCACTTCATCTGCGAAAGTACTCAAGTTAGTCATAGTTCTATGAGAGCCATTAAAAATCTGTCAGAGAAGTGCTGGTAATGGCAGAAACATTTTTCAGAAGCTGTCAATTTCCCCAAATATCCATCAGTGCTACTCGGCACAACAAGGGATTCCTCATTTAGAATGTGTCAATTCTTATTATTAATGTCACGATGAAAACACCTGCTAAGTGTATGTTTCTGGCAAAGTGAGACTCAGTCACAGAAATGAGGGGGTGAATGCCACTCAGATTAGTGAGCAAAGAAGAGCTGAAGATATTTTTTCCCCTTACCTAAGGACAAACACACTGTCTCAAGCAGGATCTGGTAAAGGTAAATTTAAGAAATGCACTGAGGTATAATTGATAAAAAGTAATGTGAATCTAATTTATTAGATGAAGATAATCATAGCTGCTTGTAAAATTATGTGTTTGGAGAGATTAGACTCTTGGTCATTTATTTGGTTTGCAAGCTCCAGGCATAACGTGTATCGGAAGCATTATACAGTCTGTGTTATGCTGCGGATGTTGGCTGTTGTCAAAAGTAAGACTGCAGCTCCTAAAGACATACCAAATCTTGATTTAAGCTAGTTAGTCTGGCTACTGATACCAGGTGCACCCCCATAATCATCACAGACACACACACCTTTCGAGAAAGGTCTTTCCACCTAAACTCAATCTCAGGACGTTGAGCTTGGCTGCTACTGCCAGACTCATAGAGCTCTGCATCCTGTGTTCTGCTTTTAATAACACAAAGAGAACAAATTTATTGTATGTCTCACTGCAATGTATATACTTGTATATGTACAGTTACTGACAAAATGAAGATGGTGACTGCTGTCATCTATATATATATATATTTATATATATAATCACTATACCCATGGGATTATGTGAGCCACCAAGATTATATCATTTGTAAAAGATCTTACTGGGTTTCAATGGCAGGACTTGGAAGAGAATTTCAGAGTTCTGCTTTGAATTAAGACAAACCCAATTCGGTAAGAGAGGTTACCATTAAAGAAAACGTTCAATGAGTTCTCTCCTTATTTCTACATCCATGGCACAAGGTAAGAAATATTTTGAGACAGAGGAAAATACTGGAAACAACAGTTAATTCAGCTGGCTATGTGACAGCTGACAGAAAAGTTGCTCACTGCAAATTTGCAAGTCCTTTCCAAAAAAATTGTTGTAACATCTTAGCTGGTACCAGGCAGCACTGCATTCTGAGGCTGATACCACAGGGCACTTAAATACCAATTTAACATTAGGCTCATGGCTTTAAGTACATGGCATCAACTTTAATGAGTACTCTTGTATATAATCACATACCTGGATTCACTGATAGAGCAGGCATGAAGAAATAATGGGCCATAGCTTCAGTTTGTGTAAATGATGTGACCTAATTGAAATGAATAGAGTTATGCCAATTTCTACTAGCCCATAACCAGGTCCCAAGGGTTCAAAATCTAGCGAAGTGTAAGTCAACTTACAGTGCAGCTATTACTGCAGAGTTGTCTTTCTCAGACAAACTACCAAAATCCTCTCTGCCTTTCAACCAAGCAAGAGTTAATGATATTTTGGAAAAACTGATAAGGATAACCACAGTGCCTCAGCCAACCCTGATTCTCTCACTACAAGATATTATGAAGGCCATGTGTGAGTTATTACCAAGAGCACTTTGGCTGTCACATTTCTCTGCAGAGCTACTGCAGAGATTGCAAAGTATATATCTTACCGTTTTACTTGGTGCTTTATAAGCTTTTGTATATGCCACTTCAGATAGAAAACAGAAAAATCTGCTTTTAAATAGACTTAATTTAGATTATATTTAAATTTCATTTTCTCTTCTTCTTAGCAAATACAACAGTCTGTCCACTGGGATCAATGTCTCCCCTCCATCCTTCTTGCACAGTGGCCTGTAGTTCTAGAAGAAAAGTAGGATTTCGAAGTTTTGCAGATTTAAAGTTAGGTGATTTCCGCTGCTCAGCAGTGTGGAGATACTTTATCGATAACATCAACATTGAATAAAATGTCTGAAGTCAAACAGTGCAACTCTACCATCATAATCTACTTACTTGACTTCAAAATATCTATTATATATTGAGTAAATGAGATACGTATGTTGCTATAGCAAGGGGAGAAGCTTAGAGTTTTAGTGACAGAAATTGCTCTTGGAAATCAGAATTACTCTTGGCAATCATCCATGGTCCTCACAGAAACAGAGAAAAGTAGATTACATCCCATTAAAAGGTAGGGGTTACAATAATTGATCGATCACTGTTTTATGCCTTCCCATTCCTTTTAATTCTCAGTCTCTTGTAAATCTAACAAAAAACCAAAGGGCCATCACAGTGCTTCCTGTAATACCACCCTTTAGATGTTTAAAAAAATAATCAACAATAATGAAGAGCAAAACATTTTTCTACTTCCATGTGCTGTGTATTAGAACCAAACTGAAATAATACAGACAAAACAAACAAAACAAAACAAAAGCAGAAAAACAGTTAAGTTCTTAATGCAGGATATGGACATGAAAGGAACACTGAATTCATTCGCTTACTCTAAGGCAGTAACCTATGCAGATTTTAGTTTTAATTCCTCTCCTCTGTACTACTTTTTTATATTACTTCTTCAGGCAAGGGATACAATAGGACAAAAAAAGAGGCACTTTTGTTTCCTTTTTTTAGCAAAAAACGTGTGAATTTTCATTAAAATTCACATTTACTAAAAAATAATCTTTTTTTTTTTTTCCAGAAAGGTTTTAGGGATAAACAACATGAACTAAAATATCTGAATAGCTCTACGTATTTTCACTTTAAGGCTTTTCCTTTCCATCTCACTTTGGTACTTAGTGTTAGCCTCCATTTCTGGAATCCATCTAGCATTAGATCATCCCCCTTCAGGGTAAGGATTGTCTTTTTATGTTCTCTGCACCTTGCCTACCACCATTTAGATGCTTGACGAACTACCAACAATAATACTGAAATATTATTATTTCCTATTTTTTTTACCCAAAATCTTTTCATAGTATTACCAAAATAATATAGATGTTGAACACAGCATGTTCTAGTAACAACATTTTTTTGCCTGCATGATTTGCACTCTGCTTTTGCTGTGTCTTGATTGTTCATAAATCTCTGCTATTCTTGACCATCATATCAGTATTTCTTGCCTAGTTAGCCTCTGAACTCCATTCCCATAAGACAAAATTAAGAAACACACACCCACTACACTAACCACCACTGCATCCAATCCACATATGGGTTTTATTGTATGAATCACTACTCTAATGATAGTTAAGCATATTACTGCCTAGAAAATTAACTCACGCTGTGAACAAAATAAAATAAATTTGTTTTGCTACAAGGTTGTTTTCCAGCTGTTTTAATGCAGACAATCTCTTCCTGAAATGCAAATTGGAAAAGAAAGAAAGAGAGAAAGAGAGAAAGAAAGACTTTGAAAATCTGCATAATTTGAAAGTGTTTAATGTAAATTGGATAGATCAGCCTAATTTTATTTCAGTACTTTTTAATTGCATTTATAATTAATAAAATACATTAATGTGCTACAGAGAAGGTCAGGAGTTCTGGTGAAGGAATCTAATTAAAATGCTCTACTGCATTTATGTCACACATATGCTTTGTAACCTTGAGGCCTTCCTTTAGCAGCAGTTTTTTATACATCTGTTATTTATAAATTTTGTCTTCAAAACAATAGGCATGTTTGTCTAGGAGTAGCACATGTAATGTAAGTATTCCAGTATCTCACCCTACATGCCCAACATGCTGATTATGATGGTTTGGATCATTTCATAGCATACTTTTTGATGACAAACAAATAAACAAAAACACATTAGTTCTCTTTATAATGAGGACTCTTAGATGCCCATGTGCTGCCCAGTCTTTTCCTCTTAGCTGTCCTGAATCAAGCTGTGCAACATAACATTGGCAGACAGAGAAAGAACTGAAGTTACTACCAGCCAGAAATGTGAGCAAACGTGATGTCAGGTATTTATCCTACCACTGGAATCTGCTAGATATTTGTATTTAAAAAGGTAAAAATAAATTTAAAGAGAAGCTTACAGCAATAATCAGCAAGCAATAATTAGTGGTGCTAATTTTTCTACTTAGAACACATATTGTGATTTTATTACATTTAAATTACACATGCTCACATGTTTAAATGCTTTCTTTTCATCACCCTCTTAGGTGGTAAAAGATCATTAACATTCTTCTGGGACTGGAATGATTGCTCAGTAGAATTAGAGATCGCTGCCTCACTGAGTTTTATACATACTTCTGCTATAGACCTGAGCAAAGCCTTAGGGAAAGAAGCAAACAACAACAAAAAAACACACTTTATTGTGTGTCCTTCCAGCTTTTCTCTGTGTACTAGTAACATAACTTATAAATTTTGGAATAATCACTGGAATTATAAATTCCTGAAATATCAGCTCTGTCTGCTGCAGAAGAAAAGATATCTCAGCCTTCAATAGGAAGGAAAAACATGAGAGAATGATCATTCCTCCTCAGGATAATACACTGAAGCTTTCAAAGATTTGTTGCTTCTCTCCAGCTGTAAAGCCTGGGCAGTGTCTGTGATCACTGTTTACTAGCCTGAACATCATAGGAAAGAAAACAAGTTCTGAGGTATATAGAATAGGTAGGCTAAAACTTATGTAAAAATGAATGACATCCATTCCTTTCTTTTACAACCTCTCCCACCAGTTACAAAGCAGCCACCAACTCCTGTGGAAATATCCATAATACCTGGAAATAGAGCAACTCAGTTCAGTCATTCACTGTCTGCTTTTACCTACTGGAACTGAAGGGAGCGAAGACTTTTCTGAAATAAAAGAATGTCAAAACCACTTGGGCTGTAGGCTCGCTTAGCCTGGTAGGACTGAACTATCAAAACCTTTGCCTGCCTATGGGACAGAGTTGGCTCAGCTAACCAGCTAGATGGACACAAACTTTGAAGAACTGGCAGCCACAAATACAGAACATGAATTGGCAACAATGAATGAATGTGTGAACCGAATACAGTATTAGAGCAGTGTTTGCAGAGCAGCAAGACAGAAAAATAAGAAACTTTGGAAGCTGTGGACAAGGGAGAGAAGTGACATTGACTCACTTAAGTTTTGCTTTGCCACTCTAATGTAAATAAATATTGTATTAGAGATGGCAGGTAAATACTGCTGTGTTTTGAATGGCTGACAATACTGTCAACCGTATCACTTTTGGTGTCCAGCATCTACCAGGGGACCAAGCTCATTTAGGTTCCACAAAGAAATGAAGGGATATGAAAGCCAGGTGGCCCAAACTCAAAGTAGTTCAGCTTCATGGCTTGCAATTGCAGAGATGTGGAGAGCTCAGAACTAGTGTGGAGGAGGGAACACTCCCAGGAGATCCTGGTAATTCTTGGGAGATTTCTGGTAGCAAAGCTTGCTACCCTAAACTGCGAAAAACATCTACTTCATTAACCTCACCCCAGGACCAGTCTTCCTTTCCCTTTAGAACCATGGCCGTAGATACAAAGAGTTGCCACCATCACTGTACGATGCATGATCCACCTTTAAAAAAATTTCCCCTATTCCACCTAAAACTTTAAAAATTAAAATATAAGGCAGACATATTATTGTCATATAGCCTTAATGGTGCTAAAATCCATTAACAATGTCCTGAAATTTTGCAAGGACATATCTTCATGAGAATCTAACTCAGAAAGACTGATATATCTAGGAAAAAATACAGTTAGCTCCTCTAATCTGAGTGATTGCTTTCCAGATATGCTATATAAGAGTAAATAAAATTCACTCTAATAGCAAAAGTACAGACTCTTGCAGAACAGAGATGGAAACAAAAATCCTGGATTTGGCAAACAAAAAACCCCATACCTTGACTTCACAGTCCACAAAATTCATAGAGAGATTAATATGAAAAATAAAATATTGCAAATAGATAATATTAGTCTTTTTTTTTCCTAATGATTCAAACTTGTACTATTAGCACTATTGTCTCAGTTTGAATCTAGGTGTCAATTACTCATTACACATGCAGGCTCTAGGTCAATGTAATGAATATATGCTGGTGTAAATGCTTATTATCTCTTAGCCTAATTCTAGTAAAATTTAAATGGTCTATTATTTTTTTTAATGAATTTAGATATGGTTCCTGACTACAATCTGTCTTTGATTAGCTAACAAAAGAGTATGAAAATCCTGCCAAACTGATGAGTCAGAGTATTTCAGACAAATCATCATTGGCATAATAAATAATAATATTAAAAAAAAAAAAAGTATTAATTTCTCTTTAGTACAGGCTTTAAAAATGGTGCAATCCCCGTGTTTAGACTACACAGACCTTCTCAGTCCTTTTTCATCTGGAATTGTTAAAACTAAATCATTTAACTATTGGTAGAAAGTCTCAAATGAGAATGTGCATTCTGGAGTAGGACCCCAATGCAGTAGTTCACCTGGGCATATGGATAAGATAATTTCAATAAGTTTTTTTCATCTTTTGATCTCGTGAGATTTAATAAGGACATTTAAAGAACAATTCTTCTGTCTCTTTTAGATATCTACCTCAAGGATAACTACACTCATGGAAAAGTCTTTTGTTGACTGACTATGGAAAAAGTGTACGTAGTAAGCTCAGATGTAGACATATGGAGGTGTAGGTATCCGCGCAGATGAATCTTTGTCAA
Organism: Cygnus atratus; assembly: GCF_013377495.2. Classification (NCBI taxonomy): domain Eukaryota; kingdom Metazoa; phylum Chordata; class Aves; order Anseriformes; family Anatidae; genus Cygnus; species Cygnus atratus. The sequence continues at coordinate 15,846,926 of NC_066376.1, forward strand.
CTTACATAGCACAGGATAAAAGAGATGACTGCATCCATGCAAAGCAATTGCAAATATAGGTTGTTGTATACCAAACTCCAGGGTTTTGTGCTATTTCCAAGTGGTAATACAAAAATTATCACAATAATAATAAAAATGTAGAAATGAGCAATGGGGTTTATCCCATCAACAAACTTCTCCATACATTTGTAGCAAGAACATCCCAAAACTGTTAGGTAGTTAATCCTCACCCAAAAACCTGCTTTTCACAGCAAGGAAAGCCCTTGCACTAGCCAATTACACACATTCAGTCTGTTCTATCTCCCTACAGGTTCAAAACCTCCAGAAGCGATCTGATGACACGCTCACACACAGCGCAGAGCATGTTTTGCACACACTGATGACACATGCCCTTTCTCCCTTCCCAGTCCCATGAGCAGGTATTAAAGAATGGACTAGTGGACTTAGCGAATATTTCCGCAATAATTATACAGTTGACCAAAAATAGCAAGATGTTTCCCTCCAAGGAAAAAAGTTCTTCTATGAACAACTTCAACCTCAATCTAACTGAAAACCTCAGATACAAAATAATTATTATTCATTTCTACCTCCAACCAGAAACAACATGAATTTCTGCTTTATGCTGGAAACTAGTCTGACTAAGTATTACTGTGTTGTTATATTGCAACACTGAAAAAATCCCATAATTACCAATACAAATTATTCAAATTTTATCTGTACTATTCATTGGGAAAAATCTGTACTAAGACAGAAATGATGATCTAACCACAGATCTAAACAACTCAAGGAAGTGGATATTTAAAGAGAGATAATATTCAGCTTTTCTCAGCACAGTAGTATGAAAGGTCACAGGAATATAAATATTTCTCAGCTTTAATTATCTCTGAACTGTTTTTTTTCCCTTTTTTTTCTTTTTTCTTTTTCCTTTTCTTACATTTTAATTACAGTTGGCAACCCTAAGTCTCCTGCTGGTAGATTTAATAAAAACTGAAAACTGAAAAATGATATCATCTATGCCACTGGATAGCATTAGTGCATCCCAGTGCAAAAAACAATAAACCAGTACATTTTTTTAAAAATATACAAATGGTATTGCAGCTCTCTTTACAGTAAATAGTTCAGGACATTTGAACCAGATCTCAGTACCTTCCCAATCATTTATGAATACACCATCATACCACATCAGTCTTCTCTTGTTTCCATCAGTTGTTCCCATTCTATGTGAATATTTCTACCCGTCAGAAGTCATGAAGACTCTCTTGTCTGGTACGAGCTGCAAACAGCACTGTGAAGCATTAAGCTGCACTGGTCAGAGAAAGCCCCAGATGTAACAACATTATAGATTCCTGAGTGCCATCTACTGGAACTTTAACTGTTAACTAAACCTCACAGAAAATTGTAAGTTCCATATCAAAATTTCTTATACAGGTATATTTATTTTCATTCCACTTTGGGATTAATTTCTTCCTCATTGATACTTATTGCATAATATTAAGTTCAGGGGAATTTTAACGTATACTGTTTTTTTTCATTCTGGTGTATTCACTTGAAATGTTGTGACGTTATCTGTTCAGTCATATTTTTCTACGTCAAAATGAACTAAAACGTTTCACTTAGTCTTAGTTCAAGAGTGACATGTGTCTGGCTGAACTCATGTGGTGCCTTATGGAAATGATGCGTATGCACGTTCTCTTATATAAGCAATGGTTCTTAATAGGAACCATGTATACCATGATGTGTCACTACAACATTTTCAGGACATAGTTTGACGGGGATTTTTTTGAAAAGCACAGTCCAGAAAAGGAGCCTGAAGGTTGAATGGAGGTATGAACAGTAGAAATTACAACCCAATGGATGAATATTAAGGTAAACAGCATCAGGGAATTGGTAGGGAGGATCTCAGGCATTTCTGAAGGGCAAAGGAGCTCAAAGCAACTGGCAGGTCTTTTAGGATAAAAAAATCCAAGTACAAGAACAGTTCATTCTGATAGTCAGGAAAAGGAATAGATGTATCAAGACACTGACTTGGCTAAGCAGGGAAGTCATGACTGATCTCCAACAAAATAGGATGCATATGGGGAGTAAAAAAAAGTGAGACCAAGCTACAAGGGAAAAAGACAGAAACATTGTTTAAGTATGCAAGGAAGGTGGTAAGAAATTCAAAATGAGGACCAGTCATCACAGATTTAAAACAAGAAGTCATACCTGACCATATTGACTGCCTTCTGGGCTGAGTTAACTAAGAAGTTGGACTAGGGGCTTCCTAAAGTTCCTTCCAGTCTGAGTGATTCTGTGATACTATGACTTTTAATTTTCAGAAAGGCAAAATATAAGGAAATAAAAAGAATAATCCCCCTAACCGTATCCAGTGTTTTTAGACATTAAAAAAAAAAAAAAATCAAAGCCCACCAATAAATAAATAAATTCTGACTAGCAATAGCAGGAGAATGCAGTGGAGAATCTCTTGACAAGCATTTTTCAGGATTGCACCAATCCTTTGCCCACCGTAATGTCTTATTTGCTGAAAGTCTGTATTGTGTAAAGTGATCCAAGACCAGAGGTCTTTTACACAATTTCTTAAATAAATTGGCAGATTAACAGATAGATGAGGGAAAAAATAGTAAAACCCTTCAAGAGAGAAATCACAGTTTAGTTCAAAGATATCCAGTGGTTCCTACTTCATTCAAGCATACCATCGAATGGGTGCCTTTCTCAATGAAATTGTATTTCTTATTCAAATAGAATTTAAAAATTTGATGTCTTCTTAATCCTAAGAAATATCTGGCATCTTTCTCCTCTTTTTTTTTTTTTTCCCATACAGAGTACATCTATTAACTGGGCAAAAAACATCTGACACTTGAATTTCAGTACCTGTACTTTTATTCTGGCTCCCTGAATACCAACAGTAAACAGCTGCTAGTTCATGAACAATGTCAATTAAAAATTTGGGTGAATAAATAAAACACACAGGTTTTAAATTTAATTGCACTACATCTTAATCAACAATCGATTAAATCAATAGATTGATAAGGATAAATTGTAAAGAAAACAAATAATTTGTGTTGCATGTTGGAAATCAGAAAAAAAATGCATGAAAGACAACCACTGAAATGCTTGTAAGACATACCATAGAAGTTCAATTTTGCTCAAAATATATGGGAATAAAAATCTAATAATACTTGCTTAATTTTTTATTTTTTGAATATATTGTAATTAGAAGACTCTTAAGTCAGAAAGCCTCAGAAGAAAAACCCTGAAGTACTGACAGGAAAAAATCAAAATGATAGATATGAATACCAACCACTATGGCTACTTTTAAGTTTCTCCTTAGAAATATCTTTCTCACATCTAGATTACTGATAGAGCAACTATTTGGAACATTTAGTCTTTGGTTGTCTCTGGAATGTTTCAATTTAACAATATTCTACATTGCCTAAACATTGAAGCTTGAAAACTCGTACTTTGGTTATGATCCTGTTCTTTGAAAATAACATCTTTTTGCTGTTCACAACATTAGATTTGCATCAGCAAATCTAAACAAATTTACAGCATGTGAGGATCTGCACAAACTTGTCTCTGAACTTTCATTTCTTGAAAACAAAAGGACTCCTCTAAAACTGTGATTTTTGTTTATATCCGTCTTTAAAAGACTGAGTTTTGTTTTTCTTTTGTGCTAGCAGTTAGGAATTAATATTTAACACAGAGCTTCTATCAAAAATGCTTTTCAAAACATTATTTTAAGAACAAGCAGTTTCTTTAACCTAGTCTTGTAATACAAGCATTTTCTAAATCAAAGTTTCTCCAGAGTAAAGTCTAGTAATCTGGAAATAATTTAGTCTTAGTTATTCATTATTAGTAGCTACCTACTTTCTCAGAGGCCTTTTAGGTTTGCTTTTGATTATTTTCCCCATTTAGTTGGGTGTCAGGTTACTTATAAGCATAATTAATTCATGCTTTGGACTCTCAGGATTATGAAGTATTTTAGGATGGGAGTGCTAAGACAAAATGCTTTAATTCACCACCTGTCATGTATTTAATTAGAGATTTTGACAAATCTTTCCTACTTATGTGAACCTTCATACTCTGTGTTCAGGAAAAAAAAAAAAGGAAAGAAAAGAAAAGAGAAAAAAAGGACTCCTTTGTAAAAAGACTCTAGGACTCTGATAAACTGTTTCCTAGCATGACAGACTTTAATTAATGTTAGACCTGGAGTTGTACAACTTGTCATCTGCCAGCACTGACATTTTCAGAGAAGCTGGACTGTGGGTGCAGGCGCAAAAAATGAAGCTTCTATTACACAGAGAGACAGAAGGAGCATGGCCAGTGTTGCTTTAAAAAGCACACAAGCTTCCGGAATTTCCACTCTCGTGAAATAAAAGGCAGCAAGACATGTTTTGTGTCATTCAGATGTTCACGAAGTTTAAACCAACAAAATTCTTCCACCCAAAAAATCTAAACCAACCTTCAAGACCTCAAGATTTATATTTTATATATTCTATATAAAGTAAGAACATTCTAAAAGTATTAAAACTGGAATATTTTTAAATGGATCTAAGAGTTACATGCAATCTTTATGAGCATCATATTAGCTATTTGTACTGGGTCTGGCTGGGATGGAGTTAACTTTCCCTGCAGCAGCCCATACAGTGCTGTGCTCTGCACTTGTACCTACAGCAGCACCGGTATCACACCAGTGTTGTGTCTGCTGCTGAGCAATGCTGGCACCGCATCAGGACTCCCTCCAAGCCCCCCAGAGCCAGCAGGCTGGGGGTGGGCAAGCGATGGGGAGGGGACATCACCAGGGCAGCTGACCTAAACTGACCAAAGGGATGTTCCATGCCATGTGGGGTCACACTCAGCAATAAAAAGTGGGAAAGCAGAAGGAGTGGGGGTGCTGTCGTCATGGAAGCGTCTGTTCCCCTGAACAACCGTTACGCGTATTGAGGCCCCGCTTCCCAGGACATGGCCAAACATCACTCTTTTTTTTTCTTTTTCCTCTCTCTGTGCTTTCACACAACCTTTCCTTTTTTTTTTCTTTTTCTATTTTTTTTCACCATCTCCCTTTTCCTTTTATTTAAATCATCCTTATCTCAAACCTCGACCTCTATGCGTTGCATTTTCTCCCCCTTCCTCTTCGAGGATGGGGAGTGAGAGAGAGGCCGTGGTGGAACTCAGCTGCCCACCTGAGTAAAACCACCACACCTTCTGACATCACCAGCCTCTGGGTGCAGCCATTCAGAGGCTCAGTTATCAGTGCACCCTACCATCTGCTCATCCAGTCCAGCCTTTAGCAGCTTCTCTTGGAGAAGCTAACGGGAGGCAGTGTTGCACGTCTTCCTTGAGAGCAGGTAGACAACATCTACCCATCTCTCCGCTGGTGGTTGGAAAGAGAAGTGCTGAAGGTACTAACCGGCATCACAACTGCTGTCATCAGAGTGGTTCCCAAGACTGTTTATCAATATGGCAATAGCACTTTATACATACAAAGACACAGAAAACAGAGGGCCCGTTATTTCATCACGAACATTTCATGCGTTGGTCATGCACCCCTTCCCATTCGTGTGGTGGTTTTACGCAGGTGGGCGGCCTAGCTCCACCTCAGCTGCTCTCTCACTCCCCCTCCTCAAAGGGAAAGGGAGAGAAAATATGATGCAAAGGGCACAAGGGTTGAGATAAGGATTGCTCAACAATTATCATGACAGGCAGAACAGACTCAGCATAGGGAGACAGTAAGATTCATTGCCTATTGCTAACTAACAAGCTAGAGAAATGAGAAACAAAGAAATGAAACCAAAAACGCCTTCCCCCCATCCGCCCTCTTCCACCTTCTTCCCCTGAGCAGCGCAGGGGAACGGGGGAATGGAGATTGTGGTCAGTCTATAGCACTTCGTCTCTGCCGCTCCTTCTCAGTAACTCTCATCCCCTGCGCTGTGGGGTCCCTCCCACGGGATGCCATCCTTCCCGAACTGATCCTGCGTGGTCTTGCCACAGGCAGCAGCTCTTCAAGAACTGCTCCAGATATGGGTCAGTAGCACAGGCTCCATCCCTCAGGAGCACACTGCTCCAACCTGGGTCCCCCACGGGCAGCAGCTCCTGCCAGGTCACCTGCTCCTGCGTGGGCTCCTCTCCACGGCCTAGAGCTCCGGCCCAGAACCTGCTCTGGCGGGGGCCCTGCACAGGCCGCAGCCTCCATTGGTGCAGGTCCACCTGCTCCACCATGGTCTCCTCCACGGGCTGCAGCATGGAACCCTGCTCCACTATGGTCCTCAGTACAAGCTTCAGGGGACTTGTGGATGGCAATGATGTTTCCTTCCCTGAACTCTTGGCAGCAGTTGCCAGGAACAAGCAATGATTCCCGAGAGTGGCCTTGCAATAGCATCAGCCAGCTCCCTCCGCGCTCATGGGGGAATCCCATCAGGGTTCCTGGACTTCTCTCTCTCGGTTTTCTCAAGGCTTGCCCGACCCCATGCATGGGGTTTCCATGGCAAGGTTGAGGTGGCGGGCTGGGGGGATGCAGAGGTGGGCTCTGTGAGAAGAGACCGGGGGCTGCCTCTTCTCACGGCAAGCCCCCATCAGCTGCCTGGGCCTCCTACTGCAGAACCCTGAACCCGAGGCCTCAGCTGTCGTGTGATGGGCTGGTGCAACAGCCCCGAGGCAGCCGGGCTCTCTCCGCTCCTCTCCCTGAGGGCAGCGTGCAGCAGAGATGCCCCCTGCGCAGCCTCCAGGACTGCATGGGGGTGCAGTGAGGGGAAGGAGGACTCAAACACCACTTCAAAGTTCACTGTTCTTTATTGGCGGCTGGGAGACGAACGCAGGCCGGCTGTGCTACGCCGTTTCCACTTCCTCCACCTGCGGGACACCCATCTTGGCGGCTCCGGAGTCTGCCTCCTGTCGGGGTGCTGAGCCATGGGCAAGGAGCTGGGCCCAGCCTGAGACTCCGTGTCATGCCAGGGCCTCCAGGAACGGCATGAGTGGTGATTCCTCGCGTGTCTCCCAGGCCTGGCTTCATAGTGAGGCCTTGCCAGCCTTTCTGGAGGTGGCCCCACCTGCCTTGGCTGGCTCTCACCTTCTGGATTGTCCACATCCATGGGCAGGACATCGTCCTCTGCGGGTGGGACCTGCACAGGCTGCACCTGCTGTTTCAGCCAGTCCCTGTTCATGGCCTGGTCGTTGTCCTTTGAGGGTGGCACATTACCTGTCCTCCCCCATTTTTTCTCAGGGTCCCTGTGTGTGGGTCGGACATGGTCTTGCCTGTCAGGTACCACTGTGATGGTCCTCACCCATTTTTTTGATGGATCCTATTTTGTGGGCTGGACGTTGTCTCGTGATGGTGGCACCTTGCTGGTGTGCACCCATTTTTGTGGTTGGCCGCTGTTCCTGGGCTGGCTGTGTTCTCCCGCAGGTGGCACCACGGTGGTCTGCACCCTTTCATTTGGCCGGCTGCCAGGCCTTGGCTGTCTCAGGGACTGGGGGTTGTCTTCCGCAGGCATCCCCTTGACAGTTTGCACCCATTTGGTTGGTGGGCCCCCGTGCCTTGTGTGGAAGTTGTCTTCCAGAGCCGGTACCCTGCTGGTCTGCCCCCATTCTTTGGGTGGGTACCTGCTCGCGGGCCACGTGTTCTCTTGCGCAGGAGGCACCTTGATGTTCCTCACCCACTTGTTGGGTCGGCCTCCATGCCTTGGATGGAAGTCGTCCCTCCTGGGGCGCACCTGATGGTTTTGCGCCCATTTGTTCAGTGTGCTTACCTCCACTGCTGGGTGTTCACCCATCCTTGGACATTTAGCAGGGGGTTGCCACTGGAGGTCCCTCCTGTCTTGGCTGTGCTTCCTCTTCCTCCCCACCTGCACTCATTCCTCCATTCTGGGACGTTTAACAGGGGGTTGCCATCAGAGGTCCTTCCTTTCTACGCTGTGTCACCTCTTGTTTGCGCGACGCACCACTCCTCTCATCCTTCAGGCTGAGCAGGACAGCACCTAAAGGCTGGCGATCCCTGCCTGAAGATTCCCGGCACCTGGGCTGCTCCAAGTCTCCTTGGCGCTCCAGGAGCGAGTGGTGGCCAGTCGCAGGGCTGCCCTTTTTATGGGGCCGGGGACAATGGACACCAAGGGCAATGGTGACATCAGGAGGCCGCTGTGGTGGCAGCCCAGGCACCATCACAGTGGCCTTCTGTGCTGGCTCTGGCTGGGATGGAGTTGACTTTACCTGCAGCAGCCCACACAGTGCTGTGCTCTGCACTTGTACCTACAGCAGCACCGGTATCACACCAGCGTTGTGTCTGCTGCTGAGCAATGCTGGCACCGCATCACAACTCCCTCCAAGCCCCCCAGAGCCAGCAGGCTGGGGGTGGGCAAGTGATGGGGAGGGGACATCACCAGGGCAGATGACCTAAACCAACCAAAGTGATATTCCATGCAAGATGATGTCACACTCAGCAATAAGAGGTGGAAAAAGGAAGAAGAGGAGAGGGATGGGCTCTCGTTGTGAAAATGTCTGTCCTCCCAAACAATGGCAACGTGCGTTGAGGCGCTTCTTGAGGACATGGTCAAGCATCGCTCATTAGTGGGAAGTAGAGAGTAATTTCTTTTCTCTGCAGTTCCACACGGCGTTTGCCTTTTTTATTTTTGTTTTTTTTTCTTTTCCTCTTTCCCTTTTTCCTTTAGTTAAATTATTTAATTAATAATAATTTTCCCTTAATAACTATTTTTCCTTTAATTAAATTATCCTTATCTCAACCCATGAGTTTTTTGTTCCTTCAATTCTTCCCCTCCTCTTCTGAGGAGGGAGAGTGGGAGAGCAGTTGTGGTGGAGTTCAGCTGCCTAGTAAGGTAAAACCACCATATATTGTATATAGAACAAAAAGTGTAGAAGAAGAGGTCATAAAATTGTGATTCTTATTTATGCTATCCTGACCTATGCTTTAAATTACTTTTGCATTAAAAATTCTCTTGTTATAATGGTAGTATGTAATGCATAGGCTACACTGTAGTATTTTCAATATCAATGCCTACACTGATAAATGAAATACCCCTCTGACTCTGCATTGTGGTTAGAACTAAGTATTTTAAATTTTAGATTTTTTTAGATGGATTCATATAGCATCTAAAGTATATAATAAACCCTTGCAATAGAAAAACATCCTGCTATAATTTTATCTTGAACCTTATTTCTTTTTCTCAGCATGCTTATGAATGAACTGATTTAAAGATTTGTCTTTCTAAAAAGCTTCCGTTTTATTTAGGTTTGGCAAGCCTGACTATCCCATGAAAATATAAGCAAAGTTCTTGATAACCATTTCAGTTAGGTGGCCTAATGACAAATAGGAAACAGTGATGGAAGGAAAATCGTTACAGAGTGCAGAAAGACTATAGCAATAATTTTAGAGAGAAACTTAAATGTACTCATTTTGTTTTTCCTTTTTTTAAATAGCTCTACCAACATAAAGTCGTTTTTGATGGACTGTATGTATCGTATCTAAGGCTAGGAATTATTTAGTATTAATTACTAGTTAATTAGTATTATCCACCTCTGTTCCCATTAAAGTCAATGTATGATTCAACATTTAAATGGAAAAAAAAATCAAACCTGGAGTATTTCCTTCTTAAGGGACTGTGAGGAAAAAGACTAACAACAAAAAGGTGCAAGAATTGTTCCTTAACATGTCCCTCTGCAGTAAAAGTATAATGACTGTGGAGCTCCAAGTGCAAATAGGTACTATTTTTCCGGTTGCTGCCTAAAATAAGATGTCTTATGGGAGTGGGTAAAAGGAGCTAAAAGAAAATCTTAAGTTTATGATCCTTATAAAACAATCTCCCTGGAAAAATTACTCACCCAATTACCAAGTGTTTGTAAATAAGATTAGTAGCAAACTAGAGGCTGTGTAGAAATTGGAAGTTTTCATTTTGGGAATCCTGTTGCTGCAGACATGAACACGGTTCTTAGGCCCTTCTTTTTCTCATGCTCTCCCCGCTCCTCAAAGGGCTCTGCACCATGGAAGAGCTGAAGAAGATGGCAGCCTGGCAGTTATCCACATGGCAGCCAAGTAGACAAACCACAGTACTTTCTGGCAACTTGGTGCCCTAAGCTGCTTGTTGTGTAGGTATTGGGCAACTAATCATTAACACTAAATTAGTAATCCCTGGAGCCAGCCAGCAGGGAATCCCACGAAGTCTAACTCTTAGAAGGTGGTGGCTTGCTGGTCTTCGCAGACACACCAGCTAGGGAGGAGAATATATGCTTAGCTAGGGATACAAGCAGCCTGGAGCCCATCATGTGGGATGCAGGACTGAAATACCTCGATGACCCCAAAATCTTCTTTATTTCAATTGGCTAATGCAGTAGGAGGTTGGGACTGGAGAGAGCAAGAGAAACAGTAAAGAAGCAAACTATTTCCCTGTCTGGTTTCTCTCAAATGTTTTAGTGAAATCGCCTTCTCAGCTCGTGTCAGATTAATAGCACTACTAATCATCACTGAACCTCATATCTGATGGCCTCTAAGACATAGAGCAGAATGTTTAAAGAGTGACTTTAAAAAGCAACACACTTTCCTGAAAGTCGCTCAGAATAGTTTTGCCTGTACAACACAGTACATGCTGTAATGTAACCTGCTGTTTACCACACAACAGAGGTGTGAAAGGGCCAGGGCACCACAACTAAAACAGCAGTGGCACAGAAAATGCCTTCCTGAAGCAGCAACCTGAGCATGGGGGTGCAGGTTGTTGGAATCCCTTTATTACACACTAGCGTGATTGCTGGAACAAGATTTTGATTGGGGCCAAACCAAACTATTTTCACACCAGGGACAGAGGTGATGGCCAAGAAGAGCCTTTGGCATAAAAGGGATGTTAAGCTCTACTGAAGAAAGCATCTTACCATTGCTGTTGACTACTGAGAGAGAAGTTTCTGTATTTGGCTGTATTTCAGGAGAACGGTTTTATCAAGACTAGATTCTGGTCACATACACTGACTTGGAATCATTTGCCGTATTCAGGAGGATGCAGAAAGATTTTCAGAAATCTGCTTTTGTTTTACAAAAAAAAAAATCTATTTGTTATGTTCTAGAATTAATAGAGGAAAACCAAAAGCCACACAACAAGATTATTGGCTGGCTTGGGACTTTCTGAGAAAGGTATATTCTCCTCTTCCAGAAAAACTTTTTGTGTCTTATTCTGTTCTTGGCACTGTATTTGAAAGTGTTATTTCTAAAGAAAATGCAGATTTGTTCTATGTCTATTGAAGAAGCCTGGAATTTTGGATCATGTTCAAAACAATAAAAGAGCTGGAAGCTGAAATGGTTCTTCAGCCCGTGATATATACCTGTAAAGGAAATCTTACCTAATGTGTAAAACATTTTCACTTGCAATTCAAAATGTTTTCTGCTGACTGAAAATAACAAAGAACTACATACACATATAATGGCATATCCAGATTATATTTCAGAGACACAGAAAAATATAACGATGTCACTGAATGTCACAGATTGCTCCATCTCAAATATTAACACATGAATTCATTTGCTTTATGAAAACTTAAATTGCCCTTTTGTTCCCATGGATACAGGAGATGACTAAATCAATGGCAAAGTGTAGCCCAACTACCCCCAGGTCCTGAATTTCCGGTTTCAGAGAGAGAACCAACTGCAGGACGAGGCTTCAGAGGCAATATTACCGACAGAAAAAATGTTATTGAATACTACTCCACAGAGTTTGCAACAGTTTTCTACCACTAATGGAGTCTGATTATTACTGCTACAGTTTCTCTGCAGTAATACCACATGCAATATTCTTCACATCACAATAGGATCGCATTTCATCATATATTTAAATATTGTCCTGAACTACTTATTCTTGAAATATAATTCACTTCACTTCCCTTCATCACCTCTCCCTGCTCTTGTCCATGTATGTAAACCAGCAGCGGTGGAACAACATACTTTATTATACTTTAAAATGAACAAATGTGTAATTTGTTTTCATGATGCAGTTGGTAATTTGCATCACAAAAGTACTTGATCTCTCAAAAAATTTTCAAAAAATCTAGCACTAAAAATTCTCTTTGTCATTATATCTGAAGACTAATCTCGCTGACAATGCCTTTGAAAGAAATTGTGGCCTCCTGTTAGTTCTCACATAGTAGACAGGTATATTAGAAACAATGAATAAATTAAATTTTAACTACCTCTTTCCATGGAATATTTGAAATGCATGATTTTGATAGAATTATGCCTATTAAATGAACAATAGTATGACATTTTGCAATTGTTTTATTACCTGTATGAGTTATAGGCACCTATCAAAGTAGAAAGTCCTGCAGTGGAGTTTATTTCCATAGGACAAACAAAACACAGTTAAGCATTTTCTTGACTTAAGATCATGATCTTGTGAGAAGCTGCAGGTCAGAACTGCTACTGAAATATTTTTCTGACAATACATTCCAGCAAAAAAACACATAACAAGCCTGCAAACATCCCCCATTTCTTTATAAGTAGATAGATATACAAGAAGACGTAAGATCAAGATGATCCCTACTAGATCTAGAATAGTCATTATATTATATATATATGTTTCTTTTTTAAAGGTAATATTTTCTACAGCATGGCTGTGCTTGAACAAGGATGCTACTGGGGAATACCATAGTTTTCTTGAAAAGCATATGCTTTGTTTTGGTGAATAAACATAGGTGAAAACTGCCTCTTTGTAACTCTTTCGCATTTTATCGAAGAATGCTTTTAATTGATTAATATTTTTCTCTGAAGTATAGTAAACAAACTCAGGTAGAGGAAAACTTTTCGCTTTGCTATTCCCAGAATGATAATATTCCATGAGAATACCTGTCTGTACCCGATGGGTTTACAGGTGACTGGATGTTCCAGAAGAAAAAGGAAAATCTTTACTCTGTGAATAATTAGTTTATGTATAAATCATATTCAGAAATATTTATGATGAAACTTCCGTTCAAAATAAAACAGACAAATGTCTTTAACCTAATGAAATTGCACAGTAAATTATTTCCAAGAACATTCCAATGTCAAGGTAACTCTCTTAATTATCCATTATCATAGAAATGTAGACATAGTGTTAATTAAAATGAAGGGGCAAAACCATTTACATTTTTTATTAAGATCCATTGGCCTCTTGAACAGCTATTAGCCTTGCTGCCAGGGTTAGGTGGAGGACAAAATTTACCCTGGTAGGTAGAGCATTGCAAGCTGATTTAAACAGCTTAGGAACTGCAATGTCATAATGAGAGGCAATTGAAAAACTATCTGTAAGCCATTTGTATTGACAGCACACGGGAAGCTTTTATACAACGACCATTATTTCTGCAGTGTACTTTGCAGCTGCAGTGCACAGCCACCTCAAACAATGAAAAGAATTATCCATGCTTGCAGTTGAGAATACAAATATACCTGTGCAGTGTCAGCAATTGTGACAGTCTGCAAACAAAATCTTCCAACAATATACATATCTTAGAACTTTGTCAGATTAATTAGAGTGCTTGCACATGCAGATGTTTATTTTAGGAGTGGGTTATCATATGGTGTAAGAAATTTTACCTTCAGGGGTGCAGTGTGTAGATGAAGGAGAATGAAAGGTCTTTGTGCCTTAGAATGTGCCTTATATGTTCTGGTTAAAGTCATCCACTTGGAGAAAATTAGTTGTAGAAATAAAATGGCAATTTCAGGAAACTTTTATATTCCCTTGTGTCTGTACATTTAATTACAATTCCAAAGGAGATGTTCTCTACATGTGCCTAATACCGCTATTCTAAATCAGCAAGCGGTCTATTGCAAATTAGCTGCAGATTCGTTGAACATAAAATGCTGCTCTTCCCACAATAATAGCCCTACACCAACATGGCAAACAATCACTAAAACAACAAAACAGTGCTACCACTTTGACCCTGCTGTCATTATGCTGAAGTTTATTATTTTAAAATATATTTTTATCTAAACAAGTTGCTGAAGTTAGACATTTCAGAAAACATATGTTTGGGACACAGATGCCTGTACAATTCTGTTTTATAGTCCTTTCCTTTTTTTATGCCATTCAAACATTTGTATAAAGCTCAAAAAAAAAAAAAAAGGCTTCTTATGTTTTCCTTTCCTTTTTCTTTTTAAGTAAAACATTCACTTAAGTGTTTCGAATGATTGGATAAATAGCATTAAGCCTCTTGCAAAACTGATCTACTGCAAAGAATGAAATTAAGCAATTTTGCTTTGTTCCACATTTAGCTCCATACCATTTTATCCTTGATTCATCTTTATTAGTCCAGAATTAAATTCAAATTGCCACATTTATTTTTCTGATTTCTATTTTTCAAGGTATATATCGTACATTGAAATAAAAGGAAACAATGGTGGTCATGTGGTTAACAGGAACCATCAGGAACCATTGTCAGTGCTCACCCCTACATACTGAGTTAGCTTATTTTAATTTAAAAGTTCAAAGGTATGTAGGTTCCATTATGATTTTTACTTTAAAACTAAATGTTTGAAATATATGGATGAATAAGTGCTATAAGTGCTATGATACAATATTATATATATAATATAATATATAATTATTATACAATATTATTTTACAGTAAGTACTGTATTATACCTAAAAGTGTACAGATTCAAAATTTTATTCATAAAGCACATTGTCACTCTATCATATTTAGATAGATTAGATAAAATGCACATTATGCACATAAAATGTACATATGTATATTAATACCATTCTTAACATCACTGCAGATTTTCATGGGTACAGTGTTTCATGAAATTTAAATTATACATTACCTACTTCCCTTCTTTGAATGGTGAATTATAATTGCTTTAATAATTTAGAATGACTTAACTTTGAATTTAAGGTAATAACTGGCTTGCGTATTACCTAACATATATAACACTTTAAAAGTAATTGGGGACATATTAATTAACCAAATCTTTTCTGACCAAAAAAGAAATCACAGACACAATCACTCACTACAAAAAGTTTCACTAAAGAGTGCTAATGTTTCTAAATTGTTTTTAATTTGCCATTTCTCTGCCATTTCCCCAACAAACCAGCCACACTCCAATAAATTCAGTGTATCATTGTTACTTTCTAAATGCCCAAACCTTTTAATATTTAAATCAGAATTACTCTTGACTATTATCTTTAAAAGTGTGTTTGTTTAAATCAATGAAACTAGCTTTCTGCTTACTCCAGAGTAAGCTTATGTTTTGTTTCGTTTTCCAATTTCACAGTTAACAAATTGCTTGGATATAAATTGGAATCCTGCTATAGTAGGAAAAACAAACAAAGAAAAGAACAACAAAACATTTTGTAGCACAGCACTAACTGCACTGTTAAAAAAAAAAAACACTCATGAAATAAAGTTCTCTACGGATTTGGGTGCTACTGTGCTGCGAAATATAATTTAAAAATGGCCAGCAATTACAGAACTATACAAAGTACTAAGAATTCTCAAATTTTTAAAATGCAAGCACACACACACAGTTTTAGTGTGTGAACCACCTTGGAAAGTGCAGGAAACCACATCCATGAAACTGGAAAAGGAAGCCAGAATAGCAAAAAAGAATTGATGCTGTGTGGGTTCTTTTCAGCTCTCCCAATCTGTTCACAACCTTCTTTACGCTAACAGTGGGACTGGGTTTTGGAGGGAGATGTCATCTCTTCCTTCCAATAATCCTTTGAGGTCTGAGGATGTAAAGTAACAGGTACCTTCTGAAGTTCTGGGGTTGCTTTCCCGTGGTTGGAATGACCTCCACAGCACCTCAGGGACTTCCTCATGGCCACATCACAAGGCACCTGGGTTGTGCGTCTCGGTAGCTGCAAGGCAGCCTCACTATCTGTCCAGAAAGCTTGGGGTCTGGGGAATCATGCTGAAACACAAGTTTTCCCCTACCCTGCATGAAAGATTTGTGTGACATTTTATCTCTAATAATCAACTTAATCACATCTGAAGAATTCTTAAAATACTCTGTGTTTAGGTCCTCATTTTGTAGAGTTCCTGTTTCTATGGTTACCCGTACAGTCCGCATTTCAGAACTGCCACGGTAAGACAATAATAAAAATGAGCCAACTTAACATAATACAAGTCACTGCACATCTAACAAGTTTTCCTCCGTTCACCCCTCCCCCCTGCACTTTATAAAGCTCTCTCAGATCTCTTGCTCTACACAGCCTCTCAAGGAAGGCAAATGCCTTTTTTACTGAAAACACCCAATTATTGGACAAATTTCTTGCCTCCCCCCGAGTAACTTTACAACTCCTGTATATATCTAACAATAAGATGCAAAGGTTACCATAGCAACATCCCTCTAGTTATAAATAACACTACTTTGCTTCTGATTCCTTTCAACAAATAAAACAAACAAAAAAAATTTAAGCACTCTCTGGATTAATGGCATAATTTATTTAGAAGCCTTCAAAGATCATTATTTATATTCAAAATAACTAGCTAGTTTTCATTCAGCATATTCTCCGAATAATCAGGACTACATCGAATAAACAAAATATGCTAGTTGCACTAGTATTCTCATCTCATTTGTCAGAAGGCCACAACTGACAGTGCTGAATTTATGCAAAATCACATTACATGCCTCAAGGTCATCAGCAGGCTTGACTGGCTCTGAGAAACCCAGCCTGGGCCTAATACCCAGATGCCCAGGAGCTACCATTAAACTCAGGCCCTTGGCCTTGCCTCTTGCCTTGCAGGTACTACCGCAAGAAGATGCAAAGTACCTTGGTATTCTTCTGGTTTCAACAAAAATGATCCTTAGCTAGGATTGAATTCTCTGAAGGGAAGTTCTGATTTAAACTCAACTGCATAATTTGTTTCTGTTGCACAGACACACTGATTAAAAAATTAGTAATAATAATAGCCAAAAAAAAATGGTCGTTGAGAGTTCTGTATAGGGCCGAGTTTGCAAGGAGAATCAAACCTCTTCAGCAGGCTCACTGGTGTCTGGCCACATCATGAAAGGAGTCTCTGGTGTGAGCATGCTTGCAATGACATTTTCAGGTGGATCAGGTGAGAATTCTTACATGCTGCAGGGTCTGTGGCCTGATGTGAACACCCCAGCAAATGCATGATACGTTTCTGACCTTGCATTACTTACAAAACATCCAACAATCCTAATTATCCACAAAAGACTGCTCTATGTCACCACCCCTGCATCCTGCAGTGTCAGTTTCTAGTGACTGCTTACAGCCTGGAGGTATGCTCGGTCGTGTCTGCAGCAGAACTGCCTAGGAAAGCCTTCTAGGAAGAATCCCAGACTGCCTGATTTGCCACCCAGGGGTCTGATCAACACACTGAAGGACGTGAATTGGTGCATGCACAGCTGGCAATGCCTAGGGGAATCCAAAACTGTCCTAAAATTCCCAGCATGACAGCCGCAGCAGCAGTTAGTCATTTGCTTTACCGTGAAGGCTCCAGGCAGTTCAGTCAATCAAGACAGCCCAACTTCCAAAACTGCTAGTGACCAGGTGGGGAGGTCCTGGACTACACAAAGAAGTTGAGGACTCAAGCGCTCTGAGTGTGCACACAGTGATAGTCCTGATACCCAGCTACCCTGTAATTGTCCCTGTGGG
The DNA here is from genome assembly GCF_013377495.2 of Cygnus atratus. NCBI lineage: Eukaryota > Metazoa > Chordata > Aves > Anseriformes > Anatidae > Cygnus > Cygnus atratus. The sequence goes on from NC_066376.1 coordinate 15,864,511, forward strand.
ACCAACCTGAATTTTGACATTGCATTTCCCACAGTATAAATAGCGTGCCTCTTGACACACTTCCTAATACAGCAAAATTTAAATAGAACTGACAGAGTGGAGAAAAAACATACCATTACGGTAGTGTTTAACTGAAGTTTAGTTTAGAAGAAATTTACTGAAGAAGGATCTCAAAGTAATATTAAGTGGAGATTTTATCAGAAATCAGTGAAAAGCAGTAAGGAATTATCCATGGAAGAATCATCAGTTATTATGCAATCAAGATTATTCTCAATGTACTAGTGGTACAAAAGAGATGAGATGGCCACTGTTCACATTCTAGTCTTGCAGTAATTCTGATTATTATGTTTTTTGTTTGTTTTGTTTTGTTTGCATTTGTCTTGTCAGGTTCAACCACTCTTAACCCTGTGAAAAGAGATGAGTTTTACCCTAAGGCAAACTCAAGGCTCATTGAAAAGATGTTACTCTTTTTCCACGAGAGAGTACATTAACAGACATACATCAGATTCACTGTGGTCAAACAACTACTGCACTTTCCAAATATACTTTTCCACACAAATAAGCAAAGAGTAATTAGCTAATTTCATACACAACTTTTCAGAAGACCAGTTACAAAGGTCTGTTTGCATAGCTTTCTGCAACAAATCCTCTCTGTCTATATGTGCAGAAATTGACTGAAAAATCACACTAGGACATTGCAGACAGCCATGTTAAAATCACTGAGGATTCAGCAATGAGTGATTAATGATCTTGTGATTAATGATCACAGACTGAATGTGATCACATAGCGAATGTAACACGTTGGACTTAAATGCCCAGCACTACATTGGAATGCAGGAATGGCAAAGGGTCACATCAAGTCTCCTGCTCATAATAATGCAAAAGACAGCAGGAAAGTTCTGGAAGGCATACAAAACACCCTTCCCACATATTGATGCTTAACATAGGACAAAATTTCTTCTCTGAAAGCTTACAACGCCCTGAAAGTTTGCCTGTAAAATGAAAGTGACAATTGCAATATAGTCCAGGAAGAAAGCAAGTTGTAAAGTTGAATGAGAGACAGTTCAAACTGAAACTCATGGGAAAACAGCTCACCCTGAGCTCACCCTGATGGGAGCAGTTACAGGGATAACCTGGCTATACCGAGAAAACACTGACATAAAATGGCTGCCAAACACTGACAGGAGAAAATGTCTGTTGGCCTGGAACTCACCTAGCAGACATTTTCACCTGTTGGTGTTTAGGAACTTGGCCTGGGAACTAGGGGTGGCCTTGAGGGGTGCAGGTGGCACCCTGAGAACTGGAGACGTCCTGAAGGTACCATCAATAAGGGCAAAACAAGAAATGAGGAACAACTTACCATCTCAGAAAGCAGGAAAGAATTTGGGAAAATAAAATTGTGTTTAAGAAAATAATAGAAAATTAAAAAATCATCATCTATTGACTGTCACAGGAGAAAGACAGAAATTAATGGCATCTCTTGGTTACTTGATATGGTGGTGTCCTATGCCCTCTTGTCTCTATAAGATAAAAATGTTCTGATTTCTACACAAAAACGGAGCCTTTTGTTGTCCAAGAAACTTCCCATACTGCATGTACCCTCTGCTCAGCCCTGGTGAGGACAGGCTGAGAGAACTGGGCCTGTTTAGCCTGGAAACAAGAAGACTGACAGGAGACCTCATCAATGTGTATAAATATCTGAGGGCAGGGTGTCGAGAGGATGGAGCCTGTCTCTTTTCAGTTGTGCCCAGCAACAGGAGGAGAGGCAACGGGCACAGACTGAAGCACGGGAGGTCCCAGCTCAATATGAGGGGGCACTTCTTTACTGGGAAGGTGACAGAGCGCTGGGACAGGCTGCCCAGAGAGGTTGTGCAGTCTCCTCTGGAGATATTCAAAACCCACATGGATTCCATCCTGTGCAAGGTGCTCTAGGGGATCCTGTTTGGTGTAGGGGGATTGGACTAGATGATTTTCATAGGACCCTTCCAACCTCAGCCATTCTGTGATTCTGTGATTTGGTACAGGTTATTTTATGAATATGTATACATATACATAATCTGTCAAAGTATAGGCATGATAACTATAACCTATCATAACTATACTCACTGCTATAGTATTGATGTTTGTAATCTAAAATAAGTATATTCACTGCCATAGTATTATCAGTAAGTTTGTTGAACCTATAATACCATTGTTGCTATAACACTGATTTTACTACCTCTGTTTGCTGCTGCTATTAATTAGTGCTGTACTCTTAATAATGCAATAATACCTTGTTATCTGGCTATATTGAAGACGCATATATATTCAAGAAGAAAACTCTTGAAGGGAAGTATATTGGTTTGCTTGCAGTGAAAGAAAAGTCTGATCAAAATCACCACAAATTAAAATACCAATGAACAGTTTCAGTCCTTCCTAAAACACTCTGATGTCTGGAATTCCAAGTTGATGCTCTTTTACAGGAGACAAAAGTGCTGAGTTTTGGAGTATTAAAGCAACTCTCCTTTTTTTTTAATTGCAAAAACACTAATACCAGAGGCTTTTCTCAGTTTTTATACTCTTAGCTGGGAACTAGTTAAACATATGTCCTAAAGCTGAGACAAACAGAAGTAGCTCGTGGAAAAAACAAGCTACAAAAAAACAGCATTTTTGGATTATTAAAGAAATGAAATAATCACATTAGCTTTCATGTCTAATTCCAAAACTCCTCCTACTTATGCTCATGGAGAAGATAAATAAGCAGATAGCTGCTGGAAAAGTCTAAGATAATTTCAGTATTGCTGCAGATCAGACACTAACACTTTGTTATATAAGGAACTTTAGATAGATTTCTAGCTAATGGCTATTTTTTACTTTGTACACAAGAACTCTGGACTTACTTTTGACATACACGAAGCTCTTACCTTGTGCTATTATGATGGAAATACATCTAAAAATGCATTGAAAGTTTTACTGCGAAGTATGCAAGTGTTGTATACTATGAACAGGGTCTGTGTAAAATGCATGTGGTCATTTTTCATGCAAGTCTTTTAGACAATTGTAAAATACACAGTAAAAGTCTAAAAACCTGCTTCATTATGCTTGTTAAAATACTCTTATATATGAAATGACCTCTGTTAATTCAGTTATTACTAAAAAACAGGACTACTCAGAGAATTATTTCATGTGCATCCTCTGTAGCATGAATTTCGGTGCATCTGTACAGTTCTATTCCTGAATATTCTAAATCATGTTTTATTATTTTCAGCATTATGTTGTTTCAGTTATAATTATGGAAACTTCCACAAAACATTGTGCCTAAATATTTTTTTGCAGTTCAGAATTTTCCACTAATTGTGTGCTAAAAGTATAGCAAAGCATAAAATGTCTATGCTATTAAATTGGGATGTTCTTCAACAGCACATAACAGTTTTCTTTTAGACTATGAATAGTAGAAATTATCCGTTTATTGGGCAAAAATATAATTCCTAGTGCAAATGCTGACAGCAAATATGTTTATGTTCATTATGTAGAACAGCTAAAAACAGTTATGATCATTTTCATATTAGCTGTGAAAATAGACAGTTTGGTATTAATGAAATCTGAAAACAGAATTGTGTAATTGCAATTAGTATGCGGAAAGCAATTTCCATTTGTTTACATAAACATGATTCCCGACCCTCCTTTTCAGCTAATCCTTAAATCCAACTTTAAATGATAAAAGAAATAAAAAATTAAAAATAAAAATAAATTGCAACTCCTATGAGTGTGTGCTGTAGGAATCTTCATTTAAATTCTGTCTAAGCTCCAATAACTGTTCCCAAAGCACCACTGCATTTTCCATGAAGACCTCTTCAGTTAAAACAATTCCACTTCTAGAAGCATTCAGTCAGAAGAAAGAACAACAATCTACTTAAGTCTCTACCCAGCATAAAGCAACCTTGGCAAAACCTATCCCGGTCACTTCTGAGGACTATGTTTCACTGACCGCTGCAGGTTTTTTTTCCCTTTTCCTGGGCGATAACCATAGCATAAGGCCAGGCAGCCATGGCAGGGTGTTGCTGCAAGGACACAGAACTGCTTGGCACTTAGTCATACGGAATGCCACTGCAAAGGGCAAGAACTCATTGATCCCCAACTTTGTGAGGAAAGATGAGATCACAGAATAACATAACAGATTGAGGGAAGGAGGGAAGATAACCCACTGCCAAAATGCCAGGGAGCTGATCACAAAAGAAGTCAGAGGAACAATTTGCCTATGGCGCCTCTCCCTAATAGATAATGAAGGGGAATTTTCATTTGATTAAATTTACCATGTCTGTTCATGCCAAAGACACAGAAAGGTTTGTTCTCAGTTTATATAGCATGTTTCCCTAAAAGACAGAGATTGGATCTGGTGAAAACTGTGAACGTGTGAATGCTGTGAATGCTCCTTTTCTCAGTAAACAATGGAATGTGCCTGGGAGAAAGCGCGAGAAGCTGCAGGGCTTGGCAAAGTAGTCATAGCAAGGGGCTGGTGGTTCAAGGAGAGAGAGACACACAATATATTATGTGAGCAGATAATCACCTCGGGGTGATGTAAGATAATAAAAACCAAAAAACAACATTATGAGCTAGGAGACGCTGCAGTTTGGTGATACAAAGTTAGTTCTGACTAGAAGCAAGGACAGCATGCAGACAGGAATTGCTTATGAAGTTTCCTATCTCAGTTCTGTTTTACCTAGTCTTTTGGATTCTTTCCTTTTGAAAAGCTTGAATAATCAAGTATAACTTGGCTTTTCTGACTGTGAAAGCCATTTGCTCTTCTTTGAGTAGCTCACTGGAAGAAACAGATCTAGGCAGACATGTTTCAATATTTGTTAAGTGGGGATTCCCATTGCAGTCGCAGACATTGAACCCCAGATGTAGGTGTAAAGCTCAGAAGCATCAGGGATCATTACTGGCAGTACTTATCACAAACAAGGTTGTGGGAAAGGCAAATTAAAAGCAATCAAAGAACACACTACAAACAATACTTGCTTCTCTCCCTTTCATTCAAGTCAAATCTGCTGTTTCTCCAACTTTGATATGTTTCCAAAGCCTTTCAGACCCAGAAGCACCAGGCTATTTTCTGCCAAATCAGCCTCTTTATTGCAGAAATGGTTTAAGTCTTTATGCAATAATAATCACTCAAACTTTATTGTTCAAACTTATTGTTCAAACCATTAAGAAGAGAAATAAATGTACATAAAAGAGGCATGATGACCATTCACGAGACATGTATTTTTCTCTCTTGAATGAAGTGAACGGTTTATAATTCAAGCAAGGTGAAGACTAATAAATTTTAAAGGCCTCTCCTAATGAGTGCGATAAATCTTACATATCATAAATAGCGATTAGATATTCCATATGCAATGTGGAGAAAAATAATATTTTCATTTTAATATTGTGAATTATGTTCAAACTGATTTAAAGTCATGTGATATAAAATACGTAGGACATGATGAGAAAGAATTTCTAAACCAGATACACATCATGGTTACAGTAGAAAGCAACAGAGGCTGTTGACAAACCTACACCTACTTCTAATGAAGAAAGAAACGTTTCACTGCTGTACTGGTAGCCTGCCGATAGCAGTGGTGAATGAGTTTCTTGATTCGAGTTTTGTCACTTTTTACCTTCTCATTGTCTCCCTCATCCCCCTGGAGGTGAGTGAGCAAGCAGCTGGGTGATTTTTGGGTACCTACTGGGGTTAACCCACAACAGTCCTTTTTTCATCCCCTTGTACTCTGCTCTGATGAGGCCACGCCTCAAGTACTGTATTCAGTTCTGTGCCCCTCACTACAAGAAGAACATTGAGGCACTGGAACGTGTCCAGAGAAGGGCTATGGAGCTGGTGAAGGGCCTGGAACACAAGTCCTGTGAGGGAACTAGGGGTGTTTAGTCTGGAAAAAAAGGAGGCTCAGGGGAGACCGTATTGCTCTCTACAGCTACCTAAAAGGAAGGTGTGGGCAGCTGGAGGTCAGCCTCTTCTCGCAGGTTAACTAGTGATAGGACTAGAGGGAATGGCCTCAAGTTGTGCCAGGGGAGGTTTACGTTGGAAATGAGGAGACATTTCTTCTCAGAAAGAGCAGTCAGGCATTGGGATGGGTTGCCCAGGGAGGTGGTGGAGTCACCGTTCCTGCGGGTGTTCAAGGAAAGGTTGGACCTGGCACTTAGTGACATGGTTTAGTGGGTGACATTGGTAGTAGGGTGATGGTTGGACCAGATGATCTTGAAGGTCTTTTCCAACCTTAATGATTCTATGATTCTATATTTACAATCGGATAACTTACACCTTTTTTCCTAACATGAATCCCTCTTGTTTTGACTTCCTGTCAGCAGCATTTGTGATTTTTTTTAATTTTTTTATTTTTTTTTCTGTTTGACTGTAAAACTTCCATTAGCAAAGTTTTGTTCCTGATTTAGGTACTCTCCATTTGTGATCCCATAACCTCCTCCTGGTTAACCTCATCAGATTTTGCTCCCAGAATCTCTCACTACAATTGAAACTGAAGGGTAATTTAAGTTGGCTGAAAGTAATTACATGAGTTAGTCAGAACCTAGTGCTAACAAGCCACTTTGTATAGAAAGTCCTGTAACATCATTAATGACCACAAGCCCTCCAGGTCTCTCAATTTTTACTTTAAAGAGAGCTTTGAGTAGAGCAGCATCTCTGTGAACTATGCTGAAAAACAGGTGATGAAAATACTCTCTAATTTTGTGATTAAAATCATCTTTCTTTGAATCCTTCTTTACTGTTAATTTTTCCAGGAGCACTTGGCTGATCTTACTTTCTCTTTAGCTTGTGAAGCTTCTAGTTGTGTAGCTGGGTGCATGTTAAAAAATACAGTTGAACTAAATGATGACAAACTCAATACTATATTCCTAACATTGAAAGTAATATGAAATTAATATTGCATTTATAGCTTTGCACTATGCCTTATCGCAGCACTGCAATCAGATCAGCTCCTTGCACTAACTGAGGTATGAAATAAAGATGTTAAAATCTGTTTTTGACTGTATTAGTGAACATTTTACTTTTTCAATCTTTTGCTTTGTTTCAGTTTTGCAGCTCTTTCATCTTCCCCTTACTGACTATCAGATGTGTGTACAGCTATATAACCCACACTAATTACTTAACGCTACATAGGAAATATAGTAATTCATTCAGCTTTTGTTAGATGTTACTAGTGGGGTTCTTGAAAATATGCAAATATAATCTACTGACTCTTTCACACTCCTTACGCATTCTGTGTTAAATGAATTGTATGTGTTGCCTATATATATAAATGTATTTTGCATTTGGTTATGTCTGCCATTTAAGTAGTAATAGACTGCAGATAAGAGTATCTCAGGAATTTCCCATCAGCTATCATAACAGTTCATGACTGCCAGCAATTCCTTGATAAATCTCTTGATCAACAGCTGTAATCCCTATGGGATTATTATTCTCCTCAGCTATGGTCATGCTTAGTCACTCCCCATTTTGACCACATTAAGTCTGTGTTAATGCTGGATTCTATAGGTAGATGTAAACATAAGCTTAGAAGTCCTGGTGAAGTGAAACTGCCACAAGTGTGTGCCATGGAGAAGAATGAGCTGCAAATTTCTGTTATCTGTCTCTCTCATTCACTCCCCATCCCACCCTCCACAAGAAAAAGTTTGTTTAAAATCAAAACCTCAAATGCAGAACAGCACAGGCCAGAAGGAAACACTTCAAAGGTGAACTGAATAGCAGCCAGTAGTGGCAGATGTTTCATAAAGTTTTAGACATCTTAAACTATAGTCCTTCCCCTTGCTGAAAAACCTTGAGTGACAGTTTTGATGGTATTCACACCTACCTTCTTTTGAAGGGGCTGGGATTTCCAAGAAGGCACCTCGTATGTATTTTCTTTGCAATTTATCCCACGCTGCTACTCTGCTGCTCCCTTTCATTTCAAAATGAGTTACCTATGTGTGATGCAAAGTAAAAGTTAACGGTAATTTTGACCATTATCACAGATACTTTAAAATCTCAGAATGTATTTTCATTTTTGAATTTATCTAAAAAGCATTTAAAAAATAACGTTCTTTTCAGCTGTACGTTGCATTCACCTCTATACTGATGCCTCCTCTGCAGTCTATTTTTCCCATGAATAAAGAAACTAATATGAGATTCTTGCCTGACTGTCCTGTGTTAGAGGAGAGTAAGCACTTTTGCTTCAGTTGTGATTTTCTGTTGTTTTATTTTAGAGCTAAAGTGGGCTTTAGTATCCTCAGAACTAACGGTGAAAGGTTTGGGGGGGAAGTACAAAGCTGAAGTCTTTACTAAGCATTCTGTGTGAGAAACACCTTCAAGAAGATATGTAATATATGTAATGTGCTTTTTGACTTTGCAAAACATGTAATTTACTACTACCCTATGGATGAGACCCTGTTCTGATTCTGGTCGGAGAGGAATGTAACTTGGCTTGTGTTTACTGCCTGTGATGAAGCAGTGCAGAAGACAGAAACTTAAGGTTCCCAATTTAGAAGGGAGAGATAATCTATCACAATAAATTAGGTTATGTGTGTGTATTCCCCATTTAGAGGGTCTATGGGGGACTTTTCCTGAATGCCTGTTTCTGTGCAACTTGATCAAAATTCACAGAGAATCTAGATCAAATCCTTAACTTCCAAGAACTAGTTTAGGTAAGTTATAATAAATAATAGATGCATTGGCTTTAAAAATTTCTGTGCGCTTATAGCAAGAGATATTTTGGCACTGTACTGTGATAGATTTTCTGGGTGAAAACTGCAGGATATGTTCTATTTTACAAACCAGTTACATAAGACAATGTCTATTCCATAGGTGACAGCTGCCATTTAAAATTAACCGGCAAAATAAAGACTAAATAATCTTTAAATAGTCTTAAACATTCAGAAGGATTCAGAATTGTCTCTTTTTTTAACTTGTCTAGTTAAATCATATACTCTCACTCCACAAAATATAATATTAAGACAATTAAAAATATAGAATGAAAGCCATCAGCTGTAACCCTTTCTCTGTAATCTGTGCTGTAAGCTTCCTCCTACCACAGGCTGTTTAGCAACCAGCATACCATGAATCCATAGCTCAGGATAGGGCCAATCCTGCACAGCTGTCTAACTTCTACTCAGACTTCTGAGAAAGAGCTGTGAGAAAGTCTGTAAAGAGATCAGAAAGGTAAAAATAACTGGCAGAGATGGGACTGTTGAGACAGAATCAAGGATTCAAGGGAGAAAACATCAGCATACAAAGGAAGATTCGAATGGGGTAAAAATAAAAAAAATAAAAAATGAAGACTAGTCAGTTGAGTTAGAATAGTCAGGAAGAGCTGTCCAGATAATCAGGTTAAACCATCAGTGCCATCAGTATCAATTGACCTTGTGGAAGGCAACTTGGCAGCACTGACTGCTTGTCCCAGAGAGCTGTGTGGGGAGGCCAGCCTTTCCTCTCCTGACTAATGGGACAGCCTGTTGGGGCAGCAAAGACACTTCAGGTGCCTTAGGAAGAATTACGATGCTAATTCTTATTCTAATAGCTCGTTATATACTGCCTAGATTTTGTGTGTCTGCCAGTAAATAATTGCTTTTTTATTACTATTTTATATTGTGTTTCACTTTGAGCCTGTTTGAAGCAGCCTGAACAAATGAAGCCCAAAAGTGAGGTGCAACAGAATGTCTCATCCAAGTTACCTAATTTATTGAAAGCAGAGGAAAGACATTTTTTTCTTTACCTACACCTTAAATTTTAAAGAAGTTTCTAGTCCAAGTTTCACTTTCAGTGTAAAATACGCCCTTGTGGAAGCTGTTACAAATGTCAACACTTTAAGGAGTGTGAATTTATGGTGGCATTGAATTTTAATGGCACTATAAATGTCTATAGTAATGGTGATATATCTATAGCAATAAATTGCTAGGGAGAAATATAAAAATAAATGTAAGATAAAATATTGTGTATAAAATATGTTTTTACATATTCTTTAATGATTAAAAATCATAGAAAAGTAGAGGTTATAAATCACTGAAAACTGCTGTTATATTTTACATGCTGTTTTCCTCATATAACATACAGATATGATTCCTTGGTCAGAAATTGCATTAACTTTAATGAGGACAATCCAGGTGATTTTTTTGTTGTTGACTTGAAAAAAACTAATTGACATTAAGGACACCATGGAAATACTGATATGAATGACCCTCATCACTGAAACTATGCCTGCTGTGAAAGAAACATTTATAAATGGTTAGTAATCCTTCCTGGCCTCCCATCCCCCTGCCAGTTCCCCGTTATTCACTGTATCTCATCTCATTTTGGCTGAAAAGACATGTTCACAGGGTAAAGGTATTTTCAGAACATGGTAAAAGGAAAACTTAAAAAACAAGGAATTCATAGAAATACAGAAGAATATACAGCATTTTCTCTGTGTACATCAAAAGTAGTGCTTGATATAATGAATGATCAGTCTACTCTTCCATTAATTCATTGTCTTAAAAACCTTTATGTCCTTCATTTATTTTCTTAAAATGGAGGCAGCTGAAAATTATGAGATGGTTCCTTGACAGTTGCTGATGTTGACATCAATAAAACCTACCAGTCCAGGACTATTAATGGAAAAATAAGAAACAAATAGAACTTGTTCAGAGATGAATATTAGTTAGGCAAAGCAAACAACAAGAATCCCAATAAACACGTTAGGCTGGGACAGGGGGGTGGACAGTAGAAGATTGTCCTAAGAATTCACAGAAGCCCCTGATATACGGAAACTGACCTGGAAGATTAAACAATGACGCTGTAATTTATGTGCATGCAGAATTTTGATGACTGGATGAAACTGAGTCCATGTATTACATTCATCTCAGACAAGTGGAGATGAAGTAAGAAGAAGCTATAGATATTGGGGTATCAGAATAGTTCCAACAGGGCAAACTCTAAACCATCATGTTTATACACAGTCAGCGTGTATACACAAGACAGTGGCTGATATAAGCAGCAAAGACAAAAAGATTATGCATACATCTGATGGAACAAAAGATGCTCTAAGGGACTTTCTGAAAACCTACTTGCAAGCCGTTGGTCTAATGTTGGTCTGATCCTCTACTTCTGGGTATCCCAGCTGTAGCTCCAACCATGCTGCTGTGAATGCATATCTGCATGTGGTCTGTCTGCAGAAATAGGTAAAAGTATCGTGTGAGCTGATATCTGCTATTAATAATTAGAGCTTAAAGCCATTAACAGTCTAATCAATAAAAGGTGTCTAAAAACCTCAGCTATGATTTGGGTCTCCTCCTGACTCAATCCACTGTCAGGAAAAAAGAAAGTTGCAACAACACAGCACAGCAAGGTGTCTGCCTATTCTCCATGTGAGTGGGCACAGGGCCCTGAAAAATATTTTCAGAACTGCCAGCTCACTTTCATAGAGCAAATCATTATTCAAAAGTGTTGAGAACTGATTTAATTTCATTCTTAAAGAAATAAGGACAGCAGAATTTAAGCAATGCTAAGTGGGTGGGGATTTTTTGTTTGTTTGTTTTGTTGTTCTTTTTTGTTTGTTTGTTGTTTAAATCCAGCTTTCTTGTTTCTCCCTCTAAAAAAAGGGCTCATTGAGACACAGACTTTCAAACAGCTTATTAGACGGACAGTCTCACCCAGGAGATCCTGGCTGACCTAAGATGCATAAAGGTACCAATTACACATGCCTGAAGAAAATAAAAATGAGGTTCAAAGAAAAAGTGCAGCAATGAGCAGGCTTAAGCTTTCTAACAAATCAAGCTTTTCTAATTGTCCAGTAAAAGCAAGTTGGCTTATTGAAAAATGTCTGCAACATCGAGTACAAATTACTGTTATTTACACTGCATATTCTTAATTCCTACACTGACATTTGGTATCACATTCTTTCTGAAACCTGATTACATTAGAAAGCATACAGTACATGTAACTACATACTCATTTTCCACATCAACCATAATCCCTTTGCCTCTTGTGCCTCTTATTTCTTTTCCATCCTCTGCTGGAAAAGGAACGCAATTGTATCACTTCAAGACTCATGCAACAAAGGCATGTATTTGGTAAACTTTTTGCACTGTGCATTCCATTGTCTTGCACATTATCACTGATGCTCAGGCATACAATGAATATCTACATTACACACAGTCTCTGGGGAAGAGGTGAAGTGAAAAATAAGCAAGGAAGGTCACCACTTGCCTGCTTTGCTTTTTGCTACTCAGCTTTCAGCAGACTGGTGTGGGTTCCCTGCTTCCATGAGACACCTTTAAACTCATCATGGGATGTATTCATTATGTAAGAATACAGCTTACAGAGTCATTTATTTACAATATGGTGCAAAACACCTCTTTTTTTTTTTCCTCACCTTATTTATTTCTAGCTTTGACCATTACTTAAATGTTTTATTTAGTTTCCACTGCATGGGGTCTCTTGTCTTTAAAAAATGTGAACAATGAAAGACATATTTTCCTAACAGATACTGAAGTTTTAACACTTACACCCCAGTAAGAAGCAATTTTAACTGTTTGCTACAATTTAAAAAAAAAAAATCAAATATTTCTGTCCATCCTGCTCTTTATTGTACTTTACTTTTACATGACAAGGTTACAACTTATTAATAACTTAGATTTCATTTTATCAGTATTAGATCAATACATATTCTTATTAAAGACAAACAAATATCTGGGCATACAGAATATTCCATTAACACACTGCAGATAAGATATATAAATTCCATTGCTAAAATTGCATCATTTCCATGCTGAGACATGAACTTTCTAACAAAGTTATCACACAAGTGTTTCAAATGTAATAGCTTCTCCTTAAAGTTGATTCTTCCTTCATACATAAGAATTCCACACCAAGACTGCAAGCACTTTCAAAAGTCTCTCTCTGTGCTTGCAGAAAGCTCATGCAAATATAAAATAGTGTTACTACTACTCCTGGTTTTCCACAAGAAGCAGATGAAAGAGGGAACATGATGATAATATGGAATTATTATTTTTTTGAGTTCTCTGCCTGACTGTGCTAGGTCTGGACTCTCAGAAGTTTTTAGCCAACCTAATCCCTTGCATTTAGTGTCAACCACACTTCCATTGGATCTCCTTTTCTTTGACATATTGGTATTTCCAAACATACGTACTTTACCTAGAGACAAAAAGGGGTTAGCCAGGGAAGATGAAATGATCCAAGGGAGGAAAGTAGAAATGATCTATATGAATGAAATGGACAAGGCATAAGCTGCTATCCTTATATGCTCAAAACAAGTTTAGTATAACATGAAAAATGGAAATTAAAAAAAAAAAACTTTCTACCAGATGCAGTCACTTGGGAGTGCTGAAAATCTTTCTATCCATGATAGCAAAATGAACAAACAAGAACAACAGATAAAAAAAAAGAAAAAAGAAAAGGAGAGAAATGGAGAGAAGTGAAAATCTATCCAAAGTACTATTAATTTTTGCCATAAATAACAACAGATGGAACCTGTGGCTTCACCCAAAATAAATGAGATCACAGACAAAAGAATATCAACACTATTGTCAAATGAGTAAGCATGGAGTTTTCCTGAAATTCTAAGCCCTGAAATTGATGCCATCTATGCCTGTGTGTGTCACACGGAAGCAGTCAGTTTAGGCATTTACAGTGATGTACGTGAACCATGATGTAAAACATGTCGATGTAAAACAATGTGCTAAAGTTTCTGATAGACTTTATAGATAAACGGGATAGTCAAATAGTGGGACATGGCCTGTATTAAGTAACTAACTTTATTCTCCTTAGAAAACTACTCTCAGAAAAAGGGAAAAAGGATTTTAGACATGTTTTATGGTTAAGATCTCAATTGCTTAGACCATCATCACAGAGTATTTGGAGCTATACATTCTAGACAGAGAATGTATAGGGGACATTTTTGATTTTTTGGTTTATCTGTTGTTGCATGTCATTATGATTTTTATTACTGTTGGCTGTGTTGTTATGGCTGAACACAGACTTACAGCTACGTACAGAGACTGATTGAAGAGGTATCCATAAAAAAGAGTTCACCTACAAGAATCCACAAGGTTTTCATTTTGGGAAACATTTCCAGATAAAAGTTTCCCTTTCACTCTGATTAATAAAAGGAAATGTCTTTCTCATCACTTATGCTACAGACTGAAAATTGATTATCCGTAAAGTGACCCATCTGATGGCAGCTATTATAATGTCTCTGGTACTCACATAGCAGTAGATTTCTACAGATGCTTTCCCTAAGATCTGCGTTTATAGAACACCATCTGGTGCTTCGCACAGATCAAGTTTTGCTATTACCAACATACCACAAGCCCTTGTTTCCCTAAATATAGAAATGTTACAATTACCCACAGTTATTCATCTATTACACTGAGCTAAATAGTGCTCCCACTGATTTGTGATTTTTTGTTATTGTTTTCTTAAAATGTATTCACAGTATAAATTTCACCATTTCAAGAGACTGTTTGATGATAGCTATACATAGATACTTTTGGACTGCTGCTTTCAGCAGTCTCCGAAATAGAAATTCCTAAGTGGCAGTTTGAGAATCAAATTTTTGGAAGAGCACATGACCAAAGCACGTGACCGTAATGAATACTATTTCAAGTTTTGTCACAAACTAGAATGCCCTCTTGGTCAGAAGAAGTCACAGAGACACCAAAACATCAAACTGGAGACGATTTGCCGTGCTCCTTTCTGCAATGTAAACATAGATGAAGCATCTTGGGCCCAGTGCTCTCAGTTCTGCACTTTTCCTCAGAAAATAATTAAAGAGAAAAGATACACAAAACCATTTCCTAAACCTCTCATTAATATCCCTCAGACATTCTGTGCCACGTAGTGCAGCAGTCAGAAGCATTGTATTATCAAAACTGATACAGGCTGGAGAAGATAACATACTCTGCTGATACAAGCCATGGGATTTCTGTCAGCCTGGGGATAGGTAGTGTAGTCAGGGTATTTAGTTGCAGCTAATCCAGATACAGAAGAAATGAATGAAGAGAGAAACTTGGAGAAACTGTAAGACAAGCTGTAAGAGGTAAAACTAAAGTAAAAATAGCACAGAAGAAAATGAACAAGTGCTCCACTTTCTAAAGAGAAACCACTATTACCATCACTCCGAGTCCTGACAGGCACCACACGTACTCGAGCACTGACAGGCCACATGCTAACTCCCTGAGGACGCGACAGGAGTGGAAGTACAATTTAGCACTGAAATGCAAATGCCCAAGGGAAAACCCAGACACATTCATGTGGGGAATAATCTACGAAATGGAAAATCTGGAAAGGACAGAGGGCTGCAGCTATCAAAACGCAATCCAGAGGCTTGGAAAAGAGAGCAAGGGCAACAAAATACCTCCTCACCCTTAAGCAGGACTGGCACAGAGACTGCAACACTGCTAGGCCAGAGAGCATGGCTTTCAGTCACAAAGACCCCTCTCCACTTTTATGAGAGGATTAAGGGTAAAGGGTAAAAGCTTCAGACTCAGTTTATAGCTTTGTTTTGGATGCTGTTGGAGATGCATGCCACAAATACACTTGTCAGCCTCAGTGTACTGACATGAAATATGGGTTAGCACTTTACAGTGAGTCAGATAACCTTTTTATTATGCCCAAGATACTCTAAATGATTTTCTTTACCACCATGAGACTTTTTGCAATGTTCGTCCTGGTTGAAAGCAGCTAAGCTCAAAGAGCTTCCAACAGGCAGGTTTCTCAAGTTCTTTTCTCCTTTGTGTGTGGGAGTTGGCTAACTATATACCTATGAGGAAAGTCAATGCTTAATAATAGTGTTATTATCACAGTGTACAAACCACCCGGGATTATTTGTGATGGCAGTTCAGTGAATTTTAGTCTGATTAGTGATTCAATTACAGCAAAGAAATGTTTTTTTGAAATTACTCATAGCTGAATACTATTATTCCCATTTTATTCTTTAAAAGTATTCTAAGTGAATTTAGTCTGATGTACTAAAGAATACATTACTGCCACAGTACAATGATCCGCTTAAGGTTTTTTTCAACATTGATTTTAAAAAGTCAATTTATGTATTCTCTTTAGGCTGGTAAAGGCTTCTCTTCAGCTCTAAAATAACAATCTGTAGCTACATGGTAAATAAGATTCAAATTTTATCCGGCATTTTAGCGCTAGGACTAAAATAGCATGAATGTTACCATCAGGATGTGACTGGAATGACGGACACAGGCCATGTGCCCATGAAGCTCAGGGAATGATGCAGGGTGAGACTGACTGCAGCCGTTGCGAAAAATCTTTGCCTCTACACAAAGGTGGCAAGACGGTGGCCTTTGTTTTACGCAAGCATATATGTCAGTTGAGTGAGTCAGCTGAGTAAATTAACTGGTGGTGTAAATGTTTTGACCTGAGTTCATTACGAGTGTGAATGTCTTCCAGAGTTAACCAGACCCGCATGCAAGAGCAAATACATGCCTCAGCCCAACACGGAGTATAAAAACTGAACAACTAGCAACAGGATTTTGAAGAGAGCAACAGGATTGAACAGGCTTAACCATCCGTTCCTCCCTGGCAATCGGGCTTGTCCGTGATCGTGATGGTGAGCAAACAGAACAGGAATGGGAATCACATTTACTTTTCTAAATCAAAAAGCTGCATAGTATAAAATATCTTCCAAAAAGTAAATTTGGTATTAAACATGACACCCTCCACACGTGGAATATCTAAAAGAACCCGGTCTGAATGCATAGGATGCTGTCCCAGGGTACCACAATTTCCTTGTTAACCTTTACCTGCAAGAACAACCTGAGTAGTCACTCAAGAAGAAACAGCTAAGGGACTAACAGCTTCAAAATCACACAAGTAAGGAAAGGTTATATTGTACCAGCCTCTGGCCAACCTAGATACAAGACTCACAAGGGCCTACCATGGCATTTTGCCTGAACAACAAACTAATTTCAGCTATGTTTTGAGATGGTTAAAAGCCTTATTACAGTGGAAAATGAGATTAATTACAGCTCCCTGACTTCTAATAAGCACTCAGTTTTAGCAGTATTAGCTCTCCCACTCCCTCAGTATTCCTCAGAAGTTACCATAAAGTCCTATATCCATTTAGGGGGGTTTCCACCTTGAAAAAAAAAAAAAAAAGAATAATTTAAGAAAGTTCTCACTTCAGATTAATGAAAATCATGGTAGTTTAATCTATAACTACAAGCATTCCTGAGTAAGTTGAATCACGGTCTTCTCAGTCCTGCTGTGTGTGTGTGTGTGTGTGTGTGTGTGTTAAGACAATTTGAAAAGAAAACCTTTAATACAGGGTATATGAAAAAAGTAAAAAACAGAGTCATAGTACTTATATTAATGAAATAAAGGTTACACGTGGGTTCCTTTTTTATTTTAATAAACGTCCTGCAGTAGGTCCTTATATTTCAGCTGAAATTGCAGCCCACCTGTGTCTGGCACTGCATGTTTTATGGGATCCAGATAGACATGAATGATAATAGATTTTCTGATTCCTAAACAAGTTATCTCCTTTCTGGACAATGGCATTTGCTGGAGTTTCTAGTACCATCACCTAACAATTGTTACTGCACTAAAGTTAAGAATCACGCAAGCCACAAAAGAGGAAGCAGTAAATAGAAATATACAATCAAAATCAAAACACCTGAATGAGGGAATGTGCTAATATGCTTTAAAGGAAGACAAGGAAGTAGAAAAATCCGGTGATTAAAAAGAACAGTAAAACATTTACAGCTGCCTGGAGGAATTAAAAAGTTAGAGATGACCCCAGTGGGACATACATAATGATTATTTTTTTTTAATTTTTTGAAATCTGGAGATGCTTGTGGCAGGTCTGCAACACTGCACTCCTACTCACTGAACTATACTATATAGTAAAACTGATAAAATAAATAAATAAATAAATAAAAACAGAAATTAAAATGCAATTAAAAAACTAAGATCTACAGGTTTTAGTTATCATTTCACACCAATTTACCAGTATACTAAAATGTCTGTAATTATTATATACATGCATCTCAAATTTCCCCACTGCAATACATAGAGCAGGGTGTTACACAGCCCAGTCTTAATTTAACTTGAAGAGTCTGCAAACCTACTCAGGTGTTTATATACCATATGTCCAGGAGTGATGTGAATGAGGGGACACAGAGCCCCTCTCCTAAACACCCATTTCCAAAAGAACAATCCATCCAACCCCATGTCCCACCTCTGACAGTTTCTGATAACTAGTTCCAAAGTAAAACACTTCAGTAGGCTTTTACTGGTTAAGCCTAATTAAAGTAAATGTTTCCTTTTTCCCTTTATCAGGGATTAGTTAATAACTTGATTCTTAAGAGTTATTAAAATTTTTGGAGGTCTCGGTCATTCACATGTTGACATTAAAATCTGGTAATTCTGGCAGCTGTATGAAGCCAGACAAACAGCACTCCCCCACGTAAGGCTACAAGGAAGAGCTGTCAGTCCTTTGCTGACGTTATCAACCTCAAGAGCTGACCTAGCACCTGCTGGTACATTTATCACAACATCCTTTCCACTTTTCTGGTGATTCCCTGAGTTACCCAGTGTCTGTGCAAAGCCCGTTGTCATAATGAACTGCAAGACTGATGCATTCCTTTCTGTAAAGACAAGGAGATAATTTATACGCTACTGACTCATTTCAGTTATCTAAAAATTCCTTCTAGCAGTGTGATTGAATTATATATTCTAAAACCTCAAATCTCAGAGTAAATTCAGATTTGTTTGGAATACGTTCCCTTCAAAATGATTTCCCAGATGAGACAACAGCAGATCCAAAATGTCTTTTTAAAGCACCTTTTCACTTTTACAAAAACAAGACACCAAGAGACCCACTAAACAAAAGAAACAATTAGTGGATTCTACCAAAATGTATTTGCTGAGTATCCAGTCCTGAATAGTATTTGCACTGCTTGTGGGTGGTTTTGTTTTTGTTTTTTTAATATTGCTACAAATGCTTCAGCAGGAATAAAGACTATGATTATCAAAATACAAAACCAAAAACTTAAGTGTATGTCAGCTGAAAAACACTGAAGTTTGTAATACAATTTAGATTGGAATCTTCATTTAATCATGTTTAATCATGTGACTAAGTGTTTATCTGAAAATTAGTGGGATATTGCTAGTATGATTAATTATCATAAAATCCATCAACCCTGGAATGTTTCATTTTAAAGCGTGAGCATTTAAAGCTTTTCATTTCCTGCCACAAATAATAGCTTGGTATTCAATAGTGAACTATGTATGACCCAGAACAGTTTCAAAGTCAAGCTACAGATGGTGCCCCTTGACTTGCTTACACAAGAGACAAAGTCTGAGGTTGGCTTGCATAAATTAGCAGCACATTTAGGATCCCTCCCACCCAGGCTCCAATTTGTTTCCTGCAAATGTACCTGAATGATTTAAGTTATTGTAAAATTAAATACCTTAAATACCAAGACACCAGTTTGCAGGCTTGTGTTTACAGACAGTGGTGTACTTTTCTCAGTTTACAGAGTGCTACTGAAAAATAATCTGTCCAAAATTAGGCACCTCCACCCAGATTCCTAAACTGAAACTGAGTGAGCCACACTTTCTATTCTTTAAATTCACAGGTTTGTTTTTATAATCTACTAGGTTAAAAAAAAAAAAAAAAAAGTAACTTTTCAAATTTTCCTTAAAATAAAATACTAGAATTTAAATTTTATGTATGCATCTTTCTCATTCTTGGCAGACTATGCTGTCCCTACACACCTCTCTTCACTCACCGTATTGCCCAAAATAAATGGTTGCTCTTTAAATAACAGTGATGATGAGAATAAAATAGCATTTTTTAGCCTCAGCAGTCAGAGCTGGCTTTGATCCCTTACATATTTAACTATCTTTGATTTTTTTGTCTCTAACTGACATATTCTAAATTTAAGCATGGCAACAAAACAGAATAGTTAAGATTTCCCTCTAACAAAGCAGTGGATTCTTCTGATTTTTCTGGTAATAATCTTCTTTATTCAGATAGAAAGTAAAATTCATATTCATACAGCTTCTCTCAATGCTAGTCCTGTCCCTACTGACACCTGAGCCTTTGAAAAGGCCTCTTCGGGTACTGCCCAGACAAACAAATGATAACAGCCAAGTCCTCTGGACAGCCTGCACTTTCCATCAGTAGACCCTAACAGCACCTTACCTAATGTAACTCCTGGGTACCAGGGTTTGGTTGTATCCAATAGGTGACAATGGAACAAAATAATCCATCATGGATATTGATCAGTTCTATTCTTACTCCAGCTATTGCACTTTCCTTTCCAGAGATAGATTTCCAGAGAAACGTGATATCAAAAATTCAGAGGAACACTTCAGTCTGACATAAGGGAGATGATAGATACATGGGAATGAAAACACAAATGGAAGGATAAAGTAGAAGGAAAAAAGAAAATAAAAAGTAGGAAGACAAGATACCGAAGCCCATCAGTCTTCCTACAAACAGCCTCATCTTGAGTAATAATTATGACGAAGACTTTTGCAAGGTCATATCTTTGCCTAACGTACTACCAAGAAAGCATTAAGGAACAGTCGATTTCCAATAATACTGCACTTTCCTTGATTGTTTCATCTTATTTACCTACTTTGAAAGATAATATCCACATGAGACTAAAGCACAGATGTGTCCTAACAGCCATGAGAAAACTAGGGAGCATGGAAAGCCTGTGTCCGAAAGAAAACAAAATGTGTCATTGTAGCAGCCCTCTGATATAACAGGATTTCTAGATTCCAGATAGAAAACCAATACACCAAAACCACAAACTCTACTAGGATTTAAGAAATGGGAATAAGACTTAAATGGAATTTACATACTTAAACCTCGAGATGCAGACTTTTAACTTAAAAGTCCTACCTAAAGAGAAAACCAGCCAACTAAACAAGCACACAAACAACAACAACAACAAAAATCAACTAATCAATTAATGAATAAAGGAAAAAAAATGTTATTATCTATTTTTTTTCTACGATTCTCCATGCCTGGAGAACAGTTCTGCTTTGTTTTTTGTTTCTTAGTGCTAAAAAAATTGTGGTCTATCCCAAACCTAACTTATCGTGATCCGCAATCTGTGTTTCCTATGTTGTTATCTGCTTTCTCAGAAGAATGTTCACAGGGAATGTTCCAGCTTGCCATGGCCTAATCCTGGCAACTGTGATACCTGTTCTCAGTTTGAGCATCTCAACTAGACCACGCCACTTTATTATGCCAGGCCATTAAGTTGCCTGGAACCCAATCAAGACATAAGGTGCTATAAAAAACAGAGTCAAAAGAGATTCTCAGTCTTCTCTGAAACCTAAAGGCATTCCTGGTGCTTCCACAGTCTCTCTTACAGCCCGTCATCCATGCATGCAGTCTTTCTCAGTAAGAACAGAAATACCGAGCCTCATTATTCACATTATCAGAACTGTTACTAAACTACAGAATAAAATTGATCATCCCCGGTTTTGATGCCTAGTTCCAGAAGACATGATCACCACAGCTTTGGAAAGAGGAATGTGCCTCCTGTTAACTAGATACTAAAATCAGTTCAGCAAAAAAGGGCTGTGATTCACAGCCAGGTAACATGCCAGGACCTATCTCTGATTGCAGTGCTAACTTTTCTAGATAGGAACTGAATGCCCTGTACTTCATAAAATGATGGTTTGAGTCTCTCCTTTAGGCAGCAGATGCATAAAAACACCTTCACTGGCTAATTTATTTTGCTCAAGTTTAGCCTCTTTGAGGTTTTTAGTCTACATGACCTTGCCCCAGTCAAACACTACTTTTGCTCACAGCAAGAACTAAAGGCTGACACCATAGAAACCCAAATCTCAGGCTGAAACCATGGCAACGCGAGCATCTTCCTTCAGGCATACGCAAAGTATGGAACACAATTTCAAAATATTCAAATTGAAATAAATCACTCTCAAGCATTTCAATTTTCTAACACTGATTCCTTCAAACTATTACAACCTAGATTCTCAAGATGGCCTCTGGTTCCTGTGAGAACTTCTCAGGGTAAATTCCTAAAAATAGTTCACCAGTTACCTTGACGCATCAAAGAATGGGTAGTTCAAGAACTGTCTCTAAATTCCTTTGAAACAGCAGAACACGAGGGTTTCCTTCAGTCCAGCTGTTCTTAAAAGCCCTTTCTGTGAGTTTCTCCCCTAATGCAGAAAGAATACAGAAAGTACTACCAGTCACACAACCTAACCAAAATGAAGAAAACATCAGAAGAAAAAGCCTTTTTCCACTGACCAGCTCCTTTCAGTTTCTTTAATCTTCAGGTTATTTTGTAGCAATAACAAGTGCAAAATTTTCGGACAGAAATGTGATGTTTTTCCTTTAAGTGACCAGTAATGCAGAAAAAAAAAAAAAAGAAAGAAAACGTAGCCTTACTCTTCAAGCTTTTCTATAGGCTGTATGGCAATTCGAATACATAGACCATTTATATGAATTTAAGTGGTTCGTTAAATATTACGGAAGAAACTTTTTTAATCAGTAGTTTTTTTATATAGAATACAATAAGAGTTTTCCATAACTTACTGCCAGATTGATTTAAAAGGTTTTTAATTGCCTGAGTTGCACTGAATTATTATAGAACAGCTTGCCAGTAGGGAATGTCTTTCCCTAATGATAGTTGGCATACACTTTTAAGTAAGAGAGTTTCTTAAAAATCTCTAATGTAACTGTCAATATTTTATTATCCACATAGATGTCCATTTTTTTTGTGAATCATTAATTTATTAACATCAAACTTCTGAGAAGTAGCAACACGTTAATTATGCATTGCATAGCATTGCTCTTAATCAGTCACGGCCTTTCATCTGATGAATGTCCTTGACTTCTTATATTGTTAGAAAGGGGGAACAGAAGCACAAC
Source organism: Cygnus atratus (assembly GCF_013377495.2). NCBI lineage: Eukaryota > Metazoa > Chordata > Aves > Anseriformes > Anatidae > Cygnus > Cygnus atratus. The sequence continues at coordinate 15,887,415 of NC_066376.1, forward strand.
ACTTAATTTTATGCCATTCATTTAAAAAGTACTTCTCCATTCTTTCTCTTATCTACTTGGTACTAAATAAGGAATTAAGGGTATCTCTAGTTCAGCTGCCCTCGTCCTTATGGGTGACTTCAGCTCCCCAGATACCAGCTGGGAATACCACGCAGCCAGCACAAACAGGTCCAGGGAATTCCTCAGGCACATTGAAGTGAAATTCTTGGTACAGGTACTAAGGGAGCTGACTAAGAAAGGTGCCCTCCTAGACCAGAGAGGGTCTCATGGGTGATCGGTGGCTGCCTTGGCCATGGTGACCATGAAGCAGTCGAGTTTAAAATCTATGGTGATGGGAGAAAAGCAGGCAGCAGATCTTCAGCAAATCTTCAACCGTGGATATGGGGAGATAAGATATATATACACGCTCTAAAAACATTAATAAAATATACCTAGACTGTGACCTAGAGCTTCAGCAGTACATATCCAAATGACAGGTCAAGCTGCAGAAAAGCACTTATGCAGAGGAACTCATTGTTATGGATATCACAAAGGATTCTTCTCAGTTGAAATATGATTTTCATAAATGTTTTTTCTGAGCTTTACATGATTATCCCTACTCCAAAAACTCCTGCAATTTGACCATTTTTAACAGACCTGCCAACACTACTCTAGTCAACAACAGGAAATTACTGAAACTGTTTTATTCACCTTGCACCACACACTCCAGTCTACACTGCACTCTGACTCCATCGACAGCGTGTCCTGGGAAGCTCATAACATTAGCCAGCATTCATGATGCCTTCTGCTGGGATCAAGATGCTGAAACAGTATACAAATACATTGTGACCTATATATACAGACCTATTAGTGGACAAAAACCTTCCCTCCCTCCAGTTTTGGAATGACATTGTTATATGCATTTGAACTCTTTTAAGATCAAATTCACCTGCTGGTGAACACAAAACAAACCTGATGAATCTCTGGCAAATAAGGTGTTTCAAGTAAAAATGAAAAGAAGTTGCAATTCTGACAGATAAGCTCTTTTGCTCAAGCTTTGAAGCTGCTATTATGGTTGGAAAAGCAGTTATACAAACAGCTCAGAAATTCACCTTGCTCTACTGCCCATCCAATATCTTATTTCTCTGATGGTTTCTCATTTCAATGTAATCACATTCCCAGTAAAAATGGAACAGTGCAGGAATGGAAGGCTTGACACAAGTTATTCAGTTCAAAATATATGAAACAATATTAAAACTGGCCATAGGGTTTTTCAGGAGGGGGAAGGGAATGTCTACTTGACTAAATTTAAAATATATTTCATGTGAAATTTTGATTTTATAGAACATATCCTTGCTGATCCCTTTGCTACTTCCTTCTGTAGTAAACATGAACTGGTGGAAACATAAGGCTTATTTGAAATCCTAAAAAGTAATTAAAGCTGAGACAGCCCAGAAAAAAAGAAGTTCAAAAGTAAAAGTGGTTCACTAGTGGTTCCTCTGTGCCTAAGGGAAGTTTTAATGAAAAGTCCCAAGAGAATAATCCGCAAGAAACAAAAATGAGATGGCTGCTGTTAATTTGCCTAGGTCTCAAACAGATAAACAGTAAATATTCAACAACAAAAATTGCTGTGATTTTGTTCATTTTAACACTTACAGGAAAATCTGTTCCCTTGCCTTCTTCCTCCTGAGTGTTCCTTGGCAATACAACAGCCTTGCTTGCCCCAATATGGGGCTGATTTTTGTTTGTTTTCTATAGCATACACCGAGCATTGAGTCCAGTATTACATATTTTCTCCAGACTGTCTGTTCCTTTGGAGTGAGGAAGGATTCCAGTTCACAGACCACAAGAATCTGTGGAAGAGCTCTGAAGTAATGCAGGTAAGGAAATCCCTTTTCCTAAGGCAGGCGAGGATTCCCACTTTTTGCTCTCTCCACGTTCTACAATTGTCTTCATGAGCCAACTGAAAGGGATCCCCTACATGGGATGACCAAGTTTTCTTGTCTGTTGGATAAAATGGACAGGCTAACACTGTCCGTGCTCCTGATCTAAGCCCTAAGCTTGCAGTGATTATATAGAATACAGGTTTAACAGCGAACGTCTCTCTGCCCACCACAGATGTCAGTCTCAAGTGCAGAAATAAGTGTTATCTCTTCTGTTCTTAGCCTGCTAGAGCCCTGCTAGATGTTAGATCAAGGAACCTGGGATATAGCTTTCATTTTAAGAACATGTGGATACAGAATTACCAAAGCTACATTAATTTGCTGACCAGATGAGTGACTGACATGTATTTCATTTCTTTCATGCCAAGGGCAGATTTCATTGTAGGTGAAGAGTGACCAGTTACATTTGTTCCAGTCATCTTACCCCAAAGTCATCCCAACCAGACTGCCATCACAGAGAAAAATCGAGTAAAACCACCCCTTTTTCTTTTCAGATCAGTTTTTAGTGCCTTTTCTGCATTCATGACAATGAAAATCATGCCTATTTTGGGTTTTCTGTTCATCATACAAGTAAAAAAAATTATACTCCCATTTATCTACATCCACAGTCATTTTGAATTTTAACAGGAGGGCAACTACACTTATAATTAAGACATTTCCAGACAAAATGAGCAGAAAATCAGTTCTTCCTACAGTGAATGTTGAATTGTGCTATTATCCTACACTCAGCAGGTGCCAATTTTCTACAAAATCATGAAGTGTCATAATTATAAGCAGAATTACTTGTTGAAGTTTAAGAATCAGACAAATAGCAAATGGGAATGTTGATTATCCAACAAATGTAGGGAAAAAAAGTAAAAATATCTGTGTCTGATGAAACTAGTATATTATTTATGTTCTAAGGGGCAAGATGTATTTCTTTAAAATGTAGTCGTTGCTTTAGAATTTCTAAAGACTATTATTTCAAGTATTTCTTGAGTTACCTATTTAAGCACTTTTCCCCTGAAATGTTTACAGATACTGTCATTAAATCTTGTGGCATTGAAAAACAAAGAGATGCTACATCCACTTACACTGCATGATAGCTATGATTTGAAAAACCTGAGAGGAAAGTGAAGAGGCAGTGTCCAAACTTTTCTATTTATCTTGTAAGGTTTTTTTCTTACCACAGTACAATAAGACATCTTTCATTTGGAAGCCCTGATTCCAAAACCACCTGTATGGGTGAAACTGGTATACTCAGCTGAAAATATTGAAAATAATGTGAGTATGACTGAGCTAAAAGCCTTGCTCCTGCTTCTTTTGTGTTGTAAACATTGTCTGTCTCATGATTCTCCCACTATATTTAGCATTGTATGTGCAGTCGCAGGCTCCACAATATAAAATTTATTTACCATGAGTGTGTCAGACACTGGAACAGGCTTCCTAGTGAGGCATTTGATGCCCCAATCCTGTTGGTGCTCAAGAGGCATTTGGATAATGCCCTCAGTAACGTACTTTAACTCTTGGTTAGCCCTGAAGTGGTCAGGCAGTTGGACTTGATCTTTGTAGGCCCCTTCCAACTGAACAGTTCAGTTCAGTTCAGTTCAGTTCAGTTCTATTCTATTCTATTCTATTCTATTCTATTCTATTCTATTCGAAAGTTTCCTGAGACATGAGGGAGTAAATGTGAAGATAATCAGAAATGGAAATCTTTTCTTCTTTCCTAATGACGTTAGTAATCGTTTTATTACTATTCATTCAACACCCAAAAGAAACGAATAAACACAAATTAGAAGTGGTATCGTCTGAGTCACCACTCCATGGACACAGAAAAATGCCACAGGCCTACAGCAGTTGAAGCCTGCAAAAATGCTCTACTGCCTAACTCATTACAGTACCCTACTCTGCACCTTTACCTTCCACAGCCAAGTCCAGTGGAGCTCCATTTTACCATTTGTTTTGGTTGTTCCCACTATTCCTACCAGAAAGAAAAAAAAGTTCCCCATATATTTCCAGTCTCATCTGACTTCTGTCCAGATCATACTGTGCTGGTAAGACAGTGAAGACAGGCAAGATCCTAGTTTCTACTTGATTTTTTTGTTATCCTCAAATTCCATTGCATTTGGCCCTACTAAGTTTCATTCCTTTTGTACTATTTATAGGTGATATTAATGTAGTCTATGTCCCTTTTTCTGAAAAAAAAAATGCATTTCCCTAGCATTAACTAAAAAAAAATCAGGTCCTAGAAAACAACACTCTTGCAAAAATCACACTGCATATAACACTCTAATCCACTACTCTGCTTTGTGAAGCCAACGTACATTAGGCACTGACAACCTTTACACTGCTTAGCCCTGGTAATTATTTATCACCATCAGTTTAATGCAGGAGGTAGCACGTCGTCACAGACCAAAATCTTACCCATGAAATGAAGATTTTGACAGAATGACATTTTGGACATTTTTTCTTCTATAGAGAAAATCTGTATAAAGACTGCAAGTGGTGGAAGTTGCAAAAGAAGAAAAAAATGCAAATCATCTGCAGGATTTTAACCACCCTCTGTCAAAGTAAACATAAAGATAGTTACAGAAAAAAGTTTTAAGCCATATTGAAGCCTAATGCTATTTACACACGCACAAAAAAATGTCACAGTAGAGCAGATCAGCAGTTCACTCACCTACTTCTGCTGCAGACTGTCAGATGCTCTCAGAGAACTCTGCAAGAACAGCTTTTTGGATGGATACCCCCCTGTGTGCTTAATTACAGACTATCATGCCCACGGAGGAAGTCTTATTTCTAAACTCTAAAAGAAGGAAACCGTTTAATCCTCTAGCATGTTGCAAAAGAACTCAAAAGGACAAACATCATCATGAGCTGAAAAAACTTACGTTAAAAGTCTTTGAAATAACATTTTAGCTAATTTTGTAGTCAAGCTCAGCAAAAATATCTGCAAGATTCAAGTGGAGCAAGAGACTCTGTAATCAGAATATTTGTCAACATTTAAAATGGCTGACCATGCATTTAACATATGAAACCTCTAAAATCTACATTTCCCTGTATGAGTGTGCCTGTAAACAAGCCTTTGAGACAGTTCCCCTTTTAACCACAAATAAATACCTAAATGTTGGATAAGTGACCACATCACAAAGCTGAACTGCTTGGGTATAAAAAAATAAAAACTGGAAACACAGCAGATAAAAAAAGTTTCTGGCAATTACAGCCCATGGCAGGGGGGGTTGAACTAGACGTCCTTTAAGGTCCCTTTCAACCCAAACCATTCTACAATTCTACAACTATTAAATAACTAAGACTGTTGTAACTATTAAACATTGACAAAGCTGCAGGTGGATTACAACCAAGAAATCTGTAGAAGAGTGGTATGGGGAAAAGGAAAGCCCTTGGCAGGGTTTCTGGTAACTTACTAAGTATGGAAGGGAGTATAAGAGAACTGGAGTAGCAGTTAATGTAATTGTGCAGAGGACAGAAAATTATTAAACCAAATTTAGAAATGCATGGTTCAAAAGTCCATGATAACAGGCTGAATACATAGGAAAATGAGTTGATGATAGAAAACTTGAAATTTTTGAATGTTACCTTCCTTGAAAACAATACCCACCTGTAGTTTGTGGCTGGAGGAGAAGGAAGCTAGGTTTTAGGGATTAAAAAAAATGAAGATATAGAAAATGATCCGCTGCTCTGGGGAAAAACCACATATGTTGATGAAGTTATAGACTCCTCTTGCCCTATAAAGATATTACTGTATGTTTCTATCTTTTATGTGGCAAGACAACAAGATTTCCTGCTGAAGTACCACAGAAAACAGACTGCTGATTTTAATGGCTTGAGGCACACCCTCTGACTGTGAAATGAGGAATTCAGTAACTGCCAGTACAAGGTTTCAGTCAAAAACATTTTAGGAGAGATTTTGGATTATTGGATTTGTAACTTAACACATGCGATTATACCCTTCATGTTAATGAAATCCTTATGCCATTCAACTTTGATTCATTTCATAACCATCATGTATCAGAGTGGACAATCAGAAGAAAAGGCATAACCTCCAGCAGATGCCATTAACATCCAAGAGACGGCAGATGTTAACTTTTGCTTTCGTGTGCATACGTGATCTGCTGTTGCACTGCTTCTGTCCTTACCTTCACTAGCAAAGCTTACAGTGATCGTTTTGGCAGAGCTGTTACCTAATGACTTTCAAGTAAAACGAAAAACATATTTTGATGTAAATTGTAATGCCAAAGTCAAATATATACCAGCTAAGTGAAATTAACCTTCAAGTGATACTTGAATAATGGTAAACCAGAAGGGTATGTGAGAGATTAGATATGTTGCAGCTTAATTATGTTACAATAATTCACCTCATTAATTTCCTAAGAAACAATAACCACAACAGTTAAATATGGTAATTAAAAAACACTATTTCAAACCTAGTTTTAATTTTATGTGACTTTGCAATATTACCCAGTGCAAATATATAAAAGAAAAACAAAAGATAGACCAAATATCAAGTTCTCTGAAGAAGCCATAAAAAACATCCTCATCCCTTTAGCACGTGACAGTAGAGAAACAAGGTGAGCACTACTTTGATTTATTTCTGTCTCAGTCTGTGCCACAATGACCCCACTTCTTCTGCAAATAACACCAGCAGGTAGCAGTTCACAGCTTCTGCTAGGTCACAAGTACTCTGGGGACATTTTTGGTTCTCTCCACTGCCAATATGCATGGTTAAAATAACACGTCCCTGGGAGGACCATCAGTTTGGACAACACTGTAGCTTAAGCATGGCAAAATGACGTGCAATTGTTCTTTTACCCTTATGTTGGACTATACAAATCTTTTAAAATTACATGCAAACGTACATCTATATGTATGCACACATCTATGTGTGCATTTGCCAAAGGCCTAAAATTCCAGGAGGCTTCTTCTGCTACTCATAGTATTAGAATTGCTGTTGTAGGCAGCAGAAGATATTCAATTCGGAAGATCCCACCATACATGTGGAGAACATTTCTTCATGCCGGCAATGCTGCTGCCTTGGTCAGACATAGTAAATACAAATTTATGTAGAACAAGAATTTGATATAAATTGAGCACCTCAAAATGGCAAGTAAGCCCAACACCTTCAGCACTAAAGCTCAGATGGTGTCAATATCAGAGGTGAGTTCGGTGTGAAATCCCAGGAAAGCAGCTCTCTGCTGCATTGATACACGCTGAAGCATCAGTTTCAGGGGGATCTTCTATCTGTTTGTGAGCTAAGGAGAATTAGCCTTTTTATTTAACAAACTCATAGTCTACATTGATAACATCTGCAGGTATTCTCCACATGGATTAAGGCAGGTAACAGTTAACACCTATAAAGAAAAACCTCATGTTAAAAAAATTCTATATAGATTATATCCTTCATTCAATTACAGTGCCAAATCTAGAGTAAAAGGTTTGTTTTGATTACTTTGATTCTAGATTTTTTATTTATTATGTGTGAGGTTTATTCCACAACATTGTGCAACTACACTCTGACTACTTAGCTGTGTTTTTTTTGGTTGGTTGGTTGGTTGGTTGGTCTGGTTGATTTTGTAGGGTTTTTTTTCTTTATGGCTCTCAAAGGAAAAAATGAAATATCTTTTTTAAAATGGTAATAAATGAGAAGTTTGTGTTCTCATAGAACAAAACAACAGAATTGAGAAAGCTATGTTCAAATATATAAATATTGCAGCAAGAATAAAACTCATTCATTTGTAACATTTTTCCATTAAAACAAAATAATAAGTACTGAAGTTCAAATGATATATGACTATCTCCTTGAAGAAGATATTCTTTACATCCGATAAACCATAAATATTACAGAAGGTACCTCAGGCAGAACACGCACATTTGAGTGATCTTGGAAATATACAGTCTATATGAGGATGAGTTATGAAGGTGAACAAATTTAATATATCTGGTTGCCTGGTGGACACCCACAATTTGCAATTTAATCATCCACAAGTCATGGCGTGTTCATAATTGTATTAGACTTTGAAATAAGGCAATACTGGTTATGCTGAGACAAAACAAAACAGCCCACCTTTTCATGTTTATGGTAATTCATCAAGGAAATGGTAGTTATGCACAAGGTGAATTAAAGCATTAGAGCTGCACTGCATGAAGAGAAAATATATTGCAGACAGATTTTTGAATCTACAACATACAGCAGCGTTTGTATCATTATTGTCCCTTCAGATTTACACAAGGAAAATAACACCTGTACTTTCATTCTATGTGACTAGCAAGGTTTTTTTTTTCTGTAAGATATTCTTAAGAATAACAACACTTCCAGAGTCAAAAAAAATGAACCTCTACTTAAAAAACAGAGGCACAGGCATTAACCCTGTAATCCCAGACCCTCGCAAAATAAGACTTATCAGAATTGTTGATATACATTAAATATTTTTTTAGAAACACTGAACTAGGTAGGCAAGGTTATTTTCATATTTTCATGGCTTAGACTCTCAACTGGAATAAAGCACAAGGATTTTCTTTCAGTAAACATTTAGTTACTTAGAGAAAAGAAACTGATGTCTCCTGGAAATATTGAGGGAGATCATACTACAATAATCCAGGCTAGTGCGCATTTTTTGGAAGTAACAGACCCAGGTCCAAATCTCTGCTTTGAATGAAGAAGACATGTAGACATGATCGGCCATCCTATTTCACATTAAGTAAAACAGACCTTCCCTTCACACTACGGCTGATCATTCTGTGAACAGGATGCTTTGCTGTGAGTTGGGAGACATACGACCCCTCAGGTACAAGAAAGTATTGAAACTCTTGCACATCTCCAGATTTGACCAGAGAGCAGAATACCTTTCGAGCTTTTTGTTTTGTCAATAAAATCTAGGAAGAAAATCTTATTTTGGGTCGATTTGAGCAAATTCTTTTTCATTTTTTTAGTGTTACCACAGATTCAAAAGGAAAAAGAAAGCAAACAAACAAAACAAAAACCAGAGCAATACATTAACTCATATAACTCATGTCCATGTACGTTCATGGGGGAGGAAAAAGGGAAGAGAGAAACTGGAAAAGGAGCAAAGGAAGAACCTGCAGGACTGCAAGACATTGGCCTCATCATAAAAAATTCAAGCAAGGCACTGCGGTCTGGTTTTATCAGTAGCGGAAAGCTCTCTGACCTTCTCAGCTCACAGTGCCCCCTTCCTGGTGCAGAACCAGGTCCTCACCAGCCCTGAAACCCCTGGGTGACAAAGGCTGGGTGGTGCTGAACAAAAGGCTGGGTTGCTCTCAGCAAGACACTGAAGGGAAAGAAAAGAGAGGTCTCCGTTGATTGAATTCTCTCAGCAGAGGGGGACAGGTTGACACTGGGTCTTAATTTCTGGTTTCTTTTGCAAGAGAGACAGGGAGTTCATACACATAAATGAATCTGAGCAAGGGAAATCTAGTAACTACCACTCTTAATGGTGTTTAGAAATAATTTCAAGTATGGATCAGTATGCACTGATCAAAGAAGACAAACCTGTAGCTGTGCAGCTCCTGAAGAGCAAGCAAATCTCCTTTACTTGGAAACTAGTCAATGTATCGACTACAGTATTTCAGATGCTGCAATAGAAAGAAAAAAAAAAGACGTGGTTAACACTGCTATTAACCCTGAAGTCTTCTTGCTCTGAGTATTATCACTGAAAGCTTTAGAAACACCACTGTATCATAAAGTTGTCTCATTCCTTCCCAAAAGTCAATCACATAGCAAGATCTCTAATAAAAAAAGAAAAGATGAATTGGAGAGCTGTCTTCAGAGACCAAATGTTCCAGACCTGACAGTTTTATAATGTAAGTAATTAGGGCAACATTATGAGTTATGTTATCAGAGCAAGCACCATGATCAGCAGTTGCTTATATTTCAAGGTCTATTCACGAATACAGTATACAGAAAGTAGAGCACTGAAGACAGAAGAAACAGATGTTGCCAGAATAGAGCTGACTTCTCAGCTGATTGTCATTCTCTCCGTAACAATGCCTTCAATGAATGCATCTTCATTAAAATAAATTTAATCTTCAGTAAAAGCAAGTAAACTGTTGCCTGTCAATGCAACCCGTAGAAGTAGCAAATAATGCACTTCTGCAGATGGCACATCAAGTCAACTTCTTTTGTAAAGTGAAGATTAAAGGTGAGCATAGCAGTTCAGGGGAAAAAAGCACAACCAGTTTGCACTAACCTCTGCTCATTTCTTCAATTGCATATGACCTATATTTCTGCTAATGTTCTTAAGTGCTCGTGGTCGCTGTTGGGGGAATACTTGTGGCTCCTCCTCTAGGCACATGGCTGGCTAACAATGGCTGGAAAGAAACAAGAGCCTAAATAACCAAAACTGAGGCAGCATTTGCCCCCAAACTGGTAATGCTAAAGTCAATGACCATTTGCCAGATAAAATAATAAGCAGGGAATTACTAAGAGGAAAAAAGGAGTCCGCTTGAAAAAAGGTATACAAGAGACATGGAGATCTGCAACAAAGAGAAGAAAAACGAGGGTGACACATTAGCAGTCAGAGATGAGTTTGATATTTGCCAGCAGCCACTCCAACAGCATCACAACCTCTGCCTGGCCAGAGGATGGGGTGTTGTACCCCATAACAAAGACTTCATGCAAAACAGGGCAAGTCTGTGAAGTGGACTAGGAACTTTTGGGGATTAGTTATAGAATAGTACAGCATAGAACAGTAATTTGTAGGTACTTCTCAACATTTTGCAAGTGTCAGGTATTGTGGTTTATAGTATTCTATAGTAACCCGTGGTATTACTGATTGGGTACTGAGTGCACAGTTCAGTGACTGCCTGTTAATTACATGTCATTAATAAATCAATAAATTGCTTTGATCATGATTGATTTAAAGAATTTGAACTGAGGTTTTTCTCTGACAGTTTTTCATTAGATCTCAGTGTTACTTACTCAGCTTTCTTTTTTCTTATGTCTGCACTTGTTTGAGACCTTAAGTGGTACCATACGCTCAGAAAGTAATTTCAGCTGAATTTAAACCTGATTTGAAATCAATTCTGTTTTTGGCTTTGTCAAATGAAAACTTGATAAACATCTAAAGGATGACAGATAATAACACATGGGATGTTTATCAGAAACAAAATTATAAATGGTAACACAGTTTGTCTCCCAACTCAAAAGCAGTGTCATATGTCTGATTGCACATCAGACACAAAATTCTGCAAGCACATGCAGTGCTTTCCTACAGCAAGAGTAAGCACACGATCACAGATGAAAAGTAACAGTAAAAGTAAAGTTAACGAATGCAGTGTGTCCAACCTTCATGCCCCTGCAGCGAGGGGCACTGGTACTTCCATTGAGGCACTACGAAATTACCATTCCCTCTGTAGCTGCTTAGTAGATATGGTGGGAAAGGCAAGAAGTTGAACTTTCCTTTAACTTTTTAATTGTTCTCTCTCTAAAATCTCGTTATGTATCTGCTTTTACTCCTGATGTCCCATTGGTTTGATGGATTTTTATCTATTTAAACTTCCGATAAAATGTAAGAATCAAGAATCTAGAATGCAAGATTAGTATTTTAAAGAGAACATCCCCAATCCTCTTGAAAATTATATCTGATTCTCTTATTTCCATGACATAAAACAATGGTGAGAAATTACATTCAGAACGCTTCAACAGTAACACAGTAGTCTCATACAGAAGAGTGTAAAACATTTTTACTACATTCTCACTTCCTGTGGGTGAAGAAACAGTTCCTAATATCACAGACAGTATCAAATATGTAGTTTTCTATTCAGACTATCAGCTTTGGCCTCATTATTTCTCATATCTCAAAATATAACTGAAGAGTTATACGGGTAAAACCAAAAACCACAAAAAGAATCCCTTATGGGAAAAACACAACTACCTGAAAAGTAGCTAGTTTAAGTTGTTTTGGCAATTAATGCTCCAAAATGAAAACAGTACTGAACTTAGAAGTGAACTTTACACTTGAAGAAAACTCCAGAGACAACTGAAACAACGCAAGTTTCAGTTATTAAAAGTTGTTCATTCTTGTAGAATATTCTAGTCAAAGTGATGGTATAAACAAACTCGTTGGGAAAATACAACCTTAATGAAGAAATTCTATGAAAACTACATTTTAAATCATCCTTCTGATATATGAATCTTTCTTTATGATCTTACGAACAACCTCAGGAAGACACCGGGGAAATAAAAGGATATGATTTGTGTTGCAGGAGTGAAATGCAAGCCAGCGGCTTCATGCTGAGCAGACACGAGATACAGAAATAGTTTGTAAACACATGCAATGACAGTTTGGGTAAAGAGACAATGTTCAGCTTAAAGACAAGACTGGAATAGTTATTTCAGATAAAAATCTGGATTAATTAAAACTTTTACTTACAACTTATATGGAAAAAAGCCATGACTACATTTTTGAACTTCTGTTGTTCCCTGGGCTGTCCCACAGACATGAGTACAGTGGTATGAGTTCATGTGAACATGTGCACCATGAATTGCATGTGTTGGTGGTACATACAGTGCTAAACAGGTTGGAAAGTACTGCGCTAGCTTGCGTTGGGATACTTGGTGTCAGGCAGCACACAGCTTCCAAATGGCAGCAAACGACAAGCTTTCCCTTAACAGCATGGGAAAAAGGAGCAGCGCTGGCACTGCACAATCTTAACTTACTCATGTCAGTGCAGCTGGGACTACTGCTCGTGCGGGTCCCTGCCCACAACTGCTGCTCACTCTGAACCACATGGAGCTAGAGGCTAATATCCATGTGTCTACAACATGATCAGCTTCCTATTAGCCCACTGTATGAGTTTGGAACATAGAATATCTTGAACTGGATGAAAAGGTATGAGTTTGGGCAGAGCAGATTTCATCTCAGCTTTCCGCCTGATCTAAACTCTATAACAACTCCGCCATCTAAACTCTATAACAACTTACATGTTCTTGTGGTAACTTCTAAGAAATGTTAACAGTCTGGTCTATGTCTACTGTAAGAGACTGATCTTTGACTAAAGCCACTGAGGAGGATACCCAAGTGGATAAATATCTTTTTCTTCTTTTTTAATACCATCTATGTAAATTTTCTTTGCAAAATAGTGTAAAGTGACTTTGGTTCCTGAGCACCAGATCCTAAACAGCTGATTCAATCCTTGCAATACAGATGGAAAAATATAAAGGTAATATGCATCATACCAACAAGCCAAGAAATACAGCCATGTTTCATAACTGAACTAAATGTTTAAAATAATTTAAACAAAGGAAAGTAAATAAAGTAGCAATGATTTATCTCAAAGGAATATTGCTGTAACCACAGGTTAATTACAAGCACCAGCATTTATTAGCATGCAGAGGAGCTAGATCTGGTTTACTTCCAAAGCAGCTCAAAGTATAATAAGACAAGGAAATGGTACACATGATAATAAATCATACACACAATTCCCTGTTTGTTTCAGTAAACATCTTTACTGTGGAGGCACTGCATGCAGAGCTTCTTCCTGACAATAAAGAACTCTGTGTAACTTACAGTTCCAGGGATGCATTGTGCCCCCAGAACTCATTCAGCTGAAAAAGTAGAAAGAATTTCAGTTTACAGGAGTTTTCTCAAAATCATTACAGAACTTGTCATATAACAATTTCCACAACAAACTGCTATTTTCCTTTTATTTTCCCCTTGACATTTTTAGTCCTTTAGCTGTTTCTAAGTTTCGATTTTCACAAGAGTGGCAATGTTTTCTCTGATAAATAACAGAAGTTTTAAAAAAATCTCAGGCATCTGTGAACATATTAAAGGCCAATGTCATTAATTACTTTGTGCTTACATGTATAGAAGAAAAATGAAATAACGGAAGAAAACAATTTGAGGTGTTTTAAACATATTGCTTCTTATATAAGAGATAACTAACAAACTCATTTTTACCTCTGTGCTGGGTCTGGCTGGGATGGAGTTGACATTCCCTGCAGCAGCCCATACAGTGCTGTGCTCTGCACTTGTACCTACAGCAGCACCGGTATCACACCAGTGTTGTGTCTGCTGCTGAGCAATGCTGGCACCGCATCAGGACTCCCTCCAAGCCCCCAAGAGCCAGCAGGCTGGGGGTGGGCAAGTGATGGGGAGGGGACATCACCGGGGCAGCTGACCTAAACTGACCAAAGGGATGTTCCATGCCATGTGGGGTCACACTCAGCAATAAAAAATGGAAAAGGGGAAGGAGTGGGGGGGCTCTCGTCATGGAAGCGTCTGTCTTCCTGAACAACCGTTACACGTATTGAGGCCCTGCCTCCCAGGACGTGGACAAACATGGCTCATTGATGAGAAGCAGAAAGTAATTGCTTTTTTTTTTTTCTCTCTCTGTGCTTCTGCACGGCCTTTGTTGTTTTTTTTTTCTTTTTTTTCCCCTCTCCCTTTTCCCTTTAATTATATCATCCTTATCTCAAACCTTGAGCTGTTTTTGTCATGTTTTCTCGTGCTTCCTATTTGAGGAGGGGGAGTGAGAGAGAGGCCGTGGTGGAATTCAGCTGCCTTATATTTTCAAGGCTTCCTCGACCCCATGGATTGGGTTTCAATGGCAAGGTTGAGGTAGCGGGCTGGGGGGATGCAGAGGTGGGCTCTGTGAGAAGAGACCGGGGGCTGCCTCTTCTCACGGCAAGCCCCCATCAGCTGCCTGGGCCTCCTACTGCAGACCTCTGAGCCCGAGACCTGAGCAGTCGTGTGATGGGCTGGTGCAACAGCCCCGAGGCAGCCGGGCTCTCTCCGCTCCTCTCCCTGAGGGCGGCGTGCAGCAGAGAAGCCCCCTGCGCAGTCTCCAGGACTGCATGGGGGTGCAGTGAGGGGAAGGAGGACTCAAACACCACTTCAAAGTTCACTGTTCTTTATTGGCGGCCGGGAGACGAACGCAGGCCAGCTGTGCTACGCCGTTTCCACTTCCTCCACCTGCGGGACACCCATCTTGGCGGCTCCGGAGTCTGCCTCCTGTCAGGGTGCTGAGCCATGGGCAAGGAGCTGGGCCCAGCCTGAGGCTCCGTGTCATGCCAGGGCCTCCAGGAATGGCATGAGTGGTGATTCCTCGCGTGTCTCCCAGGCCTGGCTTCGTAGTGAGGCCTTGCCAGCCTTTCTGGAGGTGGCCCCACCTGCCTTGGCTGGCTCTCACCTTCTGGATTGTCCACATCCATGGGCAGGACATCGTCCTCTGCGGGTGGGACCTGCACAGGCTGCACCTGCTGTTTCAGCCAGTCCCTGTTCATGGCCTGGTCGTTGTCCTTTGAGGGTGGCACATTACCTGTCCTCCCCCATTTTTTCTCAGGGTCCCTGTGTGTGGGTTGGACATGGTCTTGCCTGTCAGGTACCACTGTGATGGTCCTCACCCATTTTTTTGATGGATCCCATTTTGTGGGCTGGACGTTGTCTCGCGCTGGTGGCACCTTGCTGGTATGCACCCATTTTTGTGGTTGGCCGCTGTTCCTGGGCTGGCTGTGTTCTCCCGCAGGTGGCACCATGGTCTGCACCCTTTCATTTGGCCGGCTGCCGTGCCTTGGCTGTCTCAGGGACTGGGGGTTGTCTTCCGCAGGCATCCCCTTGACAGTTTGCACCCATTTGGTTGGTGGGCCCCCGTGCCTTGTGTGGAAGTTGTCTTCCAGAGCCGGTACCTTGTTGGTCTGCCCCCATTCTTTGGGTGGGTACCTGCTCACGGGCCACATGTTCTCTTGTGCAGGAGGCACCTTGATGTTCCGCACCCACTTGTTGGGTCGGCCTCCATGCCTTGGCTGGAAGTTGTCCCTCCTGGGGTGCACCTGATGGTTTCACGCCCATTTATTCAGTTTGTTCCCCTCTACCGCTGGGTGTTCATCCATCCTTGGACATTTAGCAGGGGGTTGCCACTGGAGGTCCCTCCTGTCTGGGCTCTGCTTTCTCTTCCTCCCCAGCTGCATGCATTCCTCCATTCTGGGATGTTTAGCAG
The DNA here is from genome assembly GCF_013377495.2 of Cygnus atratus. Classification (NCBI taxonomy): domain Eukaryota; kingdom Metazoa; phylum Chordata; class Aves; order Anseriformes; family Anatidae; genus Cygnus; species Cygnus atratus. The sequence continues at coordinate 15,903,290 of NC_066376.1, forward strand.
GGGGTTGCCATCAGAGGTCCTTCCTTTCTACACTGTGTTTTCTCTTTGCACAACACACCACTCCTCTCATCCTTCAGGCTGAGCAGGACAGCACCCAAAGGCTGGCGATCCCTGCCTGAAGATTCCCGGCACCTGGGCTGCTCCAAGTCTCCTCGGCGCTCCAGGAGCGAGTGGTGGCCAGTCGCAGGGCTGCCCTTTTTATGGGGCCGGGGACAATGGGCACCAAGGGGAACAGTGACATCAGGAGGCCGCTGTGGTGGCAGCCCAGGCACCATCACAGTGGCCTTCTGTGCTGGGTCTGGCTGGGATGGAGTTGACGTTCCCTGCAGCAGCCCACACAGTGCTGTGCTCTGCACTTGTACCTACAGCAGCACCGGTATCACACCAGCGTTGTGTCTGCTGCTGAGCAATGCTGGCACCACATCAGGACTCCCTCCAAGCCCCCAAGAACCAGCATGCTGGGGGTGGGCAGGAGATGGGGAGGGGATGTCACCAGGGCAGAAATGTGGAAAAGGAGAAGGAGGGGATGGAGGCTCTCGTGAAAACTTCTGTCCTCCCAAACAAGCACCTCGCACATTGCATTGAGGCCCTGCTTCCTAGGATGTGGCCGAACATCACTCATTGATGGGAAGTAGGGAGTAACTACAAGGTTAAAATATAAATGATTATCCTCAAATATGCAAATCACTCACACAAGTATATTGCAATGCCAGAAGTATAACAATGTGCAGAAATTGAATTGTCTTTGCATAAAGATTATGGCACGTGTGTCAACAGAACGGGCACATTAATACCTTGAATATTTCCATTTGTGTTTTCTGGTCACAGAAAGCTATTTTGCCTTTCCTCACTTTTGTGGAGGTTATTTACCCTTTCCTGTAATTGTAAAACTTCTCAGTATGTGCAGTGAATTCCTCTCTTACGATTATTTTTAACTAGTTTTTCATGTTCTGTTGAATCTAACTGCTTAATAGCTTCAACTGCACTTTTTGAACTTCCTTTCCTTATAAATACTGACACTTTTTATTAATAGGATTTCCTATTTGATATGCCCTGAGTTGCAATGCCAGAAGGATTACTTCAATTGTTGAAATGTATTTCTAAGTCTTTGTGGATTTGATCACGTAACTGAAGAGGCTTTACTCAGGATTCAAAAAGGACATGCCACACAGAAAGTTTAGAAAAACAGCAGTTGCAGGGCAGGCTGATTATGCTTTAGGTTTTTGGACTATAGGTCTAAGTTTCTAATATCACAGTTTCATATATTTCTATTTAATTAGATATTCTAAGGGTCAAGGTCGAGCCATTCCTAGGTCTCTAAATCTCAAAGTAAGAATGAGGATGAATGACAAAACAGTTTACCAGATTTATCATGTTGCTGGCACCTATGCCACCAGGTAATCAGATCCTCTGTCATGAATATTTTTGATTTTGGAGGAGGACTTTGCTCCTTTTGCAGTAGGCACAGGAGGGAAAAAAAATGAGTATCAGGAGTGGTGGTCCCTGAAATACAAGAAGGAAAAGCATGAGGAACATATGATGCATGAAGAATAAATGATGCAGACATTCAGTAGCTGACAGGAAAAAATTTCAGACAGCCGACACCATCAGAAAGTCCAATGGAACTGACTGTTCAAGTATTTTAGAGATTGTTTATAAGCCAATACATACTAATGTCTCTCTAATAACATACTCGTGTTGTCAGCAGGTTGTCAAAAAGCTGCCAAAAGGTCTCACCACATCAAAAGTTTATTTAAGGACAGGCCTTGTGTTTCAGGCAAGCTCACATCACTTGAACTCCCTGCACTGTCAAGTCAGCTGCAGTTTTTGTGTAGAAAATAAGATTTTACACTAAACAGCTTTTCATGTAAAAAGCTAATTTGTGTAGATACTTTTCAACAAAACTTTATCAGACCTAAGATGTGAATCTGATATCTTCAACATCAGATCTACTTATGCTCTTTAAATTTGGTGCTTAAATATATGCATCTTATCTTGCACAAGATTCACAAAGTTCTTTTCCAGTCTTAAAGGTCCCAATGTGACCTGTATTGAACATAGCATGCAGAACATTTTATGCTCCGTTTAATCTCACTGTGTTCACTAAAACTGTCTCACACTTTATTACTGTGAGAAGAATCCTTGTAAATCACATCACATCAGAACTTATATATAACCAATACAAAAGTAAATGAATCTTCAACATATATGAATATCTTAATTAGATAAACTAATGCTAATCAATGGAATGAAATCAACTGTGATGAATAACAAGTTGATTCTTAACCATGCCGATTCTAAAAGATATACCAAAATCCTCTCAAAAATCTGCTCATAAATGCAAGATGTCAAAAGGCATTGATACCACAATCAACGTGGGATTCATACACAGGATGCTGCACATATTGAATATATGATTAGTTCTTCTTTGACTGCAGCTACTACTTCTCCCATTTTCTCCCCAGTATTTTCTATATTCAGATGATCACCAAAGTTTGCTATTTGTTTTAGTAAGAGCAATGAATAAATTATGTCAGCTCACATAAATCTGTGAGGAATTATTTTCTCCTGGGATATGCACACATATCAAAAGCTCAACCTCATCCCTCACCTTCCCACAAAGTATTAGCATCTTCACTAAAATACTGTCACTGAGCTATCCAGGGGTTACTTCAGGTGAATAAGACAAGACTGTTTTTAATAAAAGACATTAACTTTTTTAGAGCAATTTCCCTATCTAAAACTGGTTATTGATAATTCCACCTTTATTTCCAATAATTATGTTTCTACTATAAGTTATATTCCTATTAGCTGGGAGAAAGAATTCACATCCTCCGCTGTTGTCACCCCTTGAAATTGTAACTAGGATCTACACAACCAGCAAAACTGCACAATGTTACATTACACTGTAGTTATGCAACAGTCTTTCCCTCTGTGAAGTTCTCTTACGATCAACTAGCATGTCTACATTATTGTCTGCAGACAACACACTTCTTAAATTATTTATTTCTTGAGTTATAACTGGGATTATACACACACAAACATGTAGGACACTCTGGGGCACCAAGTCATTTGCTACCTTTTAAATCACTGTAATATATTCATCTGTTTTCATTATATATACAATATTTATAGACATATCTGCAAGCTTCAGTTTTAAAATCGTATATTTTGTAAGAAATGGAAACCCAGTGATTAATATATAATAAACCATTAATTACTTTTAAAGGCTATTAAATCTGCTGGGTGTTTCTTCAGGTATGGCTGCCCATACCTGACAATTTCAAATTTCTCTGAATATGCCTATTCATTAAGTGAAAAAAATGTCAAACCAGATATCTCTCACTTAATGCATCATTCTGTAAGACAAGTTTTCCCTATCCCATGTGATGTCTCTTGATAAAGGTAGTAATATTTACAAACAGCAATCAGACACCCATTTTTTCAAAAGGAGTTTATGAGCCTACTTGGCAAAACTGAAGTTTAATTTCACATTTATTTATTTTTTTTTCAGTTACTATAACCAGTTGTGGTATTTCTTAAAACCAATAATGGATCAATCATTCTTCTAGTTTGTGATAATTCAACATATTAAGTACAAACCCAGAAGGAAACGATCTCAATGAATAATATGTCAAAATAATGCAATGCACTTTAGCTTATATTCTGCTGATGGATTTTAAACCAGTCTTTAGGAAATGGTAATGTTCTTTTGAAGATGAATCTACTCATAACTGACACACTATGACAAACAATTTATTTTCAAAGTAGCGATTTATGAGAACCAGGTGAAAGATGATAAAAACTTAATGAAAGTTTGAAAACATTACAGGACTGAAGGCAGTGCATAAATATCTGAATCTCCAATCAAGAAAGTACCATCCTTTATGGTTTTTTAGAGCTCTGCCTCTCAGAGCTATAATGTTAAGTTATCCAGGTCATGAAACTCCAATCTTCCCAGTCTGTTTTCTCCTCAGTGTGAGATTATGAAATCCATTTATCTTAACCCAATAGAACACTCTTATCTGCACATACAACACATGCTGCTATCAAAGAAGCAAACAGCATTGGAAAGCCTTCTGATATATTTATTAACTGCTTAGTGTTACTTTATTAGAGGAATAATATAAACTCATGCACAGACTTCTTCTTGAAGCAATGGGACGGAAATCCGAGAAGACTTGCTACTGCAAGTGGTGCTATTGCAATGCCCCTATCTCCAACTGACAGTGAACTTTTCATTAATATTACACTCTTAAGTAAAAGTAGGTATGCTGCTTCCTGCCTCTTAAGCTTCCTTTAGTTGCACAATAAGAACAAATAAAGTTCAACTGGTAACAAGTAGATAGAATAAACAGAGAACAAGGAACGTGCATAAGCACCATGACGTGAAGCAAATGATGACATTTTATTGAGTAATCTAAGCAACTTTTTCCAAATTACCAAGCAGAATGAAATAGCTGAATTCAATGAACACACGTATACCTATACAGAATACATCTACCCTACTGAGAACTACTGCCAGCTTCCAAGAATCAAATTTTTAAAACCCAGAGGACCAAAATTGTTCAGACATGTGGCTGTCAGTTATGTTTTGGTGAAAAATGCAGTCTTTCCCAGAATCTAGTATCAGTTTCATGTCATTTTTTACTTTCAATTTTTATTGTCACTTTTTCAATTTAGCAGCTAACACAAACAAACCCCCCTGAATTTCATATTCTGGTTCCATTTAATTAATGGTAGACTAAAATTGAGTTACTTTAGACTTTATTTTTGAGGATCTTTATATATAGTCTTAATATTTATATGCACAGCTTTAGCCTAAAATGCCTTTGTCCTACCACCTGTGGACCCCAATCACTGTTTACTAACATTCCAAAGGAAAAGACAAAAGATAGAAGATATAAAGACCAGACCTGAGAAAGAAACAAATGCTAACAACAGTATTTGCAGTCTCTGTTGTCAATATTTTGAGAGGCTATCTCAGCATAGGAGAGGAATGCTGAAAAAATAATCCTATGGCTTTGCAGACGTAAACTGTCAGAATTTCAGTACTGACTTACTGAATGAGAGATGATGGGCAAGACCATGCCCACCTATCAGTATTAAGAGTGATTGATGCAGATTGCTGGACAAGAGTCCAGAACAGGATAGATGGGAAGTTCAAGGAGAAGGGTTACTTTTTTTCCCCGTCACTTTGTCGCTTCCTCACCTCTCTCTCAAGGGTCTTTGGATGAGAAATAAAAGACGGAGGTAGAAAAAAAAGACAGGAAAAGAGTAAGCCTGAGGATGAGAAGAAATTACAAAGGCAAATCCATTGGACTAGATGATTTTTAAGGGTCCTTTCCAACCCAAATCATTCTATGACTCTACAAACTTTCCGCAGATTAACACCAGTAGATCTATATTCCTACATTTTTCTATGTTGCCACAGTTATGTGCTTTCTGTGAAGCTATTTGAACTAGATTCTTTTTTTAAAAAAAACTCTCAATCAGGAAAATACATATTCTGTTGCATTCTATAATTCCATTCTTCACAGTAGCTTCACACTATCAATGTAAAAGGGCAGATGATTCAAATGCCCTGGACAATGTCAGGGATAACACATTATCAAAAGGATCTATAATCAAAATGAACTACTCTGTTATATTTTAGAGCTATGTGGACAGTGATCAGCACTTACCAGTTGAAATGGCTCAGCAATGTTTTTTTTAATTCTTGGACCCGTAATAGAAGCCAACAATGCACAGGCAATGGTAAGGTTTTTAATGCATGCAAATTTGCAAAGCACAATGCATTTAATAATCCCTCATCTAAGTAAGCTGTAAAGAAGCCAGCAGGACAAATAATTAATTTACATTAATAGCTGTCAGTGTGGTTTACTGCAGTGCCTGAGTTAAAAAAAAAAATTAACCTGAAGAGCTAGAAGTAATAGTTCACTCTGCAACAACTATTTGCATTTTGATTCTCTAAAAAACCTATCAGTGCATAATTAGATGTTAAACACCTGGTTCATTTAACAGAGAGTAAGGTTTGCCAACAGCAAACTATAGTAACACAGCAATTTGCCAAAAATTAACAAAACCAGCTTTTCATAGGCATTCAGTTTACAACTAGGGAATCATTTCAGAGAAAGTCCTCATTTATCCATCAGTTGCCATCATGGAAGATATTCCCACATAGAGACTTTTGAAGTAAAAATAGTGATGGAATAATTGTATCACAATAATCAACATTAAATTGAATATAGTATTGCTAAGTGGCGTTAGCCTCATGAACTTCATACTGTTCTAAAATCACTTCGAAAAATACAATAATATGAAATCTTGCATGAAAACATGGTTAAGATCTACAACAGCTATTAACTTTGAGTTTCAACTCTTCAATCTCTAAGTTTTATTTTATTCATATTCATAACAGAGCTTCTTGCTCTGTTATGAAGAGAGTGACCGAGAAGGAGCGGCAGAGAAGAAGTGCTATAGACTGACCACAACCCCCATTCCCCCATTCCCCTGTCCTGCTCGGGAGGAGGAGGTGGAAGAGGGTGGATGAGGGGGGCAGGTGTTTTTGGTTGCTTTCCTTTGTTTCTCACTTCTCTAGCTTGTTAGTAATAATTTTTTACCTCCCTACTCTGAGTCAGTTTTGCCTGTCAGGATAATTGTTGAGCGATCTCCCCGTCCTTATCTCAACCCTTGAGCCCTTTGCATCGTATTTTCTTCCCCTTTCCCTTTGAGGAGGGGGAGTGAGAGAGCGGCTGAGGTGGAGCTCGGCTGCCCACTCGAGTAAAACCACCACAATTACATGACTTGCTTGGAATCTTCCTTGCAACCTACCTTCCCCAAAACGTTGATGTTCAAAACCCCCAAGCTTTGGTCAATCAAGCAATCAGTTGCAAGTATTTCTAAGGTATAACTTTACCTTTGGCCAGTACATAATTGAACATCAGTTCGTATTCATGGTTAAATAATCATGAGCAGCAACATTCCTAAACACAGGTGTATATCTTGTCTAGTAAGCAATTGAGCAATGTTGTATTTGTGAGAAATAAAATTGTGTTTCTGCAGTGGAAAATTCCACTAACCTTGCATATTAAAAAGTGATTGTGCAGGCGTAACAGTGGGGAGTATGTTAAGCAGATAAGGGGAAGGTCCCACTGTCCCAAAATAAGGAGGATAGCTAAGAAAAACAAGACAAGAAGTGCGAAATTAGTAAAAACAAAAAATCATGGACCCTCTAGTCACAACAGAAGAAGGGAAAAAAAAAAGGAAAAAGAGAAATTAATGGTTGGTCAAATAAAATTGTACATATATGGTACAGTAATAAGCATTGAGTAGTTTGTGAACCTGCAGTACTCAACCAACGAGGAAACAGGAGGAATCAAGTGTCAGGTAATAGGCAATATAAGGTTATGATAGACTTTTGCTGTGTGTTCCTGCTTGCAGGATGCCCGCCATTGCAATAGCAAATAAAAATACTACTTCACTGAGATCCTTGCCTGAGCCTATGTTATTGGCTACAGAGTGTTTCTCACATACTGAAATATCAAATATTGAAATCAACAGAAAGCTTAAATATATTTTCTAGAGAAGTGATAAACTGTTCTTATAATCTTAAAAGTTTGGCATGTCTGAAATGGGATCTTTATATGACACTTCACAGATGTACCATTCAGGTGACCTTTTTAAATAAGGTGACTATATTCTCTCTAGTGTTTCAATTGAAATTGTAATTATTGAAAAATACATTTTTGATAATTTGGTATTGGATTTAAACCATCATCAAAACAAGACAGCATTTAATAAAACTATTTTTCCCCAAAGATATATTGGTCTTTTTCAATGGAAATATTTTTCACCAGTAAAAGCCTTATTTGTCTGAAATGCTCTTTCAAATCAACATTTCAAAGTTAAATTAAAATAATCACTCATAACTTAAAAGAGATTTAAAAACATTCTGCAAGAAATCTGCATTTGTAACCAGGACATATATTTTCTTCTGACAAGTGATAATTGCAATAAAGCAGAATGCATCCATAGATAAAAGTTGCACAGAAGCCATCTTAAATAATTTTATTTAGCACATTGCCTAATTTTGAGCCATGTTGAGTGGTGATTTACCTTAGAAATTCTCAACATTTTAATATTAATAGAATAACATGAATCAAGATACGACTCAATGTAACTATATGCTGCATTTAGTTCAGATAACACAGTTTTAAGCAGCATGAGAACACGCTTCCTAATTTTCATTCTCCATATGGTAGGCTTTGTTTTGCTTTCCACCATCCAATGCTATATAGAATGCTATATAGAAGTCATTGTAAGAGACACTATTTTCACAACGCGAATATTTGGTATCATCTGCTGAACAACCTTGGTAGTCAGTGAGATAAATGGGTACATTTAGTAGTTTCTTTTCTAAGGAAAACAATATGCTTACAAACTTGGTTGGGTTATGCTTACAACGATGTTGTGAAGTGTCCACACTAGAAGAAAAAGTAATGGTTTGTAAACGTTTCCTGGCTTGTCCTTCACTTCCTTCATCTCATGTAGAGAACAATGAAGTGAGGAAACCAGTATCAGGAATCCTAACAGTCTTTCCAAATTGTGATGAATGTAACTGTATGGGATGATATGGAGTTGTAGCATGCCTTTTTGCTTACATAGTAAGAATCATCAGAACAGCTGCAGATATATACACGCACACACACCCAAAGAAATATAGAGATATTTTTTTAACATACGGATTTAATTTATTATACTCCCCTTCTCTTGCAACCAGAGTGCTAGTATGCTTTTCCTGTTCCTGAAGTTTTGACCAGGAGAAAGGATGTTCAAGGGACAATGAACCAAGCTAATTAATGACCTCAGGGAAAGACAAACTAAATCATTCTGGGCAGAGGAGTTTCCATTCAGTCATGTTTTCTCATCTATTCTTATAATGTGGGGCTTCTTTTTCACTCCCCATGTGTTTTGGGGGGTTTTGATTTCATTAAGAGTCTGTCACCCCTCCATCTCCCAGACACCTACCACTGCATACGACCTTTTGCAGAAAGGAAGGAGAGCAATTCTCATACATCACCATGCTGCATCTCACAGTGCAGAAAGATCTCATTATCTGTTCCACACCAGTTTATAAACTCTGATTATTCAAACAATGATATGAATGGAGCTCCACAAATATGAGAGATCATGTTACAGAGCATATACTCATTGTTTCATTTTATTGTAGTACTCATCTAATTTGTTTTTGTTTTGTTGTGCTGCTTTTTTTTCTTTTACTTTCACAAACTAGTGCTTAGTGTGCTTTATCTTATATGATACTACCATATCACTTCGAGTCGAATATCACATATATGCTAAGCTACAGAATCTACAGATTCTTTCAAAAAATAAAGGCCTAAGAAATATGAGAAAAGTGATCCAATTTTTTGTACTGAAACTTATGCTTTTTTTTTTCTTTTTCCCCTGAAAGAGACATACCACATTCAAGTAACTAGTAATTTTAAGGATTACTATTGCATTCATATAATACTTAAGTGGATTAATTGATAAACATTTATTTTAGGCCTTCCAATATGGAGCAGTATAACATATATCAAAACTGCAGTTTGTAGTAAACCACAGATTTTGATACAGGATCTACAAGAACACATTTCCTTCTAACTTTTTATTGCCGAAAGTTAGTGGCTGGTAATGTTTATAAGCATCCAGATGGTTCAGGGTAAAAATTTCTTCCACATTTGAGTGGCTAAGACTTTCTTTTTACAATATTAAAAAAAAAAAAAAAAAAGATCTGAAGCACTATCCTTGTGTTGGTGTCAGTGGAGCCATTTTTAGCAAAGATAAACCAGAGAATGAAAGTAACAGCGTGAAGTTTCTTCACAAATCTCTCACATTACTCTCACTCATAATACGTACATCTTTTTTATTGTTTGAAGTTACTTTTACTCAGGGATCTTGTTGCCCCTTTCTCTTCTGGATTAGAAGCACCTTTTACAGTTATATTATAAGACCACAATCAGTTCATCTCAGGCAGTCACAGAAACTAATTTAAGTTCCTTAATTCTCCCCATGTTTTTGCAGGCATTGACCAATTCTTTTGGCACTTACCTGCATAGATTTCAGCATGATCACATTTTTCTTAAAATGGATGTGCCATTATAGCAAGTCTCTCTAAAGCAAGATACATATACAGTTTTTCTGAATTGAAATTTACTTTTCTTGCAGATTGATAGATTATAGTATATGACTACAAATGCTTTATAAGTATTCATTGAGATATACAATGCAAAATTGACTTAAAAGAATTTGATTCAAAAACCTTGAGAGAACACAAAAAAAAATCAAGATTTAAAAAATTCATATTGCAACACATCCAAAGTATAGAACAGAACCATATGCCAGAACATACTGGCATTTTACAGTGAAATAACTGGTTATAAGGAGACACTGAACAAACCAAAAAAAAAAAAAATGCATTTTCATAGTCCATGGCAGTCAAGAGACTGTAATTATTCTGTAGTACTCAGTTCAACATTAAATATTAAATGCAGACATGAGAACATGAACTAAATTTGTAGCAAGAGACTAAGCAAAAAGTATTCCAGATATTTCCTAATTATCTGTTTTTTCTTTACCATACAAACTACTAAAATTGTAACTAATTCTATAAGTATTACTAGCATATTTACATGCTAGCATATCTGCAGCACCGTATTTCCTCTCATTACCTCTAAAGGAACTTTTTTTCTTAGTCAAGATTAAGAAAGTTAAGATTATATAAATAACATCAGCAAAACCATACATTTTACTGTGCGAGAGCTGGAGGCACAGTATTCTCAGAGGGAGGTCACAGATCACTGAGTTTGTTCCCTGCCTCACTGGTTACAGCTTGGAATATTCACCTGAAGGCTTAATCTAAACTACAAAAACAATTATTGTCAAAGACTAATCCTTAATCCTTGAGGCTTATTCACATCACAGAACATTGTTGCTCTCCAAGGTTTCTGCACCAGGAGACAAACTGCAGAGATAAAGGTTTGCAGATGGTTTGGGAAGAAATGGTGGAAGTCTTCCTGCTTTCTTGTATTCAGTTGGGGAATAAAGTAACATTTGTAGATGAGCTCAAAGCATGCATCTATACCAATTAACCAGCATTAGGGGAAATGGAGATTATACCATTGGGATAGACTAGCAAATTGGGAAGCAGCTGACAGAACAAAAATGGTTTTGGTAATTTACATTAAAAAGTATAATCCCATGTATACCAAGTACTACAACTTAAAGAGAATTTAACAAAAAGTCAGTGTAGATAAGTTATAAAACTTTCAGGTAAATTTTATACATCACATTGGAAACCAAACTCTGAAACCTGGTTTGACTTCCAAAGCAGGCAAGTACAATCTAGATGAAAATGACACAACCTCAAATCCTCTGACCCCCCACATTTGCAAGTAAATTGCACCAAATGCATTTTAGTAACTTTGAAATGCCTGGAAAAAAATGCTGCTCCTCCTTATAGTGACTCTTAGCAGTTCAAACAATAAGTCAACTCATCTCCAAGAGCTGCCTATTTCAATTTATATCTCTGTAGGAGTGCCATCAAATTTCTGGCAAAATTCTACTGCAAGTTCAACCACGGTAGAGTGCCATTAGTCAGACAGCTGCCAGGGACACCTCAGGAGCTGTCCCAGAGCTCACTAAAGGCAGTCACTGATTCAAAGGCCTTGGATGTAACTCACAAAGAAACTAATGTGCATACAGTATTAAGTTAGGCAATTTGAAGGAAAGGTTGGAGAAAGATAAATTCACCTCTAATGCCGAATAAAATAAATCGGGGCTAAAAAATGTATCAGAAGAAGCAACTTCAGTAGACTCTTTCTGTCATTATCTTAACTGAAGTAAATTGCAAAGGCAATTATTTTCATATATGTATTCCTAATCCTATTTACAGGATATTATTTCCTGGCTTTGTGCTTTTCTAAAATGCGTTAGACTTTTAGACTTAAATTTGAATTTGTATTTTCATTATGATTTGGCAAATAGTTTATTACTTTGCCATAATACTATATTTCTTCTCCAAAATAAGTAGTAAAAATATTACTAAGAATCATCATGATGTTCTGCTTCTGGGAAAAATACTCTTTTTCAACATTGTGAATAAAACAGCAGTTTCATGAGAGATTTTGGAACAAATTTCATTACCAGTTTATACCAACCAAAAACTTTGGCCTCCTTTGACTATAGCATATTAGTTCACAACTTTGGTTTCACTTGGGAATTCTTTTTGAGAAAAATAATGGGTCCTTCCTCAGAAAACCACGATAGAATCAACTAAGCTTAAAAACTGAAATAGAAGATATATCCTTCCGTCTTTTGAAGTGTTCTCAAAACCTTTCCTGTCACATTGATGATCCACTTAAACTTTTTCATCTTAATCTGATTATTTTGTTCACACTGCTTCAGAAATTACCCTGGAAAAGATGCCTTAGTCAAATGCCAAGAGCCCATCTTCATAACATCAGTGCTATGTGATCACTTCATTACATCGTATTTCCACAAGTAAAGAACTGTATAACCTACTGTAAAATCCACTTAATTCATTATTACCAAAGGGAATTTTACTGTCAGAAAGATCTACATACATTTTTATCAGTTGAGTTTACTAAAAAGCAGTTGGAAAGAAAAAATTTCCATATTCCATTATCACAGCAGATGTAATTAACCATAAATCTCATGGCAGATGGAACCGTTGTACAGCCTTGGAACTCTCTGCAAGACTTCCAAAACTGCTGCATTTGCTGCTTCGGGATACTGTAAAGCAAACAAAAATTCCTTGACATTCAAGTACGATTTTCATGTTTATACATCTACTCTGCCCTCGATGTTTCCTGTTTTCTTATTCTTTGGCTTAAAGGATAGGTTCAACTAGAATTAAGACAGCTGTGTTTTGAGCATTGCTAATTGTCTTCAGTTTAAAGTACTTAGGCTTGATCCACTACTGTATTACGAATCCACCATGAATACTGTAATAGCTGATTGGCACCATTCCTCTTGTTACAATTCTAATTCGAATATTTTCAACCTGTATTTCTCTTTGTATGCACCTGCACATCTCAAAAGAGCATTTACTTCTAGTTTAAATGCCGTGATGCCTAGTCTTATTCCTGTTGGTTTTGCAAACCGAACTGCGGATGTTTGGATAGGGGAACAAGGATGGAATAAATAATGCCCTGGATGTAATCCTATTTCAAAAAGAGCTGTATCCTTCATAAATTTTATGTCGCACTGTTATGATTCTAAAATTAAAAAAAAAAAAAAAAAAAAAAAGAACCTTGTGCGGTCAAATATGCTCCTATAAACTGTCTTTTTTTTTTTCCTTTTCACTCCATCTCATTCACAAGTCTCATAAGTCTCATCCACTATCAGGTGCAGATCACGATACTTTTAAAAACACATAAAACTGCGTCACTATTACAAAATTCAAATTGATCAAAACCAAAAGATATTTTTCATCATTTTTCAGGACTTGTCCGGCAGTTTTGATTTTGCGAAGTTCTTAGGCAGTGGAAAGAGACTGCACGAGCCTAGAAAAGATGCAAGTGTAATGAGAACTTCCGAGTCCCAACTTGTCTAGTAAGTCCTCCAGCATTTATCACACCCACCAGGAAACACTATATACCATTCCTCATTGGACACCTTACCAGTAAGGGATTTCTAGCTATGTATTGCATCGAAATTCAGGCTGTTTCCTTGAATGAAGTGAGTGTACTGATGATTTAGTGTAGAGTACCAGCTTTCATTGTTTTTTATATTGTCTGCAACACCTCTGAAGGTGATTCTTATTTCAAAAGCATGATAATATCAATGCAGAGTTTAATTATTATTTCCTCCCCCTCCAATGATTTTACTTTAAAGAGTATTCACGGCATTTCTATCCACATACAATTTGGTTTTATTTGATTCAAAAATAAAATTAAATTAAAATTAAAAAAACACCAAAATGTAAAACCAACCAGGACCTCAAAACCTGCCAGTTTCATTTTCAATCTATCAGTAAGACATTCATTAATTAAAGTATTTCATACATGATTCTGTGCAATTACCAGAATTGCCATTCCTCATAGCAACATTCCTTCTGAATCACGACAAACTAAGACCATGAAAAGGTTAAAATTGTATAATTTTTTATTCTTTAATACTAAAATCAACATTTCAGCAAAGTGGCATGGCAATTTCCATAATCTTCAGAAAAGTAAGTGCTCATGAACTTATTTCAAGGCTTTATCCATGTATTAGAAGAGTGAGAATTGCAGAAAATTCTGTTCGTCTATTGGTATATTAAGACTGACAGACATGGCAATTATACCCAATGCTTAAGTCTGTCAATTTCCTGCCAATGATAGATGTCAGCACTTTCAACTTTTCGTTAGTGAATTTATAAAGCTCTAAAAAAGATCTCGAAGTTCTAAGTTCTATCCTTTTTTTTTTGTCTCCCTGCCAATAAGAAAATCTTCCAAGTTAATTGAGTGAGGCTTTGTAACTTCTATATTAAAACATTTTTTAAAGCAGAGTACTTTAATCCCTTGACATTTGTGCTGGATCTGGCTGGGATGGAGTTAACTTTACCTGCAGCAGCCCATACAGTGCTGTGCTCTGCACTTGTACCTACAGCAGCATTGGTATCACACCAGTGTTGTGTCTGCTGCTGAGCAATGCTGGCACCACATCAGGACTCCCTCCAAGCCCCCAAGAGCCAGCAGGCTGGGGGTGGGCAAGTGATGGGGAGGGGACATCACCAGGGCAGCTGACCTAAACCGACCCAAAGGATATTCCGTGCCATGTGGGGTCACACTCAGACACAGAAAACAGAGGGCCCGTAATTTCATCACGAATGTTTCACGCGTTGGTCAAGCACCCCTTCCCCTTGGTGTGGTGGTTTTACTTGGGTAAGCTGCTGAGCTCCACCTCAGCTGCTCTCTCAAAGAGAGCAGCTTCTTTCCCTCAAAGGGAAAGGGGGAGAAAATATGATGCAAAGGGCTCAAAGGTTGACATAAGGACAGGGAGATCACTCAACAATTATCATGACAGGCAAAACAGACTCAGCATAGGGAGACAGTAAGATTCATTGCCTATTGCTAACTAACAAGCTAGAGAAGTGAGAAACAAAGGAAAGAAACCAAAAACGCCTTCCCCCCCAATCCGCCCTCTTCCACCTCCTCCTCCGCGAGCAGTGCAGGGGAACGGGGGAATGGGGGTTGCGGTCAGTCTCTAGCACTACCCCAGCTACCAAAACCTTGCCACGTAAACCCACTACACTTGGGGAATCCATGCTGTCTACTCCCAATGATTTCCTTGTCCTTCCTGCACCTGGAAATGGTTTCCAGGATGAGCGCTTCCAGCACCTTCCCAGGGAAGGAGGTGAGTGTGACCGGCCTCGGGTTCCCCGGGTCTTCCTCCTTGCCTGGCTTGTGGATGGCAGTGACGTTTGCTTCCCTGAACTCTTGGGGCACTTCTCGCAGTTGCCAGGAACAGGCAATGATTCCCGACAGCGGCCTTGCAATGGCATCAGCCAGCTCCCTCCGCGCTCATGGGGGAATCCCATCAGGGTTCCTGGACTTCTCTCTCTCGGTTTTCTCAAGGCTTGCCCGACCCCATGCATGGGGTTTCCATGGCAAGGTTGAGGTAGCGGGCTGGGGGGATGCAGAGGTGGGCTCTGTGAGAAGAGACCGGGGGCTGCCTCTTCTCACGGCAAGCCCCCATCAGCTGCCTGGGCCTCCTACTGCAGAACCCTGAGCCCGAGACCTGAGCAGTCGTGTGATGGGCTGGTGCAACAGCCCCGAGGCAGCCGGGCTCTCTCCGCTCCTCTCCCTGAGGGCGGCGTGCAGCAGAGAAGCCCCCTGCGCAGTCTCCAGGACTGCATGGGGGTGCAGTGAGGGACGGGGAAGGAGGACTCAAACACCACTTCAAAGTTCACTGTTCTTTATTGGTGGCCGGGAGACGAACGCAGGCTGGCTGTGCTACGCTGTCTCCACTTCCTCCACCTGCGGGACACCCATCTTGGCAGCTCCGGCGTCTGCCTCCTGTCGGGGTGCTGAGCCGTGAGCAAGGAGCTCGGCCCAGCCTGAGGCTCCTTGTCATGCCAGGGCCTCCAGGAACGGCATGAGTGGTGATTCCTCGCGTGTCTCCCAGGCCTGGCTTCGTAATGAGGCCTTGCCAGCCTTTCTGGAGGTGGCCCCACCTGCCTTGGCTGGATCTCACCTTCTGGATTGTCCACATTCATGGGCAGGACATCGTCCTCAGCGGGTGGGACCTGCACAGGCTGCATCCGCTGTTTCAGCCAGTCCCCATTTACAACCTGGACGTTTTGCTCCGATGGTGGCACCTTGCTGGTGTGCACCCATTTTTGTGGTTGGCTGCTGTTCCTGGGCTGGCTGTGTTCTCCCGCAGGTGGCACCACGGTGGTCTGCACCCTTTCATCTGGCCGACTGCCGTGCCTTGGCTGTCTCAGGGACTGGGGGTTGTCTTCCGCATGTATCCCCTTGACAGTTTGCACCCATTTAGTTGGTGGGCCCCCGTGCCTTGTTCTGGAAGTTGTCTTCCAGAGCCGGTACCCTGCTGGTCTGCCCCCATTCTTTGGGTGGGTACCTGCTCACGGGCCGTGTGTTCTCTTGCGCAGGAGGCACCTTGATGTTCCGCACCCACTTGTTGGGTCAGCGTCCACACCTTGGCTGGAAGTTGTTCCTCTTGGGGTGCACCTGATGGTTTTGCGCCCATTTGTTCAGTGTGCTCACCTCCACTGCTGGGTGTTCATCCATCCTTGGACATTTAGCAGGGGGTTGCCACTGGAGGTCCCTCCTGTCTTGGCTGTGCTTCCTCTTCCTCCCCACCTGCACTCGTTCCTCCATTCTAGGACATAGAATGCACATTGTAGGTGTGCACCCCTCTACCGCTGGGTGTTCATCCATCCTTGAACGTTTAGCAGGGGGTTGCCATCGGAGGTCCTTCCTTTCTAGGCTGTGTCGCCTCTTGTTTGCGCAACGCACCACTCCTCTCATCCTTCAGGCTGAGCAGGACAGCACCCAAAGGCTGGCGATCCCTGCCTGAAGATTCCCGGCACCTGGGCTGCTCCAAGTCTCCTCGGCGCTCCAGGAGCGAGTGGTGGCCAGTCGCAGGGCTGCCCTTTTTATGGGGCCGGGGACAACGGGCACCAAGGGCAACGGTGACATCAGGAGGCCGCTGTGGTGGCAGCCCAGGCACCATCACAGTGGCCTTCTGTGCTGGCTCTGGCTGGGATGGAGTTGACTTTACCTGCAGCAGCCCACACAGTGCTGTGCTCTGCACTTGTACCTACAGCAGCACCGGTATCACACCAGCGTTGTGTCTGCTGCTGAGCAATGCTGGCACCGCATCACAACTCCCTCCAAGCCCCCCAGAGCCAGCAGGCTGGGGGTGGGCAAGTGATGGGGAGGGGACATCACCGGGGCAGCTGACCTAAATGTACCAAAAGGATGTTCCATGCCATGTGGGGTCACACTCAGCAATAAAAAGTGGGAAAGGGGAAGGGGGTTGAATTTCAGTGTCAGAACGACAGTATTTTGTTGCATCTGGTTGGTAAGCCAGTACCTGCATTCATTTAACAAGTTGTTCATGCAAACTGAGATTTGGGAGACTGCAGTATTCCTTGCTCCTCCTCCTCCTGCGATCCTTTGTTTTTCTTAAGAGGAAGTTTTGAAGAGATTCAAGGAGAAATCTAAAAATTGTGCCTTTTTTTCCCCTTTTTTTTTTTTTGAGTGAACAGGTCTGTGGGAGGTTAAAACTGATAGGATAAAACAAAAATTCAGCTCTCCATTTCCCATATGACCTGCAAATCCTTATCTGAAACTTTTTAGCTTTGCTAAGCTATTTAATTCACTATGCTGCTGCAATATTTACAACTTCTATCATGTGCATTGTTGTAGGTGTCCCAGTCCATGTCACATAGCCATGGGGTTTCAAGAAAGTGGAATTTTTACTGTTCATATCTAAAGTGCTAGAACTATACTTCTAGATTAGAAGTTCAAAGGACTTCAGTGAAGCTCTATAAACACAGTAAGAATCTTCGTTCTTTCTATTTCACTTGCATGGAAACTGAGAAAAGAATATAATAGGATATATAATAGGATCATTCTCTAGATTATTTTCCAAATGTTCTCAGAATTCAGTTCTAGATTCTAGTATAACCATACAATTTCTACTCCCAACAACTCTTAAATAAAATGTTTACCAACTGGAGTGCCGACATTATTTCTAGATATTTTACAGTTACCTAATTTGAAGTTAATTACATCCTCAGTCAGGACAACTCTGATACCACTAATTCAGCTCAATTATCCAAATGGAATGTAATTGTTTTTTAGTTCATTACTCAAATGCAAACATAGCTCAAGCTGGTTGGTTTCCTTTCGCACGAGAAACCCTTACTGGTTTTGATTTGCATAACTTTGTGAAGACTTTCTTCATTATAAGTACTGACAACAAATTTTAAATGTACTTTCTATAAATAAAATGTCTTTTCTTTCCTTAAAAAAAAAAAAAAATCCAGGCTCAAAGCCCAATCTTGCAAATGGCTGAGTACTTTCTGCAAAACTTCCTAACCCTGTCAGACCATCATCTTTCCTCCCTAGTGGTTTTCAACCTTTTCAATTTGTTGCACTATAATACATTAGATGGAAGCCAACCCCAATGTCTAGCTCTGTTGATGACCTGGGTAAATCCCATTAAATTAATTTTGCTTTATGATGCTAAAATCATCGTTTGTGAAATGAGGGTTATGAAACACAGATCCTGTGGTGAATGGCACTGAAGAGGAGGTAGGTGCTACTATTGACGAATTAGCTGTGGCAACAGATCCTTGAAAACAACATTTAAAAAAATCCAAAACTTTCTCTAGAAACAGTATCCCATTCACTGAAATTTGCATTAGCACTTTGATAACAAGCCCAAACTGTGCATTTCTTTAGAGAGAGCAAAGAACAGCTTGTCTCCACAGTCTATTTTAATTACCACCAAACTGCACTGGAAACTTGGCAATTTTGAATTTCATAACACCCATGACTGACATCCCTAATTAATACTATTGTTTTTCTCCTCTGGCTGAATTTCCTGAGTGCCAGCATGCATAGCATACACAATAAACAGACATTAAAGAAAATAACATCAATGTTAATCTCTAGCACAAATATATCAAATGCCTCAGTGAAGTGTACAGAAAAGGAGAGCATTCCTATAAATAATGGATCATTGTAGGCTGATGATCTTTACCATCTTATTAGTGTAGGAGGGTAATCTTTCCCCCCATGTCCTTGCCTTTGAATTTTGGTGCTGCACTGGCTAAAAGCATATTACCAGCTCTTCTTGTCATTTGGCTTTGAAGTTTGAAAGTGAATGAACCTTCCAAAAGAGGGAAGCAAAAAGGGTCCAATGATGATATAATGCAAAATGCTCTGCTGTGTGTTAGTCCCTGACTAGTTCTGACACCAGATTTTTCTTTTCATTTCTGTAGTTTTCATGTAGACCTAAGGCCAGGAAAATTCACAACGTTATGTATTTTGTTCGTGTTAGCTCACTCTGGGCACACCTCTGATGTGCAGTAGAGCTCAGATCTCCAGGGTATTACAAACTAACTCCAGAAGAAGAATTAGCATATGTGAAAGCATCATCCACACCCAGCTGACAACTGTCCGCATTTCATTTATGAACAGATTCTAACTACAGTGAACTGGAAAGAACTTTTACGTATTTAAATATAGACTTAGAGACTTCTTATTTTAAAAGCTGGATGATGGAAGGGTGTATGGAAATCTTACTGTGTCTTCTGTTTCTAACTCTGCAGACTGCTTTCAGATTTCTCACCTCCATGAGAACCAATAAAAACAGAAAATAAATAGCATGTTGGAAACTGTATTCAGAAATGGGTGCAACTGCAACTGTTGGAGTCTGTTCTGCAGCACTGTTCAGCAAAACTAATGGATGTATGACTGACTGCAAAATCTGTTCTTCTGGAGATTGGGCAGGAAATGTTTTTTACTAGCCCATGAAAACATTAAAAATATCAGAATCTCAGTAAAATGTCAAAATTTTCAATTCACTTAATTTAATAGTTTTGATATACTTTCGACTTAAATTTCAGTTTTTCTTTCTTTCAAATATCCGTCTGAGTTTAACTGAAATTTCAAAACAGGATAATTAAATTGAGCTGGAGGAAAAAGTGCCATTTGAAAATAATTTGAAAATATAGTGAATGCTTCCACAACTTCAAACTTTACTTTAAAATGTTCTGAGTTAAGCTTGAACAAGCTCTCTATTGTCAATGTTCATTAACAACGTTCTCTACTGTCAATATGTTCTGCAACTTATTTTTGGTTAACATGACTTCACAAAATTTCAAAATGCGTATTTTTGCTTCACTTTCAAATCACGTGAGAAAGCAAAATTGTCATATATACTTTATCCTAGTACCTGATTTAGCCATAACCTTGCTAATATCAAGCAGAGTGTCCACCTACAGGGTTTGCTTTGAACACTCTTATCACAAGGTCATTCAGTCGGTAATTCATTCTTTGAACACAATATTCAAAGTCCAAAAGCCTGTGCATGTCATATGTCTTTTTTTCATCTCTAATGTCATCTTCAAAGTCTGCAAAGAGCTTGGAAGAGGCTATAGTCCCCTGGTAGCCTTGTGTTTCATGTTGTGTGGTTTAGAAGAAATGCTTTTATCAAGAAAAGTGTCACAAAAATTTCTTTATGAACCCCTTCAAGTTCTGTGCTTTGGTATCAGTACATTCCTAGAATCATTGGCACTGCCTGAATATTTCTCTTAAAACTTTGACAGGCTTAAACACATGGAAATTCTAATGATCTTTGTCTTATCCTTTTCACCTCATGACACTTTCTACCCTTTTATTTCTCTCTTGATAATGCCACTTCCACAGCCCCTTTTTAAGCAAATTCCTCTGAAAAACTCAGTGCAGTTGACAGCAGCCTCTCTTTTCATATTTCTTTGGAAGTGCTTTGGGAGATGTACTTCTAGTAGGCAGAGACAGATTGTCCCTTATGCCATCTTTGGTGATAGATCACAAGAAGAATGACAGATGTGACACTAGGGACAAGAACGTATATTTTCATAGGGTTCTAGAGAAAATATTTGTAATTCAAAAGCATTCTTGTTTGATTAGACAGAAACCCAGACTACGCACCCCAGAATTTGTTGACTAAATGTCTTCAAGACATAGAAATTCTAAAATCAAAAACGTGAACTTAAAGCATAATACCAGCAACAACAACAAAAAAAATAACAATAACAATAATAAACCACCACTGTATTAGCATTTGTTCTGTCTGCCCCTTCTACTCTTCTCCAGTCTTCCCTCACAGATTTCTTTTTTCCTTGCCTCTAATGGCTCTTCCATCCTACTTATAAGCTAAAAATGTACCGTCTACACTTTTTACAGATGCTAACATTTAAAATGCTACTACAAACTAAATGCAGAGAGAATGTACTCCTACCGCACAACGGCATCCCAGATATGCAGGGAAGTTACAGTTCTTGTGGTATATATGTATTGAACCTGATATACTTGTTAAAACTGTTCCCCATTGCTCGTTATCCAAACCATTATCTGTTCCATTTGCCAGTGCTACAGGTGCAGCAGAATGTATGATCAACTTGGTATCTTTTCTGCTGTATATTATAAGGCTGTATCATCATTTCTCTAGATATACCCTGTTCATTTCAGCCTCATTCACTCTCACTGGCACTGTTTAAAACAACTTGTGACAACTGGCAGATGTATGCCTTACCAGTTCAGCTTCAAGTAGTTATTGTGAGCATATTTTCTCGATTGTGTATGTAAAAAAAATAATAATAATAATAATAATGAACCATAGTAAAAAAAATGTTGTTTCTAAATACAGCTGACTCCACGCCCTCATGGTAAGAAAAAAACACATCAAAATACTAGGAAACTGATTTAATGAGGAAAAAAAAATCTAAAAACCTAAACAATACCTACAAATGTAAGTATGAATTACTGCACCCTTCAGGATAAACGTGCCTCTTAGACACAGGAGCCATTACTTCATTTTTATTTTAGATCCAACGTTACACGAGTGTCAGTTATGATAATACAGGCTGATGGTCAGGTCTGAGCTGTCATCGCTTTCAACACTGTTTGCCTCAGAAGGTTGCACTGTGTGATGTGACAGTTAAACACTGTCTGCTCTCATAATAATGACACTTGGGGGAAGGAATGGGCTTTTAGGAATTATCCATTTAATATATCCCTTTGAAAGTAACTGTTTCTACAAAACCTAGAGAGAAGCAACTGTGTTGATAGGGATCATTTCTTCTGTGTTCAACACTATTGAAATCTGTGCTGTCATAGAAATTACAGTTCTTCATGGCTAACCACAAGAGAAGTAATAGCACAGGTCTCTCTGTTCATGACAAGGGACTGTTAGACCCAAAGCATTCGATGGCTTGACTACCTTGAGAGACAGAAAAAATGCCTTCAGGATTCAGCACCACAAACAGAGATCAATCAGCTATGGCCCCTAAATTCCCATCAGAAAAAGTAAAACCATGGGAACCCCCTAATTAAGATGCATCTCTTAATTGGATAAGTTCATATGAAATCAGAAGAACCGCAACCATTAGGATGTACAGATCACAACCTCTGCCATCTATTTGTGAGTGGCTCATTTCAATGTGTCCCATTCCACAAAGACTACACAGAGACTTCACTCAGCTAACTGCCGGAGCTGATGCTTTGCTGTTATCTAGCACTTCAAAAAAAGCACCATATTTAATTTTCACCTACAGACATTAAAACGAGCTTTTAAAATGGGATTTGTGGTACTCAGTCCTGGAAAGTAGGACAGTTATATTTAGATACATAAATGTACATCCATTGCCTCGCCGGAGCCAGATTTGAAAATTTTACCATTTGCTTTTCTCAATGTCTTTCACGGTATATCTTAAAAATATATCATAATACGGTAGAAATGCTTTAAAGACCAAAATTTCTCCTCTTGCTCATGCATTGCACAGTAAATAATCACAAATTGTTGTTAATCTATTCAGTTTGTTAATGGGATCATGCCAAATTTAAGAAAACATTGCAAATAATTATAACTCACAATTCATCACCACACCCATCCTCATCTTTTCTCAGCCTTTTTTATTCCTTTTCTTTTTCCTTACTGACTGCCAGCTGCTGGTACAGATGTCATTTCCTGCCAGATGTTTTCATAAAAACCTCAATTATTATCTATCCACAAATGAGACAGCCATGCTATGGAGTTGTATAGACTTCTAAAGTCTGCACAAATCCAGACTTTGGAAGTATAAGAAAATTAATGAGATTGTATTGCTCCTCAGACATTGGTTTACTCAATGATTATTCCTTGCAGGTGAAGGTTTCATCTGTGTGATTCTTTCTAAATGAAAGAATAAGCCAAAGATCTAGTTGTTTAAAAAAAAAAAAAAAGCGTAAAAACATATTAAAGAGGAACTCAGAGCTCAAACCCACAACAAAGAAAAATATGCTCGGAGCGTGGGGGTTGCGGTCAGTCCGTAATAATTCCTTTCTGCTGCTTCTCCCTCCTCGCACTTCTCTCTGCTCTGGCCTCGGTTCTTCCCATGGGCTGCTGAGGATTAACCTCTTTCAGCATGGGCTTCTCTCCTGCCAGCTGTTCCTGCCAGCAGAACCTGCACCAGCATGGAGGCTGCAGGTTCCTTCAGGGAATATCCACCTGCTACACTGTGGGATCCTCCATGGGCTGCAGCACGGATATTTGCTCCCATGGGGTCTCTCCAGTGGCTGAAGAGAAATACCTGTTCCACCCTCATCTCTCCAGGGGCTGCAGGGGAATCTCTGCTCCACTGTCCGCAGCATCTCCTCCCCTCCTCCTTCTGACTGCAACTTGCAGGGCTGTTCCTCACCCCTTTTTGTTTCCCCACTCCTCGCACTGTGTGCACTTTCTTAAATCTGATTTCCCAGAGGTGCCCGCTGAAGGGCCCAGCTGTGCACCATGGTGGGGTGGCACAGCTGGATCCTGCTGTGTGCAGCGTGGGGCACCCCAGGGCCTCCACTCAGTGGCCCCCCCTTGGGCACCCCTACCAGAACCTTACCAGGGTACCACTGCAGAGTCCACTCACCCTCTCAGGCTTTTTCTTTGGATTGTATGACAGATGGCGTGGATGTGGGAAGTATGAGAGCATCCGGATGGACAGAAAGGCTGAAGATTTCAGTGCAGGCAACCAACAGTATGCTCAAGAGAGTCAGCAGAACTGCTTAAGTACCAGACCTAGCTCTGCCTTGATAATAAGTCACGATAAAGATATAAAACACTCCAGGAATAAAAACTTTTGTGTTAAGATTTTAGGAAAATTAATATAAATGGAATTAAACAAGAGATGAGGTGAATACAAAAATCTATGATATTGCACAATAATATATCGTGCTTAGGTTTTGATCTTGCTCCATTTTAAGCTGCCATCACTCCTTTAACCTCTCCATTAGTGTAAAGTACAGCTGTGCAAGATACTGCCTGACCAGCAAGCCTTGCATCATTACAATAACAGCTATAATAAAGGAATGAAGTTTAAAGCATTACCTTTTTCAGCATCTGAAAATACAGAGATTATTAAGCCTGATTTTCTTCAAAGCATTCTACCCTTCTAATGAGGTCTAATGAATTCAGCACTGAAGGCTTACCTACAGGTGCCTGTGCATTAAGAGTACAGGCAGTGCACAGACACAAACAGCACCTGCAGCCCTCTTCCTCAGGAATGCTAAAAAAGGTTTCCAAACTTCTCTCTTGAGCAACAGCTGCCTTGCTAAACAAACAAATCCACACATACAAGTATTGCCTAAAATTCCTAAAGGGCCCAGGAACAGGTCGCAGCCCCAGCACCCAGATGTCTATGTGTATCACAAGCATTGATGCACTCTCACAACACACAAATTGCTTCCCAATTCTTGGTCTCAGCTTGGACTGCTTGATGCAGGTTGGCAGGATTGGTTTTATCCTTTGACCTGAGTCTGCGAGAAAAACAGGAGAATCCTTAGCAGCTCCCATCCGCTATTTACGGAGAAATAGCGTGCTCTTCCCAGATCCCAACAATGAGCTCACGGCCTGAGAGGTCTCATAACGTCCTCAACAGCACAAAGGATGCCTGAGAAAGATTCAGAAACCATATTGCGTCTCAGGCCAGGCCTTAATCCAGAGACCACACTACTTTTTCCAAGTGAATATATATGAGCTACTTTTTCTGCAGCGTAAGACACTAGTTTTCATGCCCGTGCTAGCTCTTTGAGCTAACAGATGTTCCCTGGTATGACTCAGATTCAGCTCACAGAATGGAGTGGGTTCAGAGGAGATAAATATGCTCGGAGTGAAATCCCCTCAATACAGGGGAAGAGATGAAGAACAGAAACTGCCAAGGTGGTTTCACAGGCATACAGTGGCAGCTAAATGTTCAGAACATAGCTTCTGTGAGTGACCCGGTGCCTGTTGGTGCTCACACCTATTTATCCAAGTCCAGGGCATTTCCTTTTCTGCCCAGATGATCCTCAGCATGCAAGGACTCTTGTTCTCCTGTGTCTTACTGTTTTAAGGCAGTTTCTCAGCATTCATTTCTTCCTCTTAGCAAACAAGCCATCTAGTGAAAATTCACAGAGAAACAGCTTTAAGAAATGGTGCTGACACTGATTATTTTGTTACCCATGACAGCAACTCAAGGGAGATTTTTCTCAAGGAACCTCCAGAAAAAAAAAAAGAAAGGAAAAAAAAAGCAACCGAACAAGAAAATACACACAAATACAGTGCATCTCACTTACCCTATTTAGGAGAATTCTTCTCCTGCCCTATATCTGGGCATAAGATCCCTAAAGCTACAACCTTCTCAAAAGAAAGCAACGAAAGACACTCTTAACCACATACACAAAGCAAGTAAAAAGGTCTTTTTCACTACTTAACTTACCTGAGAATCTCTCCATTTCCAACTCACTACCTTTCGTATTCTGTCTGCCTCCATAAGAGCTATCTGCTCTCCTGCTTCGAGCTCATGATGCAAAGAGAACTCCTCCCAGAAAGCTGTTCCCCAGGCTCCTGGGCCTTTCAAGCTGCCCTTTGAGATTTATGCTTATCCCTGAGGAATCTAGCTATTTACCCACCCTGTGACCACATGAGCATTTTACTCAGACCTCCAGCTGTGCCTCAAACTGAAAGTTTCTAATTCTATTCTTTAGAGCACCCAACACATCTCCTGCCCACCCATGTCTTACTTCTTGTCTTGATCTGCACAGAGGTAAAGGCGGATTTATCTAAGGTGTTTGGAGCCAAGGAGATGAGATTTAACAGACAGAATCCCGGTTTGCTGATTTTGTGTGTTATCACTAAACATCATTGTCTGGTTTTGCATGTTGAAAGAGGAAACAACCCCATGACAAACTACATGATCCTGAGACTATGAGCTAATAAGCTGTATTAGGTTTAATAAGCTACAATACATAAAATATGTTTTCTGATTTAATAAATATGCTCTAAATAACAGATAACACTTGTGAGTCCTTTCATTAAATTTTGAATGTTTTCATCATAGATGACACCCACACACAAAAAATAAGACATGAAATATAACAAATTTTCCTACTGAGAAACACATCTATAAGATCCAGATCACAGCCACTCCTAACCAGAAGGCTCCTGATCGGACTGGACTGTAGGAACACCGCCAGCAGCATTAGCATTACAGTCAGTGTTCACTGCTGGGGCACATTCCACTTGCAGCTTCAGTTTTGGAAGGTACAATGGCTGAGTATGATTAATCAGAGTCTATTTGTTGCAGAAGCTAATGGAAGAAACAGTGCTAAGCATTTTTCAAAAATGAATAATAACCTACGTACCTGGCACCTGCAGGTGAAGTGAAGCATTACAAACAAATGAGGAATAATAGAGCTTACTGGGCATATAATGTTATTGTTTTATTTTAAAAGTGCAGAATAAGCAAACTAGAAGTAATCAACCTGAACACTTTCACCAAGTAAATAACCTTTAAACTTTCTGATGCCCTATAAAATAACATGATTGATTAGCATCTGCATGAGTCTATCAAGGGGAATGGGACATACATGTCATGAAATGATATTAGAATTTTACTCCTACCTTATCTCCATAAAAGGGTAGAGTCTACTGTTCAAATAGTAAAACACTGAGTTAATTATTTTAATGGCCCAGATCTTACTATTGTGTTTCCTGGGCTTATAACATGCTCATAGAATTATTATTCAGGTCTTCAGAATTTCCAAATTAATGTCTGGAGACTGCCAGCAATTTTAAAAAGAAATTCCAAATAATTGTTTCCCTATATTGCACTTTTTTTTTTTTTTTTTTAATATGCATTGGTAGAGATCCATCTCACTAACAGACTCAGGATCATAAAGTTTCCCTGCTTGGAACTTTAAATGAAGAATTAAAAAAAGAAATCTTAAAGGAAACAAGAGCTGATGCATATACAGGTAGTAGGTTTACATCGGGACAATACACAGTTTAGACAGGTTAGCAGTCACTGCTTTTGCTGGGTAAAACATTGCCAATTTGGTGATAGCTCATTTCTATGGGGTTAGAAATTTTATTTTGCCAATTGTATAAATCCTACCCTAGAAATCAAAACCGAACCTGGCTTCATCATTGCCAATTTATCAGTTTTAGCAGACAACTACTGCTGGTTTCATAATTTCCAATCAGTTTTTTCTTCTCCCATAGCTTCTTGCTAAAGAAGATTACTTCTATCTATTCTGTCTATCCATAAACCTCCTGAGCTCAAAATCTTCCTCCTGATATGTCCTAATACATGGAAGGTCTTCAAGGAGTCTGCAGTGGAAATACTCTTGATTAACACCAGAGAAAGAACAGGAAATTTATTGGCCACTAATTCTAGCTACTATATAATAAGTCCCATTTAAAAGAAGAATTCATTCACAGTATACATGTATGAGCATCTAAAAAAAGGATCACACGGTATTTATATTTCTGAACTATAGGCAGAGTATTGAGACTTGAGAGACTATTTGCTGGTTTTTTAGAATGCTGAGAAGTTCAGAAAGTTGAGAAAAATAAAACTTTTGGGTGACACCTACTGCCAAATCCTTTTGCTTTTATAGATCACACATCGGAAAAAGAAACAAAACACACTTTTTTTTTTTTGCTATGAGAAAGTTGGGAAACAGAAATTTTAATATACTTAGAGCAATCCCTATTAAATCTGAGGAATGCAAGGTGAATAAACTGAGATGTGTTAGATGTTTGTGATGTGAAACCGGCTAATATAAAATTCTTAGCTGCCTTATTTCTCCTGAAATTATATTTCTATGAGCTTTTTAGAAAACAATACAGTACCATTCTGCTCTGAAAGAAGTTAGATATTTATCAGGCAGGCTGACATTTGGGGTTGAATTTGCATTCAGAATACTTTAAATGTTCAAACTGAAAGGAGTGAAAGCTTTTGTTTTGAAAAACAAAAATATCACACTGGAAAAAGAGAAAAAGAGACAGTGAAAACAACTGAATGATTGATTGAGAGATAAACACTGCACATTATTGTTTATTCAAGCAGCTAGGAGCACTAAATAAGGTTTTCCTAATATCATTACTATGGTGATTAACATCCTTTTTCACACTTAAAAATCATTCCTGAAATTCAAGAATGAATTGATTTCTTCCCACTATAATTAATTACTCCACATCTAATTGCAGGAAGCTGCTTATTTTTCCAACTCTGCACTTGCAAAATAGCGGCTTAATTCTACCCCCTTTCATCTCCTGTTCTACGCAGGATTAGTAAACACTGGTGGTGTCAGGACGATAAGGTGTCTGCTCCTAGCCTTTTCTCTTTATAAAGAAAGCAACGTCTACCATCCTGTATCTCTTCCTCAGGAGAAGGAAAGTGGCTGGGTTTGAGTTTTAAAGAAGGAACTCAAGAAACATCATAAAAAATATTCAGTATGTTTTAAAAAGCACAGCCAGTGTTCTGGTGTTTGCAATAAAAATGCTGTCTTGAGAGTTTGTGTGGTTTAAGATACCAGGGGTCACCTGGGCTGCAGTTCATCAAATAAGTGTTTGAGAGAAAATCCCTACAAAAAGCAAAAGAGTAAAAATTGCTGAGGAGATATCAAGAATACCGTATTTTGTTTTCAGAAACTTTTTGGTTTTTGTTAAGCTTCTTCTTGACAGAGAGGACAGAGAAATGGTGCTAATGTTTCCTGTTTACCAGCTATGAGCATTTCTTGGTGTGAGTTTGCAAATAATATAATAATGATTTCTGCCATTGCATAAACGTGTTTTTCTTTTATTTTTGATAGATTTCACTTTAGCATCAGCAACACTGGAACATTCTGTGGCACCACTTACATACTATATTACATATACATATATTACATAACTATATATAACAACGGTGATAATCTACATGTAGTGCAATGAAAAAATGTGTGAAGTAGTTCTCTGCTCCCACATTTGCAACAAGAAAATTTTGGCAATACTTATTCGGCATTGAAGCAGTTTGGAAGAGTTCTGTATTTCCTATGGAAGCCTGTCATGTAACAAAGTCTATAATAATATAAATTTGGATTTTTTTTCTTGATGTAGTAGGTACTCATTTAACACAAATTCATCAAAAAGAATCAAATGCAGAATACCATCATTGTATCAAATCAAATCAACGTTTTCAATCTCTGCCTAAGGATGACTTCTCTTCAGTAGCTCTCAGCACCTTTATTCTTTTACCAAAAAAAAAATAGTATATTAAGCCTTTATTAATACATTGCTGAAACATATTCTATGTCACCAGTGCAACCTTTGAAAAATACAGAACTGG
Organism: Cygnus atratus; assembly: GCF_013377495.2. NCBI lineage: Eukaryota > Metazoa > Chordata > Aves > Anseriformes > Anatidae > Cygnus > Cygnus atratus. The sequence continues at coordinate 15,933,213 of NC_066376.1, forward strand.
CTTTGAGACTCTTACCAACATCCAATTCCCAATGCACAAAATAAGCTAAGAAACGAGTTTCCTATACATATGTGCCCATACACTACTGTTCTATGGCTGTATTCATGAATGGTGGGTCAAAATGACTCTTAGCAAGTTTGCAGACAATTTTAAACCTGAGAGAGCGATCAACATGAAGGACTGTCTCTCAAGGGGACCTAGCCGAGATGGAGATATGAGCTGACAGGGACAACTTCAGGGTCAACAAAGGCAACAGCAGCTCCTGCACCTGAGAGGGAAGAAAACCATGCAAGAGTGGGCTGAGCACAGAAAGAAAGCAGATTTGCAGAAAAGGGCATAGGTGTCTGTGTGTGCAACAAGCTGGTGAGGAGCTAGAAAAGACCACCAATGGGCATTCTAAGATGTGTTAGCAGGACCGTTGTCTGCAGAACAAGGGAAGCGACCTTTCTCCTACCTTCAGCACTTGTGAAACCACACCTGTGTCCAGTTCGAGGCTTCACACTACAGGAAGACATCCACATCGAAGAACAAGAACAGCAGAGGCCATGAAGATGGCTACAATGACAAGACAAGAGACAACAGATATCCTGGAATATAGGAAATTCCAACCAGATATAAGGAAAATGAATTTCATCAGACAGATGGTCAAACACTAGAAAAGAGTATCTAGGATACCCATCCTTGGAGCTATTCCAAGCTCAACTGGACACAAGCCTCAGCGACCTGATCTACTTGCACAGCACGGGGGGTGGGATGGGAGATTTGGGATGTTTCTTCCAGCTTACATGACTGCATGAATCCATGAAATGTTTCACCTATGGAACTTAACAAGTAAAAAGAAGAATGAATAATCAAGTATAAAGAAAATCCTTAAAATGAACATGTGTTCCCTGATAGTTTGTTTTTTTTTAGTGTCTTATTGCAGTCAAGAATCAAAACCCAATTGTGACAGACTCCAAAACCAAGACATTTCAGCACCCTGGGGTGTTTAAAAAGTGAAGTTACAAAGGTACTGATAAAGTGACTGATAAAACATGCAGAGGAAAAACACAGATTCACAACGAAATGGCTCTGAACAGAGAATCAAGCAGCAGTAACATCACAGAAGTAACAATATAACATCAGTAACAACATATCCTACACCTCATAATTAATTTCTTGTGTTAGCCAAAAATTCAATGATCATTTCAATACGTTAAAATATCTTCCACAAACAAAGTCTTTGTGGAAGAAAAACATGTTTTCAGAAAGACTTGGGTGATGACTAGAGAGAAAAAGCTAAAGGTGCACTGGCTGAAGAACTCATAATAAGAAGGGTGTAAATGGCTGTAAATTAAAGGCGTAACTGCCCTCACTGAAAACTGTTTCATTTGTGCAGACTGGGATTGTCTTTCCTCAGCAGGTATTAAAAAACAAACATCTATAATTATAAATGCTCTTACTCACACAAATTCTTTCTTCTACTACGGAGCTGCGTATTTTAATATTGCAGTGGATTAGAAATCATAGCTTTCTAAAAGGCAAAAAGAGCGTCCTAAGAACTATTTCCTCTTCTAAAATGCTAATTAACTTTAGATAAACAGCATTCCTGTGTCACATGTCAATTTATTCTAAAGGGAAAAAAAAAGAAATGAAAGAAAACAAACTATGCACATACTTAGACTACAATAATACAAAATTGCACCTTTTGAAAAGCTTTGATTGTTTCCTTACCATGACCTTTTGCCTCTTTGAATTGCTAATTCAGTTAATGTGTTCATTTTGCTCTGAAATTTGCATTATGAAAATTACCAGCCTCACAAGGTCCTCTATGTAGGACACAGTTTGCATATTTTGTTACAAAGGTTGCGTTTTACACTGGAAAACAGCAGGATGGCTTGAAAAGGTAGAAATGTAAGAAGTTATATTAGAGTCAATGTTATAACATAGTCCTTGTTAACACTTTTTAAAAGACAACATGAAGATATGCATTTATTTTTATTCAATTTGTTTCTTAATGGAGAATCTAAAATAATTCTGTGATCATTGCTTAGTCTTTAAGACTAGCTAAGGACCAGCCAATTCGACTTGCAGAGATGGCTCTTTAACAGCTATTTATGGTATTTGGTAACTTGGCATTGGGTAACTCTTGCATTGGGTAACTAAACTCAACTGGTAATAGGGTTTTACTGCATCAGAGTTTGAACAAAACATTCACAAAGATTTTATTGTTTCCTCTGATGGGCCTTACTGGGTAACAAGGCTGGGGAAATGGCTCCGTGCTGCAGTGTGTCCAGAGAGGACCCCTTCGGGCAGCTGCAAACAGCAGGCAGAGACGAAACACTTAGGACTTCCCAGTTCACCAGTGGTTTATGGACCATCGTTTTAGAAGTCCTGAAGTGATTTATGTGCAAGCAGCTCTCAGGACAATTGGGATGTCACGTGTCCAAATAAACTACAAAGATTCTACAACACGTACTTTATGAAGCAAGTAAGTCATAACTTCTTTAAAGCCCTTAACAGTCCCAGTAACACAATAGCTATTGAAAAGGAAATCTTAATACCAATAACTAATGGCTTGTACATTTCAGCGTGAAATATTTTTGAAGTACAGAAATTCTGAGAGCAATTGTTTGCACTGTTGGTGGGACTGTCGAAGATAATGCATATGAATGAAGAATTACATGGCACTAGAAGAGTACACGGACCTGCGTTACCCCAACTTCACAGATACGTTTATGAAAGAGCAACTTTAGAAAAAATAACCTGCAATTCTTGCCATGAAATGGTACTTTATGAAAGCAAAAAATGTAAGACTGGTCCAACTAGACTACTTTGTATTTAACCGCCAAATCTAAAGTCTAAATTCATCTGCTTGTCCACTTCCAGCCCCTGCAGGTGCAAGCAAGACTCTTGCTGGGGACCCATTCACACACACATCTCCAGTCTCAGAAGTGCATGATGATGAATTTTTGCATCAAGGTTTTCATTTCAGTATCACTTGTGATACTATTCTATGGTATTTCTCATACCCCCTCTTAAAATGAATCAACCTTAATCTTTGGATTCAATGTTACTGTTTACTTCAGATAGAAAGCCAGAAAACACCACAAAACTAAAATGCCCCAAACTCCTCACATACTATGGTTCTAAAATTCCAATCACTCTTTAGCATTCTGCTTTAACACTGGTTCAGCTATCATTACTCCATTTCATTGTTTTCAGGCTTTCCTAGCATTACCAGTGCATTCCTGTTCCAGAGTAATATCAGTGAGCCAACACACATCAGAAGTAGCAAACAGCACGGACTCAAATTCCAAAGTTTTCATATAAGCAGCTTAGAGTTAAGCAACGAACCCTGCACAAGTCATCAAGAAACTAAATATTTTTAATACATGATAGCTTGGACTTTAGCAAACAGAGGTCCTTTAACTATGCTGACAGCATCTAAAGCAGTTCTCTTGAAAAGAAGCTAGAAAGGCATCCTTAGAAATTCAGCGCCTACAGAAATTCTGTGATTTAAGTGCTACATTAGCATGTTTTGAATGTTTATGCCATCTGTCGTTCACTGAAGATTCAGAGCACAATCTCTGAAAGCTAAAATATCTTGCCAAGCTGAAAACCCACCTTTAACTTTAAAATTGCACTCAACCAATGAACCAATAGCTAAGATTACTTACAGTACATGGTTCTAACTGAACTTCAATACAATGTTTATTTTTATTAATATTTACTATTTATCCCAGTATTCTGTAGGAATTCATTTAATGATTAAACAGACATTATGACAGTTAGAACACATTTTTAATGAAGTAGGTCTAATATAAACTATCAGAAGCTCCTTAATTGAGAGGCAAGTGACATTTTTCCCCTAAGTATTTCTCTTCTACGCTAGTACAATTTATCTCAAAACATCCATCTTACTGATTCAGACCTAAAACACTGCCCACTTTGTGCGCTGGATTCAATGTAAGCCTGTCTTACCAAGACACATTCCTTTGTTGAGTGGCTATTTTAGTCTCATTTCACTGGTGTAAAACACCTTTCTTTTTTTTTCTTTCTTTTTTTTTCAGTCCTGTGTTAATAACTTTTGTTCCACTGGTTGATTTTTAAATTTTTCATTTTGGTTTTAGATCTATTGCCTAGTTGTAGGCAATGAATTTTTCAGCAATGTTAGATTTGTGGTTTAATTTAACAAAAAATGTTGGTATTTTAAGCTTTCTCAGAGATAATGAAATAGAACTACACCATTATTTGCTACTATTAGCATATTAATGGATCAGACTCTGTTCTCTTTTTAAGTCCTAGCTCCTTGCTTTCATTCCAGTAACACATTTTATTGCTGCACACATGAAGTGTTTTATTAATTGACACTGGGTAACAAACACACACTCTGGCACATCCATTTTGGGCCTCACAGGTTTACTTTCTTCTTTACCTCTACTTTTGCACATTTGTTTACCGTATTTCAGATGCAGGAGGCCGTGATAACAATATAATAGAAATACTTAATCAAACTCAGTTTACTTCAACAATATTTGGCATCAGTAACAGCTATAATTCACTACAAACATTAAGCTGGCAAGCTTACTCATCTGAGATCTTTGGTAGCTTTTAAATTGAAAATCGTGTGGCATAAAACATATTTAGATAAATACTGTAATTCTGAATTATTGGGCCACAAGTTTTTGTATATGTGCATGTATACAAATATAAATTATCAGCGGATTTGTTCCACTGCTATATATAAGTTTTAAATAAAACAGTAGCAACATAGAAACCTTGTATATTCCCAAATTAAGCATGAGCCTACACTGAATGAGCTTCTATTAATTTTCAACAGGAACAGTGTTTCTATGCAAAGCAATTCTGAAAAAGTAACTAATAATATTGTATCACTTTGGAGCATTAGAAAATATCACCCGATATATCAGATTTTATCCCTTATATGCTACCAACAATGTGTAGATTTGGGAGTCACTACTGTAGTATGTTTCCGAAATAAAACTTAATGACACCACTATTAAATAAATGACAAAAGTTGAGGGTGGAGACCAGGTATATTATTATAATCCATTGTTTTGCAACAAATATTTCTAGGAAAAAAAAAAAATATATATATATATACACCCTACAAGGAGGTGTTTGAAATTTTCAACCTGATATTAAAAGCATTCAACTTTCAAGGTCACCTTATTTCTAATTGGATGCGTTGGCTCAACTGGGATTACCACATGGCTGACATGAGCAGGTCCAGGAGGTTCCTAACGCACCTCCACAATAACGTCTTGGTGCAGGTGCTACGGGAGCCAACTAGGAAAGGAGCCCTCCTAGATCTGTTGCTGGAGAACAAAGAGGGTCTTGTGGGGGATGTGGTGGACATCTTGGTCATAGTGACCATGAAGCAGTTGAGTTTAAAATTTTTGGTGACGGAAGGAAAACTGCCACCAAAACTTCAGCCCTGGATATGGGGAGAGCAGACTTCAGGCTGCTCAGGGAACTAGTTAGCAAGGTCCCCTGGGAAACTGCTTTTTTTCTTTCCAAATTATCAGTACAGACAATTAAACACTTCCAGACAGCAGTCAAGCAGATAGTTAAAACTTTTTTCTTTTAGGGTAGTGCAGAAACAATGAGGTTGGTGCCATTATCGACAGATTTTTTTTCCTCCAAAGCAAGATTGGTATCCAATTTTAAAAACATGGATTTTTTAAAAGTCCTTGCAAAACAGAGCAATGCAGAATTAAATTTTAAAGTAAGGACTTTCCCTCTCAGTCCAGAAGCCTAAAATTATCAAGCTGAACATTTTACATACCTCCAGTTTTACACTACTGTCATTCTGAACAAGGATTGCGCCTTAAAGCACAAAGTTCGTGACTCAAAACACTAGAGGCACCACATTCCTATTGGAAATCACAATACAACTGTGGATTCTGTATCACTCAAGGAGATGTTATTTCCCAAAATAAAACCGAATCTTTCTCATTATGCAATTTCAGTATAGACTGATACATTCTTTGTTTCAAGAGCATGCCAATACAGGGAATGGGACAGGGTATCTAGGTCCGAAAGGAACAGATCTGAAACATGCACTGTGAGCACTGCTTCCAGTGCAACCCTGGGCACTGAAGTAAAAACATCATCAAACTCAGAAAGTATGTTGGAGCTTCCTCATTTCTCATCTATACTACGAAGCTAAAGACAAAAAGATCAGTAACAAATCTCATGATGATCTTTTAATTTTGGATCACTATCTCACCAGAAATTCCACGCTCAGCAAGTTTTCCTGAACAGGGTTACAGAACTATCTATCCAACTTGACATTTTTATTTCTTTTAGAAGTAATTTAAACCACTGCCCATAATACAGGAAGCAGTGGATAGCACCCATGAAAACTAATTTCTCCCTTTAATAATGAGAGGCTGGACATCCACATTTTCCTTTGTGCGTATCAAGTGCTTGCAAATGATATATGATATTCAGTCTTCAAACGATATATATGACAATCTTTAATCAAACTGTACTGATAAAGTTTTTCTAGCAAGGGTTGCAGCAAGAAATACATGTTCTCTTAAATTATGCAGGAAATACGATCACTAACACAATCAAGAATGTCTTGCACATGTAGGTCCCTTTGCTTTGTCTTCATGACACTGGTCATGGAACAGTTAGGAAAAGAATAATAACAAATACTAAAAATTCATCATGATATTGCAAAAATCTATTTGGCAAACAAATTTTCAGTATCACTCAGACTTCTCCCACCCACCTCAAAGGGGCTAGAGAAGAGCTAGGTATAGGGAACAGTCACAGAATGAAGGAACATATTTGTTTTCAAAACAACCTAAAAACAGATGATGGAGCGGGACTATGACAGGCAAGTCAGGGAGAGAACATGGATAAGCAGCAGTTGCTCGTTACTTCTTCCTTTCAAATTAAATTAAAACCATCAGAAGGGATCTCTGACTGCACCAACTGAATAATTCATATGTAAAATTAAAGATATTGCAGCTGCCAAAAAGATGGGCATTTTCAAAAATTGATTATACAGAAGCATAAGAAAAAAGTTTATTATGAGCTATTAACATAAAATAGATATATTGGCTTATTAAGGAAGTCTTTATGTCATAGGATGGTGGAATTTAGGAACATGTTAAATGTTATTGTGCATCTGCTTTTTCTCTATAATACCCATTATTTGCCATTATTAGAATAAAATATAATACAGGAATTTTCCTGGGTGCAGTAAGACAGCACTGTTCCAATACAGACTGGATTATGTCCAGGGAAAACAGATGGCAATTACCAGCAAAGCATACATACCATTCGTCATCTATACTACTTAAATACTACATATGTAATTTCAATTTATGTCAAGTTGGTGCTTTTCCAGTAAGAAATAAAGGTCTTGTCAAACAATAAAAAAGACATTTTATGTACCTAGTATTTCTAAGCAGAAAGAGTGAAAATATCTCCCAATAAAGAACTGGAAAAAAAAATCAAATGCTGACAAGTTTAATTATTAAAAAAAACTAATTTCAAAATAGCTTATTTCGTTATTACCGATACCTTCTGCCAGGTAAGAGTAGAAATGCAGAAAATAACCTTTACCAAATTCACTGAGAAACACCTTTTATGCATAGCAAATAGACTAGCTGATTTAGAAAAGGCAGCAGTGGCAGATTTATAACATGGTATTTGCCTTGCAAAGCAAAACCAGAGGTAAATATATCGGACTACCGCTGCCTACAAATGTCCCTCATTTAATACAGTAGAAGTTGAATCTAATGCAAAAAAAATGTCCAGAAAAACAACTCTTAATGAGCAACACCGTGACAGTTGAATTTCTACTCAGAGGTAAAATCTTTGAATCCTCAATAAGAGGATAAAATGTTTCTCTAGATTGTGAACTACTATTTCCTATAAAACGTCACTAGATGGCACCTTGTCATCACGCTTTAAACTCAGAGCTCCTCATGACTGTCATTCCCTTATGACAGAAAACACTAAATAGAAAACGTTCTGGAGGCATTTCAATTTTCTGTAATTACTAAAATACTGTTTTTACCACTATGCAATGCATACTGTCCTACCGCAAGTCCCCTAAAAATTGTAGAAAATTCTGTATTCGTAGGTTGCTTGTCAATACACACTGCAATGCACATTTAAAAGTGGTATCAAAACTATGAATGAGTTGATAGGAGTCTTTTTTATTATTGTTTTTTTACTCATAACTTAGGACTCTGAGCATACTGAAAAATTCCCTCCTGTAAGTTTTCCAAATTCCAGCATGTAGAACTACCCCAAATTGAATAATACTAGTAAGAGTAAAGGTATTTGGTTTTCTCCCTTGCTTTTTCTGCAGCTCCCATGGGGTGGCTTCGTTCATCTTCCAAGTAGAAGACGAGGCCTGAAATCAAGCTTCATTGCAAGCCTATAACCATGGGCAAACACTATAACCATGAATGTTCAAAAACATGCAATAATCTCCTATCAAACTTTACCTGATATTTCATCAGCTCTCTAGATTTTCATGCCTGCTAGCATTTGAATTTCTAGCTAGTAATTAGCTTTCTTATTTTTACCTTATTTAGACTGACATTTAACTACATGACTAAAGCACAGAGGAAATTCTGATAGTGAAAGGAAGGTTGTTAAGAGAACAATGCGTAGCTTAATATCTCTACTGCCAGCCAAAACCACCACCAACATTTATCTTAATACAATGAAAAATTAAAATGTCAACCTCTGTCAACTTATCACTGAGATCTGCTTTTCTAAGAATAAAACAGCTATAATTTGCTGCTATAGGCAAAGCTAAACAGTGATAACAAAAATCATCATTCAGCAAGGTATGCACCTAAATTAATAACAATGCACCAGAAAGAAGAGAAAACGTATCAAAACACAAAGCTGGGAAGCATGGCTGATACCCCATGGGCTGTGCTGCCATTCAGAGGGACCTCGACAGGCTGGAGGGTTGGGCCGAGAGGAACCTCATGAAGTTCAACAAGGGCAAGTGCAGGGTCCTGCACCTAGACAGGAATAACCCCAAGCACCAGTACAGGCTAGAGGGTGTCCTGCTGGAGTGCAGCTCTGCAGAGAGGGAGCTGGGAGTCCTGGTGGCCAGCAGGCTGATCATGAGGCAGCAATGTGCCCTTGTGGCCAAGAAGGCCAACGGGATCCTGGGGGGCATTTGGAAGAGTCAAGGTCAAGTCAATTCGGAAGAGTTTGGGAGAGGTCAAGGAAGGTGATCCTCCCCCTCTGCTCAGCCCTGGTGAGGACAGGCTGAGAGAACTGGGCCTGTTTAGCCTGGAAACAAGAAGACTGACAGGAGACATCATCAATGTGTATAAATATCTGAGGGAAGGGTGTTGAGGGGATGGAGCCTGTCTCTTTTCAGTTGTGCCCAGCAACAGGAGGAGAGGCAACGGGCACAGACTGAAGCATGGGAGGTTCCAGCTCAATATGAGGGGGCACTTCTTTACTGGGAAGGTGACAGAGCGCTGGGACAGGCTGCCCAGAGAGGTTGTGCAGTCTCCTTCTCTGGACATATTTAAAACCCATGTGGATGCCAGCCTGCACAATGTGCTCTAGGTGATCCTGCTCGGGGCAGGGTGATTGGACTGGATGATCTTCAGAGGTCCCTTCCCACCTCAGCCATTCTGTGATTCTGTGACTATATTTTGTTTGTCATTAAATTCCATTTATAGTTTGAGGTTTTTCCTCTATTCAACCTACAATAGTAACACTATCACAACAACTAAATGATATCAGAATATTTTCAAGGATATTATTTCCTTAACAAGGAAATATATCTTTTTTTTTTTCTTTTCTTTTACAGGTTTATTTTAAGAAAAGGAGAGGTGATCAGAATGTCCTTTGACACAGCAAGTCTTACTTGAGCACTCTGTCCTGTTCAGGTATGGCAATTGATTGAATAACCTGACCTGTAAGCTCATTTTACAGTACATGTATTTCTTAAGTAGAGAGAGACTGTCTTGTAAACTGGCATTTAAAATCCAGCATTTTTTTTTTAGAACCTCAACACGGGCGGTTATAATTTATAGGTCAAAGGAAAGACAAAGTTTGCAGAAGAGAGAGAGATTTGGGTTTAGACTTTTAGACTGGAGATAGCTGTGTGACTAACAGCTGATCTCCATGTGAGCTCCAGGCTAGAGTCTATCTATTGTTGTAGTTAAAATGCATTGAAGGGTGACTAGAAGTATAGACCTACTAGAATATAGTTGTGCAGAGATGACATCTCAAGCAACATTGCTTTGCACTGCTATCCCAGCCCCTCTTGTTCTTCAACAAGAGCTAGAGCTGTTCACCTCATAACCCCCAAAGCATCTTCAAAGACTGAAAACTTAGTGTTATCTACTTGCAGTTACTTTCTCCTCCCACCTGGTAGTAGAGGAGCACAGTCCCTTAAAGCTACTTCTCTAGATCTCCCTTTCACTGCTCATAGGAGCTTCTATCTCCTTTTTCATCTTTCATCTGAGGAGCTCTTTACTTACTGTATCACTGTCTCCACTTTCAGCTGCACCCAGTTAATCTTAATTGGCTACAGGCATGTGCGTGCCTCTTTCTACTGCAAAGCTAGCTGGTTCTCAGTGGGACAAGCTGCCTTATTACAATCACATTAACGATCAATTCTGTTGCTGCAACCATTTAAGTGTTAAGGATAATATTTCCTTGTTAAGGCCTGTACCTCCAGCCATTGGGCCACTCATCTAATGAGCTTTAAAAATAAAGTGGTGTGTGATAGCCATAAGCAGTAAACACAGTAAACAAATGAAGATGTACTGAAAAGAAGTCAAGGTTCTCTACCTGCTTCTAACTGCTTCTATCTATTGCGCATTAACACAGCAATAACTTTTGTGTGCCAGGGTACCCCAAAGATGTAAAATATGATAAAATCTTCCCACTTTAGTCATCTCAGGTAAAATTTTGATCTTATTCTGAACACAATTCACATTCAGTGAAACTAAAAAAAATACTCTTAGAACAAAATGATAGAGCTGTAAAGAAATAAAAAATGTATATTTTGCAGCAGTCAATTAGGTTGAGAATTCAAAAAAAAAAAAGTCAAGATTTTCACCAGATTATTTTTTTAAGTTAGATTAGTTCTACAATATCACAGGATAAATGCGCAACGTACTTGCCGAGGCGGTCGGCTCCGGGGCGGCCGCGTGCTGCAGCGGAGCGGGGGACCGAGGCGGGCAGGGCTTTTTTCCGGCATCGAGGCCACCCCGGGCAGCCGAGGGAGCCGCCAGAGCCGGGCAGCCCTCGCGAGGGAAGCTGCCGAGGCGCGGGCGGAGCCAGCAGCGCCGCCTCCTCGGCCGTACGAAGGCTGCCCCTGGGGGGCGCGGCGACCGGGACGGGCAAACAGGGCGCGGCGCCTCAGTGAGGGCGTGAGGCGGCAGTTCGCGCGGCACTGCGAGCAGGCAGGGCGCCCTCACCGCTCTTTTCCAACAGTCTTTCCCAACGGTGGTTGTAACCTGCTCGTGAAGAGCCCGGCCATGGTACCCACCAGGCAGAAAACTGGTGATGCCAAGAGATGCCTCCGCATCTCTTGTGGTCTCTCCGGCCACAATCACTGATGTGGCTACTCAGACAGGGGGCTCGGGGAAACACACAGCTGTCCAGGTCTTGGGCTACAGGGTGTGCCCGAGTCTTCTGGTGGTATCTGACAGCAGCAGCGAGGGGTATGCCTGTGGGAGGTGTGCCCAGGTTGAAGAGCTGCTCAGCCTGGTAGCAGAGCTTCTGGAGGAGGGGAGTAGGCTGAGGAGCATCAGGGAGTCAGAGAGGGAAATTGGTGGAGGTGTACTCTACCCTCCCTGAGACAGACTCATGAGCCTGCCACAGCCCAAATGTCTCCTGCTACACAGAAGACAAAAGTTCCCCCATCCCACCAGGCAGTAGGAGGGGACCTAGGCCAAGGGGGGGAATGGAGGCAGGTTCCTGCTCGAGGTAGTAGGCGAGCCCTGTCCCTGCCCACCTCACCTTCCCATCTACCCTTATATAACAGGTATGAGGGTCTAGAACATGACAGCCAAAACAACAATGTAGATGAAAGCCCATCCCAGCTGGAAGGGGTGCCTAAGGCAAGGCAACCTACCCCCCGCATCAGGAAAGGAGCCCTCCTAGGAAAGGAGCCCTCCTAGATCTGTTGCTGGAGAACAAAGAGGGTCTTGTGGGGGATGTGGTAATCGGTGGACATCTTGATTATAGTGACCATGAAGCAGTTGAGTTTAAAATTTTTGGTGACAGAAGGAAAACTGCCACCAAAACTTCAGCCCTGGATATGGGGAGAGCAGACTTCAGGCTGCTCAGGGAACTAGTTTGCAAGGTCCCCTGGGAAACTGCTTTTGAAGGCATTGGTGTCCATCAGTGCTGGTCAGTCTTTAAGCACTGCCTCCTAAAAGCACAGGATCAGGCAATTCCAAAATATCAGAAGTCAAGCAGGTGGGGCAGAAAGCCAACCTGGCTGACCAGGGATCTTCTGCTGGAGCTTGGGCAGAAAAAGAAAGTGTACGGCTGCTGGAAGCAGGGTCAGGCAACGTGGAAGGAATACAGGGACACGGTTTGCATTTGTTCATGTTTGTTTGTTTGCTATTTTACTCCCAGTACCTTTTCTCATCTCTTCATTAAAAACAATATATGATATTTGTTATCGATATATAGGTATGAATTTTAAGAAATGGAGACAGGATAAAGCAAAGCCATTTTAGTAAAAGGCAAACCTTTAAATAAGCAGGAAAGAGATTTTATAATAGCCTAGCCTAGGGGAAGGTTACAAAACCAAATAAAGAAATAGTACAGCACTTAGACAGGGCTCATAAGAAAAGGGACAAAAAGAGCAGAATCCTATCCCATGTATACACCTCTAGAATCCAGTTAGCAGTCTGATGACCTCCTAAAGCTTCCCAACAGTCATTTGTTCAGTTATGTTTTCTTAGCTTCACAGTCATAACTGATTGCTTGATGAGATTTAAGAACAAAAGTCACAATTATTCAGCTTAATGAAAATATCTTGAATTATTTAACTAGCTATTAAGCAGCTATACCTGTAAAGAGACATGAAATTGGATAGATCTGATTCACCAAGTTACCACTTTAGTTTTATACCATTGTAGCTCCAGCCATTTCAATGAAGTCCCAATTATATAACACAGAAGTGAATTTAGTCTATGATTTTCAGCTGCATTAGATTCTCATATAGGATCTGTCATTGGGAGCAGGAAAAGCAGTCAGTAATTATAAAAAGAAGTCTGGAAATAAGTCTTTCAACCTCTGGAAGTGGGGCATTATTCATAATTCGTTCACAGATCCATTTGAATTCTCACCTGTCAACTCTCCTTTTATTACCAGATTGTTCTGTAAGTAATGAGCTGGCAACACATTTGAAAAATCTTTGTATTCCTTCTCATCCATCACAACAAATAATTTTCCAAGGAAAAGGAGAAACAGTGTGATTTCAAGAGAAATGAGCTCAACACTTAACTCGTTTTTTATGCCATGGTTGTGCGGCATCAGAAGTATCATCGAAAATATGAAAACCCTTTCTCTTCCCATCACTACCCTTTTCATCAGGTCAAAAATGTGCTGCTGTACTTGCCTTTATAACTCCACCCCAACCCAAAAAGTAGCACAGAAGCAATAATTAAAGGTCTGTAAGTTACAGTGGCTCAAGTAAGACAACTGAAATTGTGTTTTTAAGGTAGTACTTTGAAGTTTGAGGACACTTTCTTACAGGCAACAACAACCAAAGGATACAAAGTTAAAAAAAAAAAACTGAACTTCCAAGTTTGGCCAACAAATTCTGTAAAGCCTCCCTGCACACACACTTTTTCTCTTCCCTGTCCCTCTCTTTTTAAAGGGCAGAGGGAGCTTTTCTCTAAGAGAAAGACTGGCACTTTTCGGTGGCTACTAAAACTTTCATAGGCAGTTCTAGCAGGAGGAAGTATCAGATCAGAGAGGCTTACTGAAAGAGTATATTGTTCCGATATATTGAAGTTAGCAGTTCTGCCTGGAGTCGCTTGAAGGCCTCCGGGGCCGGTACTGGGTTCGCCGAGGTGCCTGTCGCAGTGCTGCGCGTTGGTCACCGGGCGGCAGCAGAGGCACCGGCAGCGCTGCCGCCGTGCAGGGCTCCGCTCGGGCGGCGGGGAAACAAGATGGCCGCCCTGGGTCCAAGGAGTACCCCTCGCGGTGTGCTGCGGGGTTGAGGGCTCTCTGCGGGGACACCGCGCTCCCCACTCCCCCAGCGTGTCATCGCAGGGCCCAAAGCACCGCGCTGCACCATAGCTTCCCCCCCAAAACCCCACCAGGGGCTTTCCCTGCCCCAGCCACCAGGCTCACAGTCCGCCCAGCCACACCGGCTGTCCCGGCAGCCACCACCCCCGCAGGCCCACGGGACGCCCAGTGCTGCTCACCTTCTGCCTTGCTTTGGCCACAGTCCCGGCACCAGGCCGACAGACCTGCCCCAGCTATATGGAACCTGCTCCCCTGGACACGGCGACGGCCACTGACACAGTGCAAAGGGACTGCAAGCACAGGCAGGAGTGCAAGCAAGAGAGCAACTCGTACGTCAGCTCCCAGGTGGGAAGTTGCTGGAGGGCTCAGTGCCCGCACACTCCATGTTGGCCTGGGGCACCTCAGTGGTCAGGCATCCATTAGTCTGTCCTGTGGGGAATGGTCACCTCCCTTAGCCATGGGTAGGTGAGAGGTAGGTCAGAGATAGAGAAACTAAAACTGAGGAAAGGGCAGAAGGACACAAGCAGAGAGAGAAAATGGACCACCAGTAGGGCGGTGAGACAGGGAACAGGACAGGAATTGTTAGAGAGCAGGACAGGGACAGGGAGCAGAAGACAGCACTGGAGGTGGGGGGGAGGAAATGATGGGCAAGGCAGAGAAAAGAGATCAAGAGAGTTAAAATACTGAAGAAGAAAGGACAGGGAAGACAGAAGAAAGGATACTGAAAGAAAGGACAGCCCAGGGGGATAGAGCAAGACAGGATGAGACAAGGAATCAGACAGGGAGAGAAAGACTGCAAAAATAGGTAGAGGAAACAGAGCAGATGGATAGCTAGAAGAAAAATAGGGACAGGGAGCAAAGCAGAGGGATATCGTGAGAAACAACAGAACAGGGGCAGCAGGACAAAGTTCAACAAAGGAAAAGTGTTAGGCTTAGAGGCAAAGAGAGACAAGGAAAGAGACAAGAAGCATGACCAGGGGATGGAGAAGGGCAAAACAGCGATAGGCAGAAACACAGAGAAAGAGAAAAGAGCAAAATGACAGAGGGACAGAGAAAGATTGGCATGGAGGGAGGGCAGGGAACACAACAGATGGATTGAAAGAAGAAGGGGTGAAGAAAAGAAAGTGTGATAAGGGAATGGAGTGGGACACAAAAGTAGCGAAAAGCAGAGGTAGATGAAATGGGGAAAAATGCTAGAAGGAGAAAGAAAGGGATGGAGGGGAGGGAAGAAAGCTTGAGAAAGAAATAAGTGATGGGCAGCAGAAGTGAGCGATGGAGAATTGAAAAGCACTTATAGGGAATGGGACAGAGTGGGAGAGTAACAGAGGACAGGACACTGGGATAGAGAGAGAAAGGGAGGGGCACAGAGCAGGAGAGAGATGGAGAGAAAGCTGTAGTGTGGAGCAGGACTGAGACCAGGAAAGAGAAAAAACAGAAGGGCAGTGACACAGACAAATGGAAAAAGGGTGAGCCACCTGCACAGGGAGGAGAGAACAGGAAATGGTGGGGCAGGCTGTCCCACTGACAGAAAGATGAAGGCAGAAAGGACAGGGAGTGGAAGGAGGGCAGAGAAGCAGCAACAGGGAAAAAGGACAGGATACAGGACGGGGGAGAATAAAAAGTCCTAGGATAGCTAGCAAGGTAGGGGAAGGGAAGGTGGGAGTAGATGGTCAGGGATAGGAAGCAGGGCCCAGCTGTAAGAAAACATACTGGTGGGGAGCAGGACAGAGAAAGAGTGAGAGAATGAGATGAATGGGAAGTAGGGCAGTGGGATGCAGAAAGAAAAAAAAGTGACAGTGAGCAGGATAGATGAATTGACAGAAAACAGAAGTACAGGAAAATTTCTTTCTTTCTTTTTACACGGAAAGCCAGGAACAAAGGAGCAGGACA
This sequence comes from Cygnus atratus, assembly GCF_013377495.2. NCBI lineage: Eukaryota > Metazoa > Chordata > Aves > Anseriformes > Anatidae > Cygnus > Cygnus atratus. The sequence goes on from NC_066376.1 coordinate 15,949,338, forward strand.
GACTGGCCAAGAATAAAGGCAGAGAAAGAACAGAGAGGCAGAGTAAAAAGGGAATGGGGGAAGGGCAGAGGGATGGAGAACAGAACAGAAGGAGAGGGAGGAAGAGTAGATGAAGATGGGTGGGAGAGAAGAACATATAAAGAGAGAGGAAGACAGGGAGGAGGACACAGGCATTGTGTAGGGGCAAGGTGCAGGGAAGGGTTGCAGATCAGCACAAAAAGGGAAGGAAAAGGATAAAACAGTGATGAGTTGCAGGTTGGAGACAGGAAGAGCAAAAAGGAACAGCTGTCAGGATAGAGGCACAGAGGGGAAAAAACGACAGACAGCTGGATGAGGAGATATAGTGAGAAATGAAGGAAAGGGCAGTGGAACAGAGAGAAAGACAAATTAGAGAGCAGAAGCATGACATGGGAACAGGCAGAGAAGGATGCTGAAGAGAGCAGCGATAGATGAAGAAGCATCGGGGCAGAGGGGGAAAGAAAGAAATACACAAAGAAACGTGAGAGGGACAGAGAGGGGAAAAGAAGGACAGGGAGCAGAACACCAGGATTGTCAGAGAACAGCAGGGACAGGGAGCAGCACAGAAATGAAGAAATATTGTTAGGGACAGAGGAACAATGCAGATTTAAGAAAATAGAAGAAGCAGGGCAGAGAAGCAGAGAGAGGAAAGGAAGCCCATGAGGCAGAGTAGAATCACAGAATCATTTAGGTTGGAAGAGACCTCCAAGACCACCTAGTCCAACCTCTGACCTAACACTAACAAGTCCTTCACTAAACCATATCACTAAGCTCTACATCTAAATGTCTTTTAAAGACCTCCAGGGATGGTGACTCAACCACTTCCCTGGGCAGCCCATTCCAATGCCTAACAACCCTTTCAGTAAAGAAGTTCTTCCTAATATCCAACCTAAACCTCCCCTGGCACAACTTTTGCCCATTCCCCCTCGTCCTGTCACCAGGCATGTGGGAGAACAGACCAACCCCCACCTCGCTACAGCCTCCTTTAAGGTACCTGTAGAGAGCGATAAGGTCGCCCCTGAGCCTCTTCTTCTCCAGGCTGAACAACCCCAGCTCCCTCAGACGCTCCTCATAAGACTTGTTCTCCAGACCCCTCACCAGCTTGGTCGCCCTTCTCTGGACTCTCTCGAGCACCTCCATGCCCTTCTTGTAGTGAGAGGCCCAAAACTGAACACAGTACTCGAGGTGCGGCCTCACCAGAGCCGAGTACAGGGGGACAATCACTTCCCTAGCCCTGCTGGCCACACTGCTTCTTATGCAAGCCAGGATGCTGTTGGCCTTCTTGGCCACCTGAGCACACTGCTGGCTCATATTCAGCCAACTATCAACCAATACTCCCAGGTCCTTCTCTGCCAGGCAGCTTTCCAGCCACTCATCTCCCAGCCTGTAGCACTGCTTGGGGTTGTTGTGCCCCAGGTGCAGGACCCGGCACTTGGCCTTGTTGAACCTCATACAGTTGGCCTCAGCCCATCGGTCCAGCCTATCCAGATCCTCCTGCAGAGCCTTCCTACCCTCGAGCAGATCGACACACGCACCTAACTTGGTGTCGTCTGCAAACTTACTGAGAGTGCACTCGATCCCCTCATCCAGATCATCAATAAAGATGTTAAAGAGGACCGGCCCCAGTACTGAGCCCTGGGGGACTCCACTAGTGACCGGCCTCCAACTGGATTTGACTCCATTCACCACAACTCTTTGGGACCGGCTATCCAGCCAGTTTTTAACCCAATGAAATGTTGGGGTTTAAGTGAAGCAAAGAGACAAGGATTAGGAGCCCCCAGATCCCCCGAATCCCCATAACCACCCTGTACCCATCTCCAGAGATCCTGCCAGTGTGCCCTGGGTGCAGGGCACAGTGGGACTTGATGCATGGGAGTTTCACCGTGTGCACAAAGCATGGACTCACACAGGAGAAGAGCACCAGGGAGCTGGCTATGGATGGGTACAGGTGTGTAAGGGCTGTGTGTGCTCAGGTTATGCTCAGTGTCAGCAGAGTGGCTTGTGCTTGCTGTTGGGTTTTGTAGACACGTGCTGTGGGGCGTGCACAAGGGAGGAGCAAACCCTCCGTGTTCTTTTCCTGAGGGACACACATGTGGTGCGTGTGTTCACACGCGTGTGCTGGTGACTTGCGGAAAACGGACTCCACAATCAGTAAGATTGTAAAGTAGGTGTGTTTATTCAGTGCTGGCCAGCACAGGGGGTAGTCCCGCCAAAGTCGTGCGCGCCTGACACGGCAACTTGCCTTGGTTATATGCAGCAGAGTTACATATGCATGACGTTTCACAATACACCTATACATATTCATAACCTGTCCCCGCTTCATATTAAAATTAGTTTCGAGGAGTCATTTCCATAAACTCCTCCCATCTGCGCTTGCGCAGTGTATTCTGGTGGTGGTCATCGGGGGTCGTGGGACTGAAGGTTGATGACTCTTCCTCGTCACCGCCAGTTGACCTCTTGTCTTTGCACAGACTCAGTTGCTCCTTGGCTCTTGGCCATCCGCAGGACCAGTTTCTGCCAGTTTCTTAAGATAGGCTCACACTCTTATTAAGAGACTGACCTTGGTAGGGGGCCCAAGGCTTCCTGCTTTAGTTAATTTGCACAATGCGCCATAGTTAGCAAGGACACTAAGTAGCATCCTCGTTTAGTGCCGTCAGCGCTCTCTCTCTCTCTCCTTGATGAGATTCTCCTAACTCCCTCTCTCACTGGGGCGCGCGCGGCTGCCAGGGATGCATACGTAGGGCGCGCGTGCATGTGTGCGCGGGCGTGTGTGCCCGGGAGCGGGGGCACTCGTACCCGTGTGTGTGTGCCCGGGGGTGCTGGAGCAGGGGCGGAGCGAGCGGCGGGGTGGTGGCGGTGCCGAGCTGTGCCCGAGCAGCACCGGCGGCAGCAGCCGCACCGGGCGGCGGGGCGGGGCGGGGCGGAGCGGAGCGGAGCGGCGGGCAGGTAGGACCCCGCCGGCGGGGACCGGGCGCTGCCCCCCCCCCCGCAGCTGCCAGCGGGACAGGCCCCCGGGCAAAGCGGCCGGGAGCGGGGCGGGGCGCTGGGGCAGGGCGCTGGGGCGGGCGGTGCGGGCACCTGACCGCTGCCTTCTGCAGGCAGGGCAGCGAAAGGAGAGGCTCCCGGGGAGAGGCAGCCCCAGCCGTGCCCGTGCCTGCTGCGGGAGGTGGGGAGGACCGAGGCTGCCCGAGCCAGGCTGGGCAGAGGAAGGGTGCCGGGGTGTTGGAAGGCTGCTGTGCTCCCGGGCTGAGCCCCTGAGGTCGCCAAGCAAAGGGGCTCTGCCTTGTCCCCCAGCGGAGCAGATGAGGCAGCTTTTCGTAGAGCTGCTGCACAAAGGGGGAAATAGAGGCACTCTGTGCTGGAGATGGCAATGCTAACTGCAGACCGAGCCCAGAAACGCTGGCTCCTGAGCCCACTGAAAGAGGAAGCTCTAACTGCCTGCTCCTCCTCTCCTCCCTTCGCTGCTCTCTGTCCAGACCACCAAGGGCCTTTAACCTCCCTCTTCCCATCGCTCCTGTATCTGTGCCCTTGCCCTGCCTACCCCTGCCCTTCTTGGCCTTTTCCCTGGATGTAAGAGCTGCCTATGCTGGGTCCCAGGCAGCCCTGGTTTGACCTGCTGCCTTCCCCCACCTGTGTTGGTGTTTTTTGTCTGTGTTGTTTGTGTTGTTTGTTACCCCCAACAGTCAGGCGCTGAGAACCATTCTCCCTACAGATCCTTTACTGAACCCTTTTTGGAGAAGCCAGGTCTCTTTGGTTCCATTCTCAACTTTGCCACTGATTCAGTTCTCATCCCTTGCAATTTTACCTCCCCTGACGCACCACCTTTGCCCCTCCTAACCCTGAATAGCAGATGTGGAAGAGGAAATTCATTGCCCATGGTCTCCTTTTTTCTCCTCGTTCAGCACCTGTCCCTCTCTCAGTCACTGCTAGTCAAGGCTGTTCAGAACCAACTGAGACTCAGGAGCATCGCCGTAAACCATTCACAAAATGGTAGGGAGTGAAATGTTTGCAAAATGCTTCCAAGGGACAACAAAGCAGTGGGAGTTACTGACAGCCTCCTGAGCAGATGCTGAACTGGGACTGCATACAGGTCCCACTCTACGAGAGGTGCTCTGAACGACTCCTTGAGAGTCGCTCAAAATCTCGGAGCCACGGCAATATCACAGTTGGTATATATCACTTCTGAGATCAGAAAGGGTACCACTGCTTTTACTCTGTGCCTGTTCCTATCACTCTCCTGTCTCTGCAGGCAGGACTGTGCACAGATGTGGGAATCAGAAATAACAGAAATATTCATTTTTCTGCTACATTAGTGACAGCCCTGATCCAACCAGCCACCTCTTTACGCTCACCACGTCTCAATTCCCATCTGTATAGGGGAATTGAAGCACTGCTTGGCCTTCATGTAGACAGGCCATGGGCAACCAAGGAGAACCTCAAAGCTGTGACAAGGCTACATAGTCAGGCACTGACTGATACCAGGAACGCCTGCGGCAGGGGACCCATGCTCACATGCCCCTTGCAGTGCTTCTGCTTCAGGCACTCGCCCTGCCAGTGCTCCCAGGGAGCCCTTGCCCCATCCCCCACCTGAAGACGAACGCACCAGCTAGAGCTCCATTTCTTGCAGAGATGCTGCAGAAATAGTCACATAGTCACAGTGAGCCAGTGTTGGGCCATGCTCTAGTAACCACAGCACATCCATACAAACACTGAAGAGGAGAAGGAACCCAAATCATGTTTTTTTCAAGGGTATCTGTGCCTATGTGTACATTTGATCATCCACCTGCTCCAGAAGTTAAATACATGCATGCAGGTTTCTGTGCATGTGACAGAGAAACTCATGTTTCCCCACACAAACTCATCTGCTTTCAGTCCAAATGTTTATTTTTGGGGCAAGAGAATGATACAGGAAGCCCAAGTCCTGAGGAGAGCTGCCCTATGAAACAGAGAGAGATCTGGGTCACTGAGTCCAGATCACAGGTGGTCCCATCAGAGCTGTCCTCCCCAGAAAGTCCTCACTTGGGCAGAACACAGAACTGTGTAGGAGCTGTCACTGCCACAAGCTTTTCCAGCCTGTGTCTAGCGTGCGATGTTTATTGTAGAACAGGTACCAAAAAGGCTGGGAACGGGGGTACTATCAAACCGCACATCAGTACAGAAGGAGCAGCCACCTCAGCTCATCCAGCTGGTTGGTTCAGGGCTGAAGCTCCGCTGCTGAGAAGAAACATCACACCCCTGCCTGCCATCAGCTGGGAAGGGAAAATCCTGGCTCCATTTTCCCAGAGAGGAGGAGGCTGGGGATATCAACCCATGGGGATGATATTCTCTCCTCTCTCCCAAGCCTCACCTTCAGCATCATCAGTCCAAGGTGGCATCTAAATCCGGGGTATGGGTTCACTCCAGGGTCGGAAGGGGGGAGCAGGGTGCTCCTTACTGCCAGCCTAACCCTACCTGTCCTGCATGCCGGCTGTGTCCAGAGGAGCCTGCTGAAAAGCATGCGGGTGGCAGAACTGAGAACAAGACTCTGTCTGTCTCCAGCCAGCCAACAGGCCGATCAGCCAATCTAAGTATTTAATTGCAGTGTTTCTGCAGTCTCTCACACCTTTCCCTGTGTCGCCACAGGCTCCAGCACCTCACCACGGCACAGAATGATGGAGTATGAGGACTTCACCAGCTTGGCTGGGTACCGGAACCCCTCTGACAGTTACCAGTTCAGTCCTGCTAGTGTCATTGTCCCTGTGGTTTTCTCCCTCATCTTTCTCCTGGGCACAGTGGGCAATAGCCTGGTGCTGGCAGTGCTGCTGCGCAATAGGCAAATGGGCCACAACACTACCAACCTCTTCATCCTCAACCTCAGCCTGGCTGACTTCTTCTTCATTGTCTTCTGCGTGCCTTTCCAGGCCACCATCTACTGCCTTGAAGGCTGGGTCTTCGGCTCCTTCATCTGCAAGGCTGTCCACTTTTTCATCTACCTCACCATGTATGCCAGCAGCTTCACACTGGCTGCTGTCTCTGTGGACAGGTAACGGTCTGATGATGCCCTCAGGCTGGGGAAGGAGGGCAGTTTGAGAAGCTGGGTGGAGTGAGGGCATGGGAAGGTCATGGCCCATCACCAACAGGCAAATCATTCAAACCCCAGTGGTGCTGGTCCATGCCAAAAGCAGTTTGGGGACCAGTTTAGCTCCCTTCCCCTACCAACCCTCAAGCAGCACTTCCAGCTCTCCTCGGTGCAAAGTCAGTGCTGCTCCTGCCTGCATTTTCCATAGGGAAGACCCGCCTTGTAGTTAGGGCACCTGAGACCCAGGCTGAGCTCCACATTGCCAGGGACTCCTACTCACCCAGCGCCATGTTACAGATGGCATTCTAAGGGCAGTAGCTATCCCCAAGCCACCGCTGCAGAAAAGCATCACGTGAGGGCAGCGAGGGCAGCAAAGTAACCAAAGAGCACTAAAGGAGAAGCCACGTAAATATACAAGAGAGATCCCAGTCCTGTTACAAATTTCTCGTTCCCCTAGAGCTGCCGGCCCAGCACAAAAGCTGTTATCTGACAGTTCCTGCTCCCTCACCTGTCCCGAGCCCTCCTGGGCCCCACAGCAGCCTGTGCAGAAAGGCACCCACACTGTGAGCCAAGTTTCTTCTTGGGAGATCATCCAGGCCCTGCTCACTGCCATCTGAATTGTTCCTAAGGGCTCTGCCTTGTTCCCCCTCAGTGTAGGATTGCTGTGCTGAGCTCCACTTTTGGCTGAGCCTACACTAATGGTGCAGGAGGAGGAAGAGCTCTGTGCTGGGGTAAGCTCCCAGCCTTGCCTGCCATAGAGAAAACATGTCCTGGCCTATCTTGCTCTTTGTCCTTGTCTCTAAGGGTACTAAAACAAGTTATCTGTGCTCACAACTTTTCTCCATCCCTTATGCACAAGCACCGAGCCATTTTCTCTCCTTTCTGACATCTCCTTGCAGCTCCTGCTGGACTGCCAAGACAAACGTGGGAAAAGGGATTCCCCTTTGCTGCTCGTTCCCAATCCTGCCTGACGCATGCAGCAGAGCAGTTCTGCCAGCTTTGCTCTTTAGTGTTGTCTGGGGGTGGGGAAGCAGAGCTGGCTGTCACACTGCCTTTGGACACCATTTGCTGGAAGAGGGACAAGCACCCAAAGGCAAGGGCCCACCTGCCCCCCCCGGTAGCCAGACTGAGGCAAACACAGACCTGGTTACAGCAAGCAAACCTCTTCCCTGCCAGCCTGATGTGAAAACTGGAGCAGGCTGAAAATAGGCCCTGAGTGGGCAGAAGCCTGCACTGCGTCCATCACCCAGTGAAGCTTGCCCAGGTCTCAAAACCTCAGTTCAGAGCTTTTTCCTGCTGCATAGTTTCTGCCAAGCAGCCGGTATTGGTGCGGTTGTGACAGCTCCGTTTCTGTTCCTAGCGCAGGGACATGACCCACCCTCCCTGCACAGAGGTGTCAGCCAGCTGTAAAGATAAAAGCTGTTTCACCCAGGACTGTATCTCAGAGAGGGCATGAGATACTACGTAGGGCCACTACTCAGGGATCTTCAGGGGAATGAAGGAAACCTTCTCGTTCCCTTTGTTTTTGTGGCCAGCTACAGCTCGGCTGAACCCTCAGCTCCGGTTGCCTTGCTCTCCTCCCCAGGTACCTGGCCATCTGCTACCCGCTGCACTCCCGGGAGCTGCGGACCCCCTGCAATGCCGTGGCTGCCATGTCCGTGATCTGGGGCCTCTCTGCGGTCTTTGCAGGCCCCTACCTAAGCTACTATGACCTGATCGAGTGGGAGGCCAGCTACATCTGCATGCCTGGCTGGGAGGAGTGGAGACGCAAGGTCATGGACACCAGCACGTTTGCCTTCGGCTATGTCATCCCAGTGCTGGTCATCAGCCTCTCCTACACCAGGACCATCAAGTACCTGTGGACAGCAGTGGAACCCCTGGAGGACATGTCAGAGTCCAAGAAGGCCAAACAGAAAGTAACCAAGATGATCATCATTGTAACCATCCTTTTCTGCCTGTGCTGGCTGCCCTACCACGTAGTCATCCTCCGATACCTCTATGGAGACTTCCCCTTCAACCAGGCCACCTACGCCTTCCGCCTGCTTTCCCACTGCATGGCCTATGCCAACTCCTGCCTCAACCCCATCGTCTACGCCTTGGTCTCCAAGCACTTCCGTAAGGGCTTCAAAAAAGTCTTCAGCTGCCTCCTGAGGAAAAAGCACCGCAACAAGGTGCACGTGCTGCACGCTGCGCCTCGCTTCGAGGCAGTATCGACAGAAGTGTTCCAGATGCATGGGGACAACAACCGCTGAGAGCTGAACCCAGACTCCCCAGCAGCCCCCTCCCGTCCCCCCAAGCACCTTCACATTTGTTACTGGCCAAGCTCTGCACCATCTGCCCCCCTAGCTGTGTCGCCAGCCTCAGGCCACCCTCTCCCACCCGATGAATGAGGATGCTGGGAAAGGCAAGCCAGAAACCCTGATGTATCCTCCTTCTGGCTTTGCCATTCCTTTTCTTTCTGTGTGTCAACTGTTCTCCTAAGCAACGTACTACATGCAAGGGAAGGAATGGACCCAGATTTGCTCCAGATCCTCAGCCCACCTGAAGTTCAAGGACTAAATCTCCAGCTCCTCTGTTGGCTCTCATCCTTCCAAGTTGTCTACTCAGTGCTCCCACTACTCTGGACACATCGGCTTGTTGTCACACAGTCTCTTCTGCCTCCCACAGTCCCATCTGGCCAGAGTGGTCCCCATGGAGTGACAGGGGAGACAGGCAGTGTGAGCAGGGCCAGGTGAGCAAAGGCGGTAGGGAAAGCAACTGCCATAGCCCATGGATGGTTGCAATGATGGCTTTTGCACTGGATGTTCTGCTCTCCCAGTGACCAGGTCCTTCCCTGGGGCACGGGGTGGGCCACAGGCTGTGTGTGGGGGCTGTTTCTGCTGTACATACTAGGGAGGCGTCTTTCTAACCCAAAGCAAATAAATGCACTTTCTTAATCCAGGCAATAGCAGGACCTGTGATGGTCATCTGGAGTGGGGATGGGCTACCCATACCTCAGTGGGGACCCTTCTCCTAACTGGTGTAAGTCAGTGTACCACGAACATCATCACTGAGCAATGTCTGCAGACCCAAACCCTGCCTGGCATAGACTCGTAGACCAGCTTGGGTTGGAAGGGACCTTAAAGACCATCCAGTTCCAACCCCCTGCCATGGCCAGGGATGCCACCCACTAGATCAGGTTGCCCAGGACCACTTCCAACCTGGTTTTGAACTCCTCCACAGATGGGGCATCCACAGCTTCTCTGGGCAGCCTGTGCCAGTGCCTCACCATCCTCTGAGTGAAGAATTTCCTCCTAACATCTAATCTAAATCTCCCCTCTTTCAGTTTAAAACCATCTCCCCTTGTACTGTCGTAATCTGCCTGAGCAAAAAGTTGCTCTCCATCTTTTTAATAATCTCCCTTTAAGTATTGAAAAGTTGCAATAGGGTCTCCCCGGACCTTTCTCTTCTTCAGGCTGAACAGCCCCAGCTCTCCCAGCCTTTCTCCAGCCCCCTGGAGACAAGCTACCTACAACACAGGCACACAGTCCATTCAGGAGGAGCAGTTGGAGAGACAGGGCCAGACACGAGCACAAGCACAGCTCAGCCCAGGTCTGACTGCCCAGATAAATAAAGCCCCTGGCACGAGGCAGAGGTGGGGAGAGGCCTCAGATGGAATTGCCCAGGATAGTCATAGCCTGTTCATACCCAGCACCCCGCAGCTGGTCCTGAGAGCCCCCTCCAGGCCTCAGGAACAAGGACATGGAAGAACACCCAGCTCAGGTGCGTCGAGCTCTCTCTGGGTAGCACAGGGTCTGGCCAGCCTATTTTCTACAGGCATCAGGAAACTGATGGAAAAATGGAAGTAAGATTCATTAATTACCATGTCACACTACGGTAGAACAGAGGTTTTACAGACATCTTTCTTCTTACATAAAATATCCAGTTCTATTGAAAAAAATCAAGTGACTTTGATGAGAACTATTTTCTATAACCCACTTTGATTGGCACTGTCTACCAGTCCATCCCTGAATGCTTGATTAACACACGAGAACAATACAAAACCAGAATAACGCACACTAAGTGGGTTAAAACCCCATTAAGATGACTATGCCACAGATCACTGCTAGAAAGGGAGAATCAGTGCTAAGTGAGTATTGCTAGTGACGTGGGATCCTTCATCACAGCCGGCTCACTTGGCAGGCTGGGAGAAGACAGGCATTTGGCATTTCAGTCCAGCTGGATACTGCCTGCTTGTGCCAGGAAAAAGCGAGAAGCCCGATTTGTAGGCTGGGATCTCAGACCTGGCTGGAAACAGGACTTGTACATGCTCAGAACGGAGTCAAGGTGTGCGTTTCTTTTACGAGGCAAGGTGACAGTCATTAAGAATTGGCAGCAAGACCTCCACCCTGCCAGTGGAAGTGGCTCATGTCAAAGGCTGTCTCAAATAAAAGCTCAAGGACAGCCCCAGAGATGGAGCCTGCAGAAGCTTGTGTAATCCTAGGTTTGCAGGGGAGCAGGGCCCACTGTCTGAGCACCCACGTTCTCTGGAGTGAGATGAGGTCTAGAAATACCGTCTGGTGGGCAGCTAACCTGAGCAGAAAGTCATTGAGTATCTCCTCGGCCCCTTTCATGTATTGGTAAGAGTGTTTGCATTGCCTTCCCATCTCCTTCACACGTGGCTTGACTCCCTATGCAGGGTTTGACCCCCAAATCTCTGTCACTGTTGGGGGCTGACCGTACTGATAACCTGAGCAACATTGCCCATACCACTATAAAGTATACAGAACCCAGGGATCTAATTAAAAAAAAAAAAAAAAAAGATAAATTGCTCTCGCATCTCTCTTGCACTTCTGTCCTGGTTTCAGGTAGGACAGAGTTAATTTTCCTCCTAGTAGCTGGCAGGGTGCTATGTTTTGGATTAGGATGAGAAGAGCGCTGATAACATGCTGATGTTTTAGTTGTTGTAGAGCAATGCTTACACCAAGCCAAGGACTTTTCAGCTTCTCGCTCTGTCCTGCTAGCGAGCAGGCTGGGGGTGCAGCAGGAGCTGGGAGGGGACAGACCCAGGACAGCTGACCCAAACTGGCCAAAGGGGTATTCCATACCATCTGGTGTCATGCTGAACAATATATAGGGGTGGCTGGCTGGGCTGGGGGGGCCGGCTGCTCAGGGATAGGCTGGGCATCGGTCAGCGGGTGGTGAGCAATTGCATTGTGCATCACTTATTTCGTACACATTATTATTATTAATACTATTATCATTATTATTATTATTTCCCTGTCTTAATAAACTGTCTTTATCTCAACTCACAGGCTTCACTTTCCCGTTTCTCTCCCCCATCCCAGAGAGGGAGGGGGGAGGGTGAGCGAACGGCTGTGTGGTGTTTGGCTGCCAGCCGGGCTAAACCACAACAACTTCTTAACACTCGACAACCACAGCTGCTGAATGCACTCCATACTGTCCTGGGGATGCCCAGCAAGAGGGAGTCCCAGTCCCAACATGTTATGGGGAAGAGGGAAAGTCTGGGACAGTGAGAAAAGTTGGACAAGCAGCAGGAATGCAAGAAGGAGAGAACAGAATGAGGAGATCCAGCAAGATGCCGAGTGGTTTTGGAGCTAAAGCGCCAAGCATCTCCTATGCTGGCTCCAGCATTTTGGAGTCAGCTTCCTCTTGGACCACAAGTCATTTTTGCCCCCGGGGGTATGTGAGACACAACACCTCCACTTTCACCAGCTGCTTAACCAAGTTCTTGCTCATATCTGTTTGTACCTACCTAGGCTGTCAGCAAATAAATGCATTCTTCTGTCTCTTGCCCGTTTAAGCTTTCAACCTCCACAACTAACTTTCTGTCTGTAATCCACTCCGTCCTCTAGCCAACCACATGGACAAATTTATCTGTCTCCTCTACTGCCACTGCCCCTATCCCAGCTTTCACAATCAGCAGCCCAACAATGAAAGTCCCTAGGGCCCAACCTGCACCCTCCCCTGTATCCCGAAGCTCATTACAGAGCCCTGCCACAACGCCTCCCCCCCACTGCCTGCGCTACAAGAAGTGCAGGGATGGTCTTCTGGAAATGAAGAACAAACCAAGGTTTCCGTCCCCCACGCCCCATCCCAGGAAAGAGAGAGGCTATGAAAACAGGGGACACTAAGAGGTACAGCAGTTCTGCTAGAGCAAACAGCCTGAAGACTGGGCAGTGGCTCCGCCAATGCAAGTCAGCTTCAGAAGCAGGAGTCTCGCCATGACCCAGCATCAGCCTCTGCATCACCTCCTCTCCTGAACAACATCAAGGAGATGGGACCAGACAGGCATGAAACATCACTTGTCTGTGACTCCACGGAGCAAAAACCTGACTGCCAGATCAGCTTGCCGGCTGTCATTTCAGATAACACAAGTGCTGTCAAGCCTGGGGCACACGTCAGCAAAATCCCTGTCTCAGCATTTAGAGAACAGGGCTTTTCACGGGGAGGCACGAAGCCTGTCCCAGGTGACACTGGAGACAGTGCCCAGGCAGCATGGCTTTGTGACGTGCGGGCAGAGCTGCTGGGTGCCTCTCCCCTTCAGCAACAGACCTGTGCACGCTGCTGGGAAGCATCATGCTGCTTGTATTTCCACAACGCTGTGCGCAGAACTGTCCTAAACACAGCTTCTGAACCGAGCTTCTGAACCTGTGGCCCCACACCACCTTCCTGAGTACAAGTGCACCATGCATCGCCGGCTCTCTGGGCCATGCCTCTGAAGAACCAAGCCAAAACTATTTTCAACACCATTAACTAAGGTTGTGACAGTTACCACCAGCTAAACATCTAGCCCTTATAAAGCGGAGTCAAATCTTGATCTAAATTCACACAACTGCAAGACCACTCATCTTGGTCAGCGTGGCTGCAGCCTGCATCTTTGCCTCATGCTAATTGTCCGGCCCTGCCCTTGCACCACCAGGATGGTTTGTTCTAGCCAATTAATTTTGTGATTTTTTTTTTTGATGCAAAAACGAAAAACACCTCTCAATATTAGATTTTCTGTATGAGCAGCATTCATAGAATGGCTTGGGTTGGAAAAGACCTGGAAGATCACCTAGTTCCAACCCCCCCGCCACGGGCAGGGATGCCACGGGCAGGGATGCCACCCAATAGACCAGGTTGCCCAAAGTCCCATCCAACCTGGCCTTGAACGCTGCCAGGGATGTGGCATCCACAGCTTCTCTGGGCAAACTGTGCCTCACCACCCTCATAGTGAGGAATTTCTTCCTAATATCTGATCTCAATCTCCCCTCTTTTAGTTTAAAACCATTACCCCTTGTCCCATCACTACACTTCCTGATGAAGAACCCCTCCCTATCTTTCCTACAGGCCCCCTGTAGGTACCTCAAAGCTGCTCTAAGTTCTCCCTGGAGCCTTCTCTTCTTCAGACTGAACACCCCAGCTCTCTCAGCCCATCTTCATAGGAGAGGTGCTCCAGCCCTCTGATCATCTTTGTGGCCCTCCTATGGACCTTCTCCAACATGTCCATGTCCTTCTTGTGCTGGGAGCCCCAGCCCTGGATGCAGCACTCCATGTGGGACCTCACAAGGGCAGAGCAGGGGGGACAATCACCTCCTTCTACCTGTTGGCCATTCCTCTGTTGATGCAGCTCAGGATGCAGTTGACCTTCCCTGCACTGGTACAGCGTTGGAATGGCGGGGCATTCCCTCAGGACTACAGCACATCTCAGTAATATGTTCAAGGCTCTGCTAAGGAATTGATTTTTTTACGGCCTCGGTGAACTCAAGCACCGTGGTCTGAATTTCAAAACTAGTTTGGCACCTCTCAATACTAAACAACATGGAGCAGAAGTAAAGGCAGAAAACATTGTCAAGAAAGGAGAAAATAAATTAAAGCAAGTCCTGTGGGTGCTGCTCTCTGACCCTGCAAGAGAATGGACATGGGGGTACAGGAGCCCACCAGCTGGATCGGGGCCTCCAGCCTAGCCCCTTACTTTATGCTACCAATAATCCAAACACGTACTAGAAAAAGTGCCTCCATGGAACCTGCGTCAAAAACAGTTTCAAAGGCAGAGAGCCAAGGCCTGGAGAAGATATTTGCCAGGTACCTCAACCCCCCTACAATGGGGACCACAAAAATGGAAATCAGGTCAGCACCGTGGCGGGGGGCATCACCACTGCACAGTGGGATGCGAACCTCACATTGTGCATTGGGTGGAGGCAAGCAGGGAAAGCTGTAGGGAGGTGCCCTGGCCTCCACGAGCCTTCAGGATGGTTGGTCTGCTCCGATCGACCAAGGTGCCTCCAGCCAGACCCTGGCAACACCAGCCCACAGGGATTTCCCTGTGGGCTTTGTGAACCACTGGTACTGCCCGGCTGCTCCCCAGCAGCCTCCTCTGCCTGCTCCCAGCCAGGCAGTAGGACCAGGAGGTCTGGAGCCACTGAAAAAGGGCAGGAAAGCCCAGTGGGCTGATCTCTGAGCACAGACAAGCTCTGCAAACCCTGCTCCAGCAGAACGGGGCTGTGGCAGAAGAGTGAGTTAGCAGCAGGGTTTGCTGGGGATGGAATTTCTTCCTGACAAAGTAGGAAGAAGCAGCAGCACAAGTCTGTGCAGGCAAATGCAAAGCTCTCCCCACACCCACACCCCAGACCCAGACTCCTTTATTTCCTCTTATGACACAGTTAATTGCAATCCAGTCTTGTGTTGCTGGACACGAGTCCAATCCCTGCCACTCTGGGCTCTAGGGTTAGGTTGATGAAGCGTGGCCTCAACTGCTCTCACAGCACAGCTGCTGTGCATCAGAGCTGGAATCAGGACAGCCATTCCTCTTTGCCCACTCCTGCCCTTCAGATCTAAAGGAGACCATTTTCATCAGAAGAAAACAACGCGCTGGGTTTCACATTACGTCCCTGGCAGCAGGAAGCTAAGTAGGAAAGGATGTGGCAACATTGATTGGACTTCATACACCAGGATGAATTAAAAGAGAAGCCCCCACCCACGTACAGGGAGGGTTAAAGAGAAGCTCAGACAGCTCCAGAGAGGTGATTAACTGTAAAAATACTCTAATGCAAGAACCTGTTAACGGTGAGCAGTTCCCCACATGTATAAATCATTTTCTAAGCAAAAATAGCCTGGAACAGAGCAAGGACTGGTAAATGCATACCCAGGGTCATCACCGCAGTTAGTTACATTAGTTACAAGGATAATGGACTGGAGTCAGTAATGCACCCGCTATTGAATTAGCTGATCCAGGCCTCTCTACTTTATACCTTTCATTACTAACATACACATTCATTGGTCATAGCCTGATACTCATTTACAGGAACAGTGTCTGCAACCCGCAGTGTTAACACATCAGACAAGCACAGTACCAGGTGTCAAGTCCTCAGACAAGGGAGGCAGCAGCAGTAACAAGGAGGCACCAACCCACTCAGGTTCCCATGGACCTCAAAAAAGGAACAGAAAGGGAAGTCATAGACAAAGTAGGCCACACATGCCCAGAGCAAATATCTATAAAGGAAAAACAAAAAAGTGACATACCTATTACTAGTCTCCATCCTTGGAGCTATTCAAAAGACATCTGGACCTGGCTCTGGGCAAGTGGCTCTGCTTGAACAGGAGTGTTGGACCAGATTACTTCCAGAGGTCCCTTCCGACTGCAGCCATTCTGTGATCTCTCTCCCCCTTCTGAGCAGAGTGCTCTGGATAGCGCTTGGAAAGCAACAGGATCCTGCATGCTGTCAGGACAGCCCCCAATGGCCCTGATTTCTTGTAGGGACCACCATGAGCCTGCAGTCTTCTCCTCAGTGCAAACGTAGGCTCCTGGGTAAGGTCCTCCAGCAATGAAGGCCATCAGAAACACAGGCTGGATAGGTCAAACTGGATCCAGGCAGGAGACAGGCAATGCTTCCTCATCACTTGACAATCAGCTCCATGTGCCGATCCAGCCCAGCCACAGTAGCTACAGCCCCTCCCAGACATGACCATCAAGAGATTTTTGGAGAAGTACTTCAGGTAGTACCCAGGTGTCAGACAGCACTGACCTAAGAGCTACAGGCTGAAGTTACACAAACCAACCCTGGCCTTTGAAGGGCTGCACAGCTCCACCCTGAGAGACCGCTACTGTCCTCCCTTCTCCAAGCAATAAAACAGCAAGCAAAACTAAAGCATTCACTTGTAAAATAGCACAGAATTTTTGGCAATCTTCATTCTCAGCACTGACACCCCACAGAAGTATGGCAGGAATGAGGTTCTTTATTTCACAATTATCAATAGCAAGAGGGATGACTTACATACTGTAGCATTCATAGGTAGGCAGCAAATCATGGTAACATGGTACTCACTTGGAGTTTAATGACAGAATGTGAGACTGTACAACTGTGCTGAAGGTACGAGGGCAGCTCCAAAGGCTGACAATGAAAATTACACACTACATCAGGAAAAAAACAAAACCAAAAAACAAGTGGCTCAACTGAGGCTTAGGAAAAATAAATAACACAAATGATCACATTGATGCCAGGGGAAAAAAATAGTTCAAATAGTAGCAAATAAGAATTTCCTCAAAGGGGAAACAATAACATGGGCATGGCCAGAACAGATTGGAGAAAAGAGCTCTGAGCTAGTCATAACGGCAACTGGATGAGGCCACAGCAACATACTTTACTACATGGAGCAACATGCCCAGCACTTTTTTGTGGTGTGTTATATTAGTCTAACTTCATCCCTTCCCAACCAGCTCAAAGTCCAGCAGTTAGTTACAGCACTGTGTGCAAATACAGTTATTGAGAGTGTTCCACAGCTCCCTGTCCCTTGTAAGGTACTAGTGTAAATCAGAGGCTTGCAAAGTGTAAACCACAAAGAACACATGTGAAAGAAGATAGGTGGGAGCTCCCACCATCCACACAGCATTGCTTGGTGCCCTGCTCACGTACTGGTCCCAGATGAAACCACTAGATGTGTGTTTCCAGATGCATCGACCCTACCCTACAAAGGGCCACAGGGTAAACAAACCACACAGCACTTCTCACGTTGACCTGGACTCAACAGGCACATGGAAAACAAACAGGGAGATGCTCGAAGTGCTTTAAGTGTTTGGACAATCCACAGAGAATTAATATGGCTTGTAGTTCCAGTAACTGGAGAAAACAGAGATCTGGAAAACAAGAAGATAAGCAGTTAAGTTCCTCGATCCCCTCAGTCATAGAAGAAAGAACATGTAACGAGTGTGTAAAGATTAAGCTTTACAGCATTATCCAGCACTGCACTGCAAAAGGGCAGACTTGCTGCTGTTGTCACTGAAGATGCTCAGAGCACATTGATACTTGCTCAAGGTGGCAGCCAGGTCAGCTGCAGAGCTGGAATTGAACTTTGTTCTCTGGAATCTAGTTCGCTGAACCTCTCCATGCCTCCTCTTCAGTACCCTGCTATTTCCTAACATCCAGCTCACGACTGAGAACACAAAAGCTTCTACCTGCTCCTTTCAGCCTTGTTCAGCAAACATCTGCCATGCTGCATTTATCCCAGATGACTGCCTGCTGGGCACTGCCAGCCAGCTCCAAGGCTCCGGAGCACTGACTCATTGCTTGTTTTCAGTTCATGTACCAGTCACACAAATTAACATCACATCAGATTTTTAAACCTGAGATCCTCTCAAAATCCAGATTTAAAAAACAAAGACCCTTCTCTAAGGGTGTTACCTTGTCCTTCAGTTGCTGGCAAAGCTGCAGTGAAACTGTGAAGAAGACGAGGGCATCGTTTAACCATGGGACAACACATTCCACTTTATGGACATGGCTGACTTCATACCGCTGGTTGCCAAACTCACTGGAGAGGAAAAAAAGCAGTTTCACACAAAACAGCACAAAATACAGAACTCATCTGTCCTCCATTCTCACACAAGGGATCGGAACGACTTCTACGTTTAAAACAGCACCTGGCAAAGTTACAGAATGCAAACTCTCAGTTTATCTCTGACTGAATTCAGAGTTTAAAAAAAAAAACGTAAAAGGTTCAAGTAGAAACATTACCACTTTCCAGAGAGGCATAACACAGGAAATGCAGATGGCAACACCAACAGCCTGATGTTCATTTTGGCTGACAGCTCTAATCTCTTGCAAAACTCAAGGTACTCTATGGGCAACTGGAATCCTGAAAAGCCACCCCTCCGTGGTGGGATGGCTTGCATGACCGGAGTGGCAGGGTAGCCTTTTATGTCAGGGAGTGTGTGGATTGTCTTGAGATCTCATTTGGATCTCATCCTCAGCATCCTCCTATCCCTTTTACACAGCCTTGTAGTAATTGTACTTACAACATGGCTCCAGGGTTGTGTAGAATGGATCCTCCAGCAGGTTTGAAATTCTAGAGGAGAAGAAAAGGGTCATTAGGATTTTAAGTTAGTAAATTAATAATTTAGAAGACCTTTACTATTTGCACTCACAGTAGCCTGACAAGAAACACCTGATACATATGCCTGAATACTCCATTCATATTGAATACAAGCCAGTTGATCCCATCTTGCTCCTTCAGAAAAAGCACATTCTACACAGTAGCTGAGTGCAATTTAGATCCAGATTTTTGAACAAGAAAAGTAAGTTCCCACAGACCAGAAGAAAAATAGGAAATTGATTTTAGGAAAAACATCCATATGGAAGGACTGCATCTCATAAACCTTAAGGGTTTAATTCTGTTTTTAGGGGACATCAAATCAACTCAAATGCAACATGTGAAGCAGAAAATTAACCATCAAAACTCCATTCAAAAAACCCCCAAAGCTACTTCAATGTAAATTGGATTACTACAATTATACCCTTCCAAAAGCATGTAAAGTTATCAAACTACATTGTAAGATAAAACATTACTTGGCAAAAAACAGTTTCTGACTTTCTTCAGGGTACTGCTATTTTCTTCTTGGCTAAGTGGCCATGACCTGAACTACATTTAGAGCCAGTGCTCTGACTGGAGCAGATCTAAACACAGACACTTAGTGTCAGTCACAGTCACTTTTGCATTATCTTATGCTTATAACGGTGCACCAAACAACAGTGTGATCTCCTCATAGTGACAAGTAAGAAGGGGTAAATAAACAAGGCTGAAGAGATAGCAAGCATCACCTTAGTTGTGCTGGGCTGCAGCACATGGAGTTGGTAGATGGTCAGGCACAGCTTATTGAGGTTAATGTAGAAATTCACAAGGATGTCTGGAGGCAGAGCAGGAGCGAACATTCTCTGGTGAGAAAATAAGTTGTTTCTTTAACTGTGAACTGACCATTATTTCTAATGCTAGGCAATCACTAGCTTTTTATAAGCTATACTGCAATTATCCCATAGTGAGAGACACGTTAAGAAAGAAACAGATTGAGCAGCACACATGCCATGGTTGTTCCTCTTGGTGCACTTCATCAGACTGTGTTGGTATGAGTGCTGGTGACAAAATAGGATGGAGCAGTATTCATACGGGGAAATCATCCCTGTACAACCTTCCTGGGAAGGGAACAGAACTTCTCGGAGAACCAGAGTCCTCACGCCCAAGTCATCTGCTCTCCCACAGGAAGATACAGAAACAGCCAAAACCGTTGAGCTCAAGGCTTGCGCTTACTTCACGTCTCTCTCTGCCTCAGGAGGGGTTTCAGAAATCCACTTTCATCAAGATGTAGCACAACATCCTGACACAGAGCGTATGAGTCCTAGACTACCACACACTTACTGTGAGACCACTGGAGGCAATTTCTGGTAGAGTCAGAGTGGCTGGAGTGGTAAGACGATTCCGTGCTCTTGAGAGCTGTAACATCACAGCATCCATAAGCTGTAAGATAACGTACAGTACACTGCTGAGTGACGAACCCTGGATAGCTCTTGATAGCAAGGCTGTAGGATTTTGCAACAACCACTACCCCTTCCACTCAGGATCTGGGGACTTGGGAAGGGACTTGCTAGTACCACAAGGACTAGCAGACAAAAAAACATCAACAAGACACAGACAGGACCCTGGAAAAAGAGGTGTCAACCTGTTGCCATGAGTTACAAGAGACCATGACAATGATTTCCGCAAAAATACCAACCAGCAACAAATATGAAGCTTTGGCAGCAGACGAAATCAAAGAGCAAGACTCACACAGTGAAACAGCACCAGCTATGCCTGCCAGAAGTTGCAGAAGAAGATGGCAAGTGCTAGTAGTAACTCCCAACTGAGAGGCACCGAGACACTCATCTGCCAGCCTGTTACGCAGTCAAGGGAAGTCTGCTACTTGCCAGGAGCTAAGGTCCAGGATGCTGCAGAGATTGCCAAGATTGGTAAAAGGCACACACCACCTCCTACTTCTTTTCCACATGGGTACCAACCATATGGTACAGCACAGCCTGAGCAAGATCAAGCAAGACTTCAGGGTCCTGGGGTCACACGTGAGAGGGACAGAGGACCAGATGGTCTCCTCTATCTTGCCAGTCAGAGACAGGGGCATGGGCAGAAGTCAACGCATCATGCAGGTTAACATCCAGCTACACGCTCATGAGCAACACAGAGGAAAAGCACACCTCTCAGAGTAGCGAGGAACACCCCAACCCAACCCTCCAAAAAGGTTCGACAGTTTAAGACCCAAATGAAATGCTTCTACACAAACACACATGGTATGAATAACAAACAGGAAGAACTGACAGCCATTGCCTAGCTGGAAAACTACAACCTGACTGCTATCACAGAAACTTGGTGGGATGAACCACATGATTGGAGCGTTTCAACTGATGGCTATAAACTGTTCAGAAGGGACAGACAAGGAAGGAAAGGTGGAAGAATTGTCCAGCATGCAAAAAAAAAGGGTCGATTGTACAGAGCCATCTTTAAAGAACAACGATACACTGGTCTTTTGGGTGAAAACTAGAGACAAAGGAAACTGTGGCTGACATCTATTATAGCCCACACAATTAACGAGAGGATGTTGATGAAGCTCCAGGAAGCACCACACTTGCAAGGCCTTGATCCTGCTGGGTAACTTGAACCACGCAGCCACCTGCTGGAAAAGCAGCAAAACAAACTGCAAGCCAGCCAGGAAACTACTGGCATGCACTGAGGATAACTTCCTAGTACAGGTGATAGAGAGCCCAACTAGAGGACAGGCATTGTTGGACCTCTTGCACTCAGGTCCAGTTAATTCCAAACATGAATACAGGCTTGGCAATGAGTGGACTGAGAGCAGCCCTCTGGAGAAGAACTTGGGACTATAGGTGGATGAAAAACTGAGTATGAGCTGGCAATGCACACTTGCAACTCAGAAAGCCAATTGTATTCTTGACTGCATCAAAAGAAGTATAGCTAGCAGGACAAGGGAGGTGAATCCCTCTGTTCCACTCTCATTCAGCTGGAATACCACATCCAGATCTGCAGCTCCCAGCACAAGGACATGGATGTGTTGGAGAAGGTCCATAGGAGGGCCACAAAGATGATCAGAGGGCTGGAGCACCTCTCCTATGAAGATGGGCTGAGAGAGCTGGGGTGTTCAGTCTGAAGAAGAGAAGGCTCCAGGGAGAACTTAGAGCAGCTTTGAGGTACCTACAGGGGGCCTGTAGGAAAGATAGGGAGGGGTTCTTCATCAGGAAGTGTAGTGATGGGACAAGGGGTAATGGTTTTAAACTAAAAGAGGGGAGATTGAGATCAGATATTAGGAAGAAATTCCTCACTATGAGGGTGGTGAGGCACAGTTTGCCCAGAGAAGCTGTGGATGCCACATCCCTGGCAGCGTTCAAGGCCAGGTTGGATGGGGCTTTGGGCAACCTGGTCTAGCGGGAGGTGTCCCTGCCTAGGGCAAAGGGGTTGGAACCAGACAGTCCTTAAGGTCTCTTCCAACCCAAAGCATCCTGTGATTCTACAATTCTATGATGAACGTAGTTTAGCTGTTACCAGGAACTGAGGAGAGAACATCTACTCATTACAAGAAAAAGCAGAGAAGATGAGATGAATTACTGATGCCACAAAAGCATTGACAAACTTATTGTAAGTGCTTCCAAATAGCGGGTATTAAAGGAAAACAACCTACGTCCTAGTTCTCCCCACTACCACATCATAGATACAACTACTGAATGCCCCCCTGCCCCATCCATAACCACATATGAACTAGGGCACTGAAGAACTAGCTCATCGTTGGTCCAATCCTGCCAGAAACACCACAGTTCAAATGCTCTGTTCAGGAAGACTTCCTTTTCCAGACGTGGGAATCAACATATGTCTGTTATAGAGCTCACGACTGCTAAGATAAAGGCATTGGAAATGATGTCTAATTACCCCCTCCTCCTTTCACCCAAAATTAAAAAGGAAATTGGTAGTAAAAATTTGGCAGCCCTTGTGCATACAGAGATTTAAAAGACGTGGCTTTTTCATGTTTGACATTGTGGCGGGTTCTGAGTAAATCCCAACTCTGGTCCAGAGAGCATGACCAAGCAGAGGGCTGGGCTTTATGCCACACAACAGCTGGCCTGTATCAGACAGCATCAACAAGTCATTGATCAGCAAGTCATTTTCAAATCATCAGTAAATTGTAAGTACTAAATGTCATTTTTTCATTGCTGATGACTGCCTCATTTCTTCTCTCAAGAGCACTGACTGACAGGGAAGAGCATGATCTACATAACTGCACCATCCAGGAAAGATTAAGGGAGGTTCTCTCAAAACACCACCGCTGTACAACAGGGCACTCACTGCTCAGTTTACCATTCACTGTGATTTGCAACGCTGTTACTGATGCTAGATTGGTAATAGATTCATGTCAAATATGACGTCGCATGGATACTCCTTGACACGCGTATATACAGGTACAACCGAAGAATCCGTTTCCAGTCAAGACAGTAACGTGCATTAAGTGTCAAAAACCAAATGAAGGAAAGAAACATGTATGTTCCAACTCAACTAGAGAGTGCTTTCTCCTCACCTTGAGAACCTCTGAGCCTGTTTTGAAGTGGTAGTTTACATCTCTCTTCATAAGCAGGTAAATTGCTTGGTTAACGTGGTTTCTAGCATCCTGTATCTGCAAAGGTACAAATGCAGCACCATTATAGAAGCACTGTCTCTAACACATGCAAGAAAGCAGAGGTTACCCTACCTCATTGGCCCTAAGAAAATGGTGACTTCTCAGACATTAAGGACATTTTTCTATGAGTACCAGACATTTGCTGACACAAATCTACCAGTGCTGTCCAGATCCATTACCAGGTTCTTCACCCAAGGACTGGGGATTCTAAACAGTCTGAAAGCTACAACACGAATTGTCAGCAAAAATACTGCTGCTGCCCCAAAGGAACAGTGACATCAGGCATTCTCATCCTGTGAGAACTCCAATCATGACTATTCAGGTAGGAATTCTCACTGCTGATGGCATATGGCGGTCAGGTCTAGCAACACATATGATGATTTATTCCTTAGAGATAAAAACAAATGACAAATTGTATCAATGGAAGAAATGAGCAGCAAACGTTGATCTCTCCCACAGTCTCTATGGCATCATGCCACAGCCCTGTACTTGTTGGGGTTGAGTGTTATCACCATCCTCAAGAAGCTGCCACTGCGTTCCTTGTGTGGAACATGACCAGACTCAGCACACAGCTAGCCAAGTTCCTCTTAAGCAAAACTGCTTGCAGCCAAGAGACAACTACGAAAGCAAGCTTGATAGGTGCATCCCAGCGCTTTCACGCAAAGGCAAACCAGAGGAGGAGGAAAACCCTGAGAGAAATTGACTTGCATTCAGTTCCAGGAAGCAAAAAAAGAAAGGAAAAAAAACAATGAGGTAAGACATAGGGAGAAATAGACGGAAAGGCAAGTCTGTATGAAAGGTGGCTGCTGGGAGATGGTTAACACAGCTTGGGATATTTGTAGTTCAATTCATCTACACTGCTCCTCAGCAACACCAGATCTGAGCTCAAATTTGCAGTGGCCTCCCTCGCACAGATCTAGTCACTGGTTCCTTCTCACCATGGGCTCATGGATCACAGAAGAGTCCTGCTGGACTGGAGGTTACAGAAAGGAAAGATGATAAAATCCACTGACAGCTTGCACAGATTCTGCAGGTACTGGGGCTATGACATCTCTAAACACCATCACCTCCAGCCCTTACATCTTCCAGACGCTTTTGGGAAAACTATGCAGTTCCTGGCAGTGCTGGCAAACTTGCTCATTCTGCTATTATAAGGACATGCTATTTCCCCTTGAATTTGCTGTCTTTTCTAATCAAGTTACTAAGAACGCCTGTGCCTGCACCTGTGTTCCTCAAAAGTGTGCCTACACTACAGTTTCTTACTTATGACTTTAACCTATTTTGCACAAAGAAAAAGAAGAATCAAACTGGCACCATGCACTATGGAAAGATGCAATGAAGGATTCGAAGTGGTCCTTTTCATTTCAGACAGGACAAAGATCTCCACATAATCACAGTAAATGCTTCTACACAGAGTCCTTTAGGTACTCACATTCCACATCTGAACAACATCGCAACAATTTTTCCAAGTAAATAAAGGTGTTTTGCATAAAAGCTGGCAGAAGCCCATCAACTGAGCAGTGGGACACAACAGCCAAAAAACCGTGTGGGCTGTGCAGTCTTAGCACAAAAGTTCCCTTGCCTTGTTGTAAGGCATAAACTCACTTCATCTACACTTTGACTGTTTGCAACTCAAATACAAGGCACACCTCAATTTGGCATTAAGAACTCAAGCACACAATTTTCTAGATTTCTACAGAGTTACCTAGTAGAGTTTTCACTCCACTGCCAAAACAGCCATTGCAAACTGCACTCAAGGACCAAATGCACTGATCACCTAGAAAAATCCAGGCTACCGCAGAGGAAAATACATAGAATACACCTTTCTTCAACTCACTCAGCTATGACAAAGTAACTGTGGGAAACTGTCTTCAAGATCATCTGCTAGATCAGGTCCTGGAAACAGATCTCTCTCAGCAAAACGGGGGGAAGACATTCAGTATTCAACATCCCTTTGACTCCTTAAGGAAGAAATTCAGCTATGCCACAAGAGCACAATGCAGTGAGATCTGTTCTCACCATAAAGAAATGCTTCTGTAAGACAATGAAAACAAGCTACTGAACCAGCTCAAAGCCTCTGAAGTTGCTCTTTGTCCTGCTAGCCTGGAGTTTACGACTAGTCACGTACTGCACACACACCTTAGGCACTCCTTTTAAAGGATCATGACTGCGATGTTGACAGCCTTCAGCTTGCTGGTCTTTCAGGAACAAGCAGAACCCACTTCTCCCTCCTAGCACCGTAACTCAATTTAAATGCACGTTTCCTCCCTTAGCTTTTACCACTGGAACTAGGTAACGCAGGATGGATATAGCCTTCACTGAAAGCAAGGAGGGCACGCATTCTGCAAAGGGGTAGACATCTGAAGTTAACAATACCTGCTGCAGTTTCCACTGCTTGTCTTCCCGAAACGCAAAGTGCAGAAGCTGATTACTTCTGGGAATTTTCAGATTAACGTCCTTGAAGAAAGAAACAAAACATGAGAGTAAGCAATCCCCACATGCCAAAAATGGAGACTGCCAGTCCCATCCCGTTCTGCCTCCCACACCACCTTGACAAGCTGCTGAAAGAAGTTCTGGCATGACCAGGACCTCAGCCCTCTTCAAAGAAGATATTAATACAAAGGATAAGCTGAAAGGCATTTGGTGTATCGAGGCAGGCAGGCCGTACCATCTCAACTTAGAAGGTCCCCAATGAAGTTTGAAATTACAACAATACAGGCAATAAAGGTGAGGAATCCCCAGAAAAGTCAATTTCACCACTTGTCTTAGGAATTTTAGTATCAGTTGGTATTACTACCAACACATACCCCTGACAACTACACTTCTTCCTTGTGGACAAACTAGTAAAATTTTTGCAATACATGCAAGTCCAAAGGTTTACATAGTTATGACTACAGACTGCCTCATCTAGCAGCTCTTCCTCCCTGACTGAAGACAATACCACAGCAGAGCAGCACATGCAGGCAAAGTCAGATGTCAGCTCTGCAGTGAAGTTTTTAACAGAATTCAACCATTGGAATCCTAAATCTAGGCAGCATGGCAGTGGCTCAGAGGCTGCTATCATACAAATAACTCAAATTAAAGGCATCTCATATCCATTGCCTAGTTCAACTGGCACCAAAGCTGTGGTAAAACTGCCTTGGCACTGCAGTGGTACGTCAATACCATTGAGGAAGAGGGCTCAAGATGCTGGATCTTGACAAATTTCAACAGTTGTTGAAACATTAAGGATTTAAGGCCTGTTAAGAAAGACAAAGAATACTTGTTGATCACTTGTAAAACGTAAGGATGACTTATGGTACAAAGCAGGAAGCATGGAAGTACTCACAGCTTGACACAGGGCATCTCCCTGCAGTGTCAACACACCTTTTACCTGGTCTGTGCTGAAATGAGAAGAAAGATCTGGGCAACGCAGGTCACGAGAAGCAATAGACACCTACAGAAACTGCCAGCAGCACACTGTCCCTCCCCATCACATGCAGCCAGTCAAGGTCCCCTCCCTCCAGGGGTCAGCTGGAGGATGCAGGTGTACTCTACACACACTTCCAGATCCCCAGTCCACCACACCCTACCCGCCCTGCCTAAAACATTACGTTCTATTCTGAAACAGGCTTATTTCATGTATTAAATATTAACAATTTGGTTGCTGTTACAAACAGCTCTAAAAGGCACAATCACAAGATACTAGATGGATTACCGACACTGAAGTGCTAGATGGATCACGTGGGAGTTGAAAGCTACAAAAAAAAATCCAGAAGTCCTGTAACATGGCTCATATCTACAGCAAACAGTGGGGGAAGACTGAAGCACCTGGGCCACCAAGAACTCAGTTTAGCCACACGTGACATTTCAATATATTAGACTCTTTAGATAAGCACTTTAAGATCTACCTTGGAACAACAGTGAATAAAAACTGGACTCAGTTTTAATGCTTTAAGATTTGAAGAATACAACTTTCGAAAGCAATACAGTAACAGTGCACCCTTCTTAAGCGCTCACCATGCTGTTTCTAAGAACTAAGGTGCGCTACTTTGCAGCAAGCTTGAAAGCTTCATCAGGGCACAGATATTCAGACAGAGGACTATGCTGAAGATGAAAAAATGGGCAGCTATTTCAGAAGGACTGCATTTCTATAGCAGCTTATGCACAGATCTCACTTTGTTCTGTGCCAAAGAGATTTATGATTCCTATCTTAGGGGGATAAAGGCAAAGATCAAGATTTGTCCAAGGTCAGAGTCAGAAACTGAGTCAAGAGCAGAACTCAAGTCTTGTAACTCCAATTCCCAAAGCCCAGAATCCAACAAACACACCTTGGCAAGAACTGCTGACAGCAGTGCAATGGTGCAACACATCAGCATGTGGTCAGGAATCAATGGCTGTATTACAGAGTTCAGCAGGAAACTGCAAACGTCTGGCTATGGCAGCCCCTGGAACACAGCTACGGACTTTTAGGGAACCTGCCACAGGAGTTTGTTTTCCCTTAAGGCAAGCTCTCACGCCGAAGGAAGCCCCTTCGCTCTGGCAGCACCACAGGGACCTTTACTGAAGACGCTCGGTAACAGCATCCCTCACCAGCAGCGGGAAATGCCGGGACGGACGCTGGCACGGCGCAGGCAAGGCACGCAGTGCCCACACCCGGCGGCCTGGCAGAGCAGCTGTGACCCAGCAGCGACAGCCACTTACCCCGCCGTGCTCAGCACGAAGCTTTCCTGCTTGGCCGCACCTTCTGCGCCGCCGGCGGGCAGGGCGAACCTGTGCGAGGCCTCCTGCTCGGGAGAGAGAGCAGAGCGGTCAGTGCTGGAGCTCCTGCCAGGCCTGGCCGAATCGCAGCCCGGGAAGAAAGGCGAGGCAGGAGCAGAGGGGAGATGCCGGTGGGGGTCTGGCACAGCACAGCCACTTCTGTGACTCCAGCACCCTGCCCAGCACAGACAGGAGCACAGAGACTTCAGCCAGTGCGGATGTGCCCAGGGACTGCCCACGACCTCTCTCACACCAGCCCCTGAAGATCAGCCCTCCTGACTGGTTATACTGGCTGCTATCTTTTAATCGCATTTCACCTTTAGAACTAAGAAATTCTTCAAAACAGGTACTTTCTGTACAGATAACGCAGGTTAGCATCACCTGCTATTAAGCCATATGCTGAGTCAGAACTGCTGCACTCTTTCCTCATTTGGCAACCTCCCCTCACCTCCACATTTTTGCCCCTGCTCTTACATCACACACTACCCCCACCAGAAGGGCGTTAACGGGCTGGGCCTGTTGAAGACAATCAAGCAGAAGAGCGGTGCTCTTGTGAGCATTCCCTCCTGTAACCAGATCACCTTATGGCTGCCGACACACAGCTGAGAACAGCCCATACTCAGGCTGGCTGGAAGTGCCACAGGCTGAGCTCAGCTGCGCACTTCGCTCCTCTGGAAGGGGCAGGAACTTGCAGAGAAGGTGGCATACTGAGGGAAGGATGGGTTCAGGCAAGGAAGGCATCTGCTGCAAGTTGCTGCACAGGTAGAAGCTTGATAGTTAAGATTAACATACTCCTTTCCACCCTCACACGACAAATTTCTATGAAGATCCAGATTCTCTGTTCCAGGAACTATTAACGTTTAAGGCAAACACTTGTCACACGTGCCTGGCTGCCTCCACACGGCTTTCCTAAGCAGCTCTCTCAGCAAAGAGTCAAAGACAGAGCAATCTAGGAGAAAACAGCTTCACTGTGAATCCTCAAAACCAGAGGACAGGCAAACACTGGACATGCCTGATGGCCCTTTTTGTGTACTCTCAACTAAGAATTTTTTTCTTCCTCTGAGAGAAATCTACCACCACTCCTCACATTGATGAGCAAACAAACAAACCCACAGCACAAAAACAGATTAAGCAGATTACCCTTACCTTCAAAATATCCTGCAGCTGTTTCAGAACAGCATGGACCTCTTCTTGTAAAAGCCATTTAAACTCTTCTTCCTACATTGCGTAAAGACAGCAGTGGAATCATTAGAAATATTCGCCAAGTACTGGAAATAAATCTCAGACATACGAAATTATTTAAGTTGTAAGTATACTGTTATGTGTGATGTTTACATCACACGCTAGTAGAAGAAAGATGTGTCAGTTGTATTCAGAGGCCTTATTCCCCGCTTTTCCACCCCAGCCAAGTGAATTGTCCTCATTTTTGTTTTGACTTTAACAAAACAGTGTTTGTACAAGTCACTGCATCAATAATCACAGCATTAGGAGAAAACAGACAGCACAGTATGTGGGTTTCAGATGGAAGTTCAGATTCCGCTGCTTCACACCCTGAGGCTTTTTAAGCTGCTGTGTTGGGCTGACACCACATCTCCTGCTCCTCCTCAACAGCATGCAGGGAGAAAACAAGATGAAAAGCTTGTGGGTTGAGACAAAGACATGGAGATCTCTTATCAGTTAGCATCAGAGACAACTAAGGTACAACTTGGGTAAAGTTAACTTATTGCCAAGTAGATGTTGAGAAACAAAGACAAAAACTAAAACACCCTCACCCTAATCCCACCTTGAACAACATTTTACCAAGCAACAGCAGCCTAAGAATAAAACAAGCTAAATTAAAAACTGTCCAGGGGAGAGGAAGACTGAAGATTCCCAATCATTTAGGCAAAATTCCGTAACAAACAAGTTTGTATCTGTTGATGTAACACCTCAGGCGTCAGTCAGCTGTCTGCTACAAAAAAGCCTGTATAAAACAGATCCCCAGAACACAGCTAAGCGTTTCTGCTAAAGCCCAAGAGCCCACTCAGAAAATCGTTGGAAAAAGTGGGGAAAGAAGCAAGCAAGGGATAGAGAAGAAATTTATGCTTGCTACCTTGTAAGACATGGGAAATTTTCCACGTGGAAAGTACTGGAAAGGAATGAAGTGAGCACATTGCCCCCAGAAAAAGTCAGAAAGCTGTGGTCAACCCAGAATTTTAAGCCAAGTTATCCAAGCCCCAGGCCTAAGGTTTCTCTGCTAGATAGTTCCTGTTTACCATAAGAAACACGAAATGACTACTGATGGATTTACTTGTATCTACTTATGCAAGAGTTGTATGAACAAGGACCACTTTGAACACAGGTTCACCCAGAAGAACTAGGTACACACAGCAACACTAGATAGGGTCTGTCTGTCCTACCAGTGTGAGTGCAGCACCACTGCCCTTCCTTCCCCTGGTAGTCCTGGTTTGGGTTTCTGGGCATTGCACTGACATAGCAGCTCCGTTGCCCTTCCATTCTCTGTAACACTCTCCTTCAGGTTCCCGAAGGAAGGGAAGTAACTTGGGTAAAGCACAGGCATTGACTGTCTCTACCCCCCCACTGCCACCACACGGATGTTTTAGGTCACATTATTCCACTTCAAATTGTTACCGGCATCTTCCATCCCCGCTATTGAGAGGGGAAGAACCCCACCAGGTACACGTTTCTGATTTGAGGTCATTCACTACACCTACGCGCTCGTATTCTTGAGGAATGCCAGACATCCTACAAATGGCATTAATTTTAGACAAATCTTATTTTCTGTGCTTTTGTTGTGGACCCTGTGACTTCCCACCTGCCCTAGATAAATCTCAGACTCTCTCCCTCCGCAGGGAGCCTTCGCCGCTTCTTGCAGCTCCCACCCACGGGTACATCGGCAGCTTGTCCGCGCCTCCCGCACCTTTTATCACGCGAACGGGGCCGCCCTGCCGCGCCTACCAGCTCCTAGGCCTCGTCTCCCACCGCCGGGCTGACCAAGGTCAGGCCAAGACGCACGGTTATTTACCCATAAGCACGGCGGCCTCCGGCGCCGAGTCCCTCAGACCCACAGCCACCACCGCCCCCCTCGCGGCTCCCGGGGACCCCTCGGCCCGCCCGGCCCCGCCACAGCGCCTCCGAGGGGCGGCGGGAGGAGAGCGAGGCCTCCGGGCGGGCCCGGGCCTCGGGGAGGCGCGGCGGCAGGGGGCTCGCACCCACCCGGCCGCGGCCCCGCGGCTCACGGAGCAGCCGCAAGCAGCGCCCCGGCCCGGGCAGGGTCTGGCCCCGAGCCGCTGGGGGGCCCCGCCAGGCCGCCAACGCCCGGCTGCTGCCGGTCACGAGCGACGGCGTCAGCGCCGAGCCCCAGCCGGGCGCGGCGCGGAGCCCCCGGCGCTGCGCGCACTCACCAGCACGGCGCGCTCCGCAGCGCTCGCCATGGCCACCGCCATCGTGTCGCCGCCCCGCCCCACCCCGCCCCACCCCCCGGTGCCTGCCGGCGCCGCGCTCAGCCCGGCCCCGGCCCCGCCGCGCCGCCCCCGGTGGCGGGCCGAGCCGCGGGGCCGGCCCGGGGAGCGCCGGGCGGGGCGCGGGGCTCCGCCAGCGCTCACCTCACGCTGCCCCACGGCCCTCAGCCCCGGCAGAGCGGGCCGGCCGCGCTCGCCTGGCACGCAAGGTCGGAGAAAAGGACTTGAGTAAACATCACAGCTCTAGAGAGCTCCCAAAGAACCGCAAAGGAAAAAAGAAAAAAACAATTTTAGCAGTAACTGAAGCACACCAGTAGTCAGCAGCAAACAGTACGAGCCCAAGTTACCTTGCGCCATGGCCTGGATCATCACAAAGCAACATTCCTGCACCTGCAAAAGCCTCGGCTCAGGGATCTTGTCTTCAGCAGCCTGCAAAGGCCGACTTGCTGCTGAGTCGCTGAGGTAGTGCTCCAAAAGCCCCGGATGCTAGAAGGAAGAACGCTCCTGACAGAGCAAGCCAAGATCCCTCCACTTAGACGCCACAAGTCCCAGTTATAATCACTGGAAAGCCCATGAACCAACACACCTCAGCTTTTCGTTAAAACGGAGCCTTCACCCTCCTCCTCAGGCAGATGCACGCAGCCCTCCCTGCAAGCAGAAGCAGAATTTAGCCCTATTCGTCCATCTTAGTGCCTGTCTGAGGAGACCACAGCAACCAAAATGCTCCCAGGTACACTGCTGTTCTACAGCAGCTCCGGCTTTCAAGTTGTTTGAGGAGTGCATGTGGTTTTGTTTTTTTTTTTATGCTAGAATACCAGTTTGAAAGGTTCAGAAACTGCCACAAGAACACTGTGTTACCAAGAAAGGTTTTATTCTTTTTGCCAGTAGCTTTGTTAATTGCACAAAAAAATCTTTTTGTTTTGCCATTTAAACATTTTCACACATCCTATTCTGAATGACAAATGTTAATTAAAAACAAGGCAAAAATTAAAAATTCACAACCTTAATTAACTATAGGTTCTATCATTGAGGAAAAGAAACAGCTTTTCTTACAAGCTTTTCACAAGTGTCACATTTTCTCTTTAAAAAGGAGGGAGTCAGAAAAGCAAATGGCTAAAACAGAAATCTTCATAAAAATGAACTTTACAGAATTGTCAACAATATTAAGACAACATTGACTAACCAGTTTTATTAGAGCATCTCTCAATCCACACCTTTCCCCCCCTCTGCCCCTTCCCTCCCCCAAATATCAGGCCTAGGAACAGAGTAAGATCCATGTTCAGAGGCTACAGATATAAATAGAAGAATCCAAGTGAGACTATCACAAGTCAACCTCAGACAGCATCTGAAACAGTCCAGTTTCCACCATTTCCACCCTTCCTCCTCACTTCACATCCACTTCAGCTCTGTCTCTGGCCTTCCTGTGACCACAGAGCCGGCTGGGCAGCACTGCACCCTCCACCCATGTACCTATCCAGGCAGAAAGCTGCAGTCAGGTTTTTCCAGGAAAAGTTACAGTGTTCAACCAGTCTGCACCTGCAACTCCCACAGGAAGAGTGATAATTTTGAGAAATGCAATATTTCTGGAAAACAAGACCTGCAGCACTGAGATGCCTAGGGACCCTTTCGTAAGTATGGTTCTTTGAATTCACTATGAAATATATGTCATGAGACTTGAGAGCTCCTTTTGCATTCCCACAGCTTCCAGAAGCACCGCAAAGTAAAAAGGGAGATCCTTGATTACACTGGGTCAGACCCATTCACCTTCAATCTAGTCCAAGAGACTTTACTGCACTGACCTGGAACTGTTCCACTCTCAGTAGAATCTGGGACAGTACTTCCCTTTCCCTCTTCCTTCCAAAACACATCTTACAAGACCTCTGGTCTTATCTCCTGTCCCCAAAATACAACAACTCCCAGATGCCCTCAATATGTAATTCATAATGTGATTTCTTAACTGCAGCATGTTTAATCAAGGACTTCTGGTGCTAATTGCTAAGTTTTTCTGGATGAGGGAAAGCAAAAGCAGGCTAATGGCTGGTTATCCTGGGTAGTTATATGTGCCTTTTATATGAGTATCTACATGTGGGATGACAGTTGTATTGACAAAGAAATACGTATGTGTAACTAATACTGCTCACATATACTGCTGACAAATGGGCAAAGTGATGTCTAACATCTATTACTAGGAGATGTTTGCCACAGGACATAAAGCATAACACAATATTAGCCTACAAATAACAGTGATAGCAGGAGGTGAAATATTCACTAAAATAACATTTACAACATTAGGAGTTAGATGTCATGTTTCATAATGAGCATCTGATGCTTTCTCTGTTTCTTAATAAGGTGCCCCTGAACCATATACACGTTGCACAAAGCAGGATTGGTAAGAAATCCTAAGCCACAGGAAAATTTCCTTAAACAGCCATTAAGTTCCTAGAAAAATAAGATGGTGGGAGGGGCAGACCTCAGGATTTAAAAGAACACAATCTAATTTGAATGTGCTTTCTTTCCTTACAGAATCCCAACCCAAGGGAGGAGATTGTGCCACTGAGAAGCGATTTTGGCCAATGTTTCTTACTGGCATTTTACTAACTCTCAAATCTAAAATGCAAAAATCCTCCTAAAAGGCTAATACTGAGAATAAAAAAAACACAACCACCCATGCCCTGTGCATTTTTAGAGACAGGCATCCTTTGGACTCTGGGCTGCTCTGCTACCAACACTGAGATCATCTCTGCTTTTTAGCTTTGGCCTCTGCAGTTCAAGTCCCGCATTTTTAAAGTAAAGCTCAGCAGCAACCTTAGCCTCCCATTTTATTCACCAGTCTTTCTTGAAGTTATCTGGCCACAAGCAGAGTCACAAGTACAGGGAAAATTCTCATGCTGTGCTAGTGTTGTACTCAGAGTAGTAACACTAAGAACATGTATGGAAAATCTGACATGTATAAAGATCACTAATCAGTACACAAAATATCCCTGTGAGGTAGGTAGTTATCACCCACCCTGAAAGATGGGCAATCAGGCTTATAGGTAAAATGACCATGTGAAGGCCAGAGAGAGAGCATGAAAAGGAACTCAAGATCCTCCATCTCTTGGCTCTATGATCATTCCTCTCACCCCTTTCAGACTCTCCTTGTGACACTGCTACAATCCAAGATGCCTTCGTAATTACTGACTACTAGGGTATAAAAAAGTAAAGCAAATAGTGAAGCAACATAAACTAAGGCCAGAAGCAACTCCAAGGTTTGTTCCTTCACCAAATAAAATACCTCTGGCCTAGTTTTAAGCTAAATATTTCTCTTGCAGCTTTCCGTGAAAATCTGTGTTAAGCTCCCATGCTGTTTGTGGGATAGGCAGCTGTGATTAGCCTTTTAGGAGGCCACATTTACACTGGTGTTCTCATTTTCAGTAAAGTTTGTGTTCCCTAAGCTAGAGTTATCTGTGCAGGGGAAGACATGGATGCAATCTGTTCTTCTCAACAGTATGAAGAATTCCTCCATCAGGGTACTGGGGAGGTGGAAGTTTAAAAAGAAACAGAATCTAGACAGTGTTGCATGCAACCCCATTACCTTCTGGAACTGCCATTCTCCTCCACAGGAGGTGCTTTGTTCTCAAACAGTGGGTGATAAACAGAAATGCTCCTCACCTTACTTGGGACCAAGGACTTTACAGATACTCACAGGTAGATGGGATGTATGTCACCCGTCCCCTTGATGCAAAAAGTCCAACACACACGTTATTTCACAGCAAAGGAGAAAAGGGATCATTAGAAACAGCATCTTGGACAAGCTTACAAAGAGGAAAATAAAATCAGCCAAGCAGCAGATTTCTGGCAGAGTTGCCTCAGAGCTTCTGAACAAGCCGCCACTGTTCTGTTCCACGACTGTCAGTGCATGGCATGGATTTTCTAATTAGACTGCAACAATCCGAGCCCCCTCCTCCCCCCCCCGCCTTCTGCCACCAGGGGAAGGCTGACCGCAGCAGCTGCCTCCGTGGCAGATCTCAAAGTCTGTGTATAAAAGGAAATGGAGAGACAGAGATGGACTGGTCCAGAGTTAAAACCCAGTATCATAATAATATTAATCAATAATCATAGTATTTAACAGTAAGAATGGTGCAGCCTAGTGGATGTAGGCCCTGTACACTGCAGACATGTCGTTGTCTGATTGGTCCAATGCTTTTGCTCGTTTATAGACCTAGAGAAGAGAAATTAGAAAAGGATCAGTGTCTGCTTTAGTAAGAAACCTTTCCCTAGAAGAAAAATTACTTGCTGACCACTACAAACCAGAAGACTGCATATTACTTCAAATAATTACAGCAGCGCAGGTCAGAACAAACCAGATTTTGTTTAGGCCATCTGTTTTTACTGATGTGATACTGTAAGGGCTTCTACCATTGAATCAAATTCAATTCCATTATTTCATCCTACTCCAAATATAGTTCACTTGCTGTTCCCTTGTCCTAGAGGCCACCACATTCTTAGATTTTTGTCCCTGTTGACAAATGGCTCCAACTCTACCTATTGAAGAAACACTGAGTAACACACATCTGAACAACTCTCACCTCATTGGCAGCAGCTGCCATAGGAGTTGGGTGGTTGACAGAATCGCCCAGTGCAATAGCTAATCTAAGATCCTTCTGTATGTATTTCAGGTAAAAATCAGGCTTAAAGTTTCCTTGCAAGATATCTGTTGAGAGGAATGCATGCAAAATATAAGCACGACAAAAGTAAATCAAGCCTAACGCGAAACTTTCCTTTCCCATGCTGATGACCAAGAACACTGCTTTTAGATGTTCTGTTTCTCTGCTCTCTATCTTCATTAGGCAAATAATGTCACTATCACCCACTGACAAAGTTAGTTAAGATTTCTAAGCAGTTGCTCTCCATTTCACTTATTACCCTGCCCCAATGAAATCCTCACTGTCAAGTCAAGTCCTAAGCAGGCTGTAAACAATGCAGAGCTTGTTCTCAGAATCCCTGGCTATAAAGGATAAGGAACAGAACTCAGGTCTTCATTCCTAGAATGCTTAAAATACCTAGAATCCCAGGCTGATGAAGATGGGATGGTTTTCTCCCTTCTGCCATTAACTGAAATGCTAGTAGGTTGTGGGAAATGTTCTATAACAAAACAACGTAAGAGAACTTTACTTTGGCACTTCTGGTCCAGGAAGATGCTGGCAAGTTGTCCCTGATTGAGGATATCCAGAAGGGTCTGTTGGGACTGACCAGTCACTTGAGCCAAAGTCAGTCCTTCTGCTATCGTAGCCATGAAGCTGCCTTGGACCATGTTCACAATCAGCATCATCTTGGCAGCATTGCCTACTTCACCTGGGAGTGAGACACACCATTGGGCATTCCTCCACAAGAGATGCAGCAGCCTTCCTCCCCAACCCCACGCAGTATAAACGCTGCTAGACTCTTCACATTGATCCCAAACACACAACAGCTTCCTCTTCCCCTTAAAGACTTTGGAAAACTTAGCCATTTCCCAAGCACTCAAAGGAAGGGGGGGGAAATCATAAATGTATGATTTAAAAATAAAAAGCAACAAAGAGTCTCCAAAATGAACCAGTATTCCAAAAAAAAAAAAAAAAAGAAAAGAAAAAAAATGGGCTGGGGGCTCTGGAATTGGCCAAATTCCAGAAGAACAGGCCAGTTTCCCATACTGCCCATGGAGACAGGAAACAACCAAACCCTCTCACCAATGGCGTACAAAGATAACATATATGCCTCTCAGACTCCTTGCTGTATATCCCAGTCCTTGCACTAAGAAACCATGATCAGGCCGCCCTTGGTGGTTCAATTACCTAGAAAAAAAGAGGTCTTCCCCATTGCTTGGAAACAGCTACTGCAGTCCTCATATAAACCCCTGTCACCAGCTGCCAGGATCACAAGCATCCCATCATTTGATAGCTGCTGATTTCCCGAGACCGGTGCTTCCAAAAAGCGACCACCCCGGGACACTATCACCTGGAAAAAGAATTTCTCTGGTTAGCAGTGCATAAACAGTACGCAAGGATCCTGAGTATACAGAACAGCCAACAAGAACATTGTTTAGGGTTTTTCTGTCCTTAAGGAGAGGATTTTAAAGCACAAATAGCTTAGATACACAAACAGGACAGGGAAGCACTGTAATGCACCTAACACAGTGCACTGCACCCTGCAAAGGGTGCCTAAGCACAAAAGTTGCCCTCATACTCAGCAACACTTCCTGCACCCATCATTACTGTGCATATTTTCAGCAGCTGAGCTTGCATGCTTTTACCATGTCAACCTCTAATGGCCAAGAAACAGTGCTGAAGGCACTGTATGAGGCATAGGAATCTCAGGTTATTACTTCATATTTTCCCCCTCTTCCCCAAAGAAGAAAGGCCTCTGACAGATTGCTTTGTATTCTTCAAACTCTTGTGTTACACACTACTGCACCACCAGTGACTCTGCTTAAAACTTCAAAATTATCTTCCCTTCCCACAATAATTCACACTGATTTAAGGGCTGAGGATAACGATCAAGGTGTCAAAGAACAAATCAAAGATGCCATGCCAGAAGTAAAACTCTTCTACATAAACCCTCTCTCAGAACATTTCTAGAGTGAAACATGAAGGTGTTCTTTTCCCCACAACCAGAACACTTACAATAAGCAGATTATGCATTTTCAGTAAGTTATAAGCACGCTTATACAACCAGCCAGCATTTCCTTCTCCAGTTTGCTACAGAATACTAAATCTCTACCAAATCTATACCAGACAGGGATCCTAGGGGAACAAAATTCAGTTGGTAGTTCGCATTGGTGCCACCTGACAGCCTTGCCAAATATACAGGCATTGCTGCTATCACCAGGGTACATCTCATCCAACTTGTTCACAGGTCAAGATGTGACAATTTATTCTTGCTTGGAACTTGAGTCTCCCCTAACAGTCGCCCCAAAATCTTCACAAACATCTGTATAACCGACAGTTTACAGCCTGGAACAACAGGAACTGCCACACTGCTGCTGAGTCACAAGTGTTAGAAGTTCAGTTGATAGGATTACCTGGGCCAACTCTGTGACTGTATCTGCATCCACGGTAGACATATCCACGTAACACTTCCCTGGTCGAATTCCCTGCAACACTCCACTCGGACCAAGTACCAGCTGTGAGGAACAGAAGAGCGGTAAAGCAATAGGGTGTCTGCAAAGAAACTCCAATCCTAAAAGCCCAAGCTAGTCTGGCACTGCAATGGTAGTCCACTAGAGGGATATCAATATCTAACCCCCATGG
Organism: Cygnus atratus; assembly: GCF_013377495.2. Classification (NCBI taxonomy): domain Eukaryota; kingdom Metazoa; phylum Chordata; class Aves; order Anseriformes; family Anatidae; genus Cygnus; species Cygnus atratus. The sequence continues at coordinate 15,987,858 of NC_066376.1, forward strand.
ATTATCTGGTGGTGGAAGAAGCATGATTTTGTTGGTAGACTTATTTTTACGTAGCTGCCCTAACCAGCATCTACGAATACACAGGCTACTGTTGTCAGTAGGAGTCAGAACTAGCATTCAGTGACTGTATGTTCCAGTCTAGCTGGTGGAGGAAAAACAAGAGCTAATCCTTACATCCTTTGCTGCTTTTGGATCTGATACACAGGCAAAGGTGATGTCACAGGTGGAGACAACTTCAGCAGGGGTTCTTCCCAGTCGTGCCCCCTCCTGGATGAACAAATCACACTGCAAAAGTCACAAATCCAAACGTAAGAAAAAATAAGTACAGAGCAAATGAGGTCTCTAGCATTTTGCTGAAACAAACTCTACTGCTGGACCCAACCAAAAAAGAGTCAGGCATATTAACTATTTACAACTGGGTCATTTGGGTTGTTTTTTGTTGGTTCATCTCCCAACACACAAGGGACTCTGCAGCTTTTCTGAAACCCCAAGTGAAAAACTTCAAAAGAAAGGCATAAGAAAAGAGAAGTCTTTGGTGAAATCATAAGAGGTTGAGTACTGTGGGTTTTAGGAGAGATAAGAGCAAAAGAATTGGTAAGTGGACATCGCAAAAGGTGTTGCTGGACTGTAATCAGGAATATGCACAGCCGAGACTGACACAGGTTTTAGTGGGCTGCTGTTTCAAAATCTTAGCTGCTTCTCACCACATCCCCTTATACCATCCACATTTTGTGGTTACAAAAATCTTTTAGTCCCTCTCAAAGTAGCCAGAGCACCCTTACTGCCTTTGATATTTTACAATATAATCTGTGTACCAACAGATCCCCCAGCTACCCACATTTTCACCTCCGCTACACCGAATAAGTGGCTAGAATGTGCATAGCCATTCAGCTCCATTTCCACTTTGAAGTCAACCCTTCCCATCCTCGTCTTGTATTGTGACAGAGAATGGCTGCAATAGAACCTTTTGCCACTGCAACATGAACAGCACAACGGATGTGTAGATGAAGCTGCAGTCAAGCAGAGCATCTCACCACACCACTCCTAGGATCAACTCCCCAGCACCTGGTCTTTTGGTCAATCTCTGAAACATAAGGACTTAGCTATTTAGATCAGCAATATTCCCAGAATTTTGTAGTCCTCAACAAGGATACAAGCGGCCCCATAATTTAATACAAAATAGCAACGTGGTGGGTGACTGTTCACAGCTTCTAGTCCAAAGAGGCCATCAACAAGCACTCAGGAAGGAATAACAGAGTAAGGTGCCAAGCATGTACCTGTGTTTCTTTGGCATCCTCTCCCAAGCACCAGTGACTGGTGACCACAGCCAGTAACTACGTGTTTAAAAGAGATAAGTACTAATGCCTACCTAAAGTACGTGCCTACCTACCTTCTCAGCAGTCCGGTTCCACACAGTAACAGTGTGACCCATCTTCAGTAAATTGGAGACAATGCCGCTTCCCATCAGACCAAGTCCCAGAAATCCTATCCTGAGGGGAAGACAAACATTAACGAAGAAAAGGGATTATGTAAAAGAAAACAATTGTTGTGAGCCTCTTGCGGTCTTGGAAGTGATGAAGAGCAAACCCTGGAGCATCACCAGCAAAAAAATATCACACTGCAGCCACAGGCAGAACAACAGGATTTTTAAGCTGCACGTTTCAAATTGGCAAATACTGTGCTTTACCAGCCAGCTGGTATTTGTTTTGCTTACTAAGCAACCCTGACAATTTCCGGCAGAAAGTCTTAAGCCTGCTTCAGAAGAGTAGGAAAATATTAAAAGATTAGGAGGCTGGGTTCTTTGGTTTTCAGTTATTACATTTTGTTGCTTGTGCTTTCTGTAGCTAGCTATTGCTATGCTGAAGAGAGAGGATGTGTGAATTAGCAGGTGCTTCTCTAAATATTTTTTTTTGAACAAGTTCACGTGTACAATGGCTGGCTTATACTACTGAATGATACATTACTATTTTTATTTCAGTAAAATCCAGCAAGAACTACTGCGCTACGCACCACACAAAGACATACCCGAGATCTAGTCCCTGCTCCACAGCTGTGATTTGACGGACAAAGAAAGGAACTAATATAATAGCCCAGTACAGGTCAACATGAGTGAGACAATCCCTGACATCAGCTGCCTTTCCTCCCCTAAGCTGGCAAAAGTTCTGCTCCCCCCACTTCAAGAAAAAGACAATGCACTAAGTTCCATCCCTGCAATTACCCCGCAATTTGAATCGTTTTGCAGTTATTGCTGCAAGGATCCTTTTATACATCATGCAGCTAGCTTCACACCAAAACCACAATTCTAGCAGGAAATTCTGAAGCGTTCAGTTACATGGCTGATGTAACTTCAAAATGAAGTCGGCCTCGCAGCTCCCAACAGTTAGTTCTTCACAATTAGCCACACCACAGTCGCACTGTGGCTTTCGCAAGCCTCCCGTGCTCTCCCATCTAGTCACGCTATTTTCTGTTAGAGCAAACTAATTTAGACAGGGCAGAGCAAGACACTACAGGCTCCTTAAACAGATCGACCAAGGTCCACCTGTTTTCAAGGCTCTGGAACAGTCATCTTCTTTCTCTCCCAACCCACATCTGAGCCACACTTTCCTGAGAGACTGTTTTACCTGAACAGCTTCATTATTATTTTGGTTCCCCGTGAGTACAGTTGAGAAATGATATCCCATTGAGAACGACCCCAACGGCAAGGAGCAAGCTGTGGCCTGAACTCAATTTGAACAGAGCGGAAGTTACAGAATGACACAGGAAGCTCAAGTGAAGCTGCTCTCACTCTAGAAAGGAGAAGGGGGGGGGCGTTAGAAGAAACCAGAAGTCTCACATGCTACGTTGCAAAGCTCCTGGGCTGGGAGAACGCACCTCCCTCTTCCGCTTGCCTTCTATATACGCAGGATAGCAATTAAACAACCCTAGTCAACTGCCACACACTACCAGAAAAACTAGCTTTTATCCTTCTGCATCATACAGCACTCAGAAATACTGCTTCTTCATGTTCTGCAATATACCCTGAAGAAATAGGGCAGCTGCACGAAATATACAAATATGCAAATATACCCAGGCCAGACCTTGTTTAGAATTTTTCTACAGTACAGCTCCTGTTTTGTTTCTAGCTGCCTCCCTCCCACCTCCCCCCAAATTAGAGTTTCACGCAAGGACAGAAGAGATCTCTAGTTACAGAGAAACGTTAGGTTTATTGATTCTCACAAGCTGGATATGGCTGCACGTATAAAGTGGGAAGGAGAAAAAGGAAGGGAAATGGCTGAAGTGCGTTGGAGATCTTACTTTTTGTCTGTGGGTGTGATACTGCCATTGACTGCTGTGCTGTCTGCTGCCTGGATGGAGGTGGATCCCGTTTCCTGAAAACAATAAAAAGCACACAGCTCTGGAGGAACTGTAAATCCTTATGACAATAAGGAAAATCCATCAAAGCCAAGAGCTGCCTCACCTCTTCACAAACCTTCAGCTTCTTTGTGATGGCTTGATAGCACACAGCTGGCTGTATGAAGAAGACAAAGCATTCAGAAGAAGGACAGTGCTGATTTGCTCTGCTGAGTAAACAGACTATATCCTTGCTACAAAGAAAACAGGCAGCTCACCCACACACCATCTGCAACACAGGAAAACTCTCGGGCTTCCCTCAATGGGTGAAAATAAAAACAAACCTACTGTAACATACCAAGTTATTCCCTTCCTACCCTACTCCAACAATTCAGCCTGTTTTCTGATGCAGGGACTACAAACTCCTTTCCGCAGTTCATACAACAGGCTCCCCTAGAGGCAAGGATTCAGGGCATCCCTGCTCTCACATTTGAGCCAAAGAAAATAGAACTCCAGAGCCTGACACAGAGCACCTCGCCTCATACCTGTGCTCATTATGTCAATGCAGCTGTGGAAGCCTTGTCATTAAGCTAAGAAGGCACACGGCTTACAACAAATCGCATGGTGAAGGCTGCCCCTGCCTTGGCTGCTTATTTTCAGCTACTCTTAATCTGTCTCTGCCCAGATCCTCAGCCAGGTATAAATGTTTTTTCCATTCCATTTTATCTTCTCTTTTCCTCCAGATTTTCACTGGCTGAAGATAAAATCCTGCAAGTCTTCTGACTCTTATGAGATAAATTGACTATTTTACATGGAGCTTTTCTGGTCACAGGAAATTCTCCTCCCATATTAAGCTAATTAACAAGTTCATCCAAATGAAGAAATTGGAAGGACAACTGTCAAAGACAAACAAAAAACAGTGTTTTAAAACAGAAAAACAGCTTTACCTAGCCCTCATGTTCAATCTGCAGAATTTAATAGAACAAGTCTGCCAAATCCTGGTGCTAGGAAATCTTTAATGACTTAAACTATTTGTTGTCTTCGCTGCTAAATCATTCTAAACCTAAATGTTAGGAAGTAATCAAACTACAAGACTGCATGTGAGAATCTCATTGCTACTAGGCCCCAAAGGACAGAATTTCAGAGCTGGTTACGTCTACTCCTTGTACTTAGCCCTTCATCCCAGCAAAGGGCAGGATGCCAAGCTAGACAGATTAGCAGAATGATCCTGTCTGCCAAATCCTCACCTTCTCTGTCTGGCTCAGCAGGAAGTGATGGAAGTGCGGATCACTGTCCTTCACAGGCTACAAAGAAAAAAAAAAAAACAGACTCAGAAACCTCCCAGAGAGTCACTGAGCAACCACAGCACTACTCCCTTGTTCTCCCAAGCTGCATGACAACAATAACTTAAGGTGTAAAACATTCAATATATAACAGCTGTATCAAGCAGCCTGTTTCGATTAAGCAGTTTACACTGTTTCATTCTCAAAAGCAAAGCCTCCCCTATCACAGCTTGACTCCATTCCCTCGGGTCCTACCACTAGTCACCAGAGAGAAGAGATCGGTGCCTGTCCCTCCACTCCCTCTCATGAGGAAGCTGCAGGCCGCGATGATGTCTCCCCTCAGCCTCCTCTTCTCCAGGCTGAACAGGCCAAGTGACCTCAGCCGCTCCTCATACATCTTCCCCTCTAGGCCCTTCACCATCTTCGTTGCCCTCCTCTGGACACCCTCCAATAGCTTCACGTCCCTTCTGTACTGTGGTGCCCAGAACTGCACACAGTACTCAAGGTGAGGCCGCACCAGCGCAGAGCAGAGTGGGACAATCCCTTCCCTCAACCGACTAGCAATGCCGTGCTTGATGCACCCCAGGACACGGTTGGCCCTCCTGGCTGCCAGGGCACACTGCTGGCTCATATTCAACTTGCTGTCAACCACAACCCCCAGATCCCTCTCTGCGGGGCTGCTCTCCAGCATCTCGTTGCCCAGTCTGTACGTATAGCCAGGGTTGCCCCGTCCCAGGTGCAGGACCCGGCACTTGCTTTTGTTAAACTTCACGTGGCTGGTGATTGCCCAGCTCTCCAATCTGTCCAGATCCCTCTGCAAGGCCTTTCCACGCTTGACAGAGGCAACAGCTCCTCCCAAAAACAATTATTTTCCAGCTTCCAAGAAATTTCTTAAAACAGTATTCTGGGAGTTGGCTGGACATTAATCCTAGCAGTCACATGGTAGGCAAACCCATATTAACAGCAACAAGAACTGGAGCCCATGTGTTTTATCTGCCCAGTGAGCATCCTAAGCACTATTGTAGAATCACGCTCTTCTTACCCTGCCTTATCATTTAATTATTTATGTACAAAATGGAAGGTTTCCAAAAGCTATTTAAGAGTGAAATTGAAGTAAACTACCCTATACCACAGTATCCATACAGGGAGAGACTATCCACATCTTCTCTTCCAGTTTTGGGAAGCCAGTCACAGAAATATTTTTGAAACCAGAAGTACAAAAAACATGTGCAGTAGGTGAGGTGTGAGTTTGCAGATGATTCTACAATGACTGAAATATCACTTTTCAACATACTTACTAGTTGCCCAGGAGACTGTCAAGCTTTGTTACAATACAGAATGACATAAAGAAAGCATCTTTTTGGTCCTACAGGAGTAAGGGAAAATCTCTATTCCACAGTTGAGATAAAAGGCTCTAGATCATCTTCTACAAGCTCAGTTCCTAGATCGATTATGCTGTAAAGAAAGCCTAGAGCTTCTCACCTCACTGACGCTTGGTGGCCATTTAAATCCAGCCACTGTTCCAGTCATCACTCTCTTCACTGTACTTGACTCTGGAATTGTGAGGTCCTGAGAAGATATGAGGAAGATCAGAAAGAGTTTACAACCTGGCTCAGTAGCTGATAACAACATGTTGATCATAAGATCATACACAGTTTTGAAAAGCACTACACACGCTCTTCCATGAAGAGGTAATACTGAAAGCACACAGTATTATCAATGCAGGTGACGTTAAAAAAACAAAACCGACATGAACTGCCAAGAAGGGAATTCAACCAGTTACATATGAAGAATGGATTGTCCAGAAGCTGCAACAGTAATCATTGCGCTTGTGTAATCATGCGGTGAGCAGAGAAACGAACACACTTGATCCAGCATTTCCCTCTGGTGGATGCAAAAAGCTAAACAAATGGGTAAAGAACATCACCACAGTCAAGCAGAGCTTTGAACTGTTCTAATCTTCTACTGCCATCAAAACCAAAGAAAGTGGCCTACCTGTTAGCAGAAGCTTCTAAGTGTATATCTGATACAGTCACATCTGCTCAAGTTTGCAGAACGCATGAGACATGAACTGGTATGTGGACTGCTCCCATTCATTAACAGACCCCAATTTGTCATGTCATGATGATATTAATGCATCATTATTGTACTGTAAGTTTTAATATATGCATCCTTATTTCCAAAGATAACGGTTAAAACATGTGTCTTCATGCTATATGAAGAGACTGTGCAAGACTCCTATGTACTGGGTGTTATCTTCCTGAAATGAGGGTTCAGAAACGAAACACCCTTCAGGAAAATGCACGGTGTATCTTGGTGTCCACACAGAACCACGAGAGAAGAGCACTTTGCAAAACAGGTAAGAGCAAGATGGCTGTAGGTAACTCATATTGATACAACTGTTTCAGCTGATAGCAGGGACAATTTAGACTTCAGCCTCCAATCTCGAAGCGCCATTTCAGTCTAAGGAACACCTTGCACACTAAAATTCTCTCTTTAGAGACCACACTGCTGCTTCAACTGGCAAAGCATGGGTGAAGACCACTCTGATAACATATGATCGTGCTGGTCCTTTGAAAATATCCATATACACTTGAAAATGAGAGTATGTGAATGATCACGTATGCCTAAAGAGCATTTCTAGATAGAGCACACCTCAGCAACAACTGGATCCTTGAATTTTGTGCACGCTAAGTGCTTGGAAAACTAGAATTTGGACTGTGAACAACAAACCCAGATCCCAACATTGCAGTAATTCAGAACATTAACAAATGTTTTCTCCTTTTAGGATTAATATTTCGGGGAAGTTATGAGAACAAGGCAAGCAGAATACAAGACTTTAAAGTTATTTCACAGGCTGAAAAATAGTGTTATGACATAATAATTTTATAGTGATTTCTCTAATTGTCAGTACATTACTTTTCTGAACTTGTAAAAGTTATTTCCTAGAGAAACTCACTCACTTTCATGGTCTGAGGCCAAACATTTATCACCTAGCTGGCCACCACTTTGTGACAAGCTGTTTAAACCCACCACGCTTGTAATTCCCCAGTAAAAATTCTGGTGCCACAATTAAGTCACTCAGCACTCTCTCCGATACCCCAAAGCAGCTAATACAGTAAAAACTAAGCATGTAGCATGTTAGCACTATCGGAATTCTCACAGCCATCAGTTTTGATCAATTTTGGAATGAACTTAGCTCAAAGACAAAAGCATTTTGCATCAGAAAAATAGGCCAATGGGCTTATTGTAATTTGAACATACAATGTGACTATAGCAACACTTTGGAAGGAGAAAGTAAGTTCTAATAAAGTGTATTCCTGCATGAGTCACTCTAATTATTAGTAAGAATTCACAAGTATGCATCCATTCCTCCCCTCTTCCAACTCCCCCCAAAAGGAGAAACTCATGGTCTCTTCTGCATGGTCTGATTTAACAGAAGTCGGCTCAAGAAAAAAAAAAAAAGCCAGTATTTCTTTCATCAGCTTCATTTTACTACCAAGGCATCAAGACAGAGTTTGCTGTTCAACCTGTTATGGCCAATCCAGTAATAATTTTGGAGATCAAAGACTACCATCTTGAGTTGCATCCTGAGGTATACTGAAAGCAAAGATTGTGAAGCACAGCAGAACATGATCCCTTTGAAGTACTGGTGAGAAAGCAGGCTGATGCAGGGTGTTATCAGCTGAAGTCTCCCAACAGTCTTCATCTGAAGTCTCCGATGGAACATATGCATTGTAAAAATCCACTGAAATACTTATCCTTTTGGAAAAGGAAGATCTGGAACTCAACACGGAGTTCCACAATAAAAAAAAAAAAAGGCTGGAACTCTAGATGACTGCTGGCTCCTGTTGCTGTCACAACATCCAGATGTAAAAGGGAAGTAACAAGGATAAAATAACGCTCTTATGCTGGACTTTTGTAACGGAGGAAGGAAATAGATCCTATAGCACAGAAATTGAAACAAATAGAAAGAATTCTTCTGGTGTATTCTCTCCATGCTACAAGAATTTCTTCTTTAAGCCTTTGCCCTTAAGAACACCTTCATCCTCAGCACTTACTAAGGGTGTGTTAAGTGACTATAAATCACTTGATCACACAAAGCAGATGAAATGGGACAAGTCAGGAATCAGATGAAGACCCACATCTCCTCACTAATCCTTCCCACATGAACTGAATTTGAGGGATGGCAAGATGGAAGGTGGAATCTCAGGAGACAGCTCTCAAAGCCCTCTCCAAGATTTGAACGGAGCCATTTAATAACTGCAATAAATTCACAGAAAGAATCAACAATATGCTCGCCAAAAGTATCTGACAACCAATCAGTCTAGAAGAAGCAACATGGAACAGCTTAAACCACCTGATACTGAATTGACTCGTCCTGCTGGCCTGTTATTTAAGGCGCCAGTCATTCCTAGAATCCACCTGCAAAGTCCACAGGGCACTGGCGGACATGCACAACACAAACCTTCTCATCCTTGGGTGGACGCCCCCGCTTTCGGGGGCTCTGATCCTGGGCTCTTTTCAAAGGTGACTTTGATCCTCTCTCTGATGATACAGAAGAAACCCTCTTTTTTCCTTCCCCTGTGCCCTTCTTCAGCTTCCCTTCAGACAAGCTGGCTTTGCGTTTCTCTTCACCAGCAGATTGCTTGCCTCTTTCTTCACTGGAATTACGTCGATTCTTCTCTTCACTGGAGTTATGAGAAGATGCCTGAGAGATTACAGAATAGAAGATGGTAAGGAAAGAAGAGAAGAGCTTGAATGACTTTTATGTAAAACCAAGGATGTGAAGAACCCTGTGCTGATTATTATCAGGCAAATCAACAGCACGGTAACACGAAAACTAGGTATTTGTTAGCCCCTTGAAGCCAGTGAGTGAAGTTGCTGGTCAGCTCACCTGCAAAAACACATCAGTTTAAGTAACTGAGTAATAGAAGGGGCCACGAAGATTAGCTGGGAGTGCGTGCACATATATGCACTTCTACTATACTTAAGACGAGATCAGTAGATATTAAATTCTAGGCCAAGACTTAAGACTGATTTATAAATTCATCATAAGCAGATCAATTAGCCTCTTCAGTTTCTCCATCAGTATTAGAATACTTTTTCCCCCTCCTCCTCAAACAAGACTGAGTGGGGAAGAAGAGAGGATGCGGGGAAAAAAAGACACAGGAATGAAAACCATGCCCCCCTCCCCCCCAAACTTGACAGAAGCAATGAACTCCTTTCAGATAAAAGATACATTTCACCATCGTTCATACCAAGTCTTGTTTTGATGCACACAGTAAAGAACCACCCACTCACCTGATCCTTGCCTTTGGTTTTTCTAAGGAACTCCTCTACAGCATCCACGGCTTGCTGGAAGCGCTTACCCTTGTTAATCTTTATCATTTCCTCTTTGTGAAGGTGATACGGCTTCAGCTGCTCCACTTTGATCCAAGCACTAGAAATCAGAAAAAATAAGTTATATTCTCCAAACAGCAAATTCCTCAGCCACTCTACTTCTAGAAATACAGATACACTTTCTTCCCCAGAGCAATTGATGATAGCAACCCAAATTCACTTGTTTTCTACAGCTTGAAGGACTGTAATGTCTGCATTCACTGAGAATTTACTTCCGGCACTTTTACTTGGTTTCTCCCTCAGGTTTCACATCCTCTTGTGCTAGCACTGCTCCCCTCTAAGCGCTATTCACATACTCTATCAGCAGACCAGCTTTTGGATATGATCATAGGCACTTGTTCAGTACAAAGGCAGTCTAGTGGCTGTTCTTATATCACCAGTAGAAACACCTGCAATCACATGCCTCCGTATTAGGTAGCCCCCAACACGAATCTGTTCATAAGGCTGTTAGAAGTGGAGGCCACATAATTCAAAGCGATCAATCCCTTGCTCAAACACATTGTGTACAAGTGTCTGCAAAAACTGGAGAAAGAACAAAATTAGATACCTCACAAATGAAGTAAGTGCAAACACCACAGCTCATTGCCAGGTATATTTCTAACGTACCTTGACATTCTGCACAATAACAGCGTTTTCACTTTGGAGGAAAAAGAACAGTTTTCTTCATTGTTACTATTTGACTTAAGGTAAACTGGTACAGTAGCAGAGTATTCACTTGACTGCAGTTGAAGAGGAAACTCAAAAGACTTCACCATTTCCACGGCTGCTGAATAGGACCTCTTGACATTTATCAAATGGGTAAGTTTTCAACTATAGGATGACAACTTCACTTCCCTTCTGATTGGCAAGCTCTTCTACAACTCATTCACTGCAGCTTAAGGGAACACCTTAGCTTTCATTATTCCTTGTGGTTTTCACAGGGATTAGACTACTTTCCTCTCTCCTCAGACTCAAGCCTAGACTTATTAGCCACACTGTTAAAAAGCTACTTCCACCTTACTGAAAATACACCTAAGTTTTAGAAAATCTTTTTGAGCCAGGATGGTTTTTTTTAGCATATAGCAGCCCAGCACGGAGTATGAGCCAGTTGAATTGATTTTCTCTGGTCCCCAAACATCCCTGTGTTACAAACACTGAATAGTCTTGATTATACATCTTAAACATTCTCCAGTACTGTCTAGCTCCTGTAAGCAGGTGAAATGGTTTAACAGATGCCTCTTTAGAAATCATGTCATGCAATTAAGCTTAACATAAAGGTGAAAAAAAATGATAAAAACTACTAATTAAAAATTATTTAAAAAAATAATAAGTCAATTGCTTTGCTGGATCCTGCTTGCCCTCTCTTCATGAGTAAACCTGGCAAACCCTTTAAAACTTCGCAGAGAACTTCACTGGCATTAACCACTTTTTGTAGTTAGAAAACAGCTTCCTGAATGTAGACTTAAACTTTTTTGTATCCCGTATAGGGAGAGATAAGGTCTCCTGCTAAAACTGACTGCAAAAGCACCAGCATCCTTTCCATACTGCCAGTCATAGCCTGGAAGCAGAACCCAGTACCCTCCTGCACACGAAGCTGAATCTTTTTGCTTAGTTTACATCATCTTCAGAACAACTGACTTAACATACCAGAACAAGTCAAATCATTACTTTCAGCCTAGAGCCTGCACATTAGCAGCTGTTCAAAGAACCTTTCCACAGCTGCCCAGACATTAGTGAAATATCCAAACATTCACTTCGATGCAAAGCCTTTCTGTGGGACACTCAGGGACAAAGCACAACTAGGTACTACCAGCATCAGCTTTAAGTCTTTCCATTGTGCATAGGAAATAAAGGAAACAAACTTGGGGGTACATTACAATAAAGCACAATAAGCACTGTTCCCAGATTTAAATTTAAAAGTAAGAACAGTTTTTTCTTCCACGGTGTTCTCTTAGGTTTCTTTCAGCCTGCACATACTATCCCTCTTTGCTGTACATGCTCATTAGTTTATTTTCCCATTACTTCTCCTTTGGGATAGAGAAAGTCTGAAGTACAAAGCTTTACCTTCAATGACTGGAAGAGGAAATTTTTGCACTCATGCTCACATGGGACAAAGAGCTAGAGATCTCAGAGACAAACTAACAAGTGAAAAACAGTCTTAAGTGCTGCCTCAGGGTAAAATAACTGAGAAGGGTCTTTTCCTTTCCAGTTTACCCTTTGTGTGTCACCTACTTGGATAACCTTCTGTAAGATACAGACATGGCTTTTGACACTGGATGTCCAGAAAGCATTTGTGTGTTTCAGACACCTGAAATCTAATGAATAAATGTGTTTGCTGGGAAGTTGTTTACATACCAGATCTCTACTAAGCAATAACCTCATGGCCAATACTCAGATAGGAGGTCTCTAGGTGTGCTGGCTCTGGCTGGGATGGAGTTCACTTTTCCCTGCAGCAGCCCATACAGCACTGGGCTCTGCTCTTGCAGCTAGAGCAGCACCGGTATCACACCAGCAGTGTGTCCATTACTGAGCAGTGCTGACAAAGCATCAGGACTCTACAGACCCTGCCAAAACCAGTAGGCCAGGGGTGGGCAAGGAGTGGGAACAGGATATCATCAGGGCAGCTGACCTGAACAGACCAAAGGGATATTCCATACTATATGGTGTCACATTCAGCACTAAGAGGGGGGGAAGGGGAAGGAGAGGAGGGGCTCTCATTATGAAGATATTTGTCCTCCCAAACAACTAATACAAGTATTGAGGCCCTGCTTCCCAGGACGTGGTCAAACATTATTCTCTACTTCCCATCAACAAGCAATTTTTTTTCCTCTCTCTGTGCTTCTGCACAGCCTTTGCTTGTTTTTCCCTCTTCCTTTTTCCTTTAAGGAAATTATCTTTATCTCAACCTGTGTGCTTTTTTTTTTTCTTCCCCCTGCTCTGCCGTGGGACCCATGGGCTGCAGGGGGACAGCCTGCTCCACCTCCTGCACTGCCCTGGCTGTCTGCAGGGCTGGTTCTCACTCTTCTCTCCTCCAACTCTTGTTGCGCAGCAGTTCCGCGCGCCCTCCCCCCACCCAGCCCCTTTCTTAAATCTGCTCTCCCAGAGGTGCAACCAGCATCACTTGCTGGCTCAGCTCTGGCCAGCAGCGGGTCTCTTTCGGAGCCGACTGAATTTGGCTCTCGTCTACGATGGGGCAGCTTCTGGGCTCTGCTCACAAAGACCACCCCTGCAGGCCCCCTGCTAACAAACCCTTGCCAGGTAAACCCAGTGCACTAGGATGCAACGTACAAGGAACTATTTTTCTCCTCACTTGGCAATGCATTAACGCCCCCAGAAAAGGAATTAGTGACATTACATTACTGAAGCTGTCATATTTAAAATCAGATTGCATTTATACTGCCACACAGAGTCATCCAATATCCATAAAGAATGGATTAAATATAAAGTTAAAAAACGTTAAAAAGATCATAGAATATCCAAGTTGGAAGGGACCCACAAGGATCATCAAGTCTGACACCTGGGTCCTCAAAGAACCACCCCCAAAAAAAATCAGATCGTGTGTCTGAGAGCATTAATACATTTTTATGTATGAGATACATTTTACTAATGGGCTTCTCTGCTAATTTCTTCATACCCTTCCTCATCTCCCTCAATATGTCATTCTTACAAAGCCCCTGCTCACTGTAAAAATCCACATTCTATTCACAAACAATAATCAAAACTTTAAAAGCTTGTGAAGCAGAGGCAAGTATGAATGTGACCTAGAGCTGCATGGAAAACAGTGCCATAGAAGAGAGACAACCAGAGACAGCATTTTGAAATCCGTGACAGGAGCTTAGGACAGGTAAGATGACCTTAAAACGCACCATTTCCTAGCCACTCTTCCAGTCTAAAGATACCAGTTCCTAATGATACCTTGAAAAACCCTAGAAAGATTGGAGAAAGGGGAGTAGCAGAAACTTCACAAATACTTTTTGCAAGCCTTACAGTTAGGTCTGCAGAACGGTGGCACTGTATCTCCAAGGTTCTTTTACTTAGTAAAGCCTGGGAACGTTCAAGTTTACAGAGCACCAGTTTAAAGTCCCACATGAAATGTTAACACAATCAGTCTGAAGTCAAAAGAAAACAGGTTGGCTATTTGCAAGATCTGTGTTGGTGAACACACAACCAAGAAACAAAATGCAGAAATAAGGACAGGGTTCCTGACATGAAAAGGCTAAGCCCCAATTTTCATCAGTATGACAACTCAAACGGCAGAACTCTCTAATTTGATATGTAAAGCTTTTAATGGCAAACAGCACAAAAATGATCACAACAAGTTAAACCAAACATCCACGCAACTGAAAGGAAGGGATATTTTGCAGAAGAACAAGCAGAAGTTCAACGTTGATAGAAGTTGTAAGTGGTAAATTTTTCAAATTTATGCAATTGTAGTGTATTTTACTACAGTAAAGGAATGTGTAATTTATGCAGTAACAGAAACTTTGCAGAGTACTTAAACTTTCAGAAATATCAGCAAGAAAAGAACAAGTTTTGACTATAGTAATTTTCATCTATGGCACTCTGCCTACAGAGATGTCTAACAACATCCCAGCTGGCTCTGGCATACAGCAGCTCAACTGCAGCCGAGCTCTGCATGGGATATGCCCATCTGAAAAACAGTAGCAATGTAAGCTAACCCTGTGTCAGCTCAGCCTACAGCCTCTGAGTCTATGAGGATTCCCAAAAAGTATCACATTCAACACCTGGCAAACTTTAACCACGTGTTTTCTGACATCGGGATCTCATATAATGTTTTACAAAGACTACTTCCGTAAATTTCTCTCCCCCTGAAAACCAGGGAGGACAGTGGCAGAAGAAGAGGGTACGTGCTGGCATCACAACAGTATATGAGAGATGGGAAGACACCAAATGCTGTGCCAAGATCGTCAGGCCTAATGCAAATAGGTTGCAGATCATTAGTTACCTTAGATTACAAGCTTCTTTCATTTTTCCTTACACACTTGCCATTTTTCCTTACTACATCAAGTCAGGAAGTGACATCCTGACCCCATGGCATTTACTGAGACTATTTAGTTTTCTACCGATGCTTCAAAAAGGTGCTGTGTGTTAAGAATGAGCTGCTCCAGCTTCCTATTAAGACTGATGCAGATGATGCAAGACCATGACTATGACAGTATAGCTACAGCGTATGTACATGCACACACGTCCACAGCCCTGATGACTGCAGAACTCTCCCTGATACTTCCATGAAGAAAACTGTGCTGAAGAGTGACAGCTTCATAATAAAAAGCAATGATTTTTATTTTTTTTCCAGTTTTGAAAATGTCATAATGAATTTCCTAACAGGCCATGAAATGTCAGAACATTCTGAACTGGATGGAGTACTCTAAGCATTTCTGTAAGACTGGTAGGCTATGGACCCGCCAGCCTTGTAACTGCTAACTGCCATAAATAAATACACACAGCAATTCTTACAGCTGCTGCCCTTGATTACTAGAATGATGTACAAATATTTCCTAAGACATGCCTGTAGCTTGTCATAGGAAATGGAAAATAAAAGGCAATCTGAAAAGCTATTTAAGAAACACAGTTGAAAACAAAGGTAAGAGGTCAATCTTCCATTGCTATTTAGAAAGACTAAAAGAAAATTGTAGTTTATAATCCATCAACTGTATGCTGTTACATGCTTGTCAGTTCCATGGGCAGGAAACATCAACTCTTCTTGATTTTGGATGAAGAATCATTTTGATGTGACTTACTCTGAGGACAAATACTCAGAAAAAAAGTCCTGGGCAGACTAGGAATTCTCACTATTAGAGAAGAATTTAGAGAACAAGTCAATAAGAGGCATTATGTGAGCACGTGCATCACGATTAAGGAAATCACTTAGAATAGGACATGGATATTATATCACCACTACGAACATCAAGGTGCCTCTCACTATGCTAGAGCACAGGTGTACATCACAGTTTAAATTAATCAGCAAATTCCTCTTCCACATTAAAATGATAAAATGAGTGCAAACCCATTCTTACCTTCAAGCAGCTTTCTCCTTAACCTTTGGTATGAGAAACTGGAGCCACAAAGGTCAGAAGGAAATAGCTTTTTACTAGCATTTTGGAATTCCTCAGAAGAAAATAGTCTATCCATATTCTGAGATTGCCTAACTACTGACAAACTGGCTGGCAACCACCCTGAAAAGTGTCCAAGAAGGACTCTACCCATTAACTACCATTGCCTTCACCTTACACAAACTGACCAATAACCAAAAGGTCTGCGTCCAAATATTAAACCTTGACAGAATAAAGCAGTAACAGAAGAGCTGTAAAATTGGATCAATGGTAATGTCACCTTGCAACCTTGAAAGGTATGGAAAAAGCAAAGCACAAGAAAACAGGAGCAACATGCACTAGAATACCAGTATGAGCCAGTGTGTATTTATCATACCACGAACTACAGTCAGCGATAGGAGTTCTGCATGCTCCCATTTGTAATTCTGTTCATTAGATAGAGATTTTCTTAATTTGTTATTTCCACTGTTTATATATGTCTTAAAAAAAGTTATTTGTAAAATGCATTAGTTTACTTACAAAAAATAAAAGGATTTCCCCTTGATGCTCATATGTTAAGTGAAATCACTTAAAATTTTCATGACTTGGTTCTTTGACTATGCTCAAAGACAAGGATTTCTCACAGTTCTAACACCGCCATAACTCAGGAGAGAACAGGCACACAAGATTCTCTCTCCTGTCTATCAATATTACTTTATAAGAGCAGCAAAGAGGACAGTATTTATTTCTATTTAATTTTCAGATAGGGTATGCAAGTCAAAACGAGCAAGCTTCTGAACTGTGATCATCTAGCAGGAAATGATTAAATTTCAAAAGCAACAGGGAGAGCGGGAGGAAGGCAGGCGTGTGTGCAAGCACTACCTTCCTGTGTTACATGGTTGGATTTTCCCTAGAAAGAATACAGAATCATGTAATAGACCCCCAATTATTTTGTAGATCTGAACTCTACACTTGCAATAATGTTGCTAACCTCAGCTACAGTACCATAAACATACAACCACTTCTTCCAAACTTGTCTTAATACAAAACACCTCTGTATTTGATCCAAAAACATGAAATTGAAGAAACAAGAGCAAATGATTAGGATAGAAAGAGACAGATCTCAGCTTTTAGAGCCTGATTAGCTCAAATATCCATTGGCTAACAAGAAAAAAAAATCCTTTGCCCTCAAATCAACATTCACCTACTGTATGTTACTAGAGATCCTACAAACCTTCCTATTAGTGTGCAGCATTCATTTCTACCCCATCAAGTTTAGATACCAGTTCTTAATGGATTTTTTTTTTTTTTAATAAGCAAGAATACTGTTGAAAACAGTTCTTTTAAGCAACATCCCTTTCTTGGTTCTTGTTACTCCTGTCCCTACCAGAAGTAACATGTTTGCTAATCTCCTGCAGGTTTCTCACTTATTGCATGACTGAACACCAAATAGCAGCAAAGAAAAAAAAAAAACAGGAAAACTGGCAACATAATTTTTGGCTTCAAGAAGTAAGTTTCATTTTTCTCTCCAGATTGTAAACATCTAAGTCCAAGACAACTATGATCTTTTATGCCTATTTGGAACCAATAAATTCTGCTTTGCAAAAAGAGTCTACTAGTTTTTGCTGCCCTATGCTACAAAGTCTCCCAAAGGCGCAGCAAGAACGTTTTCAGTCTTCAGGCATGAAAATATATTCTTATTATGAGTGGCAAGCATAAAGCCATGTTATTCTTCCAGCACAAAAATGAATGAATGCTCTTCACTGTACCTGTCTCAAACAGTTACATGCTAAAACCTAACCCAGGACCGTCACACCTACTCCCTTACAAATGGCAAGCTACCAAGAAGTTTCCTTCACAGCAGCAACTAAAATCCTGGTGTAACTGAGTACAGGAGTCTTCCAAGTCTTCATACACCCACTTGTGTATCTATAGCATGCAATAACAGATGAATTTTTATTGCATATTAACTAAAAACTTCTACAAATTTACACTTAGCCGTGTTAGCAAAAGTTTCTTCCATGAAAAAAAAGCATGTTATATGGAACAGCACTTTCACCAGATGAAAACAAGCAGTACATACTGATCTTCTGTTCCAAAAAACTTCACAAAGAAGCACTTTTTTCCACGAGGTTTCTTCAGATCTTTAGGCGGATTAACAATCTAAAGGTAATTAAAAGTGAAAGTTAAAAAGCACGTAAAGAAAGGTTATACTCTGTAACTTTATTATCCAGCATTAGAACTCTTGTAGATTTTTATTTTTAAACCTAACAAGAAAGAGAACTTAAAACTATTACAAGTCTTTTAATTAGAGATGTAACCCATATATTTCTTTAGATACGCTTATGCAGCAGCAGATTGAAAAAATACCCAAACTCCACTGATACATCACTACGTTCTTAGTGAGGTTCCCTGTCCTGAGTAAGACAGGGATCTTTTTAAAATTTATAAAGCCAAATGGCATTCATAAACATTTGTTCAACTTAGTTAAGTTTAAAATTCATATTCAAAACATCGTCTTTGCTCCCAAATTAGCTTACTTATGAAGTTTGAAGTATTAGAGAAGAGAAAATCAGTCCTTCTCTTACACAGATGACACCTGAAAGACTGCAGGCGAGCCTGGTTTTAACCTGATTCAACAACCAGAGTGAAACCAAGTATTTATGGCTGTCAGCCACATTAACAACACTTTTCCCCCCTGTGGCATGCTTTTATCTCAGCATTTCCAGTCCTCATACCTACACTGGAAATAAAAACAAAGTTCACAGAATCACAGCATATCCTGAGCTGGAAGGGACCCACAAGGATCATCGAGTTCAACTCCTGTGGCCCCAAAGGACCACCCAAAAAAAAAAAAAATCAGACCGTGCATCTGAGAGCACTGTCCAAACACTTCTCGCTCTGCGGCAGGCTTGGTGCCATGACCGCTGCTGCCCTGGGAAGCCTGTTCCAGCACCCAACCACCCTCTTGGTGAAGAGCCTTTTCCTGATATCCAGCCTGAACTGCCCCTGAGTTTTTTCATGGAAACTGATGGCATGTAGAATTTAATTTCCTAAAATCTTTTTGGCCTTTCATCAGCAAAAAACAACTGAACCAGAAGTTCAACGCCCAGAATTCCTCGAAAAATATAGCTCTAAAAAATATCTTGAGAAGGCAGACTCTTTATTTCTATTATTTAAACCAGTGGATTTAACTAAGTCACCAGAGGAGGAAAGAAACCCGAGTTGCAGAAAGTGATAGTGATTAAATAGCTAAATTTGAGGAACACAATCAATTCTAGAGCTGGATGAATTGCTTTTCATCCCATCTGAGCTAACAGCTGTTAGTGACAGGCTGAACTTCCAGATCAATTAAAACCCTGAAACTGGTTCACAGCTTAGACTCAAGGGTTTGGTACATGAAAAAAAAAGAAAAAAGAAAAACAACTAATACTAATCTTTAACTGAAAAGCTTTCAGGTAAAGCTTTCCCTGTACAGAAGGAAAAAAAAAACACCAAGTAAATAAGGAAAAACCTAACTCACCTTTCCTGGCCATGGTGGATACCGGCCCAGCTTCCCCCTAGGGACAAATTAAAGCATTAGGCACTAGGATCAGAGATGGGGGGAAAAAAAAAAAAAAAACAACAAACCAGAACAAACCACACACGCCACCACCAGCTATTCCATTTCTATCTCATCTCATTACATCATATTATCATATTAAGAGAATTACAATTTACAGACAAAACCTACCGTGATGGGCAAGGCACAAGCACTTGAAACATAAGCATCATTATTGGTAGATACCTGTACCTAGACAAAGTCCCTATAAAGTCTCCATGAACTTGCTGCACTATCAGAATTTAAGTCAAAAGAACAACAGCAGAGCTACTGCCTGGAAGAAGGAACGACATAGCCTTTATTCTTCTTGTAAGAGTGGATATTCCATGCAAGAAACTAAGTGCTGATTCAGGCAATCAAACCAAAGATCAGGTCGGTAACTTATTTCCATCAGGACAAAACAGTCCAGTAAGATAAGCGTATCACCTGCAGATTTCCAGCTCAGACAGCTGAGATTGTTAGAAGTTCTGATAGAAAAGCTCTAATGGCAGGACAGTGATGTCAGGACACCCACAATAGGTGTTCCATTATCACTTTCTTCAGATGCTCGCCATGTGGCGGTGTGCTGAAGATATAAAAGAGCCAAATGAAATGCAGAAAAGTTTATTTCCTATACTTGCTAACGTGTCCGTTACAAGAAGTACACAAAACTATTTTTTCCACAGAGGAGAAAAGACATTAGCCTTAGCCCACAGCACGCCAGCTTTATTATCATCTTACCCTTGCCACTTATGGAGGCTGCAGTACTCTCACAAAAGCTGATCAGTCATTGTCTTGACAGAGAGCAGCAGAGAATCTGCAAAGCCTGCCAGCTCCTGAACAAAAAATTCTCAACAAGAGGCATTCCAGCCCCTCCCGAGATGGTAATTCCATGGAGAAGATTCAGTAGTGATGGTCAGGCACGAAAACTGCCAAGAGCTTTAACCATGACCACGTCTCATATCTGATGCTTGCATTCTTGTGCTGAACAGTATGTTCATCAAAGCCTTTCATATGGTACTGTTTTACTGTTAGAGTTCTTCCACAACCACTCGAGGGACAGTAGCTGTCTAGGCTGTCACATACAAAACTAAAGCAGGATGATCTGCATTCCAACACCAAGAGCACTGCATGGCCCAAATGCTTATTTGAAAGAAATTTTACTGAAAGGAACCTTTACTTACTTCGCTCTCTATATTAGACAACTTCACAGCACTGTCAATTTTTCGGATGAGAAACTGCAGTTGTCACAGCCTGGAGCGCACACTTCTTTTTATCTGAGATATAAACGCATACACCTGCGTGTTGGGGATTAGCTATTTCTTGCAAGTCCTAGCGAGAAGCCCTAGCCTGTCAAGTGAAGCAGAGCCTATGCACTTAAAAATCAGTGCTTACAGGCCTTGATGGAATCCCCTCAGTTCTCCTGATCAGGAAATATAAAACCACAGCTCTCCAACTATTTGAAGGTAACACTGGAGTGACAAAGGGAAGTAGCTTCTGTGAGCTTCAAAGGAAACATCCTAACCTGCAAAAACAAAAAAAAAGGGTGCTTTCCCACGTTACTGTGTTGCTTTATTGAAGCACTCCCAAGGAGCAGTATCTTCACTCTCACTGACCGCCTTACTCGCTTATTCATTTTTCTTCTCGCCTCCCTTGAGAGGAGCCCGTATTTCCAAGCGAGCCCCGCACCGACCGCCCTGAGCCCTGCTCCCCACACCCCCCTCCATCTTACCCGCGCTCTCCCACCCGCCGCCTCCCGCCGCCTTCCCGTGGCAGCCCCCCGAGGAGCCGAGCCTGCCTCCCCTCGGCCCGCTCCAGCCGCGGCCGGCGGCCCCCGCTCGCCCGCCGCCGCCCCCGGCCCCTCCTCGCGCAGCCCCCGGGGAGCACGGCCCGGGACGCCCCGCCGAGCCCCTCCTCGCCCGCGGCCGGCGGGTGACGACGCTCGGCCCGGCCCGGCCCGGCCTCAGCGCCGGCCGCGGCCCCGCCGCCGCCCCGCTGCCACGGGCGGAGCCCCAGCCCCGCTCCCTCGGGCGCCTCACGAGGCGCCTCACACGGCGCCTTCCCCGCCGGGCCGGGCCGGGCCGAGCCGAGCCGGGCCGGACCGGGCCGGGCCGGGCCGGGCCGCGTCCCCCCGCCCGGCGCCCGCCGCCACTCACCACACCAGGTCTCCGAGCCTCAGGCTCACGGCCGCCATCTTACCGACACAGCCACCAGCCGCACCGCGCGGGGGCTGCCGGGACACGACGGCACCCGCCGGGGGGCGGGCGGGAGGGGAGGGGAGGGGCCGGGCCGCTCCTCCGAGGCGGGGCTGCGGCTGCGGCGCCGACCGGGCGCGGGGCGGGCACACCCCGGGCACCCCCCAGCGGCTCCGCAGGCCTCGGGGAGCGCCGTGCCGACCGGGCTGAGCTTGGGCCTGAGCCCCCGCTGGTGCCCCCGTGGGAGCAAAGGGAGGTCTCCGTGCTCCGGAGGCCTCGCACAGGTTCGCCCTGCCCGCCGGCGGCGCAGAAGGTGCGGCCAAGCAGGAAAGCTTCGTGCTGAGCACGGCGGGGTAAGTGGCTGTCGCTGCTGGGTCACAGCTGCTCTGCCAGGCCGCCGGGTGTGGGCACTGCGTGCCTTGCCTGCGCCGTGCCAGCGTCCGTCCCGGCATTTCCCGCTGCTGGTGAGGGATGCTGTTACCGAGCGTCTTCAGTAAAGGTCCCTGTGGTGCTGCCAGAGCGAAGGGGCTTCCTTCGGCGTGAGAGCTTGCCTTAAGGGAAAACAAACAAGCGTGTCACTGCTACCCGAGAAAACTCGCTGTCAGGATGTCCAGACCGAAGTGTGCCTGGATGCCAGAAGATAGCCGTGCACTGCGCTTGTATCCCCGGTGAACTGCATGGCCGACTGGCCAATGCATATTTTAAGAACATTAACATCATTTGAAATGGAGTTTTATTTTGTAACCTCCACAGACATCCCATTCCTGTGCACATCTCTTGTCTGTTTGCAGACAAAAACTGCTGTCTGTATGTCTGACTGCCTTCAATAAAGGACTCTACAGAATTATCAGGATGGATGCATTTCCTTCAATATAATATATGGTTTTAAAAAAAGAAAACAAAACCAAAAAGAAACACCTGTCGGGTTTAATTTGCCAGTCTGTAGCCACAATCCACAGGCTAACGTGGCTGGAGCTAAGCCGTGTTCTGCTTCCCCCGATGCAGACGGTGGTTCCTGGCCCCGTTACAATCGCTGCTGTCGGAGCAGTTGTTGCTGTGGGGGACTTGGCCTGGTCTTGGGGAATCCAGTTACAACTTGGCTTCATCTTGCTAAAACCTAATTCAGTGATTACCCAAACCCATTCTGACAAACACGACGTGCTGATTGAAAGGGACTCTGGTACGTTAACATGTAAGGGCACTGCCAGGCTGCCTTTGAAAGCCCAGGTGTTTCGGCCCTGACTACTGCCCACGACGAACAGCAAGCAAGAACTTGCAGGGCCCTTGGGCGGGTTTGACTTTCCCGTTCCCGGGCGTTGCACCCAGCACTGCCGTGCCCGTGCCCCGTCCCTGCCGGGGGGTTTGCCCGACAGGAACGGTGCTGAGCGCACCCAGCCCGCTGCTGGGCCGCGGGTGCCCTAGGCCCGGACTCGCTCCGGGCAGGGCGGCAGCCGGGAGGCCCGGGGCTCTGTGGAGAAGGCGAGCTCCGGGGGGGGGGGGAGGGCGCCGGCCGCCCTCTCTGGGCACGTCGCCCGCCGCACGGGCCCGGGGCGGCCGCTCGGCGGCGGCGTGGCCCAGCCGGGCGCCTCCCGGAGCCCCGCCCGCCGAGGGCGCAGCCCGAGCGTTCCCGCGGCGGCTTCCGGGGCGGCAGGAAGCGGCGGGCAGGGCCGGGCCGGGCCGGGGCCGCGGGGGGGGCTCGGCTCGGGGCGGGCGGCGCCATGGCCCGCAAGAAGCTGCACCGGCCCATCGCCGCCATGGCCAAGAAGATCCGCGAGTACCGGGCGCTGAAGGAGCGGCCGCGGGACTCGCAGCGCTTCGCCCTGGACTACGAGAGCATGCGGCGGCCCCTGACGCAGAAGCGCCTGCCGGCGCTGGCCTGGCGGGACGCGCGCAGCGAGAGCCGCCTGCTGGCGCTGCTCTGCCGCCTGCCGCGGTTCGGCGTGGGCCGCACGGTCACCCGCAAGTCCTGGCTGTGGGCGCACGACGAGCCCTGCTACTGGGTCATCGCCAAGGTCCGGGCGGACTACACGGCCGAGGTAACGGCGCAGGCCCGGCTGCGGGCGGGGGGTCCGAGCGGCAGCCGCCAGGCCCGGCCCGCCGTCCCCAGGGCCCTGCCCCGCTCCCGGGGCCGCTCTGAGCGCCCTCTCGCTTTCTTTGCAGAACATGGACCACGGCAGAGCCTGGGGGTACCTGACCTTCAGAGGTAAGAGCACCTCGTTTTCCTGCAGGGTTTGGGGAAAGCCTCTGTAAGCAGCACCAGAGAACAAAGCGTGTGGGGGTGGGGGAGCTGCAGGAGAACCGCAAAGTTGTTTTTTTTTTTTCCTCAAATTTATTAGCGAGAAAAAAGTTCTCATTTTTTTAGTTTCAAATGTCGGGGTCTAGCCCTCATGTTGCCATTCTAAGGAATATTACGGGAAAGCCAGTGCACCTTGGCCATGGGGAAAGATAATGCGCTAACAAAGCCCCAGAGGAGGTGCCAGACTGCTTTCAGACCTCAACAGTGAGACACAGAATGAACACGAGGGCATTCCAGGTAAAATCATCAGTGAAACGGGAGTGTTGGCAAGTAAACCTACATCACCAGGATTTTAAAATAGTACGTAGAATTGTATGAGTGAATTTCCCTATTTTTAAAGCTGCTTTAGAAATGTAACTTACTGGAGTTTCCGAAACACTTCTCATCCAAAGCTTTTGAAGTTGTTGGTTATTTTTAACAGTAAACTTCCCAGGGAACCTTCATCGGTGTAGAGATAAATTGCTCTCATTCTTACCCATGGTAAATAAAACAGAGAGAAGCAAAGGGATTTTTATATTACAAGTCATGACTTCTGGTCAGCACAGAACAACTTGCCTGATACCTTTTCAGTCTGTTCCTGTTCTGATTTCCAAGGACAGAAGTGGGATCCCATAGTATAGGCTGAACATACTATGTGATCTTTCGAAAGTTTCCTTTACTCTTGCCTCTTGTAGCATCTGTGACACAGGAAAGTTGACACTTGCTGTGTTTCCTGGAAGCAGTCTGTTGTTGAGAGCACTGACCACTGGCGTTCATCATCTTTTCTCAGGCAAAACCGAAAAAGTAATGAAAGAGATCGACAAAGTCATGTACCATGACTGGCGTATGGTGCCCAAGCATGAGGAGGAGACCTTCAAGAAATGCACCCCAGTGCCAGAGGAGACCATTCGGTACCTTCCATACCCGCCTCTGCTCCGAGCCATGATCCTTGCTCAGTGGCAGAAAGAGGGAAGAGCAATCACAGAGGAGCCACTGATTGATCTGAAGAAGGCCGTGGCCTCTCACCTTCAGGTAGCAAAGAAAAAAACTACAGGGACATCAGTGTAAAGTCTTGTTCTATCACCTGAGCTTCCCCCATGCTTTTGCTGCGTGTGAACAGCACATCACCTTAACGAAGACCCACTTGTCCACTGTGGTATGGTGGATTCAGGTTTCTTATTTTTCTCCACAGGACTGTATGGTAACCTCATCTAAAAGGACAGGTACAGAAACACTCAGATTTTTTTTTTGCATAACTTTGGTCTCAGCAGAGGAACCTTCTTGGTTCCCTGTATATTCTCTGAATTTGTAGCGCCTGTCACCAGCTACAGTTCTTTGGAGTACAGTTTCCTTACAGCCTGAAAAAGGATTTTTTTTTTTTTAAAGAACATTGTTCAGGTAGTTTAAGTACCTTCCTAAATCACAGAAAAATAACTAAGAATATCACATTGTTTCCCAGAGCTGTGTGTAAATGTCTCTCTCAGATTAAATAAACGATTTCTTATTTCCACAGTACATTTCTAAGAAAACTTGATTTATTTTTTTCCAATGCCTGGAGGTCATCATGATTAGTTGAGGTGCAAATGCAGAACCTTTAGTTTACCAAATACAGGCGGGGCATCGGACTCCTTTTACCCAGTGCAGAGTATCTGAGTTGCTCAAATATGATTGCAATGAACAACGTGGGAGGAACACGACTTTAGATACTGAACTTTATTCCCAGAGCTGACTGTCCTGAGATGGGAGAATCAGTTCTGGAGGTACAAGGTATCCAGCATGAGCTATTACTATTTGAAGCCAATAACAAACTATCACATATTCCAGTTGTGGTAAAAGTTGCAAAAAATGCAACTCTTCAGTGCAGTGCTTAGAATTTCACTTTTTCTCACAGTATTTGTGGCTTCTGCTGCAGTGTCAGGAGCTGTTAGGGTGCTGGGGAGTGGTTCTGGTCTGGGTGTGGTGAGGGTATCACAGAAGTTGTTCAGGTTAGTAACCTAGCTTCCTGCAGTAGTAGCTATTCGGCACTTTGGTCTGCTGCAGTAAATACTTGAGAGTTGCTGTTCTATTTGCAGCAGCATCCTAACATCACCAAGGAATTTACTGAAAGCAAGCAAAAACTGGACTCTGTGCCCTTTCCAGTGCGTATGGAAGGCGGGGATGGCACAGAGTAATGTGCCCACAGGTACCAGAAGGGGGTTGTCAACAGCCAGGAACAAATGGGTCAACATCAGCCACCTGCACTTGTATGGGGTTCCTCACCAAAGGCTCTTGAAAGTTTAAGCTGCCACGGGATGAGGGTTTTCTCATGGCTTAAAAGCTGGTCCTATGGCAAGGCACAAAAGCTGGGAAGAACTGAGCTCTCGTTCCTCTACTGTGAAAGCCCATGGCAGGAGCTGTGAAGGGTACACACTAGTGCTGGTTCCCTAGCTTTAGAAGCAAGGGGAGCATCCAGTGGCGGAAAATGCGGTGTTGATAAATGCACAAATACTGTTACAGGCTGTGAGACCTCCAGCTGCAGCTTGCTGTGGATGGAAAACAGCTTGTTTGTTTTCTGTAACCTCCTAAACCATGAATGCGTTTGGATACAGCAAATGCAGCACAGCTCGCCTATGGAGGAGCCTCCCCTCGGGCACTGCTGCTCAAGGCAGAGCTGGCTCCTGAGGTTAAAGGCCTCCAGCACGGCTCCTGCTGGGGCTCCTCTGCCTTTGGGAGGGCAGGCCTTTCAGCTGGGATCATTGCAGGGGGGCCTCAGGTTCTCCGGGATTAACAGGTGTCTTCGGTGCTTTTGCCCCAGGGTCCCTCTGCCTGCTGCCCCTGCAGCTTTTCATGCCACTGACAGCTTCCAAAAGTTATGCTCAGCCTTGCCAGCACTCCAGGACAGGGACAACAGCATGGAGACATGTCATGGAGTAAAACCAAGGGAACAAGCGTATGCTTAAAAACAGGCTCTCCCTCTCTTGCTCTCTAGGGAACAGCTGCTGCTCCATGGGGGGAGAAAGAATAAACTCAAACATCATTTCCAGCTCCAGACTGGGCTGGAGCCACGGCAGGGCAGAGCAGGGAAATCCTGGGACGTGCAGTACAGGGGACATAGGAGCTGCCTCACCTACCTGCTTAAAGCACGCAGCACCTTGACAGCCCCTGTCAGCCAGGGCTCCTGCCCTCAGGGCCTTTTCCAAGAGCTTGTTTACTGCTTCCAACGTGCTACAGATTCACTTGGGTCCTGTAAAGCTTTGGACTCTTCCACTGGTCTTCATAAGGATTGCAGGTGGGAGGCCTCAACAGGCCACCATGGGCAGGGCAGTTAGTTACAAGGCAAGTGACTGATGTTACAAGGCAGAGCCAAATGCTCTGTTCTCAAGCTACTGCACCAAACTATTCATGTCACTGATACTACAATGTACTACTGTTTACAATTTTACACACATGCCCTAAGGATGCATAGGCAGTTAATGAGGAAGCAGACATAATTCATCATCTAATTGTTTGGGAAGCCAGCAGCAAGGATCCTGCTTAATGCAGTTCACCCTGCAGACTGACAAGTGGTAATTGGCAGAGTCAGTGTTCATAATCCTACTCACAATAATTTTCACGACTTTTTTGTCACTTCTTATCAATTACTGCTACATATATCCTTTGAATGAATTCAACTCTAAAAAAATAAATACAAACTTGTATAAATGCTGCTGGGACTAAGAGGAGCAGACAAGTGTGATAAACTTACTTTCTGAAGCGTTGAATGTCACCGATTCCCACTGCACTGTGAACTACCACCCTGTACTGACAGGACACTGGTAACTTGAGCGCTGAAAGCTGAGACTTGCCATGTTAACCCTAGTATCTCACCTGAAGGGGACTCCACAAGGGCTGCTGTAGATAGCCAGCAGCTGAACAGTCCTTTTCTACCTTTTATTTCTGACACTGGGAGAAGCTACACATTGCACTTGCCTCAAGGGCATGCGGCTTGCAGGATCAGCACCTCCTGCTCAAGTACAGTGAGTAATAAACATCTCATTTCTTGCTAATAAATTGCTAAATGGGGGAGCATTTGAGCTGCCATTCCCACTATTTAAATATCACGATGTTATTTAAGGCTGAGTAGAAATCCCAGTGCCTTTTCAGGAACAAGACATATGGGCACTTGCTGATGTTAACACATTTATTACATACAGAACAGATATGGTTTGTTGTTTGATAGCATAGGGGAAAAAGCATGGGAACGTATTCATACAGCGGTCTCTTTACAGAATGCCATCTTCTGACCAAACAGCGGAGTTTACAGGCCTTAAGACACTTCTTAAAATCCTTTTGTAACATACAAGATACTTTACATACATCACAGTGGAGATATGACAGGGAAGTGTGGTGAAGCCAGTCAGTTCTCACCTTGCTGCCCAGCAGCCACCAAATACCGACAGAAGCTGACAGTAGAAGATGGTTCTACTTAGCTGTAGCTATCCCTCTTACACATGTGCTTCTCTTGGAGGAAGACATGCATCCAACTGGAAAGGAACCTGTTGCTGGAGACTCAAGACCAGTTTCCTTATGTTGCCAGGGATCAGTGGGTGACAGAAGACCGAGTCACTTTTACTGCTAAAACCAAATACAGAACAAACAGTAAGAGGTAAGAACATTGCAATTCTCTATTTTCATGTTGGAGGTTCAACAGAGCTAATGAATTGGACTTACTATGCCTTGTTTTTACCTTAAATTAGGCCAAATTATGAAATTTTCTGGGCCCTAATTAACTGTTAGATGTCTGTGGAATGTGCTATCTAAACGTCTATCTTCTTGTTAACTTTAATGCATTCTGTGCTGTGACCCAAAGAACTTGTCCTAGCAGAAAACATTTGGGGAAAGTGAACAAGAAGTCTGGCATGGTCAGCAGTACCCCAGTGAGATGTTCCTGGTGAAACGTTCCCATTCTGCATGCGGGTGGCTGTTCCAAGAATCCCTTAGCCAAAGGCAAGCCAGAGATTCCAGTGTGTTGATGGCTGGAGGACGTTGTCCAGCTGGTTTCCTACCTCTGTGAGGAGTGGTGCAGGTCCATGCATCACCAGCAGTGCTCACAGGCAGTGCAGGCACCGCTGTGGCCCTGTACTTTGGTAGTTGAGGTCTCTGTTCTCTGGATCTGTCCTCTTGGTTCCTTGCGGAGAGGAACTGCGTGCCCCTGCCTTTTCTGAACTATGGATTCAAAAAGCATTTCAGTGCTGCTGAATCAGGACAGACGTTACATGTTAGAGCTTCCCCAGTGAATACTGTGTCCCTGCAGCACACAAATAGCTGTAGACCACAAGCCTTGGGAGCAGCCCGGGTCATGGCAACAAGCGCAGGACACAGCTGGGACACATTCCCCAGAGATGGAAGTGAACATCCCTGTGAGACTGAGAGTGCTGCACAGCTCAGGAAAAACAAGACGATCACCAGGATCTTCTCAGTTCATCGCTAACAATGTGCCCTTGTGGAGACAGGTCTGTCTCCACTGTCAGAAAGGAAGGACAAACCATTGCCTCCACATCTGGAGCTGCCACGCTCTGAATACGGAGCTTAAAACTGCTCTCCCTGACCCCAATTTTTGCTGCTTCTCCTATAAGCAGGACACGCACTTACAATCCCACAGCACAGCTCACACAAGGAGGGCAGTCAAAATTCTCTCAGGGGTTGTCATTCTTTTCAGGAGTCAGAAATGTACAGCTTTTCAAGCTACTTAATAACAAAGTCAGTCAGTGCTTGTGATGTTAGGTAAAAGATGCTGGGAGATCTGGCCCCAATTCCCTTTTCCGTGTGACCTCAGGTGAGAGACAGCCTGTACACCTTGACTGCATCTACACACTTCCCTAACCTGACAGCCACTGTGTGAAAACAGCCACCCCCTTCCAGCAGGATGCCAGCAGTTCCTAGGATGGGACACATCCGTATGAGTCAAGGTAATCTCACCACGTTAATGCAGAATCCACAGTACACCAACATTATCTGCCCTCACCTGTAGTTTAAAAGCCAACAAATGCTATACAGAGACAAATTTATCCTAAACCTTTCAGGCTCATAAAAAGAATGAGCTCAAGAGGTCTTTTTTTGCCTGGCATTTCTGGAAAAAGGAGTTAAAAGCATTGCTGCCTTTTCTGCTCTCAAATAACAAGGTTCCAGTACCTCTTTGTTACCATAGCTTCCAAAGGCCCCACGGCCTCCACAATCAAACACCTGCCGCCCATCGGAGGCTACCACACAATTCTCTCTGGATACATACAGTCACCCAGCACACTACTGCTAAGACAACAGCAGCAGAAGAGGAGGGAGACTTTCCATCTGCTCGTATGGAGGATGTGTTCCCCACAGTAATGGCACTGCCACCGTCTCCGGCCAACCAGCAGAAGTGCTCCTTTCTATTGAAGGCTCCTTGGACCTGGCAGCTGTCAGTCTGGGGGATATTATTCTGTGCTTAAGTGTACTCTGTGCATAGTGGATAAGGTGAAAAGTCCACTGGTGAACTAGAAAGCATTTTTTCTAGTGTTGTAGGAGTTGTGATTTACCACCACTGCTTTGGCGGAGGACA
Source organism: Cygnus atratus (assembly GCF_013377495.2). Lineage (NCBI taxonomy): Eukaryota > Metazoa > Chordata > Aves > Anseriformes > Anatidae > Cygnus > Cygnus atratus. The sequence continues at coordinate 16,018,509 of NC_066376.1, forward strand.
CCAGGGTGACATACTACTTCTCATGCAGGTGGGAGCAAGGCAACCTGCTGGACAACCACAGCCACCACCAGTCCATCTCCCCAGCCCCAGGCAAAGTCTTTGCACAGCTCTGGCTCCAAGCTTCACTTTATCAATGTGCTGCCATTTCTCTCCTTGTAGACACCAGCTCCAGAGCAGAATAACAACCCAACCACGCAGAAAGCGCACAGGCCCAAGATGAAAGCTGCAAGTTCAGAGGTTAGAAGGGGGTGACAGTCCGAGGCAGGAGCCGCTGCAGTTGTCTGGGGTCGGTTTCCAGCAGTAGGTATAATGCAGACGTTCTGTATGTACATCTTGGCATTCAGGTGGGAGGAGGGACACTTACGTTGGTAGGAAAGGAGAAATTCTCACTCAGGGATATATGATACCTGCCACACAATAATGTGGCTCCTTTCTGCCTTAGAAAGTACTGGCTTCACCTGGGTGGCATCTCCTGCGTTCTCTTCTGTCTCATCATCTTCTCCATCCCCTGAAGAGAGAAAGCAGAGTAAGAAAGGCAGGACAGAAAATCCCAAGTTGTGCTGCCCTGGAATTCTTCAGAAGAGGTGAATATCACTGCTACAGTCTCTGCAGTCTGATGACAGACAGCATGAGCGCAGACCTTCCTGTATGCCTACAGGACATTTATAACAACATGGTGTTTTTCTGAAACAGGCCTGTATGAATGGAACAAACTATCTCTAATGGCAGGGTAAACTGCCCTTCTGTTTGGGGAAGCCAGCGTCTATGACACAGTGCCCCAGACCAGCATAGGTGACCACAGTGAGACAGCAATGTTTGGAGCCAGTGGCACAGATGGTTTTATTTTTTTCACTCACGCTGACTGCATGGCACTACTGGCTCAGGCAGGGGCAGGGTCTGGCAGCCTTGTGCTGTGCAAGGAAAATGCTTGCTATCTGCTCCCACAGCAGGAGGTAGGAGAAAAACAGCCTTGCTTTCCAGATGTCTCTCCCCACAGCACCGATCCTTCTCACACGTATCCCCGCACCCCTTCCCATTCCAGATGCCTCCCACTGCAGGCACTCACCGATCCGGAAATCGATGTACCCTTCTCCTCCACTCAGCACTAGGACATTCTTCAGCTTCTGCCCCTCGGTCTCTGTGGCTGCTGTGCTGGGGTTCTCTGAAGGGCTGTCCAACACACTCCCATTCAAGGTTGCGAGGACGTTGCCTGGGTCAGGACAGAGATGCCGTCAGTGCCTCTGCTCAACCCTCACATACTTAACACACAAACACAATTGGACAGGACAATTCCTTCTGCTGGTGAACTTCAGAAGACATTGCAGTTTAAGCTACCAATGTCTGAGCCACAGTGACATCTGTGTGGCACTGTTTGTGCTAAGAAACGGCACAGATAAGCTTTTGCTGCAGATCAGCTCAAGCTCCTGCCACAGAATGGACAGCAGTACAAGGCCCTCATGAGGAAGGGCTGTGCTCATCCTTACCAGGCACAGAGACAAAGAACTTGACAGCATCACGGTGACCGTGGAAACAGAGTTGTGCCTGAGCCATGGAGCAGTAGGGAATAAAACTGCTGGCAGATTTGTCGCTGTTGTCATCGCCATACACATGGATGACCCCACCAGAGCGGCTGCCCTCTCCAGAGGTGGGTGAGGTCTTGTTGGCTGGGGACAGGGAGAAGGAACATTGTTAATGATAGTTTTGGTCCCATTTACAGAAGGGGCTCAATGAAAGAGAAAACTCATGAGCCATGAAGGAAAACCTTTAAAAGTTCAAGTCTCTTTAAAGGTCTTATAGAATAGAATAGTTCAGGTGGAAGGGACTTTCAAAGATCATCAAGTCCAACTGCCTGACCACTTCAGGGCTAACCAAAAGTTAAACCATATTAATGAGGGCATTATCCCAATGCCTCTTGAGTACTGACAGCCATGGAACCTCATTAGGAAGCCTGTTCCAGTGTTTCACCACCCTTACAGTAAGGAAATTTTTCCTAATGTCCAATGTGAACCTCCCCTGGCACAGCTTTGTACTGTTCCTGCATGTCCTATCCTCAGTTACAGGGAACGGAGACCAGCACCTCACTTTGCACTTTCCCTCCTCAGGAAGTTGCAGAGAGCAAGGAGGTCGCCTCCTGGCCTCCTTTTCTCCAGGCTAGACAACTCAGGTGTCCTCAGCCTCTCTTCACAGGGGAGGCAGGCCTTCCAGACCTTTTACCAGCTTTGTTCTCCTCCTCTGGACACTCTCTAGGACCTTAACACCCTTTTTATATCGTGGAGCCCACCCAGAACCGCACACGATACTCCAGGTGGGGTTACACCAACACTAAATATAGCATGAAAATCACCTCTTTTGACCAGCTGGCTATGCTGTGTTTCATGCACAATGTGCTTTGCTCTCTTGGCTGCCAGGGCATGCTGCTGGCTCGCATGGAGCCTGCTGTCACCAGCACCCCCAGATCCCTTTCTGCTGGGCTGCTCTGCAGCCCTTTGTCTCCCAGTCTGTTCCTGTGTCTGGCATTACTCTGTCCCAGCTGCAGCACCCAGCATTTTCCTTTGTGAACTTCATGCTGTTGCTGAATGCCCAATATTCCCATCTGTCCAGATCCTTCTGCAAGGCCCCTCATCCCCCAGGGAGTCAACAGCGCCTCCCAGTTCCGTATCATCAGCAAACTTGCTAAGGAAGCACTCCAGACCTGCATCCGGATCATCGATAAAAATATTGCATAGAACTGGCCCTAGAACTGAGCCTAGAATTATGTGAGGGCTGTGATGGAGGAGACCACACACGACTGTACAGTCCCTCTCTGTTAGGTTGGTAAATCCATTCATCATAACAAACTACATTTTTCTAGTATTTGGCTACTAATGAGGTACACACCCCTGGAGGCTGTGGAAAAGAGTGACGGGCATGCTAGGGAAGGCCTCTGGGGTGTTCCAGTGAAGGTCTCTTCTCTAGCAGCAATCCTGTCCAGCCTTCAGAAATTATTTCCTGTCCTAGGATCAGCCTTCGGCTTTGGTACTTGGCTGTGTAAGTGAAGATTTCCACTGTACCCATGACACATTAAGGCCTCTTAACGTACACCTGGAGAATCATTGCTATTCTGGGAACTGGTGAAGTTTTTCTGTTTATCATAAAATCACAGAATGGTTTAGGTTGGAAGGGACCTTAAAGGTCATCTAGTTCCAACCCCTCTGCCATAGGCAGGGACACCTCCCACCAGACCAGGTTGCCCAAAGCCCCATCCAGCCTGGCCTTGAACAGGGATGGGGCAACCACAGCTTCTCTGGGAAACCTGTTCCAGTGCCTCACCACCCTGTGAGTACAGAATTTCTTCCTTTTATCTAATCTAAACCTACCCTCTTTTAGTTTAAAGCCATTACCCATTGTCCTATCATTACAATCCCTGACAATCCCCAGCTTTCCTGTAGCCCCCTTTAGGCACTAGAAGGCCACTATAAGGTCTCCCTGGGGCCTTCTCTTCTCCAGGCTGAACAACCCTAACTCCCACAGCCCGTCTTCATAGGAGAGGTGCTCCAGCCCTCTGATCATCTTTGTGGCCCTCCTCTGGACTCATTCTAATACTTTCATGGTTTCCAAGTCAAGTCCTTTGCTCATGCCAAGCTCTGAGCACACAGACTGCTGAAAGCAGCCTCGGTGTCTGGCTGAAGGCCTCTCAGCCCAGTCAATGTCACAGCAGTAGAGTACGAGCCTTCCTTAGTCCTTGAGTTAGCCTTGAAGCAGATTAGCTACTCAAGCAATGAACATCAGAAAGATAGATGTTCACCACCCACAGCTTCCAAGGATTTCAAAGTCAGCTCAGAGGCCTGCATCTTTCACGTCTGAGCTCTCAGGATGCGAATGTTTCCACTCACCAAGGAACAGAGAACAGTGCTCAGAGGTCAGGACAGGAGATGCTTTCCTTCTGCATGTACCCATATTAGTAAACCACAAACAGTACTAAAAATCACACGGCTTTCACTTTCACTCTATTTCCAGAGAGAACTGAATTGCTTAGTTAATTATCTGTAGTTCTCTATGTTGGCTTGGGCTGGATTTCAGCTGTTAAGTGGCTCAGGAACAAAGGAGATTTTTACCTAGCAGGCTCATGAAAGGATGCTGAGGTAAGTACAAATATTTGGACAGAAGAATGGGAATCAATGTGTGCAGGGACAAGAATATCCCTAAGATGAAAGCTCTCTGCACACCTCTGTGCTTTGGTTTACTGTAAGCATCTACAAGTGGCTCAGCTCCTCTGACTGACAGACAGGGCTGGTACTGGCATTTGAGGCTTCAAGCTCAATATCTGGCTTCTCACAGTGACCAATACCAGATGCTTTAAAAGGAAGAGACATGCTGATAATGTTTCTGGACAGCCACAGGAACATCCTACAATGGGAAAAAAAATCCTCTTTTCTGACTGTGGAAAGGCTGAAGTAAGTATAAATCTGAATGGTGAACTCAGACCCTGCCTTAACTGGCACAAAACCAAACAATCTTCAGTATTTATCCAAGTCTCTCTTGTTAAAAGTCTTGGTTGATTATCTGCAGCTGTCAGGTGCCACAGCACCTACTACCACTGGCCTGGAAACTGATTGAGAGAAGCATCCTTGGAAAACGAAGGATGACCATGGAAGACCTTGGACGAACATTCTACTCCTGCTTCTTGGAACTGACTGACTAAATCTTTACGATCTCCATCTCAGACCTGGCCTACCAGAACAAGGGAACTGATTCTGATGAAGAGTAAAGTACCTTTGACATACAGAAAAAGGAGGAATGGCTGATGAGATGGATAAAAACGTTTTGGCTATGGGAAATGATGACATTTACATTACTGTCTCTGTTCACTTTTCTCAGATGACTAGCTTAAAATGAAAGAGTGATGAGGAAAAATGGGTGGAGAGAACTAAATGTCAGGATGGAAAGGTAGAAAAGCATGACTGCTAAGGTGAGCAGGTGCAAAAGGAGTGCAAGCTGAAGGAAGGAGACAGTGGACTTACCCCGGAGCCCAAGAAGTTGGCCTCGGTGGAGGACTACAGCTAGGTACAGGGAGGGAGTGGGAACACACAGAGGCACGGGAAGAGATAGGTAGGATGGGAGAGAAGAAAAAGGTGGTTACTGGGAGAAAATTCAGGGAGCAACAGAAATGCATAAACTTGGAGAAACCATAACAAGAACTACAGGTTTGATCAGCTTATACCAACACTGTTCTTGCTCATTTTACTCTTATCGTACAAGGATAAATATAGTATCTGAGACAGAAGAGGGTCCATGGTCACAAAGATCCATTGCTAAAGTTCCTAGTGAAAGTTTACAGCTTACCACATTTTTACAGAAACACCAAAAGATAATGCAACTGGTTTACAGCAGGGAACAAGTTTAATTCAGAATTATGACAACAGTACCAAGAAAGAATGGGATCTAATATAGGGATTCAGAAGTGAGACAGAGTTTACAATGTACAGATGACTCTGTCATTGGCTTCCTGGTGTCAGCCCCAGGGTCTTCAGCAGCCCTAGAGGAGACACAACTTCATCTCTGACTTCCAGGAAAATTACAACAGATTTGCTCCTCTTACACAAGAGCTATTTGCTTCTCAGCTTTCCTGCCACCAGTGGTGAGAAAATGTACATTTCACTGCTGTCCGTTGAAAGCAACTGCAGTCAACCTCAAATCCTACTCCCCCATTATGTTTTGGAACAAATGTTCCACCAAGGAAATTAGATGCTGACTGGAAGGTACAGAACAGAATTACTGAGAGCTTCAATTCAACTTCCAGCTCTAGATATGTGCCTGTTAACTACTACTGCTAGGTCTCTTCACCAGGTTTAATTTGTGTTAGGATACTGATTTCTACTTGACTGATAAAAAGCTTTTCTGAGGTCAGCTTCTGAAAAATACTGTCATGGAGATACTTAGATGTCTACAGCAAATAAAAATTTCGAGGGAGATCTTCCTGGTGACTCAAGAGCCTCCTTTTGGAGACTTGCTACAATTTCCAAGGCTTTGTTTCTCCTTTTTTCCAGTAGCTACAAAATCAGCTCACACCAGTCTGCTCTGTCAAAAGAGAAGACCGTAGAGATGGTAGAGACATCATTGGTGCCCCAAGAAAAATATAGCTTCAACTGAACTGAAAGGAACCTTAACAAATCTCCATTTGGTTTTAAATAGCCTAAAAACATTTAACTGCACACTTAGTTCCACAATTAAGGAACAGTTAAACCAAGGGCAAGGTGACTCGTACTCAGGGCTCTTCTCTCTGAACACAGCTATGATCAACGGTGTGTCAGGTTCAGAGTAAAAACGTCCAGAAAATATTAGCCTGCCAGGGCCATCTGCCACACTGCACAAATAACATGCAAAAGCACTGTTCTTTTCAGGGCAACACAGAACAATCTCTGATAAAGATCACTTACTCTCAGTCAGTGGAATGGAGATGACAACACCATTCCCTGTCCCCACCCAGAGACGATTGCCAGCAATGAGCAGAGCTGTAATCCGTACAAAGGAGAAGCCCAGTTTTCCAGTACCTAGGTAAGTGTGCATAAGAATTGTAGAGTTAGTTAAGACTGTAGGACTTTGGGCAAGGTCTTCTAACGAATTTTCATTTCTCCCTGATCTCAGTAAGCAACAGACTATTTACTGACAGTCCCTACTGCCTTACCTAGCATCTTGCTGACATAAGGCTCGATGTCAACATCCTGCAGATGTTGATGGCTGTGAGCATGGTAAAGCCTCAGGGTGGAGTCCAGGCGGATGGAAACCCATACTCCATCTCCAATCCATGCCAGCTGTCGCACCTGGCTCTCGCGCCGAGGGTGGGCATCAAAGGATTTCTGAAATGCAAAATAGGTGGACCGGTGTGAGTTCACAAAAGATCTGCACTTATCTGCACATATATTCTATTTTCCTCGACTGAGATTGCATGTTTGGGTTTCAAAGGCCTTGGAAGAAAATGTATTAATGCCAGAAGTTAACTATAGTATACAGAAAATCCCTTGTTTGAAATGAGGAGTCGCATGGCACAGAGTTGCAGCTCCTCAGAGAATATGTTCTTTGCAGAGCACTTTGGGAGCAGGAACATTTAGAAACCAACCGCTTTCAATGTGATTGGTAGAGAAGGTAAAGACACAGCTCTAGTATGAATTCGGAAGATCAGCAAACTGCCTTGGCTCACTGATGTGAAATTCAGTTTCAGCACTTCTTCTCTCTTTGAGCAGAATTATTCCAAGCACTGTTAAGGAGGTTTGTACTAACACCATTGTACTGAATAAATGTTTCTACCAAAATGCTCTGAATGTTTTTTTTTTTTTTTTAAGGCAAGTGGGACCACTGGGACTTGCTAACTATATCCATCATTTGTGCCTCATCGCCTACAGATGGAGAAGTCTGAGACCATACATGAAGGAGAGCTGTAAAGCGCAGATATACATTTGTACAGTACATGATCCCATAGCATTAGTAAAGACAAAGAAAGTCCTCAGTTCAGACTTATCTAAAGATTTAAGTTCTGCAAAGGGAGGAAGGAATAAATACCTCTCTGGCAGATTGTGTCATAAGATGACCCAGACTGACAGTTTGACAATTTTCATCCTACAGTCAGCAATGGACAATAAAAATGTTCTGCATTTCCATAGCAGAAAACAGCTAGAAGAATAAATACAACACAAGTACGTGCATACATACACATTTGCTCTCATACCTCAATCTGCATTGTCTTAGGTTGAATAACATGGATTTTGTTCTTGTAGCCACACCAGACTCTGTCATACACAACAGCCATGCAGCGGATAGAATGGTGAGTATGACCAAGGTCCATGAGGTGGTAATTACTGAGATCCCACTGACCATCTAAGGTGAAAAAACAAGGGTGAAAAACAATGCAGCTCCTTCATGACATGTCATTATTTAACAGAATCCCCTTGCCTTTCTATTTATATCTAGGTAAACAGGCCTAGCTGATACTGAAAAGCTGACCTGGCTTATGTCTGTGAACTTCCCATCAGCCCATAAAACCACTTCAGGCACAGCCTTATAGTTCCCAAGCACATGCCAATAACACACAGTTTAGTAGGCTCTCCAACTCAGGCTAATTTAAACATCCTTTGACTGTAATGAAGTAAACACCCTTCCATAACAAGTACAACAAAAACAGCAGGGGAAGAAGAAAGACAAGTTAACAAGACTATGTGGAAACTTAAAAGGAAAAGGAGCATACAGTGTTCATGGTGAGGCTTTCTCCTATCACAGACAGACATCATTATTTCCCCGAAGTGTCAGATCCAGGCTGAGGAATCAGATCTTCCTTCTCTTGGTCTAATTTGCTACCTAATCAGGCAGATAGTGTCTTTTGCAGACAGATTGCCTCTAGGTGATGAAGCATTATCATATTTCTGATGGGAACATTTTGTATGTGCCAATGGTCAGGATTGAACTCTGGAGACAGGCTGAATTGAAAATTAGATTGCACAAAACCAGAAAATCTCTGCATTTCACCCTGGTTGATAAACTGCTACTCAATGAACAACTGAGTAATAAATTCTTAATATACAAATATTATTCACAATTAGCAAAATCCCATGAGCCTCAGGGTATGAATACAGCTTAAGAACTGCTGAGGTTATAGGGAAAACAAAATCTCCTACAGTGAAGAGGACAAGAAACAGAATTCAAAAAAGTATCTTGAAATGACATGATTAAGGCATGTCAGGTTACTCAGACATCTTTCTTTTTTTTCACGAGAAAAGTGAAATGCCAAGTGCAATGTGAAGGCTCTACTTGTTTGGGATTTCCAGACTTCCAAAAAAATCCAGCTCTGTCTTCTGCATATGCAGAGACCAATTCCACTATTTATAGAGAGATCCATCTCACCTGGAAAACAGCAGGCCTGTTTGTACTGCACAGGTGATCTGCTCAGGTGCCGCTCATCTGAGCGGTTTGGAGCTCCCTGTGTGTGCACTGTACAGTTGATTTGTGAATGCCCAGTAACACTGATTATGGCCCAAATGTATTAATCTTACCAAACATGCCTCAAACAACTGTATGGCATATGCATTCTTAGACATGTTACATTCACTCCACATATGCTTACACAGCACATACACGCACTTTTTTTCTCCCCCAGAAAACCTCAGGAAATTATGCTAAAGTATGCCTTGGGTGTTTCAGGATAAGGGTTACATGTGTAAAATAGCTATGCATTTTAACCACGTGTTTGTACTCTAGCAAGCCAGCACCTTTCCTTCTTGACTAAGTAGAGCATTTAATTCATTGCTGCACTCTTGGCCAGCTTATTTTTCTTTTATTATATTGATCTTTACCTTCTCCTCGGTGGAATATGGCTAGTGTTCCATCTGCCAGAGCAACAAGGACCCTTCCCTTCACATGCCTGAAATCACAGGAAAGTAAGTACTTTTACAAAGTCTGTGGAAGTAAAGAACTTAACAATTCATTTTTAACTTCCACGCAAACCTTCTTTATATTCTGTCTACAATTCCCATTCAGTTTAGCATTTGCAGGAACATCCTGTAAATGCAGAGGATCATTCATACTTATGTGTAATAGGATTATCCAACAATTTCCTGTTTAGTTTAACTTCTCTTTCACACTTTAAACTCCAACAATTTCAACAAATTCCACCCAATTTACACCCTTTTGAAATTTTGCTTTTTTCTTCCCAATACTGCACTTGTCCTGTAGCACCTCATTCATGGTATTGGGTCAGGTCTGTAATTGAACGGGGTAGTGGATCAGTACAAGGCTTTCTAATAACAAAATCCTCAGGAAATTTTCCTCACAAATCGATGCACTTAGAAGCGTAAGGAAAAAGATGACTGACAAAGAACTATCACCCCACCAAAGACATCACTCAGTCACCAAACCTCCTCCTTCAGCATCCCTTGGAGCGCACACTTACACTAGACTCAGTACGGAGTCTTTCAGCTTTATTGAGTGCAGACACTTCTTCCAGTTAGACACCGCAGAGTGCACATACAGCCTGTAAGAAAGGACAAATCAGGGAGGATTAGCAGCAAGGCCCCACATCTTCAGCCTGATAAAAGTAGGACACGAATGTGCAACGTGAGGTGAAATCACAGTGTCCATGATGAGCTGAGGGCTCAGAACTAGTAATGAATCCCTACTGCAGAAACGAAAAGCAAACTAGATGTATGAGGATGAGTGGAGGCCAGAGGACAACTGAGGTGACAGAAATCTGCCAGCCTAAGGGGAACCTACCAGCCATTCTGTGCTCCCAGCCACATGGTGGGGGCAGCACTGGTGCAAGTCCCAGCAGCATCCCCATTTGATTCCTGATCTGGCAGTACTGTGCTCGACTCTGCCTTCAGCTGACCATTCTCCCTTAAGAGACAAAAGAACATTGTTAGAATTGTTTATGAACAGCAATGCACAGAATGCCCATCTGCGCTCACAGGCTGGCACTGCACAGGCAGATAAGGGCATCTGTACATACGCATCACCTCCATCTCTTCAGAGTTTTTCAATTGCTTGACTCCTGAACATGCAAAACTTTTTTCTCCCCCAAAGCAAATAACCAGTGCTTTACAGCCATAGAAGTTAACTCAGTGTTTAGCAGTAATTTTCTCTGTTCAATGATTTCTCTGTTCATTTCTAACTTCAACAGAAACAACTGAGAATGACTTTCAGGAACAACTGGAACAAGGAATGACTTAGGAATGACTTTCATCCCAGATTTCCACCTTGCTCCTCAGCCCATCACATCAGACACATTTATCTTAAGAATTTTTGGGCAATGACTTTCTTCATCATCTTTACAGCACATAATTATTATTTATGCTTTCTTCATAATCTTTACAGCACATTAGAGTTACTACTGGAATAAACACATGATCATTTTCACACGTGGATCAATAAGGTCCTTTGGTAAGAACATTAAGTGCACGTGTATTTTGGAAGATCCGTCTCAACAGCATTTCTAAATTCACACTGAGAGATCAAATATTTGCTCTTTAACAGCTGATACATAATCTGCTGCTGGCTAAACCATGTTTATTTTCAGTTCGTTTCTTCCTCTCCTTATCATCTCACCTGTAATACTATTTGGACACAAAACTGAAAAAAAAGTTTGACCCTTTATCAGAAGATCAGGCTTGTTCTCATAAACAGCTTACAAAAACAGAGCTGGTAAAGAACTGTACTGACACATTGGTCCCAGACAGCCTACCCATTCTGCCTAAGAGGTGCCTGCACAGGGACTGGATCCGTAAACACGTGCTCTGTGAGGGGCCCAGGCCGGGCTTGAATAGGGTCTGCTTCACTTGTACCATTCTCTGGTACCTCTGTAGCTTCTGTTGCCTCCTCTGTGGACTGGGACTGGTTGATCTTCCCATTGCAGACAGCAGCCACTTCACCTAAGAGACAAAGAACAGTGGGAGATGTACAAAGGGCTGAGGACTGAGCTGTAAGCTAGCTAAAATCAAGTTTCTTTTTTTTATTTTTTTTTAATTTATCCTTCCTTGCAGATACAATCAACCCCCGAGCCTGCATCACAGATAGCAGTTTATCCAGAGTGTTTGCTGCTCTGATGGGGAAACAGAGGTAGTTTTCAAGTAAAGCACCATCTGTGACTAGCAAAACATCAGAAGTTCTCCAAGGCTACCACTGCAGTATGGAATCAGCAAGAGCATTATTATGTTTTCCATACAGGCTTAATTGACTTAACATGAAGCCATGGTTGAGAGGAGAAGGCCACAGCTGAGAGAAGAACAGAAACAAATTTAACAGGGCAGACGTATAACCTGTCCAAAATACTCTGCTCTATTAGCCCCACAGCCAGGTTGCAGGATGGGGATCACTTGGAGAGAAAAGGAGGGCTCTAAAGATAAAAGTACGAAAGGGACTTTGGTCTTCATGTACTGCATTAAGAAACTTCTTGAGATCTCTGAAGCAGTTAAGTCAGGGACAGAAGGATGCAGCTGTAACACTAGAAGGTCATATGGAACTAGCTATAATTGGACTGCCAGTAAGTTTTATATCCCAGAACTCACTCTGTCCCTTGTCCAGCACAGGTGTGTCACCACGCGAGGAACAGTTGCTTCGTGGCACATTGCAGCGGGTTGCACAGCCCACCAGAGTGATTCCTGCCAAGACACCATCTGTTCCAGATGACTCTTCAGGATTTACATCTCCCTCCAGAAAGATCTCGCCTGGAGGATAATCACTCTCACTGGCCGCTGAAGGGCAAAGAACAGATTCTCCCATGAATCTAGCAGCCACTGCTAATTTAAATGTAGCAGTACTCCTGAGATCACCATGCGGAGGGAAGACACTGATCCTCGAGGTTCAATAGCCCCATGGAGGCATCACAACAGCAGTCAACACTGTGGCGAATCCCCTCATCCCTAATGTCAACATCCAGGACAGCTACAGAGCCCTCCCAAACCTGGGCAAGGCTCACTCTTGCTCCCAAGAGACATCCTTTACATGGCAAAGGAACCACTTAATAAATGCTCAATAAATGCTCAGGAGCGAAGGATCTCCACAGAAGTGTCCTACAAGAAGGCAAGATCTTGAGTTACAGTTTTGAGGGAAAATTACGGAATGCAGCAGCATCCAAGTGTTCGTTCTGAAGTGATGATGCTACATTTGTCACTCCTTAAGTGGAGAGGGTGACCTTGTGCAGATCACAGACAGTGTGTGGACCGTACTTACCAGGGATGCTGGAGATGCAGAGCACATGAGCGTTGCAGACAGTGAACTGGTCCACTACTGTGCCAGGCTGATTGGCATCAATGATTACAACTTTACTTGTTGACAGTGTACTGGTGAGAATCCAGACACGACTGGATGTGGCATCCATTTCATGGAACTCCTTCGCCTTCAGGAGAGCAAACACATGGGCAGAATCAGTGCTCCTCTCAGATCAGACTGAGCATATTATTACTTGGCAACATTTGTGTATGCAAAGACCACAATACCAGCTCCAAAGATCCAACTCTATCCCTAGCTGGTGCAGACAAACAATATGAGCAACATAAATTGCCTTCATGTTGCTGCACTTGTATCTGGAACAGTGGCCAAAAGCCTGTCTGGCTCCCTAGGGCCAGGGAAATTTGGCCATTAATTTGTCTTCTGAGATATCTGACTAATATCACTGAACACTCACTTTGGACAGAATACCATGAAGCTGGGATGCACTCAAACTATCAGCTTAAGCATGCTGATCACAGAAAGACTATATGACCGTGGTGTGAGACAGCTGTGAACAACTCCACAAACCAGGAAGGATAAAATGCTGTATTATCTGTATATGTATCTGTATTCTTAAGAACGGCTTGGTTCTTAAAAACAAACAAACAAACACCACAATACTAAAAAACAGAGCCAGAATACATCTCTAGAGCTTCATCTTCTGAACCAAATGAACTTACAGACTTTACTATGTCTATACTTTTCTTAAAGCTTTTTGATGATGATGTTGGTTTTTTTGTTTAAGTTTACTGTGATGAGGACTCCATAGTCTTCCTAGCAAGCTTGTTAGTCCTTAACTGTCCTCATTATTAGCAATTTTTTCAAAAATTCCAAACGTTTCAAAAGCTGAAGTTGGAAAGTTCTATCCTGGATAATTTATCCCAAATTACACAGGGTTCCTGACAGAACCATACCACAAACCTTCCCCCACAAGAAAATGTCTCAGAAATACTGCAACAGTAGTGCATGTAGAAATGACTTCTCTATATATGTAGTAAGTGTAATACAAAGGTATTGAGAAGAGAGGACATGTGAGAGATGGAATGAGAAAGAACACTGGAGAAAAAAAAAGTCAATTCTCTTTACTGACCTTTTTCTTTTCAGGAGAGGTGTGGTTACTTTTATTGTTCTCGCACTCCACTTCCCGATCACAAGTGAGGGGATCACGTCCAGGATCCAGTTTCTGCCCATTCCCAGACTCCTGCTCCAAAGGTCTCCATCCCATGAGATTGACTCCAGCTGCACACCACAGCTAAACAACAGAAACAGAAATCTGAAGCAGACTGTGTAAACATACCAAACAACTAAAACATTAAGGTAGAAATAATAGATCTTGTTGATTTCTACCAGAGGACAGTCACGCTTGATGTAGGTAAGAAAAGGGATCTCTGCAATCTAGCAAAAATCACCAAGTTTTTAACAGATGTGTCAAACATTTAAAAGAAATAAAAATAATAAATCAGGTACATAACTGAAAGCAGTCTTCTGAAATGTCCTCAGTTTTTCTGAGCATGGCATTCCTAAGTGATTGTAGCAAAGCAAGATGGAAGCTGCTACCAGTCTGGGGTACAATAAGAAGCATTATACTCAACCAAAACTGACAATGACTGCACACCCAGTGCACTTCTGATCCTCAGTTCTCCTCCCACCCTTGTACTCTTCTGTCTCCTCACATATCCCTTAGCCCAAAATCAGTGCTTGTCTGATCTTAGAGACCTATTCAAGGAACTAAGCCAGCAAAAATTGTCCTAAAATCATCATAAAAATATACTGAACAGAATATTATCTAAAGATCACATCAACCTTCTAAAAACAATTAAGAGCATTAAAAATTTTCTTACAACTTAAATATCACAATGAAGTCTAAAATCAGCACTAAATTTTGGTGAAGTTAATGGTAGACTGCTTAGTTAGAAACAACTAGTTACAGCAGATAAATGTGCTACCTGCAGAGAGAGGATCACTTATTCTCAACTGCAATTCTACTGAAAACATTCTAGTATTGATTATGGTGGTTTTACCCTGCTAGGAAGCTAAACACCACAACCACTCTCTCACTCCCCCTCCTCAAAGGAAAAGGGGGAGAAAATATGATGGAAAGGGCTAAGAGGTTGAGATAAGGATGGGGAGATCACTTGCCAATTATTGTCAGAGGCAGAAGAGACTCAATGGAGGGAGATGAATATAATTTATTGCCTATCACTAACAAACTAGAACAGTGAGAAACTAAAAGCAAACTAAGACCACTTTCCCCCCATCCATGCTTGGCTCTGGCCTGCAGCGGGTCCCTTCTGGAGCTGGCTGAAGCTGGCTCTTATATAACACGGGGCAGCTTCTGGGCTCTGCTCCCTGCAGCCCCCCTGCTCCCAAACACTTGCCATGTAAACCCAATGTATTGATAGAAACAGCTTCACAAAAATCTTCTCTAGCTAGTTTTAGCCTTTTCACTGTTAACTTTATTCCCGGTCAAGAGTGGAACCAAAAGGAAGGATGAGGAAATGTGTGATCCCCCACTCTGCTGTAGAACACATCTGCCCCGGAGCCTTATACCCTAAGGAGTCTTAACAAAAGCTTTAAATAGTGTAAGATGTTGCTAATATTATGTATGTCTCAAAAAAAGCAAAACCTGTATGACAGACATGGGAGCTGGCATCCAGAATCAGCTGAGAATTATGTACGAGTGGTACTTTTCCCTACGTACACTAGAAACCACCATTCCAAAAGAGGAAGCAGAAGGTAGGATTTGGAATGAACAAAAAATGCAGACTGTTGTAAAAACCATGTATTTAGCGACCAAGTTCTGTTTATTCCACGTCCACTTCTGGACTGCAATCGTGTGCAGAGGCAACATACCTTCATGGTTGGATCCTTCTCTACTAGTGGGCGACAATATACAGGCACAGGGACATTTTTCATGCGATTATCTTCCTGACCACCATTAGGGCTCAGCTGTGGGGAAGAGGAAATGGAAAAGACAGTACCAAGGCGTAACCACTAGGCTACGGCAACCGCAGTGTAACCAATATGGCAAAAACAAACTTCTTAGCCTCATGGGTGGCTGCCAATAGCAGTTGATGCTTCATCTGACATCTTGCATGAAAAAATCCCTACAGGGATGGGAACTTGAGAGACTGTTTCTCTCACCGTGATATGGTGCACGAGGTATGGTCAACTGAGGCTATCCGCTGCACTGGCGACAGACAAAGGGTTGTTAAAGGACACTCCCTGTGCAGAAGTGTGCAGAAGCCAGAACACTGGCATTCTCTTCCACCATGTTCTGAAACTCCTCCACTTTCAAGCCACACTACAAGACTCCTTCTTTTCAGATGATCTTTGACCAGAGTTAAAGGAGCCGCAGGCCAACAAATGAGGCTGGTGACATTTTATTTTGGGTTACTGCTGGGGAGAAGGGGGTGCAAACTGCACTACGTTTGGTTTTTTTATACTAAACAACTAGTAGAATTCTCATGGTATAAACGAAGTGTCTCATGTTGAATTCCAATTATAATAATGAAGGAAGTAAAAACAAGGACTGGGATCTGGACAAAGACTGATTACTTTTGTTTTAGACTAGGTTCTTTCAGCACCCTTACAAAGAAGAATGCTCCCCTGTTGACTGCAGCAGAAATACAGAAAAGATTAATTTATTCAGTGCCTGCAATTATATCATACGGAAAAGACATGCACTTATAACCCTAACTGGAGGTATTTAACAACTATGGCTAAAGTTACCAGTGGGAGAGTTAGGTCTTCACTGGTATAACTGAGAAAGACAGTGTCTACTTCCCCTCAGCCTCTCTGGGGCATGGTATCTACCTGTTTGTACTTGGCAGGGAGACTCCAGCCACAGGCCTGCAATCGCCCATCATCATTCCGCACGTGCTCCCGGACCTGGCGGTACTGCTCTCGCTTCTGTTCACGACGTGCTGAGGATGTGCAGTCACTAAGGAGGGAAGCAACAGCATTACTTTTCAGTCTGTGGTTAAAAACACAGGCAGAAGGTTAAGAGACTTTGTCATCATGGGGAGAGTAAACTCAGACAAAAGAGCTTAAGAATACAAAGCAGCAAAAATCCATCTTTGCACAAGGAGAAAAGGAGATACAGGAAATGAAAGAAAAACACTGTTATGAAGCAGACATAGGCAATCCTAATCTCTAATTCCCTGTTACCTGAATGATGTGGCAGGCCAAATCATAATCATCTCCACTACAATCTTCCAAGATCCCTTCAGAAACAGAACCAACCTTCCATGTGACCATCTATGAGATAGCAACTTTTGCTTAGCTGCTACAGTTTCTTATCTAAGGTCTCCATGAGGTAGGCATTTTGAGTCCTTCTTTATTATTGTCAACTATTTATTTTTCTGTCCATTTTAAAGCTTTCACTACTGACAGGGAAAATATGCACTAATTACTGTTGAAACGGCAACTTTCAACACAATGAAGCCAGCTGTGGCACAAGTAAGATGAAAAATTGATCCGTGAGCTCTTACAGTACAATTTAATATAAAAAAATGCTGATTGAATATCAGTCCTATCTCTCAATAGGTTTTTAAAGAATCACTCCAAGGTATGAACAACATCAGAAAAAAATCCAAGCCAAAACAAAAACACCTCTACACACATGTAATGACACACATACTTAAAACCCCTAAACCATATACTTAAAAAATTATATTTAAATTATTATACCTAAAATAAAATTTTAAAATATACTTAAACTAAACCCCTAAAACAAAACACTCTCCAGCACATGCTTCTTCCCTTGACAAGAGGATGAGAAAACAAACAGCTTCTGACAGCTGTTAGACACACCATTTCATGCAGTTTTGAAATGCCTGAGACACCACATGCAATGGTTACACTATGGTAACTAGATAAGAACAGAAGAAAGGCAGTGGGTAACTATAAAATATAAATTTAACCTTCTTTTTTTTTTCTAAAGAAAATCTGTGTACTCATGATTTATTGACTTTCCAGCAAACACCTGACATTGCAGAAGTTACACTACTTTATCATCATATTCTCCAAAGTCCTTCCACAAAAACATAGCACCTACAGACTGTACAGCCTCATAGCTGTAGAACACAGACACTCCGAAGTCAAGTAAAGCACAGAATAGTTTTCCCCCTCATATCAGAGACATAAAGGACAGGGAGAAAACTCTGCAGTAGCAATATTTAGAGGCTCTTTTTTAGCATACTTAAAATTAAAATCAAATACTGTATCACAAATGTGATGTTGAGAGAACTTTTGTCTTCACCTGAAGTCTCTGTCAACAGGGTTGGGCAAGACACTCTCCAACCCACTGTCCCAGCACTGCCAAACTACCACAAAAGTCCTACTTCATTCTTTCACACAGTCTGCAAACATGAGGACAGAACTAGGGTTGAGGCCGACCTCAAGGCCAACAGCGGTCCCTGCTGAGATGAACCTAGAAAGGCCTAGGAAGCCATAGTAGCCATACTTCAGGAGAGTCAAGTTGCTGCCAGTTTGCTAAGCTTATCCATGCAGTACAGTAACCGATGAGTGAAAGATCAGGGTGCTAAACATTTTAACAGCACAGAAACTATTTTTCAGTGGAAAACAGCTTATTTTAAGAAAAGGTGCTATCTGGAAGAGCTATGGGGGAACGTGGCTTGGGGCACAGTACGTGACTCACTCTTCAGGGAAGAACTCCAGGGTGCGGCTGCCAGAGGAGATCTGGCACATGGTGTGACTGCGACGCTGGCTGAACCCTGCTGTCGTTGGAGACTTGTAGTGGATGTTCACAGATGGGTAGGTCCTCTTTGCTGGTGGGGGACTTGAAGAGGAACTGAATAGACGGCTGAAGCTAGGGACAGGAAAAGGCCAACAAATATTAGAAAAGGAGCCTGGGGACACAACATAGCAGAGATTCACAACAGGGAAATCACAATGCGTGCTAACAAGGTAGGTGCTTTAAGGTACTTTAAGCGCTTCATGAAAACTGCACTTTTAGCTTCCAAAACCAAAGTCCTTCTGAAAACACCCCTTTATTCAAACTGATCCTGAGTGTACTTAAGTTTCCATCCCAGGGCACTCATAAGCCCTTCCAGCTTGTAAAACAAAATGATAGGGATGTTCAGATCTGATTTTAATTTCACTAAGGACAAAGGAATCCCTTGAAGGCAAAAGGGTTCAGCTAAGAATAATTCTAGTTGACCTCTCATTAACATCAGAGGAGGAATCTGTTAAGATGCTGTATGAAGTAGAAATGACAACGTTTGCCCTTTTCTTAATCTTACACAGACCACCAAAGAACTTACAACTGCCAGATGGTAGACTTCTTCTTTTCCTGGACGGATGGGTGCTCACGGGAAGCTCTAAGGATAAATACAACAGAATCAAGTTAATTTCAGCATCTTTTGCCCAAATTTCTGCCAACCAGCAGGCCATTTCCATTAAGGAAACCATGCCAAAACTCAGAATTCATTCTAGAAACTTTCTAACAATGTGTAAAACACAGAGGAATTGACATGCAGTCATTTTTATGAACGCACACCCAGCTACTTTATATTTCAATACTGATATTAAGTGCAAATAAGTGTGTTCAATTCAATGATTTACCATAGAATCATAGAACATTTTGAGTTGGAAGGAACCTTAAAGATCATCTCATTCCAACCTCCCTCCCATGCCATCCACTAGATCAGGTTGCCTACGCCTCATCCAACCTGGTCTTGAACACCTCCAAAGATGGGACATCCACGACTTCTCTGGGCAACTTCCTTTATTAACTCCCTTCAACAGTATCACTGCCACAGTATTAGTCTGGTAATTACAAACCCCAGCATCACATTCATTTTAAGCCACTGCCAAATGAATGAATTAATTAGAAGTAACCCTGTTCCCTATAGCTTCTAGCTTAATTAGCACACAAGAAACTAGCAAGACAAACAACTGGCCGGTATCTCCAAATAACAGTGGCAACTCTTCATTTGCAGCCCACATTCAGGAATATGAGAGAAAGAATCAGGTATTAGGACAGAAGAATTTACCATCCGGAAAACTTTCAGAACTTCTCCCATATCTTGGTAAGAGCTTCAAGGCTAAAAGCTCAAAGTCCAACATGGCCAGGTTTTGTCCTAAATGGGAATGTTCACCAATATCCAGCCTCACCTGATCATCTCTGTCCACCTGACAGCCTCCTGGAGCTCCATCAATCTCTCTTTGTATTGATTGCGCTCCATCAGAACCCTTGCCATTTCTACGCGGGTGAAGCGACGTCGCTGAGCTATGGGAATGTTGTCCTGCAGAGGGGAGGAGCACTGCTTCAGCCAACAAAAGATGGAAGGGGATTGATGTTAGTATAGGGCAAGTCAGGAGACAGAAAGAAATACTTGTTAGTGCTCTTCCTTGTTTGCTTGATTACCCCCTGCCTTTCCCATTTCAGGTGCTAATTCTAGACAAGTGATCTCCAAACCATGGCCCATGGACCTGTGGGTGTTCTGAAAACCCATCAAAAGCAGAATTAGAATCATCACCAAACTGAAAGCCCTACCCAAGGACTATTGTCATTAAGGTGTTTTGGTAATCTGCAAGGGATTTTGAGAACTGACAGTGGTCCCTTGGTCCATAAAGTTTGGAAAACAAGGATTTAGTGAAAAAGATTCAGTAGCAAATTCAGTTACAAGCAGCAGGGAACACCAGGTTATGTTCTCTTTCCCTTCACGAGGACTAGGAAGAAGGCATTTTGTTAGTACACACTGATAAAGGCACAGGGCACAAGAAATTAAAGAAAGGCCTTTTCCTTTTTGGTGACACAATTTAGCCTTCCAGTGAAGGCACATGTCACGCTGGGTTAGAAGGCAACAGCAAAGAGATTCTAAATGCCTCTTCTGAGGACTGGAAAATGAGAATAAGACAACTAAACTGGGTAAAATATCTGCCCCAAAAGAAATTCTAACAATTTTGGGAACTCTTTACTACAAGTGACACTGGGTTGTGTCTAAACTGTGGCAACTCCCAATCACAGCTTGGTTGATGCAGTACTGCAGAGAGCTGGACTAACACAAACTAACCAAGTCCCTCCTCAGCCTCCCTGGACTTGGAATAAACCTGTACGGCCAGTCAAATCAAGAATTATATACATGAAAAGGAATTTTACACACATCATCTCCTTAAAAAATAAAAAATAAACAAACCTCCTGTCAGCTCATATTAAATACAATCCAGTTCTCTTCAGCATTTCACAAGAACAACTTGAAAACTTTACTACCTACCTAAATTATCAACAGACTAATTTCATCCCAGTTAAGTCAGGAGTGTTAGGCTAAAATTAGACTTTGTTCAATACCTCTTGGAGAGGAAGAACATGGTAATATTGAAAAGAGGTGTATCTAATTTCCTGTCCTAGCAAAGGAGACAATTACAGGTGATCTCCCTCTTACCCTCTGGTTTGCTTATTTCTTGGCTATAGTGGAGTTTGCTGAAAAGCCTCTATCTCAGCCAAAACACTCTAAAGAGCTGTCACGAGCCTTCTCTGCCTGTACTCTGAAATAGGCAGTACTGGCTTATATATACAAAATAATGAGGAAAAACAATGCTGCAAGACTGGAGATTACAGAACTGTTAAAAGAAGACAGTTACTGCTGCAAAGCTGCCTATAAAACCCAAGTTTCACTGCACAAAGTCCTCTTAGTTTACAGCTTCCCTGCCAACATGAGATAAGGTCTTCTCAAGAAGGCTGACTATCACAAGACCCTGTAAGAAAATACTAGGCTGTCATGCAAAAGTGATGAAAACCAGGTAAAATGGGAAGGTGCTGAGCAGGACACTGCTCGAAAACTGTTCTGCTGAAAGCACACTGTGCACTTTATTGTCACTGTGTCAGCTGTTCGTCTTTGCCAAACTACAGTTTGCAAGTCATATGCAAAGATAATCTCATAGCAACAACCTGCAGTTCACCAGCTTTGCCCTCATTGTTAACAAAGACAGATCAGTCTGCATCTCAGGTATCACATATGAATACAGAAGTACATAAACCCCCTTTCCCCACAGGCATTTTAGTAATGTAATATACCAATTCGGTACAGAGATAGCTGCTTACATCCTCCACCTCCTCTTTGGGTTCTCGTCGTGCAACAATCGCTTCAGATTTCACTCTAGGAAACAGGAAGAAATGCATCAAACCAGCAAGTAATACTGTGACTACAACTGGTGGGCTCTCTGTGAGGTGTTTTGGGGAAAGAATCTTCTATTCACGATGAGAAGTCATTTGGAGGGAGAACTGGATGCATCACAAGGCACCCATTATGAGATTCTTCTCTGATACGATTCCTCCCTCTTGCAGCTTGTTACTCTGAACAGCTCCATTGACATCAGCCCCTTTCTTTGGAACACTTGATTTAAGCACCAGGCCCCAAAACACTGACCACCAGAACAAAACTGTCAATTGCTATTTCTGAGCCATAATCTATATTCAAATGTTTGATGAGATCTTAATCATGTAAAACTGAGCCATCATCAACAGCTAATGCTAGCTTAAGCTCGTCTAGGCTGCTTCTCTTTTCAGTGCAGTAAAAAGCCTCTAATATGAAGATCAGTTTGTCATAATGGTAAAGAAGAGAACACCAAATACATGTTAATAAACTATTTAAAGTATTTATCTGAATGTTTTTAATTTCTTTAAGCCCCATACTGAGGTTCAGTCCCATTTGAATTACAAGAACTTCTATTAGCAAGAAAGACAGTGCAGAAATGCCATCTCTGTCTCCTAAAAAAAGCATACCAGACAGTTAAAAGTCCATGTCCATACTGCATAATATATTACATACATTATGAGAGATTCAAAAAGGCATTTTCAAAAAATCAGATCTACTTCCACTGCTAGTGAGATTGCCTTCACTTCAGACATTTTGAAGAGACCAGTCTGTGTTATTCTTAGCGACTTTGTGCTCAAATTACAAAACAACAGAGGTAACCTTTCAGATTCCAGATGCAAACTAAGCACTGTCCACCGAATCTGAGATACCACAGTGCTGATAGTACAGCTAGTTAAAATGTAATTATGTATCTTCGAGCCCCATGGGGCATACATAGTCTTATGGATATGAAATCTTCACAGGCTTTGCTAGGCATTCAGGCTGAGGTTTCTCTAGTTTGAGTGGAAAATTAGAAATGGGATATCTCCAAATGCTACCTGCATAGGGCTCTAAAATCTCTTCTCCCTCTTCTTACTCTTAACTCGAACATTGAAACAATTAAATAGTGACATTTAATCATTGTTTGTGGGAATCTGCATGAGCTCTTTCATTAAATTAATGGGCATTCATCCCTCTCAGAACTGTCTTGGCCACTGCCAGCATCAAACTTTTAACAGTTTTCTTCAAAACAACTGTTCCAGAAATTCCTTTTTTTTAAAAAAAAATTGCAAATTGAAATAATGAACGCTTTAGTCTGGGGAACCTACATTTGCAATCACTGCAATGGAATTCTAACATTGGGGAGAAAATTCTGCAGGTTTTCTAAGGTTCAATAATCTATTTCAAACCAATAAAAAACAACCTAAAACATTAGAAATAGCTCAGCCACATACCACAAACCTTGAAATGCTCTGTAAGGTACCTTTGAATTCCAATACTAATGTCCATGAGGGAAATACAGTAAAACTAAAAGAACAGGTAGATTTACCTCTACCTGAGGATAGAGCTCAGGTTCCCCCAGCTCCCTGGGGCAGCAGTGAATCACTCACCTTTTCAGCTCTTCCTCCAACTCTTTGACTCTGGTTTCCATTTTGGCTTTGGCCTGCTTTGTTGCCTCAAGTTCTCCCTTCAGCACCTCTTGCTCTCCAGACAGCTGGTCCACCTTGGCAATCAAATCATTCTTCACAACGTTCAAAGCATTTCTTAAAGGTGTGAAAGGGACAATAAGCAAAAATGCCCAAAAACAGCAGCCGTCCATAAGAGAGACTTGAAACTAAACTCACAGGCACTACAAGGAGAGTTGAAATGAGCACATTGAAATAACTCAGTCAGTCTATAAGTCATGAAAAAGCACATTTTGGCAACAAAGAGGTGCAGAAGAAAACAGAAGTCACCATAGCTGGTCATGATGAGGTTTGTCTAGTCCTGCATTCTTACCGACAGACCAACATCAGGTGCAGGAGGTTCAAGTCTATTTTAATAGGATTAAGGTTCCAAAAACACCTTTCAGAACTTATATTATCTGTAGTTGTTGATAACTGTGGATGAAGGTGACACACACAAGCATTTCTAATCAGTTCTGAAATATCTTAAAATCTTTAAAATTAGCAGCTTCCCGCCATAACTATTCAACTATCACCCTTAGGATTACTTTGTCTTCCTCTCCCCTGTTGCTTAGCTTCTTTACTATCTAGTTTGCCAACCTTTCACACGGGATAAGCCAATTACATTGTCTAGCTCTTCTTTATCAACTATTACATCTCTGAAAACTCTTCTCAACAGTAAGAAAATTTTCTTTCAAAATACCAAACCTTGCAAATAATAACTTAAAAATCGCAATATCCTTACAGAGGCCCAGACCCATCTAGACTCCCACTGAAGTTAATGAAACGCTTGCCACTGATTTCACAGGTAGAATCAGACCCTACAGGCACATGTCCACAGACATCACCCAAGTGCCTGCAAGAAAGGAAACAGCTAGGAAAGTCACTCAGAAGAGGAATTTCTCTTCTACAATTCAAGACAACAGGTATTCAAGAGAGCCTGCTAGATAAACAAGCAAGCCCCAGTGAGGCTGGAGTTCTCGCCAAGACCTACTTCAGGATGATAGCTCATTTATAACCAGGCAGGCAGTTCAGAGCATGCAACAGTTCCTTACTTGGTCTCCAGTAGCTGCGAGTTTTCCAACAGCAAATTCCCCACTTCTTTGCCCATTCCTGGAAAAAATAAATAAATAAAATGGTCAGGCAGTTTTCATCTGCTCTCCTAGAAATACGAAGCCTGTATGGCACTGACTGACTCAGACTCGAGGAAGAGCATTTGTTTTTGTTAGGCTTCCCTACACTTCTGTGTCCTGCTATGGAGAGTAGAGTGCCTCTTGCTGGAAGACCATGCAGCACAAAGACACCCACGTGTCCTTCAGCTAACAGCAAAAATGCACACCTAGCTTCTTACCTCAACTTTAACAGAATCCCTAGAGAGGGACAGAGCAGAGACCTTCACTAGTACTAGTTAGGGGAAATTAAGTCAATAACTCCTGGTACAACCATGAGCTATTACAAACATTTTGATGTTCATTCATACAGGAAAAAGCTAGAAGCTCATGGGTTCTTCAGAGCACAGCAGAACACTGTCCAAACTGCTGGCCAGATCTGCACAGCGGTGCTCTTCTTTCTGTCTTAGTTAAGTCAAACATCCTGCTTCCCAGAACAGATTTGGGACCATGGATGTGGCCAGTCTGATACACATGAAAGGCTTCCCATTATCAACCTTCCACCACTACACTTTTAAAAGGACTTTAGATTGTCCACTGCTCCACTATTTAACAGTTCTCCCATAGGTGTTTACAATTTGGAGTCTCAGGCCCATCACTTAAGGACCAAATTCAAGAAGGCACCTAGATCAGATGCCTGCACTTCCACTTGGGCACGAATGTACAATAGCTGCAATGTGCAGGTTAGGTTCAAAAGACTTTGAAAAGTCTGCAGCTAAGAGCAAGGATTGAATTCAGTATTTTGTAAAACCAAACAGAAAAGAGTTGAGGGACCAAAACCATAACTGGACTGTTTACTGCTGCCGGGGACTTGCCGAATCCCAGGATCAGCTTCTATTTTACAATGGGAAACAGAGGCTACCTGAGCATATAAGACACGGAGACCTCTTTCTTTCAAGGGACAGTGCTGAGGGTTACAGCTTATTTCTCAACACAAGTCCTAGAGCATTAAGAGGTATCACAACAATCAGTGTTTGTGCTGAAGTGCTCCTTGTTCAGCCCTCTGAACTACCTCTTCCTTTCCAGTAAAGACATCGGCATTTTTCACAACTGTTACTTGCTCATTAGTATTTACAGTAAAAGAAAAACAACATAAACTTTAAGTAAATGGAAGTTAGAGAAACATGGCAGCATACAAGAAGTGAGAACACATCACAACACCCCAAACAAATAGATCCTCTTCCCACAGTCAGATGGGATGAATTTATGATGGCAAAAGCAAATTCCCAGCAGGAATGAGTAAAAAGCAGCATTTTTTAATTATTTTTTTTTAAATCAGTGGACAGATAATCACTTTGATGTTTCAGGCAAGGTGTTCTTTGGATAGTGTGTCAAGCAATATTGCAAACAAAATGTGACACAGTAACTGTATTGTGAACTGAAGTGCATTTTTGGTTTGGTATGGTGAGTAAGGCATAGCCTTTTCTTTCAAGACATTTATGTTGTTCAGAAAATCCAGAGGTCACAGGATATAGACAACATTTATTAAATGTTTCTCTTGTTCCTTTTTAGTAAATGATCAAACAAATATTTAGCCAGTAAGACATAAAAATGGCACAAGGATGTTATGGGTGCTGAGGAACATAAGAGGAAAGGGTTCCTCCTCGTGTTTGGTGGGTTTTTTGGACTGTTTTCCTTCTCTTCATGAGTTAGTTATCACTCCTTGCGCCTGTCACGGGGAGAGAAAGGAATTCTGGTGAAGAGAGTGAGCTATTATCAGAGAACTGAAGTCATACAGTGCCCCAGCCATCAGTGCCTTCACAACTACCTAATTTGTGTGATACAGTCACAGCCTGATGCTTTAACCAGGGAGAGGTGTGAAGGGCTTGTCTTGCAAAAAAGAAATGGGTGAAGCCATCCCACAGCCACAGAGTGGATACTGTGAGATAACTTCATGCAGGCTGTAATGAGAAAGCCTTACTCATGGGGAAAAAAAACACCACTGGGGAGTGACAAAATGAGAAGTCTTTACTCCTTTGTGATGTGGAAAAAAGGGGAGAGCCATTCCACATTCTGCAATTCTTAGAGTCAGGCAAATAGTGTGAAGCATCAAAGTGGGTAATCAACCACATCAAGAAAAAGAAGAGAAACCTCAAATCACCACTGTGGACCAGCTGCGTCCTGCTTCTTGGAGAGGTGATACCATTATCACAAAAAAATAAAGCAAGGTAATGCAAGACATATGGAAAGATGTTGGGTGAATGGAAGAAATTTAGAAATAAAAATACAGTTTAAAAAAAAAAGAAAAAAAAGAAAAAAGGCCTTCGCCTTACCAAAGAAATCATCCCGTACTATGAGAGCCATCCCATACGAGAAAGGGAACAGAAAGATATGGGGACAAAGGGAGGAAAGGAAGAGAAAAAAGCAGCCATTAAATACGAATCTGTAAACAGCAAACAGAGCAGCTCATCAGCATGTGTAAACATGTGTGGTGCCAGTGTAAGTGATGCTGAATATAAACTAGTCTACACCTTGTTCTTCTGCAGCCTAGCCTAAGCAGTTTTACACCTGAGATTTTAGGACAAGCTCAAGATGAGCTCATCTTTTTCTTCCATCTTCATCATTTCCCCTGGACTAAACATCTTCGGGTTTCCCATCCCACGACAGAGGTAATTCAACAGACATTACAAATAGGGTGAAGGAAGGATAGGGGCAGGAGGAAAAAAAAAAGGAGGGGGGATATCAAAGCTCTTACATGGCCTTTTTGACAGGCCCAAACCCACTTCATTACTGAGATAAATTCTAACTCAACTTCAGTGTGAGGCTTTCTGAGGAAAAAAAAAAAAAGAAAAAGTGGCTTACAGTAATAGAGCAAAAACAATTCATACTAGAAGAAAGAATAATGCCATCCTTCCTTTTGTAACCTTACAGAGCCAACATCAAGAGGTGTTGTGCAGAGGAACGTGACAGCTCAACACTGCACAGTATTTTGTGTTGTGTGTTCTTAAGTCACCTGCCTTTATTATAGGGAAACTTCATTCAATTTGTACTGAAATCAAGAGAGATCCCCTTGACTTCATCTGAAATTGTATCAGGGCCCAACTGCATTTTATGGAAAGGTGAAAATTCTGCAAGTCTAGGGCCTGCTGACCTCCTGATGGCCCTAATGTAGCAAACCTTCTTTACAAAAATAAAAGAGAGATATCACTTCAAACTCCTACCAGAAAGACAAAGCTTCAAAAAAAAAGAAGACAGAGGCTCTGTCACTCTCTTATCCCTCAAGAAAGTCTTTGTTTTCATTACAGCTGTGTCAGAAGAGGGCCAGTGTGCGTACATTATGAGAGATTCAAAAAGGCATTTTCAAAAAATCAGATCTACTTCCACTGCTGGTGAGATTACTGCTAGTGAGCAGCCTTCATGCAAGCAGAGGGACTCCTCACAGCCTTGTTCGCCTGAAGAAAAGCAGAAACAAACCTAATTCTGTACCCACTTGAGCTCTGCTCAGAGCACAGCACTCGTGCAGCAAAAAGGCACTTTACGCCCTGAAAAAAAGGGAAGGTACAGCAGAGTTTTCTGAAGACCTTGAGAGACAGGCCAGTGTAATATAGTGGAGCAAACCTGCAGAAAGCCACACCAAAAAAAAAGCATATCAAAATGCAGCAGGCATGTGAGCACAAGGCAGGGGTGTCCTACTGTCCAGGGACCCGTCAGTGCAAGGAACCAAGCAAGGCAAAGGTGGGAAAAAGTCTGCGAAGCCAACCGTGATTGGACAAGAGCAGGGGAGTATCACACGTGTATACCATGTCATTCAGTCTCAACAAGAAAAAAAAGAAACAAGAAAGGAAACTGAGTGGAGGAGAGATACACACCTGAGAACTCCCCTATGGGCCATGTCCAGCGAAGCACAGAGAGACAAGGGAAAAAAGGAAGTGAAAAAATGATCAATCACTGACTGAAACCAACAAAAGAAAAATTTTGTTTAAAAAAAAAATTGACAATGATTCAGCCATTTCAATGTCAAAAGGCATGAAATAGTAAGGACAGGACCTGCCATGTCTGTAGATGGCATGACTCTACATACAGGACAAAAAAACTACGGGAAGATAACCCAAGGTACAACTACAACCACATGCCTTAGCTACCCCCAGTTTTCTAGGCATCAATCTCAGGCAATCACATCTTGGACTGGGTAAACCTTCATTTTCTCTCTAATGTAGTAGTAAAGGCAGAACAGCTATTTTCCACTGCCTTCTCCTTTCCCCTCCCCTTGCAATATATCTCTTTTTAGTAACCAGATTTGCTGAAATTAAATGTGCACTTCAGTGATGCATCAGTATGCAAAAGACAATCAGTCGCATTTCAGAACACCTTTTTTCCCCCCCAGTGTAGTGCAAGGACTTGGTTTGATAATCTCATCTCAACTTTTGTTTAAAAAAACATATTAGTGGTAAATTTACGTATATATTTAACTGAATTTCTGTCTTCACCTCAAAATCCCTGTTATTTGAAGTGAGGTTTTAATCTCCAAAGCACAGTTGGAGTCCTAAAACTGAAAGGACTTCACACAGTCCACAGCTGAACCACTAGTCCTCCTCCACATCCAGAGTCTCTCGGGATAGTGAAGACCAAGGGAAGGGTAGATGAGAAAAGAGTGAGCCTACCCAGGATTGGTAGGAAAGGACAAGCAACTAACAAGTGGGTAGGGACGCAAACAGCCAACTAGGTGGTGGCAGCGTTCCTAAGGCTGCAGTGAGAAAGAAGGGAATTAGGTCAACAATTACCACTGCTAAATAATTGTTCTTGTTCCACATATTTCTCCAGAATATACCCTATACAAACTAATGTGTGTACAATGGTGTTAGAACATGGGGAAAAAAGCAGGTTTTATATTCCAAAAGTGCAATGAGGAGTGCTGCTTTTGTACAAAGAGACTGTGGTAGCTTAGAAGATATTCAGAAGAGTGAGATTTTCCACTGAAGAAACAGACCTGTCTGCCAGCTATTGTTCAAAGGTAATTTTTCCAAGATCATTCTACTCTGAGGTCCTCTTAATGAGATTTCTCTTTCTTTAAGAAACTGAGTCCAAAAGCAAAGAATATTCTTGAAGGCTGATTTCCAAGCTTTGAGAGAGACTAGAGGAAGAATGAAACTTTCACTTTTGGTAAACTTCACTTACACTTAATTCTCTAAATAAGACCCAGAAAGAAAGAAACCTTTTGGATTGTGGATCTTGTTTCTTATATCATGTCCATATAGCACAATTTCGTCTGTGGCTCTTCAGGCAAAAAGTTACAGAAAAGGGAACAATTTATCTAACAAGAATGGCAAATTTTTGTATAACGTTGACAAATTTGTCAGTACTGAGACCTAGACTTTTTCCTCCAACTTTATGAGACATTCTTAGTGCTTTCTACTGTGAAAAGACAAAAAAAAGTGTTTAAATCTCATTTCTAAGTCAGAGAAATACGGCCTCTCAGATCTCTCTGCTTTCCTTCCTATATACAATCCTAGCAGCATGTCTGATGTCTGTTCATTTCAAAGAACACTTTCATGTGGGCAAAGCTGGTAGCCAGAACTCAACAGAAGGAGTAATTAGATTGACATTTCTGTCACAAAACTCACTCAGCGAACTGATTTCATCATATATCACCTCCCAGGTCTGGAAAGGAACTGGATGAAGCCTTCCTATTCTGCTAGCATGCCATGCTATCAGCTGCAAGAGTCTTGCTGCTCTGCAGAAAAAACTACTCCTAATAACAACAGCATTAGCCAGGAAACAAACCTTTATTTTTGTGCTTAATGAAGAGAGAACAAGAAATTTCTATTTCCTAAGCAAAAGAAATGTGAATATTAAGCAATCTTTTTTTTTCCCCCCTCATGTATTTGGTAAGGTGAAAAAGGACAAACTTTAGAATCACAGATATATTTGGGTTGGAAGGGTCCTTAAAGATCATCTAGTTCCAACCCCTGCGCCATGGGCAGGGACACCATCCACTAGACCAGGTTGCTGCAAGCCATATCCAACCTGGTCTTGAGCACTTCCAGGGATGGGGCATCCACAACTCTTCTGGGTAACCTGTTCTAGTGCCTGACCGCACCGAGTAAGGAATTCCTTTCTATGGAATAACGTTATTCTTAAATTTAAAAATTAGATCTGTACATATTGATGGTTCAGATTTCAGGTGGAAACAAATCTGATCTTCACAAGCCATACTTACATAGGCAGTGTTCAAAGTTTCTGTACGCTTTTTATTATACAAGTGTTAACTGCCAAATAACTGATGACCCAAGATCCAGAATCAGTCACTGATCTTTAGGCAGTCTTATTACTGGAAGAGATGAAGCACTTTTGACTAACTGGAACTGTAGTGATATAACTAGCATGGTCTCCCACTGAGCAACTAAAAACTCTGGCCCTTTGTAAACAACAGCCTGTATTTCTCACTGATCACTGGGTTCAGGATGTAATCCAACTGGGGAGTGGATTACCAGACGACAAATTTCCAGAAGTAGGAAGCAGGTTGTCCCATGCAGTTCATACAGTTAGTCATTTTCCTGAATAACATCTCTTAGAAGCTGACACTCCCTGAAGCCACAGCCATTTCAGGAAGAGGTAGAAAGCAGCAGGTGGCACAGAGGATATAGTGTGATAGAGTGATAGAGTGATTTAGTGGAAGATAGCCATGTAATAGATTATACACTCTTCTAGATAAGGAAGCACCTGAGGACCATGATAAAGTATATGGGAAATGGCTAGATTCTAAGCATTTTTAACGCTTTGGCCCTGCTATGAAGAGAGTTCTCAGTAACGCGTGGGGGCTATTAATCAAAATTCATCCCACAGCAGGCAGATGGAAGTTTTAAGTCGCATGTCATTGCTACTGTCATCTTCACTCTGAGCAGGAGTTCTGGCCCTTCTGCAATGACTGCTAACATCCAGGTTACTCTCAAACCTAGAACTCTTGCTTTTCCTTCTAAATTTTAATTTTTAAATTGCCTGCACATGTTGGCTCAAATCACAGGCAGCAAAAAACAGTGCTTTCATCTTGACTCTTCTGTAGATTTTTTTCTTCTGCCAATTTTGAGATGAGGAGTCAAACAGTAAATGTCTTGAGACTTCAGGCAATGGTCATCACTCCATGCACAAGAGCTATCTTGCATGCTGCAGAGCTTATACCATGCTTCTAAAAAAATAAAAATCTCTCTATATCAAATAGCTATTGCAAGAGTTCTGATGAGAGCCTGGATCTCATTTTTAAATTCCAGTCCCACATTTGCCTGTAACAGTACCACTTTCCGAGATTTTGTCTTAGATAAAGCAAGAAGTGCTATGCTAACCTAACTTTTCAGTCTTCAGTCCACTTCTTCATAGTTAAGTCTACAGTGAATAGGCTAAAATCGATCCTCTCTGCAGAAACATACCCTTTCAGAGGGCCATGATACAAGATTCATTCAAAGGTGATACAAATATCCCCCTAATTTAAGTCTTACAAAGATGTGCTGCTGGAATTCTGTGACATAATTCAACTGATTCTGTTCTAGATACATATCCAAAAGTTCTTTAATAAAAATTGTTTTTCCAGAACCAAAGTTGTAAGATTATCCAAACACTCTGGTCAGTAACTACCAGGAAGATAACGTTCACTTTCAGATCAGATCTTTTGCTATTCAATGCATAAATGACATACTGTAGGAGTCCTCATGTCTCTTAAGTCTCCTTAAGTCAAACAGCAAAACTGAAAGTGAGCGAAACTGTTATAAACTTTGTCAGGTGCTTGCATTGTCTGGATATTCAAAGACCATTCATATCTTCCTGATTCAGAAAAATATTCAGAAGGAATTAAGAACATGCTTAAATTTTGTCATGAATTAAGGTCTACACACTCAGCATCCAACGCCAGAAAGTATGACAAGGGCTCAGACTGCTACCTGAGACAGAGCTGTTTCTCTGACTGCCTCAAAGTCCTAGTCGGGAATACAGAACATAACCAGACTTCAGATATTAAAACCTCCTTCAAAACTAGCCTAAAAGATGAATTAAAATTTCTCTTAGATTGACTATAAAAGGGTAAAAACTGCAATACAGACCATGATATTTTCATATTAAAATAAATTGTTCCTTTAAATTTCAAAAACTTAACAAAAGGAGTTACTTTCTTACATATTTCAAACAAAACCTTTATTCCAAGTGAAGTTGCTAGTGTGCAAAATTATTGAAGTGAAAATTTGGGGGAGGAAGTGGAAGGAGCAAATTTTCTCTCCAAACTGTTCATGTGGGAGAATCCTATGGAGAAAAAACTTACACACCTAAAGACAAACTAAATAAAAGTTACTTAGAAATTAACTTAAATTGTTGGATAAGCGTTACTGTACTACAGATACATATTTCAGTCACGGTATGTCCCAAATTCCATGCCATTCCATGCCAAGGACAAACATCCAAGTTCCGGAAAAAAAAGGGAATTTAAATGCTTCTAGAAGCTTAATAGAATTGTCATTGTATCAGAGAAAACAGAACGGTTCTAACAAGTTTTTACCTAGCAGATCTGCTCCTTCATCAACATCCCCGATAACCTCGGACCCTGCTGTGGAAAGTTCATGATACAGAGAGTCCGTGTTGATGCCGAATGCTTTGTTCACAATCCCCTGTGTTGGGCTGTTGTTGGAAGAAGAAAAAGCAAGGACACTTGTTACTTGGCAACATTTGAGCTATCACATAACTCTCTGAAATACTGAGCATTACAGAACATTGAAGTCAAAACTCAGAGTACATTCTGCCTGTTCACCATAGGCTGACGCAGGGAAATCAGTAAGTAAAGAAAAAAACATATTTTATTTCCTATATCAAGTGCAAGTACCTATCATGCACAACCTCAAAGCTTGCCTGGTTGATTCCTTTTTACATCATAAGAGTTGATGACAACTCGATATCTCACAGAAACCTTTCAATTCACAGCAGCTCTCAATTCTGACTTTTAACACTGTGCAATGATTCCCACACTCCTATCAACTTCAAAGCAACCTTCAAAGCAGGTAAGATAAGCAGATCAGATAAGGACTCAGATGCTGAAAATAGCAATGGTCTTCTTTTTTCTTTGCCAACTAGTAAGTGAAATCAGCCTGAAGGTTAGTTTCTTCTTTTGGTTTTAAGTGCACAAATGCTTCTTCCTATGTCAGCAAAATGTATTTCCTTAAAGGTAAATCAAAGTTAATGTTATCTAATCACATCATATGGTAGCACATTTCCACATCTTAGTGTCTTCTCTACCAAGAATCTTCTCATATTCTTTGCCAATCTCATGGCTTAAACAGAATACAACTGTTGCAGAAAGACACAGTAAGGAGGAGTGAGGCATCCTCTAGGATTGTCAGTGCTTACTGCAAAAAATGGGATTAAAGTGGGTATAGACACTTCTAAGTGCCCTGCCTTGTACAAGGGGAATCAGCCAATATGAAGTAAGGCTGTGCAATTTTTCCAGCAGTCTAACATATAGGTCAGTACCAGTGGATATTATCTCAAGTCACGTGGCTTTGTTCTTAGCTAAATCAAGTCTCTGTGATCAAACATGGAGATTACAAATGTGTTGTGTTAGCTGTCTCTGATATTTGAGAGGTAAAACGTGTTGCAGATAAAAGGAAAAAAATAGAATTTTTAATTACAGAGCTACCCAGGAATCCGAGAACACTGAGGAATTACACAGTTGATGCAGTCTAACAGACAGTACAAGCGAAAAGAAGCAAACAGCATTCAAGGTCTGACTTGAAGACGTAATTCAGCTTCAGCACTCCACTTGCTGAAACAATACATCTCTCAAAAGGATTCTGTTTTTAAAGCAGCAAGCACACTGTTCAGCAGCTCCAGAGTTATCTTGTGTCTCCTGTGGTTTTCTGCCACTCTATGTGGATCAAAGATCAGTCTGCATGAAGAGCTTCCAGTGCAGCAACCCTCTCCACTCCTTTCTTTTCTTCATGTTCAAACCAATTATCAGTCTGATCACATCAGTCACTTTTACTTTCCTCACACAGAGCTGTTTTGGCTACCTAGATTCCTCCTGCTGCTGACCCTAAAAATTGTCCATGTACCCTACATATTCTAAGGGGAACTTAACTGTGTTTCACAGGTGAGAAAGGCATCTGTTATTGCTGCTCACATGCACTTTTAGAGGACTAGAAGAGGGTGCTCAACAAGTGCAATCCAGTCCAGATTTGGTCCGTGAGAAAATTTTGCCTTAACTTTGTCAGGGTATTATTTTCTGCATACCTGCAAGAGTTGGGGGGTTATTTTTGCTGGTGTCCTGCTAAATTACCCACTGGACCAGGGTAAAATTAATGAACTCCATAAAATTAATCTCTAGACCTTCATAAAAATGAATCAAGGAACCTAGACTAGTAATTCTAGGTTAATGACGTCTCACAGAAACGTGGTGCCAAAATTAACAGCCTTTAGGGAGCCTCCCACTGAGCACAAAAAGGGTGGTAGACAGGAAGGATATCAGCATAGTAGTTTGGTAAAAGTTCACTAATTCAGAGGACTCTGTCAAGGTCCTGAGTGCACTGACGGTCCAAAATTGCTCTGACTAGCCTCACCTTAGACCTGAACACAGCCACCTTCTGTCCACTAGTCCAAGGGCTCCCTTTAAGCTCAGGCCTGTGCCTACTGTCCTTATCTAACCTATGCTGTAGGTGTACTTGTCTTCAGTCCCGTGTCCTGCTGCTCCTGGGTATCCCCTGCACCTAATTCATCCCATTCCTTTGTAGGGGACTGCTTATGAAACCCGTTACCAGTGCCCTGCTCTGCTCTCCCTGCTCCTATCCTGCAGGACTGCACCACAGCCACTGCCCTGCTGGGGTCACTCTTGCTTGTCCTCCCTCACATCTCAGACCTGCTCCTCTTCCAACACTTAAAAAAAAAAAAACACAAAAAAACTGAAAAAGTCCTGAGATTTTAAAACTGAATTCAGATCTGATCTCATTAGATGAATGCATCTTTTTCCTCACCTTGAAAACTTAAGCCTATGTCCCCTTTGCCTGTTTAAATGTTTTGTTGCTACGTTTCTCTGTGCTCCCTGATCCTACAAGGCAAACTAACCTGTTTCAAACAAACCTCATTCAGTTTGCTCAGATTGCACAGCTCCTTCCACAGATTACCAGCTGATATTTGCCTTCCCTGGACAACTCTAAGATAATCAAGACCCCTCACATTTGCACTAGGCAGAACATATGGATTTTCCTCAAACAGCTGTAACTTGAACTGTGTGAACCACGGCATCCATTCTTCACTCATCACAAAACCAAGCTAGAGAGCAAACAGCAAAAAGTCACAATCAGTACCTGTTACCAGTGCGTTCCAGGCGGGGATCTTGACACATATCCAGTTCTGGTGTAGAGTCTATGATGTCCTGAACATCGGACCACTCGTCACTGCTTCCCATACCTAAGGGAGACAATACATATGGTCTACAGTATCAGTGCTTCCGGAAGGCACTTTTGCAGCTTTGAATACCAAGGCTTCAAAACTTCATGGTTCCATGTACAAAGTGTTAAAATAGGAACAGAAAGTGGCTGATCACCTAGAGACAGAAATGCACCAGGACTGGGAAGGTACCTTCATGATTCAGGGCAGAAAGACCATTAGCATACCCTGTGCCACACTAGCTTGCCACCAATATCATTGGCCTGGATACGCATTAAAATGTAATAACCACAAGTACTTTATCCATTAAAATAACTTGCAAATAATCTTTTTATCTGTCAGTAAAAATTCTTCAATGACTATGCAGCTTTAGCCAAAATTGAAGAACAGAGTAACTTTTTCATATAGCTTCACAGAGATTACTCTAGTTATGAATCGGCACTGGCTTATTTGAATAGAAATAATTTGTCAAGACAAATTCTCAAGTCTACAACTAGTTTAGATACCCATTACAGTGAATTTTCACTTAGAAAACACATTGTCCAACATATGAAATCGTCTGTTTTCTGTATAATCTACAGCTTAAAGCCAATATTTGAAGAAGAAAATAAGAAAATAAAAATAAAAAAAATAATCCTGTTGTCAAGTTACTCATATTAGAAACCAAAATGTTCAAAAACTCAGGCTTGCACCTATTCTAAAAAAAACAATATAAATACAGTGGCTGTTTACACATGAAATTCCTGAAGGATTAAAGACCTCGTATGTAAACTATATTAGTCCCTTAACTGTTAGATGTGAAATCTTTAACCTTTCCAAACTTCCTCAGCAGCCACATATACCAAGCCCATGACAACTTGACTGTTGATTTTACTGTTTTAGGCTGGCATTGTGGACTTGCTGGCAACAAATGTCATCTTGAAGCCAAAGCCCGATGTGTATTTGTTGACAAACTAGGCATCCATACACAAATGGTTCCCCGCCTCACAGAAACAGACGATTCCTTCTCTTTATTTTATAACCTGGGAAGCTTTTCTGCAAATCCCTTTTTTGTAGGTTCTGCTCTTAGACATCTGCATCACTGACAGACATTTTAATTACAGATGAATAAAATATCTAATTAAAATTCAAGTATCTAAGTTTCTTCTCAGCATGGAGATATACTTCTGCATCACACGTGAAAAATAGCTGAAAGACTGAATATGCAGAGCACATAAGAAACATACACCTATCTGCCTTGAGCAGATTCCACAATATGATAATTTCAGCAAGAAAATTTAAACTTTCATATACACATCCACTTTAGAGTTGCATGCATATAAAATAGACCTGACTTGGACCCAAAAAAGCTACTGATGGTAAATGACCATATAAGAACCAACTGCAAAATTAAGGATAATTATTTATAGTGAACTTGAACTACTGCCCTCTGAACTCTGAGAAATACTGTAGGACAAACTTGTCTCTGAAGAAAATTCAAACTCATCACTGGAAGAACTTTCTCTTTTCTTGTGTTTCTTGTTCTAGCTTATTCTTGTTAGGTACAATTCCTGGTTTCAGCCACCAAAGACATCCATACTCAATTTCTCTGTTACTAATGTTCATACTGACTTGCATTGGCCAGGATGCACAGGAAATGACAAGGAGGTTCTCCAGGAGAATACTATGGGAGGTTTAGGCTGGATATTAGGAAAAAAATTCTTCGCTGAAAGGGTTATGGAGTATTGGAAGAGGCTACCAAGGGATGTAGTTGATTCACCATTCCTGGAGATCTTCAGAAAACATGTAGAGGTAGTGACATTGCTTAATGGTGGACTTGTTAGTACTAAGTTAAAGGTTGGCCCAGATGATCTTGGAGGTCTTTTCCAGCCTAAGTGATTCTATGATGCTAACATCAAAACCTATGTTCTTTCATATGCTCCTGCACAGACTTTCCTGTTCATTTTACAGTCCCTTTGTATTTAAGCTCATGATCTGCAAGAAACAGACCACTACTCATTTCTGAAGGTTGCTGCAAGTCTAAATACAATACAAGCTGGGAGGTGCTCAGACACTACATTGGTACAGCTATATTGAACAGCACTGAAAGTGGCTTTTAGCATGTTATTACATCATTTTCTTTCTTTAAACAGTCTGGTGCTGAAGGCTTAGGTGATGGCTTTCTTCACAAGGAATAATTAATTAAGTTTATTGAAGCACTCCAGGAAGTGGAAAGAAAACAACTGAAACTTCCAAAGATTTCTTATATGAGAAACAGACTAAAAGAAAACAGCTTACTTAGCTTAGAAAAATGGCTAGATAGGGATATAATTGCTATTCTGAAATACATAAAACTGTAGGGTAAACACATAGAAGGGAAAATAATTAGTTAACCCAACTGATAATTTTGGCATATGAACAACTGGATGTAAAATACTTGTGAATATATCCAGAGAGAAAACTAAATGCAAGTTTTCAACTAGCATACTGATGAGGTCCAGAAACGGCGTTCCAAAAGCTCAGACTGAGATGGGACTTACCTGTTCCTGAAAGGGGTTCTATGACATGGATTAAAGCAACTGCAGGGAACTGAACTCAGTAATCCATTGTCATCCTGTGTATTTGTGAAACTATTTTTATTACTGACTTTTCAAAACTTGCAACTCAGAAAATAACTCACATCCAATTAGCGGTCTCTCTACAGACACAGACAAAGACACAGATTTCTAGGTTGGAAGAGACCTCAAGATCATCGAGTCCAACCTCCGACCTAACACTAAGTACTCCACTAAACCATATCGCTAAGCTCTACATCTAAACGTCTTTTAAAGACCTCCAGGGATGGTGACTCCACCACCTCCCTGGGCAGCCCGTTCCAATGCTTAATAACCCTTTCGGTAAAGAAGTACTTCCTAACATCCAACCTAAAACTCCCCTGTCGCAACTTTCGCCCATTCCCCCTCGTCCTGTCACCAGGCACGTGGGAGAACAGACCAACCCCCACCTTGCTACAGCCTCCTTTAAGGTAACTGTAGAGAGCGATAAGGTCGCCCCTGAGCCTCCTCTTCTCCAGGCTGAACAACCCCAGCTCCCTCAGCCACTCCTCGTAAGACTTGTTCTCCAGACCCCTCACCAGCTTGGTCGCCCTTCTCTGGACTCGCTCGAGCACGTCCATGTCCTTCCTGTAGCGAGGGGCCCAAAACTGAACACAGTACTTGAGGTGCGGCCTCACCAGAGCCGAGTACAGGGGGACAATCACTTCCCTAGCCCTGCTGGCCACACTGCTTCTTATACAGGCCAGGATGCTGTTGGCCTTCTTGGCCACCTGAGCACACTGCTGGCTCATATTCAGCCGACTATCAACCAATACTCCCAGGTCCTTCTCTGCCAGGCAGCTTTCCAACCACTCATCTCCCAGCCTGTAGCTCTGCTTGGGGTTGTTGCGCCCCAGGTGCAGGACCCGGCACTTGGCCTTGTTGAACCTCATACAGTTGGCCTCAGCCCATCGCTCCAGCCTATCCAGATCCTCCTGCAGAGCCTTCCTGCCCTCAAGCAGATCAACACACGCACTTAGCTTGGTGTCATCTGCAAACTTACTGAGGGTGCACGCAATCCCCTCATCCAGATCATCGATAAAGATATTAAAGAGGACCGGCCCCAGTACCGAGCCCTGGGGGACACCACTTGTGACCAGCCTCCAACCAGATTTGACTCCATTCACCACAACTCTTTGGGCCCGGCTATCCAGCCAGTTTCTAACCCAGCGAAGCGTACGCCAGTCCAAGCCCCGAGCAGCCAGTTTCTTGAGGAGAATGTTGTGGGGAACGGTGTCAAAAGCCTTACTGAGGTCAA
Source organism: Cygnus atratus (assembly GCF_013377495.2). Lineage (NCBI taxonomy): Eukaryota > Metazoa > Chordata > Aves > Anseriformes > Anatidae > Cygnus > Cygnus atratus. Next base: position 16,058,358 of record NC_066376.1, read on the forward strand.
GGTAAACCACATCCACAGCCCTTCCCTCATCCACCAAGCGCGTCACTTTGTCATAGAAGGAGATCAGGTTCGTCAAGCAGGACCTGCCTTTCATAAAACCATGCTGACTGGGCCTGATCGCCTGCTTGCCCTGCAAGTGCCGCGTGATGACCCTCAAGATAATCTGCTCCATGAGCTTTCCTGGCACTGAGGTCAAACTGACAGGCCTACAGTTCCCCGGGTCTGCCCTCTGGCCCTTCTTATAGATGGGCATCACATTGGCTAGCCGCCAGTCAACTGGGACCTCCCCCGATAGCCAGGACTGCCGATAAATGATGGAAAGCGGCTCGGCTTTTTCATCTACATATCTTTCTAAGTAAGCTTGTCTCAAATTCTATACCTATGAAGCTGATTACCCTTCAGTCTCCCAGCCTCTTCTTGTAACAGAGGGACACAAGCACTGTGAAGGCAATTACTTTAATGGCAAAATAAGCAAGCTCCAGCTTCCATACCTATGCTGACATTCCTCATCTCCTGCGTAACCTGGACTTCCATGTTCCGACTGTTCCGCTTTTCTCGTGTCCTCTTGTTGCCCTTGGTTGTGCCATTGTATTCGCTGACGGGTTGGACGCTCTCATTCAGGGGCGTGACAGCAGCAGAGGGCACAGATGATGTAGGAGTGTTGGACTTGGTTCCTGTGGTGCTCGGTGTGGCAGCTGCCGAGGACTGCCCAGATTCAGACATGTCATCTTGGGGGCACTACAGAAATTCCAGGGCAGGGAAAGAATAAAAAGGGAAAAGCACAGGTAGATATTTCAATTAATCTCCTATTTGTTGGAATATGGCTGCCTTAAAGCATTATGGAAAATGAGTCTTGCTCACTGTACCAACTAAACGTCCAGCATTCTCTGGTGACACATGGCACTGCAACCAAAATGAAGCAGTGAGTTCTCATGCTGAACTCAGGAAGCAAATCCTACCTGTGAAAGGACTGATATCCTTCTTCTTTTACCATTTAAGACTGGTCTTCACAAGTCTCATCAGTATGTGACCTCTTCATCATGCACCTCAAGGAAGGTTGCTTTATCATAACTGAAAAAGCACCTGCAACTGCCACTGGCTATTGTGGAAGCTGAAGGCCTTTGGCACTTGCAGTAAGCCAGGCCAGAGTTTCCCAAGACTGGAAGGCAACATGGACATTGCTTGGGAAAGATCTGAAGTGACCTCTTAGATGATCTGGAAGCTGTCATTACAGTAAGCCACTGACACAACCAGGATGAGAATCTCTAGTGTTGAGACAACGCCAAAGTATTTTTGATGCTAGACTGCAGAAACAAAGTGGATACCAAGCTGGGATAGTCTGACTTTATTAGTGGGGGAAGACCTATGTCCCCACACCACATTATGCGGAAGCTAGCCAAGCATGCCTTCAGCTTGACAACACAATAGAAACAGATGTGGTCTCCCCAGTTACAAATGACAAGACAGGATCCAGGAATTCAAAAATCAAAAGCTGACAAATTAACATAGGAGATGGATTTCCAGTGTGAAATGTGCACAAATGGGTCTCATCTTTACAAACATTACAGCCCCATTTCTTGTATAACACCTCTTGAAAAACATGGGAGACTTAAGGCTCTGTGAGGATTTTATACTGTGCCCCTTGTTTGTCAATTAAAGCAGCACTGCTTCAAAGTCAGCCAATTAATGTCTTAACCAATGCAGTGATCATTCCCAGAACCCAATGAGATCTCCCCATTCTTCACGGTAGCCTGCTCTAATTACTGCCTGCAGGGAGATGACAAAATTAATTTTCAAAGTTATATGTGATAATGAATTGCAACTGAGTGCAGTGACATTCAGTATCTGCACACCCAGACTCAGCTATAATCTGTATGGCTTGTCTCTCCCCTCCTGTGCAACTACAAGAAAGATTCTGGCTCTGCTCAGAAGCTGCTTCAAGGCCTCCCAAACCTTGGAGCTGTGATGCTTCACTCATTTGTAAGTCTCGTTCTACTGTTCTAATAGTAACTGAACAACATGACCAAAAAAAAAAAAATCAAATTCAAAATGGGATGAGAGAGGTCTGAAATAAATTAACCCTTTGCAGCCTTTTTTTTTTTTAAATCTGGAATCTTATTAACATCTTCCTTTACAGACTGGCCTCTGTATGCTTATCTTAAAATAGCCTGCTATACATTGTACTGTAGAGGATTTACATTGCATTTGCACACTTGTATCAGAAATTAAGGCTTTTTAAAAAATACGCTACCATTGAATACTATCCATGTTTTGTTTGGTTTCTGTACTGTCAGTCTGAATAGCCCCCATATTCCCACATGGACGTTCAAATCGTCTCCCTGCACATTTGCTGATTTTACTATCAAAACCGAGATTGAGACACTTTACTTAGGCTGCTACAGGTGGAAACTACACTTCCCACATGTACTTCATATTCTTGTTTTGTGAGTTACTTTTCTAATACGTAAAGAAAATAATAGCAAACTTGATTTTTAAGAAAAAATACGATCCAGTAAGGCTTATAATACTTCAACTGCAATTTGCCTGTTGTGCTTTCTACTGTACAAAGGGACAACGAGTACCACGTGTAAACTGTGATCATAAAACCTCTTTCCCCCCCCCAAACAAAACTTCTTTTGGATGAATGGATTCAGAGATCTCCTTGTACGCACTGTAAGTCTGTAAGCATAACCTAAGTCCTTGAGGATCTTAGCACTGTAGAAGAGACATCGAGATGGGTCAACATGTCATTCCTTGATTTTCGGAACTAGATGTCATTCAGAAATCCTACACCATTATTGTCTGCCTTTCATTTATTTTTGGTTATACATCTGAATTTTATATTTATCTAAAGTATGTTCTTTATCAGCCTACCAGCCTGCCCTGGAGAAATTCATCTCAAATGTAAACACTACAAAGACACTCCTCTTCACAGTCCAGAAGGTCTATTAAACTTCACTGGTATCTTCCTTCTATTGTTCTGATTGCTCCGTTAATGCTAAATATTCCACTAACTATACAGGTCTCCTCTACAGCCTAGGAGGCATTCTCCATAACCCATAGCTCACACAAAGAATACTCTCCACAACCACCACTTACCTACAGCCATACCTGTCAACCTCCTAAACATCAAATGTGTAGTAGTGACCTCCAAAATGCATTGCAAAGGCCCAACATTCATAGCAGTCATATGTCACCATGAGTAGCCACAATTGTATGGTTATAACACTGAAAGCATAGTACATAAAAACAAAAACGTTAAGGACTTTCAACTCCAAATTATTATATAAAATAAAAGTACAACTGAATCTAAAAGTAAAGTAATAAAAACAGCAGCTTAAACAAAATAGTAATAAAAAGTAGAAAAGGACACTTAAAACATAAGTACAGTATGGCCCCATGAAACAGAAAAACTAGTCAGAAGAGTCAGGATATACGTATTGGGAAGGTGAGTTACACGTGTGCAGTCAATGTCAACAAAATATCAGAGCAGCTGAAGAAGAGGCAAGGAGTATATGAGCACTACTGCTGAGATTTCAGTCATGTAGAATAGTTGAGAAATAGCACTTCAGTCAGAGTAAGTAGCTTGCACAAGACAAATACTCCATTCCAAATTGCAAATCTAGCACGTCAGTTAATCACTCCCTTTAATTATTCACAGGTTTGTTCCATACTCTTAGGAAATCCACCATAACGCATTAACCATCCAAGTCTTCCATAGCCCAAGCTCTCTATCTGCAAACTATCAGCTGTCCTCCTTAAGACCTCCTGATTTTTTTTAACAAGCACCAAAACAAACCCCAGCACTACCCATCAGACACATGTAGTATCTGACTTGAGTAGCACAGTACTGCCTCCGCACAATGTTTTCTTGTAACCAGAAATTGACTTTTTCTCTGACACCACCAAGAATAAATTACTAAATGATCAGACCAGTAACCCTCCATTACCTGAACTTGGAAATCAAAGCTTACAATTTATTTGCATTCCTGTTGTATTCTCCTGCAATGGAGGTGCTGAGTTATCAATGAGATCCACTCAACCCTCACTAAAAAGCTTTCAGAAGCTCTGCAACGGCATGGCTTAAAGAATTATGCCTTCAGAAGTCTGGAAGGTGGATCTAACCCCAGCTTCCTACCAACTCTCCTCTAAAAACTTACGCCTGCCACACATGCCTGATCAATAGAGAGCTCAAGAGCATGTTCACATCATAGTGTACAGCACTGACTGGAGACCCCAAGGAACAGACTCCTTCCAGAACTAGAAGTATGGTCTCTGTACATTTTGGTTGCTGTGTGCATCCCTGCAGCAGTGCTGTGTTGGCACAGCACTAGTCTGTCTGCAGTAACACATTCATACCATATCTTCATTTCCTCATCCTTGATTATGCTATTGCTCCATGGCAATGCTATTAATTACAGGTAAAGTCTTCAGAAATGACTGTAGAACCTGACAAGCATTCTGCAAATTGCTATGTTTCCCAAGTCTCTGTGCCTTTAACACTACAGCAAGGGTTAGGTTTCAAGTCCCCATCCTATCCAAAGATCTTGATTTTGGATTTCCAACTTCTGCAACAGCAGAAGCTTGACACAGTGCCAAGCTCTGGCTACTTTCCATAGCCTGTGTAAAAAAAAAAAAAAAAAAAAAAAAAGGAAGTTGCTGCTTTGTGTTCTATGGAACTGAATTTGTCAGAATTTCTTGAGCTATGCATCAAGGAGGCCACTTGGATGTAGACAATGTAAGTCTAGAGCAATGGACTAGATGTGTGAGAAACTGAAGAGCTTTAAGCACAGTGCAGGACCTGGGCATACAGAGAGATTTAGTATCCCTTTTTACCAAACACAGGAAGGCCAGAACAGCGATAAGTCAAAAAGAACAAACAATGAAGAGCAAGTGCAACCCAGTCCCTGGCCCCAGCTGAGGTACAAAAGCACTGTCCTTATTGAGGGGGAGTGAAGGGTCAGGTTCCATCATTTCCTCTCCCAAATAAGACAAAAAAGGTGAAGGATTTATCTTCCCTAAATTACTGACTGCCTCCCCACACATTCCTTTCAACTTCGGGCCAGCCAAGTAAAGGAGATTAATACTGATGCAAGGAGTAAAAAGAAGCATGAGGAGCTGTATTAAATCCCTCCCATACTGTATGCCAGATGTGTGAAAGGATATCCTCCCACCTACAGTACAGCTACCACCAGAGTAAATGCACAGCAGGAAGAGGCTGCAAAGGGTTATGGACACAGATTTATCTCCACCTTAATGAAAACATGGGATGCTATTGACAGTGGAAGAGTGGGAAACCCTTGCTCCGTGATGGTCTATAAAACCTTGTAGCTGGAGTTGGACTGCAGCTGGCCGAGGTCACTCAGGTGCCAGTGGTCCAGTGTTGGGACGATCTTGGCCCCTATCTGCCCACGTACCATGCCATCCGCGAGGGGGAAGACATTCAGAGAGTTAGGACGTTCCTTCCTGCTAAACAGAGAAACAGAGAGAAAGGGAAAGCCAATCTGTTAGCTGTTTACAAGGGTCTTACACAAAAGAAACAGCACACCAGCTTATGTGAAATATTCATCATTAGAAACTGAGTTGCACTCCTCACTTAGCAGCTGTGTGGATTCCCAACCCCACACCTCCAAAGGGTTGTCTGTTCAGACCCAGGGTGTCTATTGGTAGAGCCATGCATCTTCCTGGGGAGAGTCTAAGAAGGCAGAGGCGTTCAAGTGACCAAAACAGACAAAAACAACTTCACTATCAGTATAAAATATTGTGGGGAAATGAAAAATGCAGAGAACTGAGCTGATTTAAGCCAGTGTATCCTCTGAGAAATGGAGGTGCTGTGGGCTACAGCAGACAACTCCCACAAAAAAAAAAAAAAGGAAGATCCCAAAGATTCTAGAGGTGCCATCACTGAAACAGGAAAGAGGCTTAAGTGAGTCACCTACATGCCACTTTGTACATTCCACCCCAAATCTGATTTGCACCAACAGCAGAAATCAGTGGTTTTTGGATCACTTCCAATATTAAGCAAGAAAAGTAATACTTGTACTTTCCGATCCCCTCTCCATATCCAATTATAGCTCACTGAAAATTCAGAATTTAAAAGGAGTTATAAATGAATGCATCATTCATATGGCCAGACGTCTGTAACTGCATTCTCTTCAGCCCTCTCCTTTATTGCAAATGCAGGTGATTAGCTAGCTTGGATTTGATTCTGAATATACAAGCTGGTACACATTTTGAGACCAAGTTCTAGTGGGAGAAAACGTAGAGCAAGCAGTAGAGGTGGAAAAGGCTGAAGCAGCATGCTGAAACCAGCATCCACTTTCATGCCAGAGGAGCAGGACTGCAGGGACAGACCACAGCTCCACTTAGTGCATCTCCCCAGCAGCCTCTGCTAGCTGGACTCCAGTGGCCTTTGAGATGAACTGAGCTGATCCTGTGTGACATTAACCCACAAAGAGTTTAAGTAATGGTATGTCACCTACTCCTGGATAGGACTATTCACACTTCACTGCACATTTCTGCTTTCTGGTGCAGAGAGTGATGAAATCTGCCATTCTGTACACCAGCATTAATAACAACAGACCTTCATGTACCTTTCTTTAATGATACTCAGCACTGGTTTAAATTGCTATGCAAAAAATGTTTGGCTGTGCATAAGGTGGTCAGCTCGAACTGCCCAACAGACCAATGTTAAGACTTGGAAATCAAAGAAGGAAGGTGTCTAATCAGCATTAACATTCCAGAAATAGGGCATCAGTGAGCATCTCCTCAAAAGACACAGACGTGCTCCTTCTCCATCAGGCTCCAAGCCAACCCTGTGCAGTGGTGTTCCTGGACACAGAAATAATTTTTGCTAAGACTCAGCTAAGCTACCCCCACAACCACTTCATCACAGAGTGGGACCGGATGACTTCCGGAGCTCCCTTCCAACCCAGCCTGGTCTGTGATTGTGATCTGTGACTGTGGACAAAAGGACTGCAGCAGCACCTAAGGCTGCCCCAGGGCTTACTCAAACACACTGACACAGGGGCTGGGGCACAAGCCAGCTCATTTATGAAGAAAGAAAGTGAAATGTCTAACAGAATAGACATTTGCGGAGAACGCAAATAGCCCAGCCTTTCCATTCTCAGCAACACAGCGTGCTGCTCCCTTGCGCCAGTGCAGCTCCTGCTGAGGAATAACTGCTTGCTGTGGCCCATCTTGGAAGGGCAGAGAAGGAAGAAAGGTATTTTCAGTGTGGTCCAGAAAGGATATTTGGGATGCACTTTTCCTAAGAATCTCCATTTTCTCCTGAAAATCCTGAAGATTCATATACGGAAGTTTCATAGATAAACCCTCTTACAACAGCAGCACATGTATGTGAATTTTAAAGGAACACAGATCACAGACACTATCTGATTGTATTTACTTTTGCTTATAGAGAACACACTCTATTGCAGTTTGCCCAAATACTGATTTATCACCTCCATCCTGCCATTTACACCTGCTCCTAATAAGTCAGGATGCCAGATTTGTGACAAATCCCAAATCCCAAACACATGCTGACACAGATATTGAATTATACTTCCTCTTCAGGTAAGCTCTACTAGATTTCTTTTGTGAGCCCACAGCTTGTTTCTAGATTCTTATGAAAACACATTTAACATGCTAGGAAATGTAGCACCACACTGAATGTACGCTGATCATATGAACTTTATTATCCATGCTAAACGAAGAACAGAGGTGCAAAGTCCCAGCAGCAGCAGAAGCTGTAGGATCTTCAAGAAGGTATTTTAATGTAGACTGTTAGGAAAACTGCATTCAAAATTTCCTTTCTGAATTTCTTTGGAAACACTTTCCAGCCTCTTCTGCATCTCTCAGAGAAGAGCAAAAACAGCTAACTTAAGCTTTGCAGTACTGGGGCTGACTTTATCAGTCTTCAAAGAAGTTTAGAGTATCCTCAAGGTTGGTATAAATTTTGAGTGCTCACTACAGTCCTTTGTAGTTACCTTCACACACCTAAGCCTTTCTGGTACAGGGGGACTCAACACTTGGTTAGTTCCACTTCATGTTACAAGGTAAACAGCAAACACCTCTATAGAGGTTTGCAGTAGCGAAAACCTGGGTCAGAATGCTCTTTCAGTAACATCCTACAGCTTATAAAACTTAACAAAACTAAGTTTGTCAACATTTAAAAATGAGAACTGCCCTCTTTGTAGGCTAAGGGGGCGCAGAACTCACTACCTAGCCCAAAGTCAGATGTGCTTTCTGAGAGTTACTAATGACATACATTTTCTGCCCTGCTTAGAAAATATGCGTATTTTGTACTCTTTCAATTTCAAAATAAGGAAGAAAAGAAAGCTTTTTCAAAATTCTGGGAAGTGAAGTGTAAATATCCCAACACACAGGGCTGATCCTGTTTTGGGACAAGCTTCTTCCTGATGTGGCAGCTTGTTGCCCTCCCTTTGCGTCAGTTAAGGGAAGTGGCACACGTGAGCAAGTCTAATGCAAATGTCAGTAAACAGAGAGGGCAAACAGGCCTGAACAGTACATTTCCAGCATCACACCATTGCCACTCAACAGCAACCTCCAAAACCATGATTAACAGAATTAAGGTGCAACAACAGGATTTACCTTTTCCTCCATGACTGGCGATGACTGCAGTGACAAACATAACAGCCAACACAGAGCAGCAATCACACAAAAAGCAAGACAAAAAGAAAGAAAAACAACTATTAGAGAACAAAGGTCATGCAAACATGCAGCCCTACAAGAGACAGTGTAAAGAGACAGTGTATGCATGTGCCCTAAATCGCACTATGTGAAGGTGTACAACATACTCTTTACCCCTCTCAGATGGCAGTAAATACCCCAAAAGTTCTCACACAAACTTCTCTCACATGACAGACAAACACACTTTGGGTATGTATGGTCTTATGCAAATATGCACCTTCAGAGCTTACCATACAAAACACACCCAAACACGTTCGTGAATGAAAATAGGAAATGATACCTGTATCTTCCCTAAAACATCAGTGCACCGACAAACACAAATGGTGGTGTTCGTCCACACACAGCTGTGCGGTGACACAAAAACACACATCTTTAAATGCTTGTGCCCAACAGGTAAACGCAGCACATGCTTGAACAGTGCAAAGCTTGAAATGAAGGAAAAAGTCCTACTTCCCACTGGTTGTTCCTACAAACTCAGATAAAGGCCTGTCAGGGACTTTCACAGAAATAGTGTTTCTTTTTTTTTTTTTTTTTCCTCTTCCAAGAGACTAGCAATATGCCACACTTCAAAGCATTCATCCAATACAAAGAAGCAATTCCTGAAAACTCTTAAAAATGAAAGTTTTGCCCTTCAAGCCCTTAGAATGGTGGCCCTGCAGGTATAACCAACAACGCTGTTCACTATCCGTCTCTTTCACTGAACGATGACATAAAGTCACGATTAATTTTAGCTTATTTGAAAATTCGGGAAGGGAAATCTCATTAAAACCAATTTCTACTGTGTACTCCAATCCAAACTTGGCAGGTGCATACGCATAGCACCTGTTAAAGGAGGGATGCCCTGAGCATGCTTTTGCCTACAGCACCTTTAGATTTTATCATCTAAGTAATTGCACAGATATATTCTTATTTACAGAAGGATAAGTGGGAAGGGAAACAAGCCTAACATACTCATACCATTACAGTTGTGACCAGGATCGGACTAGGGCAGATGAAAAGGAAAAAAGTAGTCTGATGAGGATGTTTTCATGAACATCTGCTCTCACACTCAGAAGAACACCTACAAACTACTAGTTCTTTTTATACCATGTCTCCTCTTTCTAGAAGAGAAAGAGAAGAGACCCATCATACCCATCTCTTTTACCTAGAGAGGGTACCGTTTATCTTTTGATATTTTTCCTCTATAGATTTTTATATTTTGGACAGTTCATTTGGATATTGGGTAAGCATAATCTGCAATCAGGCAATGGCTAGGATGCCAGACACCAAACACTGTCTTCTGTAATTGCTTTTATTCTTCTAAGCCATTCTCTGTTGTGACGCTGATTTATTGTTTTGCAGAAAACATAGCACTGAGAACTTACTATTCAGACCACTTAATAACTACCACAACCTTTATTTACTCCTCTCTAGAAGGAATACTGTAAGATCCTATTTTCTGAAAGGACTATTTGATCCTCAGAAGAAGAAGGATAATTAACTGTGGCTTTCCTTCCTTTACGTACATACTGTAAAAAGGCTTTGGTAGCCTTACAAATGAAATGATAAATACCTTATCAACCAAATAAATGAAGGATCTCTTTTTGAGATACCAATATATTCCCGCTGCAAGTTATTCTTGCAGCCAAGGCTACAAAAGTATCTTTAATTATTACCGAAGGTAATGAAGTAACACTACTCACTGTTGTTTGTTTTTGTTTTCCCCTGGGGGAGCTTGAGTCATGCAGCAATTGTTTCTGACTTAAGTACTACTGTCATTTTAGAAAAACAGATCCAGAGAGAAGGCATGTGCAGCTGACCAAATCTGAAGTTTTGAAATGCTTGGGATTTCCATGACTATGGTAAGAGCTCATCCAGACCAGAATGCTCCTGGTCCAATTCCTTATAGATCTGATTGAGAACTGCACTGTAAATCAGAAAGCACATGTAGGAGAAAAACTAGATAAGCCAGTCTGCCTTTCAAGTTGAGGTGAAAGCTGTTTAAAACCGTGATCTTGCTCCCCCTGAGATGTTGCTGAGTCTTCTCTGTCTAGTGGATGGCAGGGGAGCTGTGCTTCTCTGCACAACAAAAGAAACAGGAGCATATGTGGACACTTTACCTCCAGCTACATTGTGCCATGTCTGCTCATCAGCTCACAGCACACCCAGTCCCCACCTGAGACATGGAAACAGTAGCAAGATACAAATGCGGACATCAGCACAGCTGTTCTTCCTGTAAAATGTCCATGAATTTCAGATGGGAGAGCTCAGCTGGACTGACAATGTGAGAAACAATCAGCAGCCAGTAACACATGCTCAAGCGAGGATCTCAGGGAAGAAGCATTTTTATTTGCAATTGCAATGGCAGGCGTCCTGCAAGGAGGAGCGTGCTGCAGAAATGTATCATAACCTTGTATCCCCTATTACCTGAAGCTTGATTCCTCCCATTTCCTCACTGGCGGAGTACTACAACATACTAGATGCTTTTTACGGTGCCATGTGTATACAATTTTATTTGACCAACCTTTAATTTTTCCTTTCTCCCTTTTTTTCTTCTCTCATGACTGGAGGGGCCTGTGATTTTTTGGTTTTGCTGATTTTGCAACTGCTTGTTTTTCTTTGCCATCCTCCCTGTTTTGGAACAGTGGGACCTTCCACTGTCCCCTTATGTGCTTAACACCCTGGCCACACACTGTTATGCCTGCACAATCACTTTCGAATATGCAAGGTTAGTGGAATTTTCCACTGCAAAAACACAACTTTAATTCTCGCAACAAGACTTAGCCTACCCTGTTTATCCTCTACCATGGAGTGTCTAAGAGCTTGTGTAAAGTCATCCGACAGCAAAGGCATGCAGTACAGCAGAAGCCTCAAATATGTATGTTTTTGCAGTTATTGAGCCCACTTTCCTTCTGCATCCTACCTTCCTTCCAACAATAGGTCTATGGAAGGCTTTGTGCCATATTTTCCACATATGCAATGATGTTACACTGCCAAAAGTTGTGAACAAAACTGTTAACGCCATCAACCCTGTGTGCACACCACAGAATCGTCTAGGTTGGAAGAGACCTCCAAGATCACCCAGTCCAACCTCTGACCTAACACTAACAAGTCCTCCACTAAACCATTATCACTAAGCTCTACACCTAGATGTCTTTTAAAGACCTCCAGGGATGGTGACTCAACCACTTCCCTGGGCAGCCCATTCCAATGCCTAACAACCTTTTCAGTAAAGAAGTTCTTCCTAATATCCAGCCTGAACCTCCCCTGGCGCAACTTTAGCCCATTCCCCCTCGTCCTGTCACCAAGCACATGGGAGAATAGACCAACAATACTACCAGTACAGAACCAGAGGATAAGTCTCCCAGCCCAGCAGGATGTCCCACCTTCCATTCATACCCACCACTCTGGCAGAAAACGGAGTGCTAGCAGGGGAAGGAATATCAAGGCTGCAGTGAACCTGGTAGGAGTCTCAAGCTATTTACCAAACATTCTAAAAATTCATGTTTTTTACTACTCTCTTTTTGCATCCTTCAAACCTCTTTCATGGGGGGAAGGAGGGGGTTGTCTCTTTTTCTCTCCCTTTTTCATTCTTACAATACACAATCAAAATTTTGGCAGTTTGAATTCAGCCTTCTCCACAGCCGTCCAATCCAGCAAAAGGAAGGCACAACTTCTAGGGTACTTGTATTTCTTAAGCCAAGGCCTGAAATTTCCTTTCTTCTTCATTACCTCAAACCCATCTGACATTTATTCTTACTATCTTTCTTCATTAGTGATTTTCCTCTTTCTTCACATCCAAATTCTGCTTACTGCTCTTCTCTCACATTTCATTATGCCTAAACAGATGATACCATTCCCCTTTCAAAAATGTTCATGACTTTCTGTTTATCAATTTTCCTAGTATTGTCATATCCATGTCTTCTCCCAGGTTGTCCTTTGTGTATAGTCTGACATGCTGTACCTTTTCTTACCCTAATGCTTTCCAAAGATTTGGTTTTTGAGTGAAGTACAGCAGTATTAACCAAATGAAGTACGCAGGTATTAAGAAAGACCAGTCAGACATATTTCGTAAGACACGAGACGACACACCTAGCAGGCAGTCTTTTTTGAGTACTCCTATGCAGCTGGTACTGCGTCTGTATATTTTTTAGACCAAAGGCTGTCACAGCTTGTGCCTAGTATATCTATGAAACCTTTTAATATTCCTCAGGGCCAGAAGAAATTAAAGAATTAAAAAAGAACAGGTAAGGACAATAAAAATATTTGTTTGAAAGATTAAGTCTTCTCAGGCCTGTCCTGGTCCCTCTGGATGGCACCCTTCCCTCCAGCGTGTCCGATCCCACCACACAGCTTGGTGTCATTGGCAAACTTGCCAAGGGTGTACTCAATTTCACTCTCCATGTCACCGACAAAGACGTTCAACAGCGCCGGTCCCAGTACTGACCCCTGAGGAACACCACTCGTCACTGGTCTCCACCTGGACATTGAAGCCCTTGACCGCAACTCTGAGTGCAACCACCCAGCCAACTCCTTACCCACCGAGCGGTCCGTCCATCACATCCATCTCTCTCCAATTTTCAGACAAGGATATCATGCAGGACGGTGTCAAGTGCTTTGCACAAGTCCAGGCAGATGACGCCAGCTGCTCTTCCCCTAGCCAACAATGCTCTAATCCCATCGCACTGGGCTACCAGATCTGCCAAGGCACTGTTTGCCCTTAGTGCAGCCATGCTGACTGCCACCAGTCACCTCCTTATTTGCCATGGGCCTCCGCACAGTTTCCAGGACGATCTGCTCCATGATCTTGCCAGGCACACAGGTGACACTGACTGGCCTGTAGTTCCCCAGTTCTTCCTTTCTTCCCTTTTAAATACGGGGGTTAGGTTTCCCCTCTTCCAGTCAGTGGGAACTTCACCAGACTGACACAACTTCTCAAATATGATCGATAATGGCTTAGCAACTTCATCTGCCTGTTCCCTCAGGACCCTCGGATGCATCTCATCAGGTCCCATGGACCTGTGCACCTTCAGGTTCCTTACATGGTCTCCATCCTGATCTTCTCCCACAGCAGGCAGTCCTTCATTCTCCAAGGCCCTGCCTTTCCCTTTTGGGTCCCAGGTTACATGGCTGGAGCTCTTGCTGGCCAAAAAGTCTAAGACTTCGGCCAAAAAGTCATTGAGTACCTCAACCTCCTCCATACTCCAGGTAAACAGGTCTCCCGTTTCCTTCTGGAGAAGGCCCACAGTTTCCCTAGTCTTCCTTTTATCGCCAATGTACCTATAGAAGCCTTTCCTGTTGCCCTTGATGTCCCTGGCCAAATTTTATCCTAACGATGCTTTGGCTTTCCAAACCTGATCCTGGGCTGCTCAGACGATGTCACTGTATCCCTCCCGGGCTACCTGTCCTTGCTTCCACTTCCTGTAGGCCTTCTGTTTCTGCTTGTGTTTGGCCAGGACCTCCTTGTTCATCCATGCAGGCCTCCAGGTGTTTGTGCCTGAGTTCCTCTTTGTTGGCATGCATTGCTCCTGAGCTTGGAGGTGATCCTTGAATATCAACCAGCTTTCTTGGTTGATATTTTGGTATATTACCATATTTGATATTTTTGGTTTCTTTTCTCTTACCTCCAGGTCTTTGTCCCATGGTACTCTATCAAGCAGATCCCTGAAGAGGCCAAAGTCTGTTTTCCCAAAGGCCAGCATAGCAAGCTGGCTAGTTTAAAGCTCATTAACAGAAATAATAGTTTGACAGACATAAAAATCGCCACAGAAAACATATTTTTTACGTCTCAGTGGCTTAATAGGTTGTGCTCATTCTGAGTAGATTTATATGATGTTTTATTTGATTATTACTTCTCTAGTCTTCCAGTACTTATGGAACACCACTTTTTTTTTTCTTTTCTTTCTCACCCCAAGGGCAGTATTACTGGTATATAAAATGCATCTGTAATGAAATCAATGCAATTGCAACTTCTGTGCTTTAAATTTGGTCTAAGACTACAAAATACTAGGGCTTTTGTGTACTGAACTTCATTACTACTACTGTCATTCTTTAAACAAAGGCTGGTTCTATGAAAACGGGGGAAAATCAGTTTCTTTCTCATAAGTAGGTCTATTGGGTGACTGACCTGCAGAAATTTTCCCCTGAAGAAATTGAGGAAAAACTTATATAATGGCTAATGGATTTAATTACTACAGTTTTGCTGGCTATCACACACACACAGGCATTCACACAAATGAATACTCTCTGCCACCTCCATTCAGTTTACGGATAAACCTTTTACATGCTACCTGAGAATACAAACATATTTTTCCAGATGTCCTCCACCCATGGCAGTGTGATAAGGTCTGAACTTTGTAAATGAACACAAAAAGGTCCTCTTTGTCAAGCCTTAGAAAACTTACCTACAACTCACCCACAACCATTACAAAAAACTTCAGCTACAATTCATGCCCAGACGAAAAGATTCTTCTTCTGGTTTGTTTCTCTGTCAAATATGTGCACTCAGTTTACAAGTTCCTGGATGGCATATGTTATATGGAGAGGTTATGGCCCTACCTTCTCCCAGGTACACTGCCCTCAGTTTGATTATTTCCGCCAACCTGCTGCATCTTGGATCGTTCAATGTGTTCCACATAAGTCTGGATCATCTGTAAGGAGAAAAAAAAAATCCATGAGCCAAACACAAGAGAAGAAAAGACTCAATTTCTAATTTCCCTTTTTCTTAAAGAACAAAACAAAACAGGTGAAATAAGACGATGCTCCTCAACTTTGCTCTTCTTCTAAGCTGATGACATAATTGAATGGAATAAATTGACAGAAAATCCATCAGAAAATTACGTCAGAAATGACTTCGGATTAACCAAGAACCATGAAAAAACATATTCAAAAATAATGTAAAAGGTATCCTGGAGGCTAGTTAGTAGCGGGAGATGAGACAGGGGGGCTCTCTTCACAGAATGAAAAACTGTTGAGTTTGCAAGTGACCTATACAGGTTATCTTGTTCAACCCCCCTACTCAGGCAGGACCATCCAAAGCAGGTTGCCCAGGACCATGTCCAGATGGTTTTTGAATATCTCCAAGTATGGAGACTCCACAACCTCCCTGCACAAACTATGCCAGCACTTCATCACATGCACCGTAAAGTGCTTCCTGAGGTTCAGACAGAGCCTCCTATGTTCCCTTTTGTGCCCTTTGCCTCTTATCCTGTCACTGGGCATCACTGAAAAGATCCTAGCTCCATCATCTTTTCATCCTCCCTTCAGGTATACCTGAAGTTCTTCTCAAGATTCAGAAGCTCTAGTTCAGTATGGTAAAGATTAATTTTTTGACATGATTTTATGGGCAGGGTAAGAGTTTGTTTGTTCAGAAATAATTAGATGATAGCCTACCTCTGTGTGACGCTGATGTAAAGCATTATACTCTTTCTTCATTTCTGATTCACGCTCTTCCAGTCGTGAAACTATCAAGAAAAGATTCCAACCATTAGCTAACATACAGATCAGTCTCCCCAGAGCAACTAGAAAAGTCTCAAAGCTTATACTACAAAACAGGCATACTTTGTTAGAAATGAACTCCTATCTACTGAATGAAACAAACGGAAACAATAATGCAAATTGGAGTATCTGGTTTTCATTACAAACTTACGTCATGGGTACTAGCATGTTCCCAAAACAGGCAGACTGGGCGGTGCAACAGAAGTGCAGAAACAGAGCACTAGCCAGGTACCCTATAAATGTGGTGGTTTATCAACAAGTTAAATTACCCTCTGAGGTGGGTGCCTCCCAGCTGTTTGAGTACAAGAAGTATTACACAAAACATGATGGGAACTTCAACCAACAAAATGCAGCTGCAACTGTTAAGAAAGCACGTGCATAAACAAACAAACGAACAAATAAATAAATGTGATCATTATATGAGGAAAAAAAAAAAGGAGGTGCTGTTCAAGCACAAGAAGAAACTGGAAACCAGGTACAAAAAGCTTTACCGATGGCCCAAATCTCACAGATCATAGAATCATAGAATAACCCGAGTTGGAAGGGACCTGTAAGGATCATCAAGTCCAACTCCTGGCACCGCACTGGTCTACCCAAAGATGGAGAGACTAAGCATGTTCCATGCAAGAGAAGCACTGAACCCACTGCTAAATTAGTGTAGCTATATCCCATCCTTTAGATGACTCAGAATTTTATACCTAAGAAGCCAGAGATTTCAGCTTTTGCATAAATTACATTAAAACAAACAAACAAACAGAAATGTGAAATATTTGCACAATAGCTGTTACATGGTCATGTAAGGCAAACTGTATAATCATGTCTGGTGCACAACTTTGCTTACTCTGATCTGCATAGTTTTTGGTCTTCAGCTCCAACTGTCGAGTCTGAAATTCAAGGTGTTCCACTTGGATTTGTAGTTCTTTCTTCTCCTGCTCCAGTGCATCTTCAAACTCTATAAACTTCTGTATTGGGAAAAAACAGAAGGAGGTAAGGATGAGAAATAAACATAAAATTTATTTGCTCTTTAATGCTTTTCCCCTTCTCTCTTCCCTCATTAAAAAAAAAGCATAAATTTTAAAAGAGGAGATAAGAATTTCTATGTACTGGAAGTAGTACAATAGCATTTAATCAAGCTGAAGAAAGTATCTTACAAGAGAAAGTAAAAGATGCATTCTGTGTATAATTAACATATAAACTATGGTCCAACATAAACCAGTAAACCAGTGCAATTCTGTCATCTTCAGTAACATTTTTCTTTCTCATGCCAGGCTTAATTTTGATGCCTGTTTATTTTATATCAGAGAAGACAAATTCTATGTCTATGGTCATATATTAATAACTACATATGTCAGAAACCTTCTTCAGAGCGATTCGTCTATTTTTGCAGTTTTAGAAAGCTTTGACTGTAATTCATGCTGTGTGTAAGTTTTGCAGAAAATCTGCAAGTCTTGTGGAAAACCTATCCACAGCTGTCAGACTTCATAATCCCCTTTGCAATCCACTTACCAGAGCCTCAACCAGAGATTAGAAAAAGTAAATAAATAATATAGAGAGAAGAAAACTAACAGTTAAAATTGTATAAACTAGAGTAATGTTGACTGAGGTGATTCTATAACTCTTGAGTCACTGAGAAATTCTGAAAAGTCTCACTTTTGACAATTTCATAAATTGTGTTACAGCCTGAATCAGTGCAGAAAGGAAGAAGTAGATGTTGGGAAGCAAAGCTTCCTAGCCTGATGAGAACTTGCAGGAAGAAAATCCTAGGGAGCCTTCCCCCAGCCAGACTAACTAACAGAACTAACACTAACCCCAGAACTTCTGATCTCTCTTCCCCAACTCCTCCTCTTCCGTGCTGGCCTTGTTGGGGAACCAGGCACAGATAAGGAGCTCAGAGTAACCTCAGTGCCCAGTGATCGTGAAATACCCCAGCAATGAACTGGAGAAAGGCTCTGATACGTGGGAGCCGACCAAACATGACCAGCAAGCGGAGGAAAAGATTCTCGCAGCAGAATTCGATGAATTTATATTTAGAAAGAAAAGGCTTGGCTTACCCTCTTGGCAAAGAAGGCAGGGAAGGGATCATCTCTGATAACTCTCATTAGCAACAACGAAGTGTCAACAGCACACACAGCAACATAGGTTACTTACTGCAAAGCAGTAAGAGCTGAAGGAAAGATTTTTACACACATACTAACCTTGTTATGAAATCACAACAAAATAGTATCTAGTATCAAGCTCAGATTTCTGTAAAATGTTACTGTTGACCAGGGACTCTAGTTATTCTCTATATCAGATGCTACCAATGTAGAGCAGAGAAAAAAACGCTAGAAAAGTAAAACACACAAAATATTCCCTTTAGCTCCACTATAGTGGACTGATACTATATGGGACTCTAGATTAGAGCTGTAGTCGCAGCTGCTTTCATGAAACATTTAAGCTAAACAGGGCCCCTGAAAAGCAAATGTCACTTCAAATCTCTAAGTATATTTAAGCAAGCCTAATTTTCACGCTCTATGTGGGCACATGAATTGTTCTGTACAGCCAACTAACACGCGTACTGCTGCAATAAATTACCATCCAGATTACTAGAGTAGGAAACCCAATTAGTTCTAATAGCATTACCCACTACAAGCACGTGGAAAGATCCATACAGCTCAGATGTTTGTTCTGTTACCCACGCACATCCTCTCCACAGCAAACCACATGTAAAACACAGGACCACCACACTTACAAGGAAGGTCACTGAAGCTATCTCACCAGCTTTAGAAGAAATCCTTTCCTGACCTCAAGGATCCAAAACTTCTCTTTCATCTCTACCGTGCCTCATTACATTATTCCTAAACAGCAACATCCATGGAAGGTAAAACCACGGCACCAGTTCTCCTCTCAAAGACTACATGTGCACATAATCATACCACGCCACGGGGTGTCTTTTTTCTTACTTCATGTCTTCCATTTAGAAAAACCGCAGAGACCACTGGAGCAGCCCCACAGCGAGCAAACAAAAAATAAAGGGGAGATATCTCTAATCTACATTTAAGATGTTTTCTTGAAAAAGAGCAGGCCTTGGGAGAGATAACTCAGGATTATGAAGGGCAAACAGCTCCGAAGTGTGCTCTGCTGCCAGCCCTACAGCTCCTATTTTTGGTCTGCTTGCAAAATGCCCCTTAGATTGGGTTCTAACATATCACAACACACATACATTGACCTGCTGAAATCTCTGTTTAAAACAACGAATACTAGGAAGGTAAGATTGCTTTCACCCTCCTCTGTACCCTGCACAGGGCAAGTACTGCCCTCTACAAACGGTGACTCTCTACGGCGCAGAGCAGTCCCATGGACTATCAGAAGAGCCCACAGCCCGTCGCTTTGAAGACTGCAGCAGAAGAGGACGTGGCAAACATAATTTTAAAGAGTAAAACCTCACTGGATTCCAGGAGAGAGACAATCTGGTTGAAAATCATTTTTTAATAAGATTCCCAAGGAAATTAATGCAATTAAAATATAGGGAAATATTCTTACTCCGGGGTTTGTTAAAAGCCAGCACACAAAACAATACACCCATTGACTATTCTCGGGATAAGCCACGTGCACATTTTTCCGTTCCTTTTACCGGAATTAGCAGCCATACCGGAGACATCACGATGCTGGTGAATTGGATCCTCTCTCTTCAGGTGACTGAGAGGTCCCATCATTTATTATTCCTGCTGACTTTTAAAACCCTTCAGTAACTTCATCTGAACAATGAGTCAGTTTTTATTCCTACAACCTGTATTTATAGAAACATACAAAAACATTTTGGTCATGTCTTATTTTTCCTGCACTCACTGTTCTGCAGTGCTTTTAATCCTTAAAGGCGCTTTTAACTTTCTTTTCCATTCTGCCCAGATGTATTACAACACATTTTATTTTCCCCATGGCTTTTTTGATGCAGTATTTTCTAGAAATACCAGAAATGTCAATACCTTTTTTTCCTCTCTATATTCTTAAAAGAGTTACTGGATATCTCAGAGGCTATGCATTGACTTTTTCATTAAATTTTAAGACTGTACAAGGTTTTAGGTTTTTAAGTAAAAGCATTTTCTCTTTGAAATGTCAACTCAACATTGAAACCACTTAGTCATTAACAAATATCCAGCAATCTGCTTTGGAGATTTTGAGAAGGGCAGATTTTTTCTTGAAACTCTTTCCAGAATAACTATATCATTTCACACTGAGTGAAAAAAAAAAATCTAACCAAGACAGTTACACTGAGCACAGACCTAAAGAAGAAGTTTAACTGGGCTTGGAGGACTGGTCTAAGCTATACAAAAAAATCTATTTTCCTCCATCTCCTCTCACGAATTTGCTGGAACTGCTCCATGCTAAAGCTCTGTTGACAAACTTTTAATTACGACCAGTTTCTAAATCCACATCACATCTCACTTCCTCAGCTTTCACTCTTGCTCAGCTCTTTTGGCTCGAGACGCCCACCTTTTCCTAACTCTCCATCCAGGATTACGCCACCCTGGCCAGGCAGGAATCATGTTTCTAGTGGCAATAAAAAAGAACCGACTTTAAGGAAAATAATCATGTATCTCTGGGTAGTAAATTAGGAAGCAAAAGAAGGTACAAGACCAATTTTATTCCCACTATGCAGGGCATCTTTAAAAGGATTCCTGGATTTGTTACTGCTGTTTGGGCTTAGTTCAGAGAAACTGAAAGATTAAGTCTTCTCAGGCCTGTCCTGGTCCCTCTGGATGGCACCCTTCCCTCCAGCGTGTCCGATCCCACCACACAGCTTGGTGTCATCGGCAAACTTGCCAAGGGTGTACTCAATTTCACTCTCCATGTCACCGACAAAGACGTTCAACAGCGCCGGTCCCAGTACTGACCCCTGAGGAACACCACTCGTCACTGGTCTCCACCTGGACATTGAAGCCCTTGACCGCAACTCTGAGTGCGACCACCCAGCCAACTCCTTACCCACCGAGCGGTCCGTCCATCACATCCATCTCTCTCCAATTTTCAGACAAGGATATCATGCAGGACGGTGTCAAGTGCTTTGCACAAGTCCAGGCAGATGACGCCAGCTGCTCTTCCCCTAGCCAACAATGCTCTAATCCCATCGCACTGGGCTACCAGATCTGCCAAGGCACTGTTTGCCCTTAGTGCAGCCATGCTGACTGCCACCAGTCACCTCCTTATTTGCCATGGGCCTCCGCACAGTTTCCAGGACGATCTGCTCCATGATCTTGCCAGGCACACAGGTGACACTGACTGGCCTGTAGTTCCCCAGTTCTTCCTTTCTTCCCTTTTAAATACGGGGGTTAGGTTTCCCCTCTTCCAGTCAGTGGGAACTTCACCAGACTGACACAACTTCTCAAATATGATCGATAATGGCTTAGCAACTTCATCTGCCTGTTCCCTCAGGACCCTCGGATGCATCTCATCAGGTCCCATGGACCTGTGCACCTTCAGGTTCCTTACATGGTCTTAGATTTGGTCCAACCATCACCCTACTACCAATGCCACCCACTAAACCATGTCCCTAAGCACCACGTCCAACACTTCCTTGAACACCCCCAGGGATGGTGACTCCACCACTTCCCTGGGCAACCTGTTCCAATGCCTGACTGCTCTTTCTGAGCAGAGATGTCTCCTCATTTCTAACCTAAACATCCCCTGGCACAACTTGAGGCCATTCCCTCCAGTCCTATCACTAGTTATCTGCGAGAAGAGGCCGACCCCCAGCTCCCCACACCTTCCTTTCAGGTAGTTGTAGAGAGCAATAAGGTCTCCCCTGAGCCTCCTCCTCTCCAGACCAAACACCCCCAGTTCCCTCAGCCGCTCCTCACAGGACTTGTGTTCCAGGCCCTTCACCAGTTTTGTTGCCCTTCTCTGGACATGCTCCAGGGCCTCGATGTCCCTCTTCTAGTGAGGGGCCCAGAACTGAACACAGTACTCGAGGTGCGGCCTCACCAGAGCAGAGTACAGGGGGACGATCACCTCCGTGGTCCTGCTGGCTGCACTATTCCTGATACAAGCCAGGATGCCGTCGGCCTTCTTGGCCACCTGGGCATGCTGCTGGCTCATGTTCAGGCAAGCATCAATCAGCACCCCCAGATTCTTTTCCTCTGCACAGCTTTCCAGTCGCTCTCCCCCCAGGCTGCATAGGGTTGTTGTGGCCAAAGTGCAGGACCCAACACTTGGCCTTGTTGAACCTCATCCCATTGGCCTCTGCCCATCAACCCATCCTGTCCAGGTCCCTCTGCAGGGCCTTCCTACACTCTGGCAGATTGACACTTCCCCCAACTCGGTGCTGTCTGCAAACTTACTATGAAGCTGACTTACTGGCTGGAGTGGCTGAAATTCCTTTGTCCTGCTCTTCAGGTGCTCTCCTGCTGACCCTTGAGACTCTTCCAGGTGTTGGGCATCTATCACTGACACCAGCATCAAACTGGGAGGAGCGGGATGTATTGGGGTTCCCCTCTCTCAGCAACCCTGGTTTAAAGCCCTCAAATTGATCTTTAAAAGAAGTAACAGCTCATATTGCTTGCTCAGAATAATTTTACTTGAAAAGTAATTTTAATAACATGCTGCTATTTATGAACATTGATAAATGTCATAAGCTTAAGTGACAGAAAGAGGATGAAGGATCTATGTTTATATGGAGGATCTATGTTTGGATATAGTATTTTTTTTCCCCTCAAAGATTACTGAGAATCAAGTAAGTTTCCCGCAGGGCAAAGACTAACAGGCATTGCATTTTGAAAGCCTGATTCCTCAAAAAAACTGATTCAGAAATATGTACCTCATGGTCAGGTGCTATTGCTTGTCACTGTTCTGACAATCTTCTTAAGATTAATCAAACTTGTAAACTGAAGAGTCTCCAAATGCATTTCATCTAATCAGTGTAGAATTCACATAATACATTAGAAAGTATTAGAATAATTGTTTTTTAATAAGTACTGTTCCAGCAACCGTTTGTCAGCTATGAACACCTCTAATATGCTAAATATATATATAGTTTTTGCATAGAAGAAACATTCTGTACAAAAACACGTTATGGGGGAAAGACCAAAAAAGGTGAGGGAAGGGCATGCTACTTCCGTGTTTACACAAGTAATACTTCAGAGTTAGGCAGAGGAAAAATACATCTTGTATCTTAGCTTTTAATCAGCATTTGATCCACTTGATATTTACATAGCTCATCCAGTATAAAACAATCACCCACAAACTTAAGAACAGACCCTCCTGTGTACCCCCAACAAAACCCCTCCAAGAGATTATAAAATAATCTCATTTGTAGTTACTATTTGACTATATTCGTTTGAATGTCTCTGCTGGCAAACTCTTATTCTTAAATCCTCTGGTACCTGTATGTCAGACTTAAGACAAGCTTGGCTCGTCACCAGAATGACATCTCTCTTCTGCATCACAAAACCAGGGCCAAGTGGTCTGCCACCGAGAAGGATCCCCCAGGAGATGAGGTCCCAGGACCAGCACATTGTGTATTTACCAAGATGCTGCGCTGCTGCCAGCCTGGCTTTAGTTCACGCTGTCATCCCAGATCCACAATCTGTCAAGTGTCTGCTGCTATTTCTGATCAAGTGACACCCAAACAGGGAAGTAAATAAGGGCAGACTGCCGTCCGTAATACTAAAATCACACTGCAGGAGATGGAAAAGTGGTCGTTGCTTCCTTTCCTGCTCCTGCCCTTCCTCAGCCTGACACGGTGGGAGACCTGCCTGCAGAAGTTTAAGAGCAATCTAAAAGTACAGCAAATAGTTCTTCAGCACAAGGAGGCAACTCTCAACCCTCATGTCTGACTAAAGCAGAGACACCATTTACTTGTTTCCCAGTGAACGTCCCTAATTCATCTTATAAATACTTCATCCCTTCCCTGTACCATTATCATCTGCATTAACATTAATCACAGTCCTGCAGCAGGTGACAGGTAACACAAAATCACATCTTTGGCTTACAATCCTACTTGGTTTTATTGCCACAATTTTCTGTAAGGAAAGTACGTTCAGAATCAAAAGACTTCCAACTTGCACACAGCGGACGTGCTGACGGAAGGCCGAATCAGAGACGAGGGTATCGCTATTGCTACGGATGGCTTGTAAGAAGAGTTTACCACATAAGAAAGAAAGGAGAAAAATGAGAACTTACAACCAATGCTTGCCTGCTTAGGTATGAATCTGGGACAGAGTTCTCCAGAAACAATTTTTGTTGTTGCTTATTTTAAATATATGGAGTTAATTTTATCATCTTCAGTGTTCTGTTTTAATCATAATTTTCAACACTGTATTAA
This sequence comes from Cygnus atratus, assembly GCF_013377495.2. Taxonomy (NCBI): domain Eukaryota; kingdom Metazoa; phylum Chordata; class Aves; order Anseriformes; family Anatidae; genus Cygnus; species Cygnus atratus. The sequence goes on from NC_066376.1 coordinate 16,082,845, forward strand.
ATTCTGAATCATGTTCAGCTCCTAACCCTGACAAGACGCAAATATGAGAAAAGATTATTAATACCCCAATGATTTAAGGTTTGCCTCACCTAGAAGAGGTGATCACTTGACAGATGCTCACACTTGCATTGCCTTTTACTTTTGAACAGTTAAATGGATATCTTTTGGAATCATATAACAAGAGGGGAGGTAAGTGTCACAAATGTGAAATCTAGTATTACCCAGCTCAGTAGAAAACCATCATTACAATCTTACGGTATTTTTCAAGATAACAAAGAAACTAGTTTCTTTGGGATCAACATCTTTTGTAAATCAACACAACAATAGAGGTGGATTTGAGTTAAATTGGAAGAACGCTATAGATACATACAGATACAGAACGTTCCAGATTCTGCTGCTCGTTCTGTTACCAAAATCTGACACTGCCCGCAGGCATCGGGAATGGAAGAGCAGAGTTTGAAAAATATGAAGACAGATCTTGAACATGGCTGGTTGTGAAGTTAGTCTGCATTTCACGCTTGCCAGTTGCTTTCAACTACATTTAGTGAAAAGCATCCAAGTGATACGCAAAGCCTTTCTTTCTCTGACATCTGTTATTCCTGAATGCTTTTCCCCTTTTGACACTATGAGGTCACCATCAGGCTGCAGCATCTCCCAGTAACCAGCTATCCGTGAGTTCCGATTTCAGGGTATGGAAATAGGAAGTGCCTTCCCAGATTGCCATCGTTCCAGAAACGGAAAACACAAGGCAGAAAGGGAGAAAGCATTCACAGTGGAGAACACCAGAAGTTTGAGCACAGAGCCTCACTTTCATCACCTTACCTCACCACCTTGTTAATTAGCCACAGAGGGAGGGATCATATTTAAAGCATTCCTTAAATGGGGCTGAGGGCAGTTTTCAGAAGTCTTCCGGTTGCTTAAGATGCAGACACAAGCTAGTGAACTTGCAATATTGCCACCCAGTTGAAGAGCTCTTTAAATACCTCACATCCCGCAGAAACCTGCGGAAACCACAGCACACAGCTCTCCAAGGATCACTTTTCGCCAAAGCAATGATTTTCTAACAAAACACCAAAGACATCTCCAACTATTTCATAAATACAAAATACTGGTAAGCGAAAGTGGTTTTATTGTAAAACAACAGTGCAAATAGCAAACCATCAATAGGAACTGATGGCCATGGCAACATGCTGTCGGAATACAGGGAGGTTGCTTTTCTTCGGAAGCGGGATAGTGACACTCGCGTATCTCCTGCAAGTTCCACAGCAACGATGCCATCAAAGCACTTTCACAGTCTCAGTCAGGTCTGACTGGGCACTGACAGCAAGAGAAGCCTTTGTCAGCTGCAGCATGGCAGGCTGCTGTAACAAACACACCAGTGCCCGTCTCCTCATTCCTGGAGCTGAACAGAGGCCCAGGGACTGACTCAGGCAGCGCCAACGCACCACACCTAGAAACAGACCTGCCACCACAAGAGGAAAAGTTATTTACAGATCATAGCCACATTTACTGAGACCAAGGTTTCTTTAACCATTTTCCAATGCTCCCAGGCACCGGAGTGCCCCCGCGCAGAGCACTAACTACAAAAGCCATTTATTAGGGGGTCAGACCTACTAAGCAGCACCAGGGACTTCTTTTTACACCACGCATATGTACATGGCAAATGAACATTCATTTAAAAAAAATCTAACAAGGATCAACTCATGCTGCAAATCATCAATTGGCTTTGCTACTAACTCACTTTTTGTTCACCTGGGCAGCCACTACCTTTCCCTTGCAGTATGTAAAATCACACTGGAAGCGGTTTTCATGCAATGAGATGTCTGCAGACCAGTGCCACACCTGACAGCGATCCTCATCATTCTTCTGCACTCTGGGAAGCAATGCTAATGTACAATGACCAACCCTGCACTTCACATCTTACAGGCTGTGAAAGCTTTTACATGCATTAACACTTGCCCAGTCATCTAAGAGTTACACTCCACACGACTGATGATCTCTGCAGAAGCCTGTACTTAGGGCACACAGAAAAGAGGTTTACATAAAACAGAATGTCTCATTAACGATGGACTCATTAAAACTTGTTTTCCTTGTGTTTTTTTTGCTGGTGTCCCCTAGACCCTTCCTTGTCCCTGTTGGAACTCAACCCCTTCCTGAGCAGACACCAGGCAAGAGACAACATTTGCCAAGACTGGATGGGAGCCCTGTAAGGGTGGAGAGGAGCTGAACCCGTGTGTGCCCAGCCCCACATGCTAAACGCTCCGCGTGGCTTAGCGGCAGCCCAGCTCTGCCGGCCTCTTCTGCAGGTGGGGCCTTCAAAGGCCTTTTAGAGAAAGGCCAAGTGATTTTCACAAGAAAAAGATACCGAGCCTTTTTGTTTTCCCCAAATATTGCTGAAAGTGGTTAGCGCCTTCCTGAGTTATTGGGGTAACTGCCTAATACCACTCACATAAACTTCATCGCAAAAAAAAATCAAAAAATCACAGACTTACAAAATGGTTTGGGTTGGAAGGGACCTTAAAGATCACCCAGCTCCAACCCCCTGCCATGGGCAGGGGCACCTCCCACCAGACCAGGTTCCAAAGCCCCATCCAACCCGTCCCTGAACTATGCCATGGATGGGGCAACCACAACATCTCCGGGCAACCTGTCCCAGTGCCTCTCCACTCTCTGAGTGAAGAATTACTTCCTCATATCTAATCTAAACCTACCCTCTTTTAGTTTAAAGCCAGTACCCCCTGTCCTATTGCTACGATCCCTGACAAAGAGTCCCTCTGCAGCTCTCCTGTAGCCCCCTTTAGGCACTGGAACGTGCAGGGATAATGTAGAAGGAGAACACTCACTTGTTCTCATAAGAAGTACATTATCTATTCATTGGGGTTTTTTTTGGTAAAAAGTCTCTTTACAGACACTTTTTTGCCCACTTCAGTTCAACTGTGCATAAGGATGACAGAATACTTTTTAAATCTCAGCAAATGGTATTCTGCTCTGGTTCCTGAGCATCCTTGCAGGGACTGTAACTGTTGTCACTACATTTTCTTCCAGGGACTCGGTACACATGAAGAAAATGCATCCTGTATCCATTAAGTTGAGAGCAGAAGTCTACCCAAGTCCAAAGATGCAAGATCATCCCAAATGGGCTGTTCCATTTCCCATACGAAGTCCCATCCCCCCCCACCCAATAAATATTGCACTTTCAAATATTTTTGTTTCTCAGAGGCTGCAAAATACTGGCTCTGTGGAATATTTAATAAGTCAAGTCCTGAGTACTCAGTCACTTTTAAATCCTTACATGCTTTCATAAGAACTTTAAAGATTGTTTATTGATTTTATTAATTAAAATATCAGCCCATTAATACATAATTAAAATTAGGAGTAAAACTTTACTTGCCTGGTTCTAGCTTTCAGCATTAGTAATGGACCATGACTGTCCCCCTCATCTTTATGTTAGCAAGATTCTTGCAAGTCATTATTAAGCAACAAAAACACTTCTACAGTGTTTTACACAGTTCCGGAGTTCAAAAGCTATTTCATTAACTACCTCTCAGCAAATCAGAATATGATTCATAGTGATGACTACTGAAGCTTAAATTTTTTGCTCGTAGTTTAAAAGATGGCAAAAGATGACTTCGTAACTAGTTTTTTAGAGAAGCATAAATGATATGGCAGGTGATGGACTTTTTCTACCACCAGTGCTTTAACCCATCTCACAGACTATTACTATTATTTCAGCAGGCTAAATAGCACACCCAGGGCTGGCAGACCTCATTTATGGCCAACAAGATGCTCTTGATTTCAGCAGAGACAGGCACACGTGTAGCGAGGGGAGACAGTGCAAGTCATCTCCTCTCTCTCTTTTGTCTACGCCTGAGTCTTTGCAGACCAAGAATTTGTTGCCTTCCATCAGAGGGGGCCGTTCTCCCCACCATCCACTTTGCAACCCCCTCGCCCGGCTGAGCACAGTGCTCACGGAAGGTAAACCTGTGCTCCAGGGAACTGCATACTCTAACTCGGAAAACTATTTTTTTCCAAGGTATGGTTTTGGTTTAAAAAAAAAAAAGTTTCAAAAATCTGATCTTTAAATATAATTTTTGCTCCAAATAGCTTACTGCTGGCATTGAAAGGGATGTTTGTCTGCACTAGACCGCTAAAGAGAGACAGGCCACCATCTTCACATCCGCTCAAGCACGGGTCAAGAAATTAACAAGAATAATTTTTTTTTAAACCACAACCTAGCACGAAATTTCAAGTCACCTAGCTGCCGTTGGTACTGCAGAGTGGGTTCTTCACATTCACAGAACTGCAGCTATTTTTGATTCATTCTCCTTCCCCCTTTCGAGCGGGCGGCTCGGCAGCCCCAGTCCCTGCCTCCTTGGCTCCAGGCGCACGGTGATGCAGGAGAAAAAGAGCCCGGCTGTGCGCGCAGCCGACGCCAGCCCGGCGGCGGAGCCATGGCCATTTTCTCGCCGACGCTCCCCGAGCGAGGCAAGGGGGCACCCCGCGGGCGGGCTGGCGGAGCTGCCCGGCACCACCGGGGCGCAGCGGGCCGCCTTCGCCCGGGCCGGCCCCCGCCGGCCCTTCTAGAAGGCACCGCAGGCCGCTCCGCTCCGCTCCCCCTCACGGCCCCGGCCTCCCCCCTCCGTGGATGCGCGGCCCCGCCCGGCTCGAGCGGCGCTCCCCCGCCGGCCGCCGCCTCACGGGAGGCCCGCCGGGGCCCCTCAGACCGCCGGCCGTGACGGGCCCGTCCCCTCGAGCGCCGCCCCCCGCGGCGGAGGTCCCAGATGGGCGCTGGATGCCCGGCGGCGGGGCCGAGCGGGGGCCGGGGGGGCGAGGCGGCGGCGCGGGGCGGGGCCGGGCCGGGCCCGTTAGGCCCGGCGGTGGGGGGGGGTGGCCGCGCTCACCTCCTCGGCCTGCTTGCGCAGCGCCTTCTCCCGCTCGTACTGCGTGAGGAGCTGCTCGTTGTCCTCCCGCAGCAGCTCCAGCTCCACCTCGTGCTCCTGGTTGTCGGTCAGCACCGAGTCCAGGTTCTCCAGCACCGTCACCACCAGCGGCATCAGCTCCTTCACCACCTCCTCGTCGTAGCAGTGGATGAGCCGCTCGAACTCGCGGTAGATGCTGTTGGCCAGGCCCGAGACCCGCTCCGACATCACCGAGCCCGAGCAGTAGTCGTCGCCCGGGTACCCCCCCACGCCGCCATCGTCCAGCTGGATCTCCAGCATCCTGCCGGCCTGCGAGCGCCGCGCCGCGCCCTGCCCTGCCCCGCTCCGCCGCTGCCGAGGCCGCCGCCGGGCTCCGCTCCTCCGCCGCTGCCGGCCGCCAATGCGCGCGAGGCCCCTCCCCGCCGCGTCACGGGGCGCGGAGGCCGCCCGGCACCGCGCGGCACGGCGCAGCCGCGGGGCGGGAGGGGGCGCGTGGTGGGTGCCCGCGAGCGAGGCGCCCTCCGCTTGCCGATGGGCCCGGCGTGAGCCGCGCGGGCCGCCACGGCGTCGGGCGAAACGCGGCGGCGTCGAGTGTGCTGCGGGGTCAGCCCCGGGCCGTGCACCCAGCCCTGTCCTGGTCCCGTCGGTTTTCCCTCACTGGCACCCAAAGCACGTCTGCTTCTCCTGATCTGGGCCCCAGGGCTGAACGATTTCAGGGCGAGCAGTTGTCCTAGGCCTGGACACGTTAACAAGCCAAAGACTAGAAAGACTTCTAAATAAATGCTGTGGAGGCCACAAACTACTCGATTCTTCCCGATTTACACTTTAGGTTCTCCGTCATCTAGCACAGATGTAAGCTGTGTTACCTGACCTGTCTGCTGTTCAGTGTGAGGTCTGATTAAGGAGGAATCCTGGAGGAAGGGGGCATCTTCCAGACCAAAGAGTGTTAGAATCTAATTGTGCAACCCAATTATTAATGCAAAACTTCCAAACGCAAGTTTCTTCCTTGTGTCCATGAAAATCAGGGCCTTTTTAGCCTGGAGAAAAGAAATGAGGGGAGACCTCATCAGTGTATATAAATATCTGAGGGGAGGGTGTCAAGAGGATGAAACGAGGCTTTTTTCAGTTGTCCCCAGCGACAGAATCACAGAATTGTCTAGGTTTGAAGAGACCTCCAAGATCACCTAGTCCAACCTCTGACCTAACACTAACAAGTCCTTCACTAAACCATATCACTAAGCTCTACATCTAAATGTCTTTTAAAGACCTCCAGGAATGGTGACTCAACCACTTCCCTGGGCAGCCCATTCCAATGCCTAACAACCCTTTTGGTAAATAAGTTTTTCCTAATATCCAACCTAAACCTCCCCTGGCACAACTTTTGCCCATTCCCCCTCGTCCTGTCACCAGGCATGTGGGAGAACAGACCAACCCCCACCTTGCTACAGCCTCCTTTAAGGTACCTATAGAGAGCGATAAGGTCGCCCCTGAGCCTCTTCTTCTCCAGGCTGAACAATCCCAGCTCCCTCAGCCGCTCCTCGTAAGACTTGTTCTCCAGACCCCTCACCAGCTTCATTGCCCTTCTCTGGACTCTTTCGAGCACCTCCATGTCCTTCTTGTAGCGAGGGGCCCAAAACTGAACACAGTACTCGAGGTGCGGCCTCAGCAGAGCCGAGTACAGGGGGACAATCACTTCCCTAGCCCTGCTGGCCACACTGCTTCTTATACAAGTCAGGATGCTGTTGGCCTTCTTGGCCACCTGAGCACACTGCTGGCTCATATTCAGCCTACTATCAACCAATACTCCCAGGTCCTTCTCTGCCAGGCAGCTTTCCAGCCACTCATCTCCCAGCCTGTAGCACTGCTTGGGGTTGTTGTGCCCCAGGTGCAGGACCCAGCACTTGGCCTTGTTGAACCTCATACAGTTGGCCTCAGCCCATCGGTCCAGCCTATCCAGATCCTCCTGCAGAGCCTTCCTGCCCTCGAGCAGATCGACACACGCACCTAACTTGGTGTCGTCTGCAAACTTACTGAGGGTGCACGCAATCCCCTCATCCAGATCATCGATAAAGATATTAAAGAGAACTGGCCCCAGTACTGAGCCCTGGGGGACTCCACTAGTGACCAGCCTCCAACTGGATTTGACTCCATTCACCACGACTCTTTGGGCCCGGCTATCCAGCCAGTTTTTAACCCAACGAAGCGTACACCAGTCCAAGCCACGAGCAGCCAGTTTCTTGAGGAGACTGCTGTGGGAAACGGTGTCAAAAGCCTTATTGAAGTCAAGGTAGACCACATCCACAGCCTTTCCCTCGTCCACCAAGCGTGTCACTTGGTCATAGAAGGAGATCAGGTTCGTCAAGCAGGACCTGCCTTTCATAAACCCATGCTGACTGGGCCTGATCGCCTGGTTGCCCTGTAAGTGCCGCATGATGACACTCAAGATAATCTTGAATCTTGAATCTTGAATAAGAATGAGAGGCAATGGGGACAAACTGAAGCAAAGGAGGTTCCATTTGAATATGAGAGGGCACTTCTTTACTGTGAGGGTGACAGAGCACTGGAACAGGTTGCCCAGAGAGGTTGTGGAGTCTCCTTCTCCTGGATTGCTTATGCCCTGCCGTGCTGTCCCTCCAACAGATATCTGGGTGGCTGAAGTACCCCGTGAAGGACCAGGGCTTGTGAGTGCAAGGCTGCTTCTATCTGTCTATATAGGTTTGCATTCGCTTGATCTTCTTAATCATGTGGCCCATAGCACCCTCCCAATATCATATGTCCAAACTAAACCTCTCCTGGTGTAACTTCAGGCCATTTCTTTGCATCCTATCAGTTGTCACCTAACAGAAGAGATCAACACCCTTCTCACTGCAGCCTCCTTTCAGGTATTTATAGAGTGTGATGGCATCTCCCCTCAGGCTCCTCTTCTTCATACTAAATAGCCCCGGTTCCCTTGGTTGCTCCTCATAATACTTGCTTTGTAGTTTACTACCTAAAACTAGTTTTCTAGATCTACTTTAACACTTTATAGGATCAGAATTCCATCTTTTTCTCTGTATTTTATTGTTTCATTGTTTCTTTATTGATGTCCTAGCAAGATTTTCCAGGACAATTACGTTCGTGGTAGATATTAACACCAAAAATACATGCAAAGACTAAGTTCAGGGTATTTTTTGACTAATTAGCATGTGGAATTTATTAATTAGAATCATAAAATCACAAAATATCCTGAGTTGGAGGGGACCCACAAGGATCATTGAGTGATCATCATCCTGGCTCCGCACAGGACCACCCAAAAAGTAAACTGTATTTGAGAGTGCTGTCCAAACGCTTCTTGGACTCCAGCAGGCTTGGTGCTGTGACCACTGCCCTGAGGAGCCTGTGCCAGTGCCCAGCCACCCTCTCGGTGCAGAACCTTTCCCTAACACGAAGCCTGATCCTGTCCGAGCTCCATGCCATTTCCTCAGGTCCTGTCACTGTCCCCACAGAGCAGACCTCAGCACCTGCCGCTCTACTCCCCTCGTGAAGGAGCTGCAGGCCGCCATGAGGCCTCCCCTTGGCTTGCTCTGCTCTGGGCCAAACAAACCAAGAGACCTCAGCCTCTCCTCATATACCTTGCCCTCTAGACCCTTCACCACATTTGTTATGCTCCTTTGGACATTCTTTAACAGTTTTATGTCCTTCTTATACTGTGGTGCCCAAACCTGCACACAGTGCTTGAGGTGAGGCTGCACCAGCGCAGATCAGAGTGGGACAATCACTTCCCTTGACCAATTTCTTTTTCTTGCATGTTAAATTGATGAGCAGATCTTGAACAGAAGGCAAAAAAAGATTTTCTGAATGAGGCCAAGATGTTCTGGCCTGTTCATCTCATTCTAAAAATTAACTTTGGTCTCTTTGCTCCCTGGACTATGAAGTATAGAGCAGAGACAAAAAAATAAACAAAGCAACAAAACAAACAACAAAACAACAACAACAACAACAACAACAAAATGCACACACACACAAAAAACAAGAAAGTTACATTATAAGAAAAATTTGGGAAGTGTAGCCATACAGTGTTCCTTTGGACACTTACTATTTTACCCCTCCATACAAAAGCCAAATGCAAGGAAGGTTATCTCATGGTAAATTAAGACGTGTCACCTAGCATCCTGGTTTCAGCGGAGATATTTTTCCTCCTCGTAGCTGGTATGGTGCTCTGTTTTGTATTTATGATGAGAAGAATGCTGATGACACACCAATGTTTTAGTTGTTGCAGAGCAGTGCTTGCACAGAGGCAAGGACTTCTCAGTTTCTCACACCACCCTGCCAGCGAGGAGGCTGGGGGTACACAAGGAGCTGGGAGGGAACAGAACCAGGACAGCTGACCCCAATTCACCAAAGGGGTATTCCATACCATATGGTGTTATGCTTGACAGTAAAACTTGGGGGGAGTTGGCTTGGGTGAGCTACTGCTGCTTGGGGTCTGGCTGAGTATTTGTTGTCTGGTGGTGAGTGATTGTGTTGTGTGTTGCTTGTTTTGTATATTCTTTTATTACTATTATTATTTTCCCTTCCTTTTCAGTCCTATTCAACTACCTTTATCTCAACCCATGAGTTTTACTTTATCTCCCCCCAGTTCTCTCCCTCATCCCACTGACCCACTGCAGGGGGGGGAGCAAGTGAATGGCCATGGGATACTTAGCTGCGTGCTGTGTTAAAGCACAACACCTAGAAGAGCAGAAGTGTAATAAAATGCACAGAAGGTCTTGATGTTTTCAGAAACACTGCTGTTTAATGTTCTATTGTAGCCCTTCTGGACCTGATATCCTTCCATGCTAGTGAGAGACAGAGAAACATGGAGCAACTTGAGAGTAAGCAAATATACAGAAGTATGGGTTTTCCTGCCACTGTGAAGCCACCTCCTCCTCCACCTGCTTAATGAGTGCACTGAGGATTTTCCTCTCTTGCAGCCATTTCAGGCTCTGAGGTGAACAGCACAGATCATCTGATGATGGAGCCTCTGGCGGCATTGGAAAGGCATTTCAGAGCTCAGCAGCAGAACAATCTCACTGGGGACCCAGAGTGCCTGAGAGAAGACATTTGCTGGTCAGTAAAAAAAATATGAAGTCATGATAAGGTTATAGCAAAATATGTTAAATGATTAAATATCAATGCTCCAATTTCCTCTGTTTCCAGAAAAAATACGCAATCCATTACATAATTAATTATTATACATATTACACTGAGACTGTTAAATCAAAATCACTTAACAGCCTAAAAATGTTGTACTTAGTATAGTTATACTTTTACCCAACTATTTATGACTGAAGATACAACAAACAAGCAAACAAAAATAGCGGATCTTTTCTTTACAGAAAGATGCGACAAAATATGTCACAAAGCCAATTTCAGTGTTTTCTCTCACATAAATCAGTCAGTTGGAAATAAAATGCAAATATTGACACATGCTTTAATGTTATGCATTAAACTTAAAGGACTGTCCACAAGACTTAAAGAGTCCTTGAGACTGAGGCCTTGGTAATATAAAATCCAGATAAACAAGGGAAAAGATATATCAGAAGAGACTGCCTGTTTTAAGAAATAAAACTGAAGCTATAAAATCAGGAAAAGTGGCACAAGGACTTCAAGGGCATGGGAAGGACTTGATACTACTTTTGACAAGCTTTTTTGTAAAACCAATTTAGAATTATCTATGTAGGTTTTTATGGCAGTTCTGTAACCAGGACTTCTGAGAGCTTCAGGAAATAACAAAAGCTGTGCAGTTTTGGAATAAATTTACAGTGAAGGCAAAATATTATGATCATACCTTTATAGATGTACAGTTGCAGGAACCAGACAATAGTTACGAAAAAAAAAAAAAAAGTAAAAGGAATTACAGAAGAGATAGATATCTATTGGACAGAAGAAATAACCATAGATTTCAGGTTCAGTATTCCCAAATGATTTCTGAATCATAGATTTCTAATCATTCATGTCTAGACCCTTACTTACGGATTCAGCAGGAAAGTATTTCACTAGGTCATACTCAGAAAGTTACCTTTAACTGACAAGACACTTGAAGTATGTTTGTGCCTGTCCCTTTCCTTCCAAACATCTTGCAACATAATGTTTCTTATTAGCTCCTGGGAAACCACCTTGAATCTGAGTAATTTCTCAGTTGGTGAAGTATACCAACAGCGTTTCCAATTTCTTTGCACAGCAACAGTTTTGCCACTTTCTAAACTAACCTGATTGATAAAGCCGCTTATCTCAAGCAGCTCAGCTAAGAAGTACAATTTTTGACACTGTGTATACCACAGAGCCTTCTAGAAATGATATAAGCTGAGACAAACACTCATGCCTCTATCACAAGTACCTCTCATCACCTCTCACAAGTATTTGACCTCAACATTACTAGTCCTACATGCTAATTCTTCCTAAGGTCTCATGAATTAAGCACACTTCCAGTCTTTGCTCCAGATCATTCATAAGCTGGTGCTGAAAGGGTCGGGGGTGGTGGTGTAAAATTAGAAAGGTGAATTAATTGTAACACATCCAATTCACATAGTCTGTTAGACAAAGTTTGATCGGAAGGGGGGAAATATATATATATATATAATGTATATGGAAAACAAACAAACAAACAAACAACCCACAACCAAAATCAAATTTTGTTCCAGCATATTATTAATTTTCACAAGCAATATGGTTGCAACACAGGTTCCTGAACTGTGATACTAATATCTCTAGTGGCACAAGAAACGATACAAGGTCTGATACAGGACAGGAAACCGATGCTGCTCCTGGCAATATTAGTACACCCCTACTGCTGTTAGTAATGTTCATAGCCCAATGAGAAATCTGAGAATCTGTGGGCTATAGTATACTACACATATATATTATTTGCAAGTCTGGAACCTTTGATCCATTCTTAGAATTTAAAATGTAGATCTGTAGCAACATATTGACAGCTGAAAAGCTCTTTCATATGCCATTTATAATGATACTTACCAGCAACCGTCCTTCATGGAAATATAAAACAGAAGCAAAATGAGTGGCAGCATTATTAGAAAAAAAGTGTACTCAAGAGCATTTCATTGCTTTTGTAAGGAAGCAGCTGGAATCAAAACCCAGTTAGTTTCCTGAAAACCTGCAAACCATTAGGAAAGTCTAGTTTTCAAACCAATCACGCACATGATTGTTTATTTTATATATGTATATACATATATTTTCACACACATGCATGTGTGTTATTGTTATCTGGACACTTTTATTTTCACTAAGTGCTTCTATACAAAACTTTTTTAATTGACCAAAAGTTTCAATCACAAGTTAGTTCTTAGTGTAGTCACTTTGGCTGGGATGGATTTAATTTTTTTCTCAGCCCATATGGTGCAGTATTTTAAACTGGTGATGGAAACAGCATTAGCTCACTAGTTTTTTAACTGATGCTGAGTTGTGCTTGCATAACACCATGGCTGCCTCTGTTTCTTTTGCAAGTAGAGAGGCAACACAGGTGGGGCTGCTGACCAAAATTGACCAAAGGGATTTTCCACACCATATAGTGTCATAGAGCTGGAGGGGAGTTTTTCTGAAGGTATCCGTTTCTCATGGGCTGGATGGGCATTGCTCTGTTGATGCTGAGAGATTGCTTTTGCATCACTTGTTGTGTTCTCCCCCCCTCCCCCCTTAATTTATTAAACTGTCTGCATCTCAACCCGTGAGGGGTTTTTCCCCTTTCTACTGCCACTCTGGTTCTCTCTCATCCCACCGGGAAGGAGGGAACAACAGGCTGGGAGCTTACCTGTCAGCCAGGGCCAGCACACCACAGGCAGGTAACGGGATAGGAAGCATTCTGTGCAAGTAAGATAATCATAGAATCACAGAATTATTAAGGTTGGAAAAGACCTCCAAGATCATCTGGTCCAACCATCCCACTCCCACCAATGCTACCCACTAAACCATGTCCCTAAGCACCATGTCCAACCTTTCCTTAAACACCCCCAGGGACGGTGATGCCACCACTTCCCTGGACAACCTTTTCCAATGCCTGACTGCTCTTTCTGGGAAGAAATTGCTGCTTCAGCATTTTCCTGCAGGCCAAGGAAGTGAGAAACTATAGTTTAGGATAAAATCAAAAATTTCTACGTAGCAGCATAAGTGATGTCTAAAATGACAGCATTTAAAAAATGGAGTATATGTTGCAATCTGACTCCCATCACAAATCATATGCTCTTAAAATTATTGAACTGTTGTCAGTACACACTGCTGTTGAAAAGCTTTTCTTTAATGTTGCATTTGCTACCTGAAAAAACTTTGTCTCTTTGAATACATAAATACAAAAGCATAAAGAACATTTTGCTACGTGTATCCAATTGTACAACTTAATATTTTTTTTAGGGCTGCTCCTTTCTCATGCTGTGTATGGTTCATGGTTAAGCCAGTGACGCAGGAGTAGGAAGAAAATTTTGGATTATGAGATCCTGCTGCCTGCTATGAAGGAAAAGCACGCCACATAACCCTCCTCGTATCTTCATCAAGCTGTATTTTAAAATCAAGAAACTCACTGGCCCTCACTGTTGTCTTGTGAGGCTTGCCTTATTCAGTTCCTCCTCATGCATCATTTCGGCATAAAATATTCTTCAGACAACTGAGTAAGAAAGACAAATATACTTACCTTTTTATTTTTTTATTTTTTCCCCTATGTCTTTTCACTACCAGGGCCCTGCTTTTCCGATAACTATCAAACTTTAATTTATTTGTCTGTGATTTCTTTCTATCTGCTCTTGCGCAGTATTGTCTATTGGCTTAAGTAACCAATCTTTCTCAAGTTCTTACATGAGAGACTTCTATTTATACAGCCTAAAATGTACACTTTTTTTTTTTTAAGAGCATCATATTTTAGATTTTTCTGCAGTTTCTGATGCCAGTTATAAGCCGGTTTATTCTGTGCTGTTGCCTACACGGCTGTCCTTAATGTTGTATTTATGCATTGGAGTTCTTCCTTTTACGGGTATGAGTTTTAATTGGGTTTACCGTATTTCCTCTTTTCAGTTAAGGACACCTCTGCCGGCCGGCAGAGGCGCTCGCTCCTTGCCAGCCCCTTGCCAGCTGAAGGCCCTGCCCAGGGGAAGCCTGCGGGGAGCGGGAGCGGGGAGGCGGGCGGGCGGTGCCTGGGTCCTGGCCCCGGCCCCGGCCCCGGCCCCGCTGCGTCCCGGAGCCGAGCAGCGGCCGTGGGGCCGGGCGGCGGCGGTCTGGGAGCGGCGGCGAGGCGCCTCGTCTCTGGGCTCAGCGTGCTACAGGTTCGTGGTGCTTTTCTTCAACTGCCTCCTGACCTTCGTTCGGCTCCTACTTCTGCTTCGACATCCCCAGCGTCCTGCAGGAGCAGTTCCAGGGGGTAGGAGCGTGCCGGCTCCGGGGTCCTTCGTGCAGTGCTGTCCACGTTGCTGTCTCAAAGAAGGTCGGGTAAGAAAAGTAAAACCGGGGCATCAGAGGCTTTGGTCACAAGTAGTGCTTCAAAAGCTTCTCAAATGGTGCAAATGTGGAAGTCGTGCTCCGAGGTCTTATGCGCCAGGTGCTCAGTCTGATGGACGGAACCACATGGACCTAAGTGTTGCTGTAAAAAAAGATGGACAAAGCCAGGACAAGCCATAAGGTATCTGAGAGGTCTCGCTACTGGCGGAAGATCTGGAAATCTGAAACCTATTGCTGCTGTCCAGTGATTGTCAGCTTTCTGTCCAAAGGACCGTTTGCTACACTAACGAAGTTCAGTGTTTGAGAGGTGTTCACAACACTTTGCAATTAGAATATAGCTAGAATTGATCCTTATTACCTACACTGGACTGAAAGACTAGAGATGTTAGAGATAAAAGTCTGGAAAAGGCTTTCTGGGTCTTCAAATCCAAACTGCAGGTTCCACATCACAGGTTTAGCAGCTAGCTGAAAGAAGGAGCTGTCCAGTGACATCACAGGAACTCTGTGAGGACTTGGCAATCGATCTAGCAGTATGTGCAAAGACTAGGGAATTTTGGTGGTCAGGGTTTAAACTGATAACCCAGTTAATTTCTTTTTCAGTCCATCCAAGCATGCCAGAGTCCAAAATTCTAACATGAATTCCTGAATACCTGATAGAAATTCTTACCCGACTCGTTTACCTGCCATTATCAGTCTGTTTCATACCTTTTGAGAGAGATGTGTGCCATCTGCTGGTAGATCAGTGCGCGTAAGTTTAGAGTCACTGTCCAGTTCGTCTTCTTCCATTCACTGTCCAGTTCGTCTTCTTCCATACCAAGGATAGGATTATATACAGCTTGCATGTAACTTTTTTTTAAAATGTAATTAATCTGTCATAATTCAGACAGTGAATTCCAGAGTAAATTGGGTGCAGTTTTTCATTGCTTTATGAGAAAAGGGCACGAACAATAAACAAATAAATAAATAAGGTCAGTACTTGTTCCTTGTTCCATATCAACTTCTGTACGTCTGTGGGAGAACGGTTACTTGTTTGTGCCTTCTGGTGTGGAAGACCTGGCATCCATTTAATAATACAGGTAGATTTTTAGTAGTTGGAAGACCTAGTGTTGGTTTTTTTTCCCTGATCATGCTTTTGTTTTTGAGAAGATGTTGCTCTCCAGTAGTAGAAGCAATGTTATTAAATCATGTTATGACTACCAGTTTCCTACTGTTCAGCAAAAACTTTATAGCTGTGAATTAAAATGGACTATTGTTAAGTTTCATATTTACACACTGCTTAAGACTTTATAGTATTTTATGAAGAGCCAGATCAAGCTAAACTGTAGCCAAGAAACAAATGAATCAAATAAATCTCGTTCTGCAGTCTCCAGCAGTATAGAAGTGCAGAGCCCTGCCATGACTGCCACAGTAAAGGAAAAAGAAGACATGCCAAGGGCCAGTCATTTCTCATTCAGCAAGGGCTGGCTTTCTTGGAGACCTGAGTCCTCTAATTCCTGGTCATGGAATTGGGAACTGAGTGGGAGAGATAAAAATCTGGTAGGCAAGAAAGGACTTCATTTTTAAAGGAATGCTTGGGTCTGTGTCTGCTGCCAAACAGAGATTCTCTGACTTGTTTTGCAGAACTTGACATGCTCCAATGGAACCCATCACAACAGCACGCTGGACTGTGTTGAAGGATTGGGAATGACACCTGCACAATACAATTTGCTATATGCAATCTACGCTTGGATGTAAGTCACTTTTCTCTTCCTTTGAGGGTTGGGGCAGTTTGCTAGTTGCTTCCTAGCAGCAAAACACAAATGTTCCTGTTCTTGTTTTCTCCTAGAAATGCAGTAGTGGTTATTTTGGCTGGATTCCTAATTGATAAACTAGGAAATCGCTGTAAGTCCTGAGGATTAATTAATTTATTTGTGCACTGAAGTGCTATTTCAGACTGTCCTTTCTGTGCAAAAGGATGATCCATTTTGGTAAGATCATAGAGGTATGGGAGAGGGGTCACAGCTTTGTGTGGTGAGTGCATGACTGTTAATTGAGCGGCTCCATGAATGCAACTGAGACCTTTTAATCTTATGACCACTGACTTACCTCAATTTACAGAGCAGTGCAGCAAACATGCTTTTCTCTGGCATGCATATAACAGGGAATTATCTGTTTCTGATGGGACAAACTGATAAAGTAGTGTTTTGTTCTGACATTTGTTCTGGTACGTGCCATTAACTAAGGAGTACCAGCAATGCAGTTGTGCTCTGTCTGTATCACAAAAGTTAGCATCTTACAGATGATGAGTAGATAGAGGCATAAAGAAGGAAATGGCATGTCTGTTGAGGTTTGTGGAATTTTTTTACCTGTTTCTTCCTAACTGGTGTCTTTGTTTTCTCTCTTCTGACTGTGCTGGGATCATCAATCTTTGCCCTGGGCTCACATTTCAAGGGGTCACCATATCTCCTACCAATGATGCTAACAGGAAGACTGCTCTTTGGCTCTGGGAATGGGTCACTTACTAGTAAGAAACTCACATTCTCAATTAAGCCTCATCAGAAGGTCATGATACATTTTTATTCTGCCTCCTAAACCCTAGTCCTATCAGTCGTCTTCACCTGCTCTGCACCAGAAACCTATGCTGGTAACAGAAGAATACTGTTCCTTGAAGGATTACATGGATTTTGTATGTGCTGAAATGTTTGAAAGGTTCCCTTCTAACAAGTTTGTCCTTCTCCCAGGGGCGGGGACTGCCCTGTGACTGCTATGCCTTTGGGGTTATTTTTGCTTGCCTTATTTGAGCGATAAGTTCAACTCCCATGTCCCAGCATGATTTAGTACACTTTAAAATTGACAGCAAAGTTGACAAGTACTACTTCCATTTGGGATGCTTAGAGATCTCCTGCTCCAGCTAAAGCACTCTAGCTTGAGAGGCTGTGTTCACTGCTTCTGGGCAGTGCTCTTGGTCTGTTCAAGAAAATAATTTTTTCTTCTCCAAGTTGTTCAGAATCGTATCACAGCCTTCTGGCTCAAGGGGAAGGAACTGGCACTGGCATTTGGACTGACTCTGTCTTTCTTCTGTCTTGGAAGTGTCCTCAACTTCTTCACCCGGCAGTTTGAGTCACGGTTTGGAATGCAGTGGACGCTCTGGGGAGGTGAGTTTCTTTGGGGCTTTGGCTTTTTGTCTTCCAGACCTGAGGCTAGACTGTTTTGTCTAGTTATGAAAAGTACCTGAAAGAGATAGTGAAGTTAGCAGTAAGGGGAACATTGTTTTCCGGTTTTCTGTACTGTTTTCTGTCATTAGTATGAGTATGTGATGGAATTGTATTTTCTTCATTGATGCCTGGAAATCCCCTCTGAAGCTGTAGTGTTAGCTTAACAGTTTTGTCTGCAGCTTTCCCCAGATATTTTAACATCTACAATCACAGGTATTCAGTACTTAATGTACGTTTTCTCCCACTGAGTGAACGGAAACTTAAAAGTGAAACAAAATAAAAGGATCTAATGTGTTTGTTCTGCATTTTGGCTAGGAGAATACTGCTGGTTCTGTAGCAGTCTGTGTATTGGTCTCAGTGAAAGATGTCTTGCACATGGACTGAACTAAAATGCAGGTTTCAATTACTGTGAGAAGCAGAATCTGCCTTACACATTTCTTAGTGAATCTCTTCTAGGGCCCATATCTTTAGAAAATTTCAGTTCCTGTCCTCTCTTCTCTGCAGTGAGATGAGATCTGTCTGTAGGGGAAAGGATGATCTATTTCACACTTCAGTTAAGTAGTGTGACCTAGGTACTCTGATATGCTGGAATGGTGGTTATGAAGACCTGCCTCAGGATGTCCTTTTTGGACTCAGGGTTTATAGGAAATTGTAATTTCCCAAACAACGAAGCAGTATGGGCCATCCTTGATGAAAAAGGGGATGCATATCTGAGATAAATCTCTTGAAGAAACTGAACCCCCTGTTGCTCTCTTCTGCTGATGCCAGCTCTCAGAGAGAAATTGACAGGCATGGCTTGTTGCATCCCGTACTGACACCATTAGTTTTGTGCTCAGGCAGCATTTGCAAGCACAGCACAGCAACTTCAGTAGCTCCTACAGGGATAAACACATCAGACAGAGTGTGTATGCATCACAGATATTGCTTTGACTCTTTGGAAAACAAAACAAACGTAGATCTTTCTGATAGAAAGATGTCTGCAGCAGATGCCCATTGCTAAATTTGCTTCTGGCATTTCCAGCATAACCTGACTCACTTCTCTGGAGCTGAGCATGCTATCAGGTCAAATTGCTGTGTTAACTGCAGTTGGTCAAAGAAGTGAAGACATACAACCTGGCTTCCAGTACCTCTCCCTTCTCATGGGGCCATTGAAGTTTCTGAGTGTCTGGATTGTTTTAACCTTGGGCTTGTTATGCACAGACCTGTTGCACTTTAGGCCACATTATGACCATAGTCCAACAAAGTGTCTGTCTTTAGAGATGGATAGGGCCTTAGTGTTACAGGCCTCAGGCAATTCTGGAGCAGGGAAACTTAGGGGACAAAGACCTTGAGAACTGTCTGAGAGGGTGATAAAAGGTAATGGTCTTACTATGAGACTGCAGTATTAACGTTGAGAGAAGCCAGGAATACGAGTCACAGAGAATTCTGCATATTACATGCAGCTGATTCTGTCATTCAGTTCTCTACACTGAGGAATTTCTAACATCTACTGTGTCTTTTCCAGGTACTCTGCTCTATGTGCTTGGTTTTGTTTCAGCACTCACAGTCAGCGTGCTAGATAAAGTGGGTATGAAACAACTTGGCTTGGATGGGGTTATCCAGCAAGAATCCAAAGTGGTAGGTTGTGCACAGACAGCTTGTTCATTTCCACCTTTCCAAGGCTGGGCTGCGTGACCACTGCTTTTGCAGTGCAGGGAAGCCTGCAGTGGTAAGAGCTGGTCCTGACCAGAAGAGGGCATCATTAAATCTTGCATAGTACTTCACGTATGTCTGGGGATATGGCATCTGCAAGCCACCAGGCAAACGTAATTTTTCAGTTTAGAGCATATGTATTTATCCTGGGTAAGGATCAGGGGAAAGGCCAACAAGGCGGGCATCCTGGTGGGGGTCTGCTATAGACTGCCAAACCAGGATGAAGAGACAGATGAGGCATTCTACAAGCAGCTGGCAGAAGTCACACAATTGCCAGTGCTTGTTCTCATGGGGGACTTCAACTTCTCAGACATATGCTGGAAATACAGTACTGCCCTGAGGAAGCAGTCGAGAAGGTTCCTGGAGTGTGTGGAAGACAGCTTCCTGACTCAGCTGTTAGTGAACCTACTGGGAGGGTGCCCCCCTAGACCTGCTGTGCATGAACAGAGAAGGACTGGTGGGAGATGTGGTGGCTGGGAGCTGTCTTGGGCAGAGTGATCATGACTATGATATACATCTATATCACGATATATATCATGACTAAGATATATCTCTATTCTTGGTGAAGTCATGAGGGGGGTCAGTAAAACTGCTACCTTGGACTTCCAGAGGGCAGAGTTTGAACTTTTTAGGACACTTCGTAGGGAGCATCCCTTGGGTGTCAGTCCTAAAGGGCAGAGGGGTCCAGAAAGGCTGGATGCTCCTCAAGAAGGAAGTCTTCAAGGCACAGGAGCAGGGTGTCCCCATGTGCCATAAGATGAGCTGGGAGGGAAGAAAACTGTCATGGCTGAATAGGGAGGGAATTTTTGCCGAGTCTCTGGGAGAAAAAGAGAGTTTATGTCCAGTGAAAGAAGGGACAGGCAACTTGGGGAGAGAACAAGAAAGTTGCTAGCATATGCAGGGAAAAAATCAAAAAGGCTAAAGCCCACGATGAGCTCAGCCTGGCCACTGTGGTAAAAAATAACAAAATAATGTTTTTACAAATATATTAATGGTAAGAAGAGGGTCAAGGAGAATCTCCATCCTTAATGGACACGGGTGGAGTCACTGTCCCTGGGGGTGTTTAAGGAGAGGCTGAATGTGGCACTTAGGGACATGGTTTAGTGGGCAATGTTGGTGGGAGGGGGACAGTTGGACTAGATGATCTTGGAGGTCTTTTTTAACCTTAATGATTCTATGGTTCTATGATTCTATTTGTAGCCTTCCAAAGAGCTGAGTTAGCACTCTGAATGGCATTATTTTCCTGAGCTAGTTACTTCTTGACTGTAGGTGGCTCAGAGGATTTGTGGATAAAACTAGTCAGTAGCCTCTCTCTGGAACTGCTTTCTGGCTCACAGGATCTGTGATAGAAAATAACTAATTTGGTCAATACTGAACCATCTTCTGCCAGCCTTTGTCTTCCATTCATTATTGTATTCTTCTGTCTAGCAATAAGCTTTACAAATAGGTTGCAATTTTTATGGCACTTAGAATTAGACAGCTTCCTTCTCATTATGGTATTCTTACTGATTTATGTATGTCAGTATTGTGACACCTTTTTAAACTTTTTTTTGCTGTGTTTCACCTAAGGTTTTGCAGTTTTGTTTTTCTTTTTAACTGAATAGGGTTTAAGGAGGTATTCTTTGCAGGCATAGCACATGCCAAATTTCTATTAAAGGTGTGTGAGCTGTCTTTCAATTCCCTTTTACCTGCTGTACTCCTTTAGAAAAGGAGCAGCAGGTAATTCATGCAGCAAATTCATGCAGCAAGTAATTCATGAAATCAGACAGAAACTGCCAAATATTTTACGGTTAGGCATGTTGTCTGTTCATTGGTCCCGTGACAGACACCTAACAGTCAGCTCTCAAACCTATTCTTTCAGATCACTTGTCTTCACAGCCAGAAGAATACAGGCTTTTACTTCAGGAAAAATAATGTGTATGAATTGTGCTGAAGTAGAAATACAATGAAGATGAACTTTTCTGCAAAGTAAGCTCTGGGGAATTTGCATTGTTTGCGGACCAATATGACTTGTCTTCTCTGTGTTTTTACTTCACATGCATTAGGCAGTCTTAAAATAACCCAAACCCCATTCTAGTGGCCTTAAAGAAGGCCTTAAAGAAGAACAGTTTACCATTTGCTTTTTATTTTGTAAGGACCAAATACGTGTCAGAAATAAAATATTCTTCCCTGCTTCCCCTTCAGTTAGCATTTTCTCTCCCTTACTCCTGTGCTTATATTTACTCACAATCATTATCACAAGTCGCATCACCGGCCACTGCTGCTTGCTCAGCTGCTCCCTGCAGACTCACATCTTCAAGCTGTCCCAGCCTCTGCCCTTCCTGAAAGCTGCACCTACATTTCCAGTGGGTGCCCTAGTAGACTCAGCACTGTATTTGGTATCAGGCCAATTTGCTATGAACTTGCCAGAAGAAGTTGAGAAGCCAGCTTGATTTCCATTCTTTACAGGGATCCACACATGAGCTTGTGCCAAGTTTTGCGTTACGCATGCTGGAGTGTCAGGCCAAGAACTGAGAGGCAAAGATCATTAACATTTGAAGACAAGCTGCAGCATCCCAGCTGAAGTTTCCTCTGTGAGGTACAGAGTATAAAGGAGAAATTTACCTACAAGAATGATACAGGGCACAAAACAATCAATAAACACTGAACAGTGCTTAGTATACAACCTACAGCATGTCACTATGGACACTAATATACTACATCTCACTACTTTACAGCATTAAATTAGGAAACTTTTTAGACTATAAAATATAAAAGCAGCTGCTCAAGAAACATTACTATGGTCTTTAGACAGATTTCCAATTTTCAGCTGGAAGAGGGATCAAATTAACTCATATTTTACTAGGGCTGACAGATGTGATGATCAAAAGATGATGGCTAGTTAACCAGTTAGACTACTAAGATGGCTTTTGACTAATATAACATATATATAATGTTGTGCTATCAGTAGCTATTTAAATACCTTTGTTTTACCACACATTTGATGATAATATTCATAATGATGAGTAATGATGATAATGATCATGCAATTCATAATGATGACATACTGATAGTTAATTATAGGGAAAAAAAAAGGAAGCTGTGTTCTCTCCAAATTAACACATAGGAAAATCTCTATCATGAAAAAGAGACTACAAAACAATCCTATCTCCCATGAGTGGGATGGCTTGTTTTTATGACCTGCCTTCACAGATTGCAGCTGCCTGGGGTAAAACCACAAACACCAAATGAGTGTGTAGACAACATAACTTGAACATTTGATAGCTGCAGCTGTTGAGAAGTGAAATGAAAATGGTGGTGGTTTTCATGGACAGCTTATGGTAGAACGTTTCTTACTCCCTCACTATTTGGCCATTCAGGAAAGGACATTTATAATAACGGGAATGTTTACAAAAACAGCAAAGAACTCCTGAAGATATTTAAAATATACTTTTTCAAGTTTTAGCCCATTCCCTTGACTTACCCTTCCATAAGAAGGGGTAAGTCAACCCATTTCCCCATACCTTTGATATTATCATTATTTTTCACATCAAGAATTAATCTGTTTCAGTTTCTTCAAATATCCTGCATTGAAAAGTGAGGCCAACACAGTCAGAAAGTGTTGCGAGTGCTCTGAACCACTGCCATCTTTGATTTTCAAATCAGGTCAGCTGTTGTTGAGTGCTGATGATTTGTGGCAGTTGCCAGCTCCATGGTTAATGCCTCTTTAATTTTATGGCTTAAAAGAGAATTGTTACAAATCTAGGCAAAAAGCTTTCCATTAGAAGATCAGAAAATATGTTACAGATAGATCACCTCACATGACAGTTGTGTTATCTACAAAGTAAGTGGCTAAATGGTGAGCTCAGACAACCAGGCACAGAGGGAGGAAGAACCCTGCAGCAGCATGCAGGTATTTGGGATTTATACCACAAATTCAGAATAGGAGAAATTTTAGAGAATTGTGACAATGAACAGTTTAACAGAAAAGTGATTAAGTAATAAGCTAATTCTGTGATTACTGAGAGACAATAATTACTTCAAGTGGCATCTCTTACATGAAATGTCTTGATCTTTCCATCATCAGACTCCAAAGGCATCTTTGTGTTGTAAATGAGGGATAAAAGAAGCCATTTGGCTCTTAATTTGAGATGAAAAGAGATTTGCTGGTGATGTAAATCCCACTTGCTTCATCTCTCTTGTCAGGTTGGTAAACAGCAATATCGTATATTAAAATGTGATATTACATAATAATAATAAACTAGGGAAGGAGTGTTCATAATGCTTACCCGGGTGATGGCCTTTCAGAAAACCTCATTTCAGTTCTTTTATCTACCACGCACAGCCACATATTGCTCTCCTAGTCCATAAGGAGGTAGATTTTTCTGTGAGCCGAGCATTCATTCAAATATGTCACTGGATAATGAAATGATGACCATTATTTAAAAGATAACCATCTCAATAAGGTGACTGCCCAGAAGGTGACATTTAAAGTATATTTTGGGAAAAACAAAAACAAAAAAGACCTTGAGATCTTCTCACAAACTGGAGTGCTATCTTCAGAATAAGCTCCATTCTCCTCTCTTCCTAGGCCGTCTATTCTATGTAGATCCCAAACTGCACAGAGGTCATGTCTATGTTTCAACTTTACATCCTGCAAAGAGCTCTGTTCATTATCAGTGGATTCTTTGTCATAGCTAAGATTAAACTGGTAAAAATAACTTTACATCCCTAGAGCTGAGGTTACTATTTCTTTTGGAAAAAGACTGGCTCTAGTTGTATGACTAGACTGGGCAGCTAGATTCTTCCAAATCACTCTTGTAAATTTAACAACCTTCCCAGCCAGAAAAAAACAAACAAAAAACAAAAACAACAACACTGTCAACAACTGGAATTTTTGCTAGAACTATTAAGTGAAAGAAAACTGAGATTTCGGAAAAGAATATGATGGAGAAATCAGTACAAACCTCCGGTGTCGTAGCATCTAGACAGTTCTCTGTTCTCCTATAACCAGAAGTTTGTAGTAGAAACTGTCTTTATTGTCCATGTAACAAGATGCTATTTCCTGTATTTATGATCAATGTGATATATGGCTTAGAATATTTGTGCTTGTTTCATTTTGGGTATCAATCCCATGAACATTTTTCACTCCCACACCAGGAGAGACAAATGCATTCTCCCAACTACATTTCTTAATGTACGGTTACTTGTTCGAATCTACAAGACATGAGTAACGACACATTCCTTGTCTGCATCTGTGCCCTCATTCTCTCTTTAAAATCTCTGGATATAAAATATTGTGTACACATTACCATGAGTCCTCTGAAAACTAACAATGGCAAGTAATGTCTGGCCGAAAAAGGATGTTTCCACAGGCTAGCAAGCCTGCCACTCTTGAAAGTGTGCCAGGTTTAAATATTTGATGATCAGACATTGCATTTATCCCCCCAATCAATTCTTTTTTTTTTTTTTTTTTTTTTTTTTTTTTTTTTAGATACAAGTCTGAGGAGTCTCAGAAAGTACAGTCAGGCAGTGCTAGAGACCTGCAGATGCTTCTCACACCAAACAGCAATTAGCTACAATTGCTAGGAAATGAATAAGGCAGAACTTTCTGACCTGTTCCATTAGAGGCACGTTGAAGCCATACAAGGGGTAGACTGCGTTGAAATAAATTGGCTTTTATAAAGCGTTTTCTTTATGCCCTTCATCTTGGTGGCTTTTTTTTTTTTCCCTAGAACTAAATGAAATGGAAATTTTTACAAAGTTGAAATAGGCAAAACTCTTTCTTGGAAGGTAGTGGGCAGGTGTAAGTTCCACAAATAAAGAAGAACATCTAAGAGATGTTTGCTTACAGATCTGGCATGTGCAAACCACACAGTGGATGCATGCAAAAGTAGGCACAGGTTTTGGGTTTGGCCTTGGAATAAGTTACAATACAACCACATAGAGTATGCATGGGCTGATGTACTATAAAAAAAAGTGACAGCCAGAAAAGTGTCTTAAGTCACCTTTTGAAGTTACGATACTTTCATCCAAATATCCCTCCTCCTCTGATCGGGATTCCTGGCCCTTCCTCTCTCCTTTCTTCCTTCCCTCTCTCCCTCCCTTCAAGAGCCAAATCTCCCTCTCTTTTAAGAGAGTTGGTGCTTTTCCCCTTAGTTAATAGCTGAAGGGGCAGGACACTCGAGTTGAATATGAGAGCTTTCAGCCTCAGCTTCCCAGGGAAGATGAGACTATTCTTCAGCGTTTCTCTCTTGGCTGTGCCTGTTAGCTCAAATAGACTCTACAAGTCATCTGAAGAGTTTCTTGAGTACAGGACTCCTCTCATCCAGAAGATTCCCCTCATCAATAGATGATACTGTAATTCACAACTGGATTAACAAAAAAATACATTATTTTTAGCAAATGGGAATGCATCAACAAAGAGCTTTAGGACTGAAGAACACAGATATCCACAAGGGATGTAGATGCCAGATGTAGACGCAAATCCATTCAGACAGAAGAATAGATCAAATCCCACTTCTCCTATATCTTTGGTGAAGTGTCGAGTTTTATGACAGCTTCCATTGCAGAGAATAGTTCCCAAGATATTATTTTGCTCTCACTGAAGCCAACAATAAAATTTCTATTGTCTCCTCCTGGGATCCCAGCAAGGCTCATAATACATTCAACAGCTAAAGAAAAAAATTGTGAGGATAGCAAAGTTAATAGATAAGAGAAATGCAAGGGTGGAGACCACTGTTATGGGCCCCACGGATGTAAGTTTAACTGTGACAGTTCATTAGCACAGCTTTCCTTTGGGTCCAGAGTTTCATACTCCACATTTGACACTTAGATCATGATGCAAATACTCATGTCTAAACAATAGAAGGGATTTATTATGTGATGACTCAAAGGGCATC
Source organism: Cygnus atratus (assembly GCF_013377495.2). Classification (NCBI taxonomy): domain Eukaryota; kingdom Metazoa; phylum Chordata; class Aves; order Anseriformes; family Anatidae; genus Cygnus; species Cygnus atratus. The sequence goes on from NC_066376.1 coordinate 16,108,987, forward strand.
AAACATTGGTTTGAAAGAGAGTCAGTGACAATTCTGGATTGCAGAAGTAGAGGAGTGATCTATACAAGGATTAAAAACCTCTCCGTACACAGCAGCAGGATTGATCTGGCTTATACAACCCAGTAAATAGTGGTGCTGCTGTTTTTGTTAACTGCAGCTCGCCCTTATGAAAGAAGATTGTTTATACTTTTCCACAATCTTTGCAGGCTGTTTTTATGGCACTTTGTATTTCTTAACTGCAGAATGGAACAGAGACTGGGAAAAATGTAACTGTGTTTTATTTCAAAATGCTGTACAATAAAGACTATTGTAGTGTCCTTTGGGTTAAGTCCAGGACAGTGGTGACAATTGATGTCAGATCTATTTTCTTGCAAGGAGATGAATGGGATGAGCTGATAAAGGTGAATGCACTTAAATACGGTTGCACAGTCATCAGACTGTTTTTATAGATCAGATGCGTGATAAAAAGGCAGATATTAGTTTATTGGGGTTGAAAATGCATGGTGACATTAGTAGTCACGTTCTTCTGTAACTGCATACTTGTCCTTTTAAACTGGTGCTGCGTTCACCTTGGAGGAAATCCTTCCAATCATTGTGGAAAGAAAGGTTCCAGTATAATAACCCATTTAAACTTACACATCAATATATTGTTAAATGCATCAGAATAGAGCACTGCACAGATACTGCACTGAGTAGGTGCAGGAATGCACACTTTCTGTATTTTTTTATCAGCAGAAAAATTCCTATAAGGTTCAGTAATATGTAAGCAGTCCTTGATACAAAGAATTCAATATAATTTCTGCAAGTCTGTACAAGGTAAGACTCCAAACTCAGACTAAAAGCTTGGGAAATAACAAAACTGAGTGAAAAGCTTTCATCTAATTTTGAATCTTCATCAGAAGATCAAATATGAAGAAGAAGCTCAGAAATACTGGGGGGAGGGGACGGGATGACACAAGTCCAAATCTGCACAAATTTGAAAGAAAAAAGGGCGTAAATGTTGTATTAAATAAAAGAGAAAATGAGATGCAAAATTTTCAGCCTGTCCCAAGTCCACTAGGTGAATATGTGTTGAGACTGCCCCGTAGTCATTACTGAGGGAAGGATCTAGAACAATGGTGAGGGTGCTATAGCTCTTCCAGGAAACTAATCTGTTTCTTGAACTAGTGCCTACTAAGGTCAGTACTTACCAAGTTTCACTGTGTTAGTGTGACCTTGTTTCTGCAGAAGCTATTACAGTACTGATGTGACACTACAATACTTTGCAGCAGACCGGGCTGGTTACAGTTATTCTCAGCTCAGGTTAGCCAGAAAGGCCCTTGTGATGATGACCGTGTACTCAGCATCATCAAGAAATGCTTTCTAACCGGTTTGTTTCAAACAGACAAACCAAACCTCACTTCCAATCTTTTTCCATTTATTTCACTACTTCCTACCTACATCTATTCTGGGAGAGAACTGTTTAAGAAAAATGCGTCTTTAAAAGCTCAGGTTTTACTTACGCAGGCAGCTTGAGCCCTCAGTATCTCACGGCCTCTGTCCTGGCTTCTCCCTCCTCCTGTCTGCATGGTGGGAGAAAGGGCAGGAGCAAAATGAGGATTATAAAAGGAGCGTTCACATCATCAGCTTCTTCTACATATTTCCTTTCCTCTTCTTAACGAAGAGCTGTTTTTCATAGCACGCAGAAATGGTTCGTGAATGCCCTCTCTGTGGTGACAGTCTGGGATCCTTTGACAGTGGGAACCAGGAGGCAGGAGCAGGCATCATGGTATTTTTTTCTTTCTTTAAACTGGCAGTTCCAGGTGTCTGATTTCAATAGCTACATGAGGTGCGTTTGCTCATAGCTCTGCATTAAAAAATAATAACAAAAATAGTGAATTGCACAGAGCTCAACAATTTCCTGTTGCTTGCAGAAAATTTGGAGGCATTAAGGCAACATTAAAAAATAGAGGAATTGTTGTTTGTACGATAAATAGAACGATAGAAGGATTTTGTGTTTGTATCACACTAGAGTATGGAATGTAGTAAAAAAGACAAGAATGGGCACATACAAAATATCTTTGCACAGGGATAGCTGCTCAAAATGATTCCTTTCTTTGCTTATGATGAGCTTCAGAGAGATGGATATTGTGTTGCAGAAATGTCACATCCTTGTTGTTTTCTTAGGGGATATTGCATTTTTTTCAATGCCAACATCATGGCAGCTGACAGGAAAAAGGCCAAGATAAGGATGCTTTCATCAAGGAATTTTCTATACTTGCTCTCCTTCCACCAGTCATATTACCTCAGAAAAAATATATTCAGTGGGAAAGTATAAGATATTCCCAGATAGCTTGTTTGAATTAAATTATATTTTTAAAAGGAAATTTCTTTAATACTTCCTACTAGTTCATCAAAACAGTTTCCATCTCATCCATTTCTCACTCTTACAGCCACATAGCTGTCTTCGTGCTTTTAACTCCTTTCCATTAATCTGTAAATATCTTTTGAGAATCTGGAAAAGATTGCACAGTAAGTCTATAGATAGCCACTCCTCTATGATAATATTCAAGAACAATCATCACACACGCATGCATATTTTATGGCATGATGTATTAATGACAGAGACAGCTTTGAGAGGTGTCTTACATTCTTAAGCCTCTTGAAAAGAGGGAAAATACATACGAAGCAGAAACATTTACTAGCTCTGATTTTTTCAGAATGACGCTGTATTCAGTCAGTTACAGAATAAGACGATCTCAGAATTATTTCTGTTTCAGTTTAAGTAAATGGGAGCGTTCTTACCAGCAGAATCAATGATGTCACATAATAAGCACTAAAGAAAGAAGAGGGCTCCTGTTCTTCTCTAGGCTTTCGGTATGTATCAGAGATGTGTCTGGGTGATCAGAGCAATGCAGTATTCCTCTTGGTTCTTTTTTTTTTTTTTTTTTTTTTTAATTTTCTCCTATAAAGAACAGAAGCCTGGTGTTTTTCCATTAACCCTCCACAGGTAGCCTTAAATTCTGGACTGACGGACTAGAATTTGCTTTAAGAGAATGCACTTGTTAATCATATAAGTCTTTGTATGTGTTGCAATTCTTAGCCCAGACTCATAAGTGTTTCGGTGGCCTTGGGTCTGTATACATGAGAAATAAAATCTTAAGGCAGACACAGAAGGAAGCACTCACTAAAGTCATTACAGTGAGCAATGGGGTGATTCCACACTCTGACGTTAGAGCTGCTCCTATTCCACTAATGCTACCCTTCAACAGCCTCTGGCAATCCCATCTCAGTAATAGGTTCAGACAGCTAAGCTTAATTATTATTATCAGGTTGTGAATGTCTTAAATTCTGCATCATGGCATACATGTTTTATGCCAGATAAAATGCTCCATTTGGTGCAATCTGTATTTTTCAATTCAATTCATTTTTTGTTTGAGCTGATTCAAAGTGAAATTATTTTCAATTTTTCACTGTGGCCATGCAGTCAAAAAAAACAGTCCTTCAGACTTACCACTCTGTTGCCAGGTACCAAATTGCTCAGTCATGACCTACAGACTCAGTTATTCTTTTGAAGAAATTGGCTGGAGTCTCAGATCTCGCTTGTTTGAAGCTATTCACGATCTATACATATTGAAAAGAAAAAAAAAAGATATTATTTATATTTTCAAGTTCAGAATTATTTTTGCAGGTGTTTTTGTAGCAAAGGAAAATGTGCTGACAAAAACGATTTGCAGAAGAAGCTATTTAAACTTGACAGTGTGTAGCCACCCCAGCAACACCTGTTCTTTAAAACTGGGAATCAGCAGACACATTGCATGGTCCTGAGTTGTAGCATTAACTCTCCTAATTTTCCTTAATCTGGTAAAGCTGGTCAATCTATGTCTTAGCTTTTCATACCATTGTGTGGAAGAAGTCATAAAGAAGAATCTTTCAGCTCAAATAGCAGAAGGGCATCTTCAGCAGAAGGGCAGAATAGCATCAGCCAGCTCTCTGATTTGATTTGACTTACTCCACGTTATCTGAGGAACTCCCTCTCCTCACATCCCATGCCACAAACTGATGCAGTTCTTCCATCTTCTCCAACTGCACGCATTTCTCTACTTGTTAAGTACTGTATTGTTTCTTGAGCAGATTTATGGCAGCCAGTTGTTTGGCACAGGCAGTGAAAGAATTGGTATGTTCTCTGTGGAGCAGAAGGAGAGCCAGACAGAGCACAGGAGTGATGTGCCTTTGATAAGGCAGCTTCACAGCTTTGATGTTTCCTCTCTCTCCTTTTCTCTTAATTAACTCCAAGCCTACTCTTTCCATGGAACTTGAAAAATGCTCTTGCACTGGAGCAACCTCAGTATTGCTTTTGGGCTCAGTTTACCTTTATGACCAATCTCCCACTATCTTCTGAAGAGCAGGATGAAACTCCAGTGTTTAACTCCTGTCTGAGCTTTGCTTTGCAGTGATGAAGCCAGCAGAGGTGTTGTGAGGTCTAATTACTTGCCAGTTGTCTTTGGTTCAAGGATTTGGTTGAGAGAAGGTTTTACATACCTGGTTTTAAAGCCAACATGGCTTCAAAGAGGCCTGCCTGAGGTCTTTCTGGAAGCATTGTCAGGCATTACATTCTCCCTCCATTAAGGCATCTTGCTGAAGGCTACAAATCAGATTGGTTTTCCTCCCAAACAACCTTCAAAATCTTTGCAATTCCTTTCCCTCACTCACTGATGCAGCCCTCCTGTCGTTTGTTTCAGAGGGAAGCCAGGAAGTCACATAGGACCAATCTGGCAAATTCATTTAGCATTGCTGCAGAGGTGAGCCAGGAGTGACAGGAGCCTCTCAAGTGCTTAAGATTCTGTAAGAGAAGACAAACCTTTCCTCAGCTGAACACAGTAAAGAAGATATATATTTGATTAACGACCAATAAACACACTGGGTTTACAAAATGCAGATATCCACAAGGAAAGCTGAACCTACATTTTCTAGTTTAAAGAAAGTTTGGTATTTTAAAACGAGTCTGTTGAGCAGGGGAAGGAAACTTGTGTTTAACAGCACTGACACATGAAGGCAGTCACCAGAACAGGGATATGTGCCTTTATAGTGACTGAAGAAAAACACTCTCCACAGGTATGAGTGTCGTCATATAGATATGAACACGTATTCTAGGAAGAGCAGCTAAGTTAATACTGTTCAGCCTTAAATGGTCCCATTATTTTGCTAGATAAATACAGCTAAAACCTATGTAGTGTATAAATTACGTGGTACTTCACCTATTTTTAGACCGGTACTCTGGAACTTTGCATAACTGCATGCCAGGAGATATTCCAGCACAAAATAAGCCACCAGCAGCTCATCTCTTCTGAGATACCCGATAGTAAGTGTGCAGAATGACCACGGGTGAACTGGTGCCAGCTTACAGCATGTGTTAGCAACACTGATGGAAAATCCCATGTCAAAGAGTTGGCTGCACTGATACAAGGCAGAAAGAATAATCAGTAAGCTTACATTATTTGATACAAACAGTCCTTCAAAGTGGAATGTCTTGCCTGGTAGTTCAGGTGTAATTCTGTGGTTATCTTGAGACACATCACAGATTAATGCAGAGCACTGCAAGATTGGCCCATGAAGGAACTTCCACACTAATAACGAGAGCAGAAGGACCTGTCACTTGTGTGAAGTTACCCTCTCAGAAGCTAGATAGGATCTTGGTGGCATTTCAAATTCAGCTTATGTTGGAGCAGATGGAAAGTAGCAGTGGGGGGATGGGGAGGAAAAGGACCTAAACTGGATGGTAAAGAGTGCTTTAACTCAAGTCACATCTTAATTTGCAAATGCTTTTCAAATGCTGAGCCCTTCAGCCATAACAAGCTCTTGTGGAACACGGGGATGTTTTATTTTCTCCATTATACAAGGGAAAAGTGGAAATGTGGTGAGCTTACACAAACTCAAGGCAGGTAACATGGAAAGAAAATATTTCATGTTGTGCCTATGGAACTCAGATCTATTAGTGGGAGCTACAAGCTCCCACTGTCTGTCATGTGTATCTCAGAAGATTTGATTCCCCATGGATTATACAAATGAATTACACAATGAAGTCTAGAAGAATTCACAACGTTGAAGGAAAGACCCTTTGCTGACTGGCATGGTAGAAACATGCTGTGTGCCAGCCCTGCTTTGTATCTCTCTTGAAGTCAGTGTCAGGGTTATTTATAGCTGAGTTGTGGAAAGCTGGAACAGCAAGTGGAAGATGCTGAAAAAAACAAGAAGTTTGCTGAGATCCCAAGCCTGGGACAATTTTCCAGAGACTGGGACTGAACTGAGACACAACCACAGCCATTGATGGAGCCATTACAATCGCTGTGTTCCTTACTTAAGCACAAACATGTTATGCGGCTCCACGTGCGTGAGTTCAGCTTTAGTACTCTACCATTCCCTGTCAGTGGAAGCAAAGTGCTCTCTACAAACATCAGGTCAGAAGAGTTAAGGAAATTAATTAATTAATTAAAGAAACATATTCTAATACATAAAGGAACAGATGATCTCATGTAATCATCCAGACACAGGTATTTTAAAGGTCTGGCTTCTCATGTTGCTCTACATATCAGTGTTTTTCAGTGCCTGGTCTGCAGGCCTTCAGGATATTAGGGGCTATTTCTTAAGTTTACACAGAAAAGTAAGATATTGCCAGCTGTGAAAATGCACTGCCCTGAGGCCAACAGCTCAGTGGTCTTCCACTCACAAAAACTGTAAAGCTGCAAGGCCGGGATGTTTTCATTTCTGCCGATTCTGCACCCTATGTTCAGGCTTTCTATGGTCAACATCCCGGTAACAGTTGAACATTTACTCTGCTGCTATTGCACACCATGTTCCTGCCTTCCAGAAGATTTAAAAGCTCACTAGGAGAGGGTGAATTTTAAGAAACACGCCTATCTTTTGGCTCTATTCTTGACTGAGAAACTGCTTGTATTAGTTTCCCTCATGGGCTCCACTTAAGTAAACACAATTAAGGCTAAATGCATTCTCTACTGTATAATCATCAGCAGAAATTGCCTTTTGCTTTTAGTTTTGTCTTTGGGTGTATTCTGTTCTAGACACAAGCCATCTCTCGCTAATTAAATGCTGCACCTCAAAACCTGTTTTTGAGTGGTGGACAGGATTAGATGCTGCACGCTCAAAATGACAGCACAATGTCATTACCCAAAAAAATATGCCAAAAGATTTTAAATCCTGTTCCAAACTTAAGCCAGAAAGGCTGTACTGCTAGCTGGCACACCCAGCTGGCTCAGAAGGAACACAGGATGGTGGCACAGGGTTCCCAGCAACACAGAAAACAACCTTAGCATTTTCAGTTTTCTTCTTCATTGGACTTGTTTTGATAGTCATGGTGTAAGACTTTGTCAGGAGTACATGTAGAAGGCCTAAATCAACATTCCCTGGCTTTATCCTGGAAGTGACTTTTGCTCTCAGATGATGCCAACAGGACAGAGTGCTGATAAACCACCCTTCCAGATTAACTTGGAAGGGCAGTTTGTGTGTGTGTTTGAGGATGTGTTGTTTAGTTTTGCTACATCTTCTGCACAAGGTGTGTTGCAGGGAGGGACACACGCTATGAACACAGCTCCTTCCAACAGATCTTGCTACAGCCTCTCCTTACGAGAGAATGAGAGGGAGGATCTAAATCCAAACTCCCCAGCTCCAGATCCCTTGTGTGCATGCTTTCTCACAGAATTACTGAAATACCAAGAAACACCGTCCTAAGCCCTAAAAAGGGAGATCTTACAGTGGGTTGTTTGGATGGACAAGGCCCCTGCTCATTTTCTCTTTCCCTCTTTTTGCCCTCCATGCTCTGCTTTACCCTGACAAAGCCCCATGCTGCGCCCCAATGCAAGAACACTGCTTGTTAAGAGCAAAACAGCAAACTGACTAGATCAAACAGAATGTGGCTGATCACCCCATGCAAAAGTGTTGATGAAGTAACATCTGGGTCTTTCTCTGTTGTCATTCTTGTAATTTGGGTTTTCTCAGTTCTGCTGATGAATACTGTTACAACAATCCAGAGACAGGTTGTGATGGCAGATGGGAAAGTCTCACTCAGCTGACAGAGAGAGAAAAAAAAATTAAAAAGTAATAATTGTGAGCTTCTCAATGCACTCGCCTATCTGACTGCTGTGGGAAACTATTAGCCATTTTACCGTACGCCATTGAGAACAGCACTCAAACAACAGCAGAGCAAGAGAAATACTTCTATTTGCAGAAAAAGCTATGTATTTCACAGCAATGCCAATGACAGTTCTCCTTATCATTCACTTGAACCTTTCCTAAGAAATAAAATGAATTGGGTGTCAGGGACGAATGGGTCTGGCAAAAAAAAAAAAAAAAAAAAAAAAGTATTTCTTGCCTAATGTCTTTGTTGTTGCCTAAATCCTAATAGACAGAGGCACCAGGAAACAGCTGTGTTATAATACGTTGCTGTGACCACTATTTTTGCACAAGCCAATGTGAGAGCAATGCAAAGCATTTCCAAAGGTACCTAACCTCACTTACTTTTGCTTAATTATTATTTATTGAGAAGAAGCACTCCCTCCAATCTAGGCTGCTTGAAAGAATCATACTGTGTTCGAGTTAACGTGCTCTTTGATCAGTCACTTGCATGAATTCCCTCTCTTCCAGAAGTGAGACCGTTTGGTTAAGAACACCAATATTTGTTTTGATCCTTCAGTCTGAAATATCTGACAAACAAACAGAGAACCTCAGGTACAGCAACAAAGTTCTTGTAAAAACAGTGCACAGTGAGAGACCGGAAAGATCTGGGAATGAGGGAAGCTGGTTGTCTTCTGGCAGTAACGATGGACTTGGTGCCACAGTGTCACAGTAACAGCGCTGTGACCCTGTGCTCCTGCTTTCAGTCCTTGAAGGAAGGACTCCTCAGGTCAGAAGCATGTTGCCTTTGAAGAAAGGCAAACAAAGGACAGACCTCTTTTACCAAGAACAGATTTTGCCACTTCTCTCTGCTCACAATCCTAATTTGCACACAGATAAGGAAGCAGGCAGTACAGGTATTCTGGATTAACTTTCCTCACAGAAAATACTGCTCTCTGGAATGATCTCCAAGTTAAAAAATATTGATGATTTAGCACCTAGTTCCCAGGTGAAGTAGGAGGCAGGTATGTACATACCGGGGACATAACGTAAGTATTTCCTTTCTGCCAGACCAGGGATCACAAGAGGACTGAAGGCAGATGTTGGGAGTGGGACTAGGCTGCTCGGTGGTGACTCAAAGCCACTGAATCTTTCTCAGGACTCTGCTTCATCTCATATCACTCCTAATTGAGTAACAGCTTCAGCCTCCTGCACAGCACAACCTGCTCCAGCTGACTCATGTCAAAGTTTCACCCTGAAGCAGTTCCCCGTATCTTCTTTTTTTCATACTAACATGACTCCAAACCACTTAAAAATAAAAATTACATTACAGAGTTTCAGAGATTTCAAAACTAAGCTAAACTAAGTAACTGAAATACTCCATTCATCTCCAGCATACCCCTGTGCTGCCACAACGATGGCTCCATCTCTCTAATGCTGCCACGTAACAACGCTCACGCAAACCAATTAGTTTTGGTTCTACTTTGTTGGCAATATTTCCATCTGCTGGGGCTGACATTTGGACAACCTTTTAGAGAAAATAACTTTTTATTTTGTCTTCTCTTTCTGTTTCTATACATGCATACAAATGCACATGTTCACACAACCAGCCAGAACGATCCCCAGTCTCTGTACTTACTGGCCTAAATAGTCTGGTGGATTTTTAAGGGTGCATAATTTCTGGTCTTTGGGTAGTGGTTTTCAACTATTTCACTGTCACCAGACACAGGAATGTTTAATGGATCTCTCAGTAAACCAGAACAGTTTACCGTGCACGTGAGTAACATGCTAGCTACCCACCACGATGCACTATGCACAGGTAAGTCCTTGTGTTTTCATAGCAAAGGAAAGTGGATCAGTCTGGTTTTCACTTGGCCACAGTGATCACATCTAGCATCCTCTCCGGGCTACGTGCCTACTTTTTCACGTCACAGTGCCTGCAGAATGAAGACTGCATTCGAAAGGGTAGTATTTCAGCAGTTAAATAGGATTTAAACCTGAAATAGCAGAAAATTGCTTTAAACTACTTCACTGAGAACAAATGACTTATAAATGCAGAAGGGACATACACCAACATGAGGATGTGTTTTCACAGCCTGACAGGAGAACATTAAGCAAGTTCTACAGTACAGTAAGTACCTTAACAACCATCCTACTTACAGCTGATTCTGGGATAATTCCCTCTCTGATCTCCTGTACTACTCCTGCACACATTTAACTCTGCGAGTCATCCTTGGCACAGTTCTAGGCACAGACTAATAAATATTTGAACATTGCTGGACAGTGCTTTAGGGGAATTGTTTCAGGCAGAAGACCCTTCCTTTACAGTGAGCTATCATCTCTTTTGTTTCCATCAAGAAAAGCACTGAATATAAAGTAGATGGGATCATTTTAATTAGTAAGGACTTGACACCTCAGCTGGTGCTCAGGAATAGGGTCATTCAGCTGTGAGTGGGCTCTGGGATCAAATCCAAAAATAACTTGAAAGGTACCTAAATTATCACAAACTAGATTATGAAGTACTGTAAGTTCTGGCCTCAACTTTAGCTGGAGGGAAAAACAAACAAAGAAACAAAAAACAATCTCATCCCTACACAGATCTTTGAATGGTCTATTTTGAACTCAGTAACGGAAAGGATTCATAGCTTTCAAATGGTAGTCTTCACATAGCATACAGCAGGAAGAGATACTGGACTAAAGACTATTTGTAATTGACCACTAAAAGACATTGCTGTTTCTCCTCATATTTTTGATGGAATTGACAGTAAAACAGCTAAGTACATAGCTTTTTTTTTTAATCTTTTTTTTTTTAATCTTTTTTTTTTTTTTGTAATTATAATTCTGGTAAATTATTCCATAAAATCACTAAGGAGATATCTCAGGATAGCAAATGTGAATATATTTAAACCCAAAGCTTCTGACAGCGAGAAAGAGACTTGTGTGCGTGTATTTGTCCTGTCACTCGTTGAATCAGAAAGCTCTGGACCAACGCAGACTGCAGGTGGCAGCATCCAGCAACTCAGCTGCAGGGTAAGCTGGGCCCAGACTAAAGTCAACACAGGGTTTTCCTGGGTTTGACTCTGTGTTCTGTACCACTAGTGCTTGGTATCTGTACAGTTTCAGTTGATTTTCCATTCTGATACAATATTGAGTCCAATAATTAATGTATTATTAATCTGTATTTTAGTCTTTGACTGCGTTCCTCACTCAGTCAAATCTCCCAAATGGGAGAAACAAGCAAAAATTCTTCCATTTTTCTCCAATTAGTATTTTTCCTACTTGGTTTAGGACTGTTGGGCTTTACTGTTGTCACTCCCTTGTCTTTCTCAGAAGAAACTTTCTGCTTTCATTTTTCTTAACTCAAAATCTCCTTGCCATAATAGTCACCTGCGCTACAGCCACTGGGTGTCCTTGCTGCAAGCACATTCCCAGGCAGTGTAGCACTCCACTCTGGGACTAATGTTAATTATTGGCCCAGTTAATTAGGAGACTCACTATTACCCCTGGCAGCATCCCCCACCAGTGTGGGCATGGGGCCCTGCAGCACCCACCTGGCTCCTCCTGGCTTCACGGACCCGAAGCCCCTCTTCCTGAGAAGCAGCAGGCTGTGGGACACTGCCATATTTCTGTCTTTGAAGTCCTTTTTTCCTGTTGTACCTGATATGTTTGCATTGACCTTTTTTGTATGGCAGGATCCCGTGCAGGGGCCACAAACACCTGTAGAAAGATTCCTCATTGAACTTAGAACTAGTCTGCAGCCTTGACTCAGCACAGTCTTTGCAAAAGAATGGGTATTTTGGGCCTATTTAAAGCCTACTCAATCTCCTTTCCATATTGCCCACTTTTCTAATTAAAACAAAGAGTTCTAGGAACAAGTTAGATGTTTACTCCTCTGACTGTGCCAAAGTTAGTAATTAGACAACAATTCAGTCATCCAACCACATACTCCTCCTTACATCAGAAACATCTCTGGCCTCCAACCTGGTTCTAGCGATGAGCTACTTCTAGCTTCTCAGTCTTCACCACTGAAGTTAATCAGTTGGCTGTAGATCTTTATAAATAAATTTCCAAAATGCCCCTGAGGGCTAAAGGTCCACTCCTGCTCCTTCTGAGATCAGTATGCTGGTCTCTCAGGCAGTTTTCTCCTGTGACTCACGGACAGAAATTCTTTAGATTCCCATTGTCTTCCTGAAAAGAAAGAAAGCCAATGAATTCGAGCAGAAAATTTTACAACTCTTGGACATGCCAAGCACATCCCAGTTGTATAATCACCAGTGTCAGCACTGCAGTCATGCCAGCAAAATGAGCTTTGTCTTCTCTGCATGAAATTTCTCAATTCTTTATCTTTTCCATTTTGGGAGTCTATTCCTTTGTGGTTCTGCCTCTTGCAGTCATTAAGCTGTAATAATAACCAGGAGATGCAATTTAATTCTTATAGGAGGATTTCTCTGCTGCAGTGTTTCATGCTGTGGTCCATTACGCTAAGGCATGAAGAGCTCAGTAGTAATCTTGCAGCTCCCAGCTGACTTCTTGGAATCTTGTCTGCCTTGACCAGGCCAACTTGTGGGGTGCCAGGTTGGAAGCACAAATATTACTGTTGGTAGCAGGGATGTATTAACATGAAAGTAGCTTTTGTTGTGAATATAAGAACTTCTCAGCTAGCAGAACAGAGTCTCCCCTTGAAAACCATTAACAGCCAAGCTGGTCAAAAAGAACAAACATTAACAACATACTTTAAATAACTTCTCCATCAATTTTGAAACGTCATCATTGACTTTTTCCATATCCTGTTTCAGAAATATGATTTTCAGATATCACATTAAGCATCAAAATTAAAAAGAAAATAATAAATCATTTTTCATAAAGATATTCCATGCAAACAAAGGAAAACCTTCAATAATTTTCAATGATTCAATGACTGACTTTAAATTAAACTGTTAAGCTCTTTATACCTCACATCATCAATGAGTAAGACTGTGTGAATGCTCCAATGATGTTTTCTGACATCTGGCTCAGAGCTCTTAGAACTGTTATATTAGAAGAAAAACAGAAAGGAAAATCGCTGCTAACACAATTAGGTAATGGTCCCCACTGTGGCTAGGCACACAATCCAGCTACAGCAGGCTGAGGTTTCAGATCAGCTTTAGCTACAAAGCATACACGGATTTTTCAGATTCCTGAATCACTTGTGGCTGGTTCTGTTTTATACATCTTATTTTAATAGGCATATTACTAAAAAAAGCCCATGTACAATTTTTCATATTGCAGATCATTTTTTCATCTGGAAACCATTGCATATAAGTGGTTTCTGCTTTGTATTGAGCTATGTGTCACTCAAACATTTACTTTGCATATTACAGCAACATCTGTAGATCTTATCTGAAAAGAGTGATGTTTCTTACCTGACTCACTGTTATCTTTCTTGTGTAATCAGTGTTCTAAGAAATATGCTGTATTCAGATAGCAAACAGGACAGGTAAGTTCCCAGTCAATAGGATGTATGCTCATCAATAGTGAATTGGCATTTTAATTGGGAAAGGAATGTTTTTCTATCTACACTATGATTTTAGAAGACAATAGCAGCAATATTCTCAGGTATTGAGATTTCTTGAATTACAAAACAGTCAGCTCTAGATACAATTGATTACAAATAAATATTTCCTGACATATACAGGACAGGAATTGTGTGCATGAGGTCTCTCTTTTTATAACTGCAAAGACGGTTCAGATTTTTCGCCAAGCTAACAGACAGTTGCTTTATTGGGAAAGGGCCTTCATTCATTATTAATTTTCCAATATCAGAGAAACTATATTAAAATATGCATTGTCTATAAGAAGATCTAAATTCAACCTTGTTTTTGTCATGTTTTAAGAGACATTTAAGTCCACTGGGCTAGACCCTGAACACCAACCAGCAAGAGACACTCGTGCTTCAAAGAACACACGAGCTATTAAAAGGGAATAAATGGAGGAATACATCTCTCAGTTTCATCCACCTACAAGATAGGAGCACAGTGTAAGCTAGCTGGTTGAGTGCTTGATATCCAGAAGTGCTCTGGCTCCGCTGGAAGTTTTGCAGAAACCCCTGGGTGAGGTTTTACTGCCTGCATCACATACAATGATCCTTCTGATCTTAACTGCATGCTCACAACATCTACAGTCAGACCTAGTGTAATCAACCACACAGAAAAAAAAAAGAAAAGTCTTGATTCCAGTTGTCCCATCACATGAAAGACTGTAAGCAAAAACAGAGGGGAAAAAACTAAAGAACTGTCAACATAGCAACAATCTTTTGTGATGGTAGAGAAAGCAATCAGCTCTGATGGACTCACTTATAATGATTATTACATCCTTGTTTGTTTCTGATAGCATACGTGATATTCAGGGGAATAATATAATTATTCAGGGGACCGATACAATCTCGCTCTTTGCTAAGCATTACACAGTTCCTCTTAGAACAAACAGCATAATTATGATTGCAAAAGAAAGCCGGCGATATGCAGGTAAACAGAGGTTTAAAATCACCCACTTCCCCCACAGACTGAAGAATCGTGGTGGGGTTGGTGGGTGACCACAGCAGGGAGGAAGGTGGGTATGTCAGGAGAAAAGAGGTACCTTTGCATCCTCCCATCCCACCTATAACAAAGGCTGGAGATGTGAGAACATGTGGATGCCAAATAGCACCTGGAAGAGGCAAAACAGACCTCTCTCTCAAGTGAGTGCCTGCCTCCTGTACGCCTGGAAACAGCCCAGGAGCTTAAATAGCTTCTACTTCTTTCATAAGCATCAACTTGGCAGTATATTAAGCATTAAAGCTGTCCTAAATATTTAAGCACTTAAGCTGCCCTGCACCGCAGTAAGAATTTCCTGCGCACGAGCACCTTTGCATGCGCTCAGGGTTCCATCACTTTTTATTCCCCCTCTACCCTTCAGGAGTTAAAAAAGAAAAGAGGGTAGAGGAGAAGGGGCAAAAAAGACACCTCTCCCCAAGAAGCGAGCCCCTTCTCCCACCAATTCATTTCCTGTTTAATGGCAGCATCTCTGATGCAACGTTGCAGTCACTGAAATCAAGAAGTGAAAGATTTCAGGGCTACTGATTACCAGCTTCATGACAAAAAGAACATACATAATCTCTAAGCTAACATTTTTATATGCAAATTACAAGAGGGGAACTGTAGCTGAGTCTAAACTCCATGCCCTCCAGAACACCCAATATGTTTGGAGAAATAATATTTCATAAGAAATAGATAGGCTCACAATACCCTGCCACATAGAAATTGGAATTTGATAAACAAACACAGCCATCCTCAAACCTAGCTTTAGCCTACCTTATCAAGTGTTTCCATAAATGAAAGAAAACCCAGCCTGTGCTGAGTATGTCCCTGGCTCCCCATGGACCTGGGCAGGAGTAAGAACGGGAAGGAGGCAATCATGCATGGGCAGCCCCTGCAACATGCATGTTGGTAGCCATTCCCCTTCCCCTGTCTCACACGCTATGGACACTTACTTTTAAAACCAAGAGAAACAAATGCACATTTTTGTATCCCTGGCTTTTATCCCATGCACACTCACAAACATATTGCTGAGGTTCGGATTGCAGGGGACCATCTCAGAAGCATCATTTCACAGATATTTAGCTACCATAAACAGAAATAAATAACAGAAACAAAAAGAGACTATTCTTGTTACTGTTTTGTCACCTCCCTCATTTCTTTCTTCAGTACAGAGCTTTTTCACTAGATCCTAAAACATCTCTTTAAGGAACGTATGTTGCAGTATGAACATGCAGCAACTGTATGAACATCCAGCCTCTGCCTATACTGACAAGTTCTTGTATGGAACCCCTAAAAAGTCAGGTGCACATTACACGTTTCTCTAATGCTAGCAGGACGTTCACCAGTACATATCTGAATACGCTGAGATGTATTCTAACACATATTCTCTCTACCCTGTAACTTTCTGGATTCCTGTGCCAGGCAGAGTTTCAGAAGGCTCACTATCCTCTCCATTTCATTCATTTTATTATTTGCTCATCAACATAATTCCTTCGTTCTTGATTTTCACCAGTGCAAAGCATGTTATGAATGAAAATAAATAAGGTGTTTCTAAGAAAAACTTAAACCAGCCCTAGTGTGCTAGCAGAGGGTCAGATTTTTACAGATGGATCTGTAGCTGAAAGGTTTGAGACAACTGGTGACTGTATACCTTATGCTGATGTTTGTATCTCACTGGAACTGTGCGTTGTTAATGACTGCATCTGCAAGGGACAGAAAGAGTAAAGAGACAGAGTGAGAGTTTGTGCTGGGTTAACCTTCGCTAAAAGCCACCCTCCTGCCCAGCTGCTCACACTCCCACCTCAGTGGGACAGGCAGAGAAAACAGGAGGAACTGGAATGGGAAGGCCCATGGATTGAGAGTAAGACAGAGAGATCGCTTGCCAGTTATCACCATGGGCAAAACAGGCTCAACATTGGGAATATTAACTTATTGCCAAGTGAAATACATAATTTCAGGTAATTAGAAACAAAAAGAGAGATATTGAGACACCTTTCCTCCCTCCACTCCAAAGCTTTGCTCTTTCATTGCTGACTCCTACCCACCCCAGTGGAGCAGAGGAATGGGGGGCTACCAGGCGGACGTAGCAGCTGCTCCCTGCCACTCCTTGCCCTGCTCCCCACAGGGCTGCCCGGGCTGCAGGGGCATCTCTGCGCATGGAGCCCCTCCTGCCCTCAGCTCGCAGTGAAAACACATCAGTCCGTTGAGATCTTACCAGGCACACGGGGACGAGGATTACTTCCCCTGCCCATCAGTGCTGGCAGTCTTATTGAAGAAGGGGCTGCAGAGCAGGAAGCCCCTGACCTTCAACGGTCAGGAATGAACAATAATTAGCAAAAGGTTTAGAACTAAGGTACGGCTCAGAAACTGCCCGTGAGTAAAGGAAGAACAGAGCAAAGAGCCGCGTCCTCCAGGTTTTTATGCTCCTTTTGTCAGCATGGCTTGGAAAGTCACGTAAACAGAGATTTGTTGTTGATAATGGATGATTTATTGTTAATGGATGATGTTAATGGTAAAAGCACATCACCTTCATCTCTCACCTGGACTCAAAGACCAGATACAGAACTCTTGCCCAAGTCTGCCTCACTGGCAGGAACGGAGGCTCAGCACTTTCTGCACTATGCATGAGCTACCTTTAACCACCCTCAGAATAGTAGTAGACTCCCCTGACAAGCCCCAGCTCTAGGCTACTCTCAAAATATGAAGGGATGGCAGACACTAAGATTGGCTGATCCTAGTTTTGCATTTCAAGTCTTTGCTCTTCCCTAGGTTTCCTGTGTGATACCAAGCAAGTTATTCACTCCTTCACTCATGTAAAAGGAATGGTCACAATATTATTACACAATTTAATTTGAACAGAGACATTAAATTGCTGCTTTATTCAAAGAGAAATGCTTTGAGTAGATGTATCTTGACAACATTTTCTTAGGGAATGTTTTATTTCTTAGGGTCCACTGGTCATTTCTGTTGAAGGAGAAAGAAGATCAATCCCATGTGTATGGCTAAATACGGTAGGCAATGAAGGATGTTTGGATTTAATGGGAAGACGTATATGAGGTTAAATGTCAAGAGGTATATCTATAATGTATAACTACAATAGGTAGTGAAAAGGTATTGAAGATGAAATCTGGGATAAGTAAAACAGTTATGGCCTGACTACAGTCCCCATTCCTGACTGCCCTGCGCCACTTGGGGTGGGGAGCAGGTAGATGGGTTGGGAGGGAAGGAGTGAAGTTAAGCTTGGGAAGGAGGGGCTGAGGGAATGAGTTTTAGCTTTGGTCTTTCTCACCATCCAACTCTATCTTACTTGGCAATATACTAAATTAATTTTCCCCAGGTCACCTCTGTCTTGCACATGATGGTAACTGGAAAGTGATCTCCCCATCTCTATCTCAGTCCATGAGCTTTTCTATCTTACCTCCTCCCCATGTCCTGTTGAGAAGGTGGAGTGAAAGAGTAGCTGGGTGGGGGTCTGGCAGCCAGCCCAGGTCACCCAGCACAGAGATAAAGCATTGTTTGCACAGAAAGTCAGAAAGTCGAGCTCAGACACAAACCTAGTTACCAAGAAGATCATAGCTATAATGTCAATGTCTACCACCCGGCCCAGGTGTATTTGCCGATCTAGGCATAAACACTTTATCAGTCAGAAACCGAAACTGATCACTGACTTCAAGAACAAAATGTCAGAGGCCCAGACCCAACAGTACCTATGGCTTTTCATCATTCTGTGTGATGGTTTGGTATAGAAGTATGACAGGTTAGGTTATCCTCTTCTCTCCATTGTCCTCCAGTTAACCCCATATTTCTTCTGATTATTCTCATGTAGGCTTCAAGATAGCATGAAATAAACTCAATCTGATATTTGAAAACTATCTGGGAAAAACTCTGGTGCAAGCCTGTCACGCAACATTCCTTTTCCTGCAAAGCAGGTGTGAGCTGTAGGCTGGGATAATTATATAGTGTCTACCAACCTGACTCGCTGGCTTCTTCAGCTCCATACACTGCTGAGGCATGACGGCAGGCCATGTCAGTGGTCATGTGTGCTACTTTCTTTCCTAGACACAGCTGCACTGGAAAGACGTGGATGAAGTGAACAACTTTTGAAGCATTTTTGCTCCAAAGACTTGCCAGAGCTACCTAAAGGTAAGAGCTTTCAAATTACTTTGAATCAGTACTGTGTTTACTTCTTACAAAATAAAGAGAGGGATGTGGTAAGGATACGACAGGGAGCTCAAGGAGTATGACAGCTGTGGCTCTGGGCTGTAAATGTTAACTCTTTATAATTACATTGTCAAGCTTCACCAAGCTTTGGAAATCTGGAGGCAAAGATTGTTCCTAGGATACTTCACATGAAGATGAGAAAAGTAATAAGAATAGAAAGTTAGACTAATGCGCCATAGGAAAGGGCTTAGCTCACACATAAAAGCAGGGCACAGACCTGCTTTCTACAAATTAATGTTTATCCATAACTTTGTAAGAGTTGCTAGTCCAGATGCTATGTCACGTTACTTAAGCTGTTCTATCAGTTTTCAAGTGAAGGACAAGTTCTGGACATTATTTTTACCTGGGTGTAAATGAAATGCTGGCTACCCATGATTCAATGCTCTCAGTAGGGAATGTTAATCTGTAAAAGAACCAAATAAAAGATGCAAATATCAAATTTTAAGGTAACGATGAAGTGCTGAAAGCAATTGTGTAAGGCTGCGCTCAGTTCAGACAGCTAGAAGGGAATGTGACAGCCAAAACTGTGTCAAGACAGTACAAAGGCAGAGACTGAAGTTGGTATTTGCTATCTTCTGCTGCTTGCTCAAATTTTAAGACAAGACATAACCACGTTTGGACCATGTTACTGCAGAATGGACATCGTATCTCCTTGATATAGTATTTCTGTATACAACAGAGCTGAGCAAAACCAAGACTAATTTGCTCATCATCACCGCTGCAGAACAGGAACTGAACCCATCTTTTTTTCCCCTCAGCACAGGTTAACGCACAAACCACTGGACAGTGCTTCCTTTTGGTGGTTAGTACTCTATTTTTGGAATGGTAATTAGGGAGGGAGAAGGTCTAATGCAATCTCATGGCCCAATCCTCCTCATTCTTCACAAAAAGGGCCCTTTAAATGTGGGGCTGGTCATCTGAGGAAGGCAAGGGATTACGCCTCAAACAGTAAATTAAGGAGCAGGTATTAAGAGAGACATCTTGTTTACATCAAAGGTTCACACAGAAATCAGTGACAGATCTTATTTAGTATTTTAATTAATAACCTTCACAGAAATATAGGAGTGACTAATAAAATGTATGAATGAAGACACAAAGTTGGGAAGCATAAAATCTGTTGCACACGGAATGAGACAGCCTAGACAATTGCCGTGACAGAATTTGTATCTGTTGTAATGCTACGAAGCTATACATTTAGAAAATACTATCAGGAATTTCAACTACAAATCCATTAGTAGGAAATTACATCAGAGGAGAAAGACCTACTACTGGTTGATGACAGCATAAATATAAGCCATCAGCACAATGTGACTGTAGAAGAGGAAAAAGTACTCTGGATTATACTATGGACAGCATTTCCACTAAATATAAAAAGACATTTATACCGTTATATAGGTTGAGGACAGAGCTCATCTGGTCACTCATGTCCAAGAAGGATAAATTTACTGTACAGAAATGAGAAGGACACAACAAACTGTGTAGTGCTGTGAAAGGCTGCAAAGAGATAGAAAAGCTCTCTGGGGGAGGACTTTTCTAAAAGGGTGATTCTGGCACAATAACAAGCAGGGATAAGCTCCCATGAATAAGTTTAGGCCAGAAGGTTTGTAGAAGTTTACGATATTTTGAACTGCTTTAGAGGTGAGAGCAGCAGGAGCAGATGCACTAAATTATAGACTTGAACTCCCTTCGAGGAGGAATAACCTAACTTAAACGTCTGACCTGGGACAGGACTGGAAAATCCAGGGAGTCCCTGCCTAGGCAGCAGCCTGGTGAGTCCACGTAGGCAGGGCCAGGCTGCCCTGCATGCTGATTTGCATGCACGAATGCTGCAGCTGCCTGTGCAAGCCCAGCAACCAGGCGACCAGCCCTCCGGGTGCACATTACAGCAAATGCACTGAAGGAAGACAAAAAAAAGAAAAAAAAAAAAAAAAAAGAAAAGGTTTCAAACATGTTTGCATTTTTGTAACCATTTACAGTATCATGAAGGATAAAGGGCTTTCTGCAGATTGGTCTAAGAGCCAAGAGCTCTTTCTGAGGAGCTCAGCTCACCAGCATTTCACTCTTCAGTAAATGCTTCTTCCTAATTTTGTGAATGACAGTTATTCTCTTTGTGCTCTAAGCTGCCATTTAAGCCACTGTGACTTGGATTACGCATAAATATCTCCTTGTACACAAGGGAGAGGAGGAGCAACAGCTATCTACACAATGACATTCTGGGTTCTTGCCCAGCTCTCTGGGTCAATAACAAAATCATTCCGATGGCTTCAACGGATGAACAACCAACTTCTTCCACTGACCACCTGAAACAGGGCCCTTACATATTGGCTGGTGAGTCAATGCGGCCAACAGACAAGCCAATGGAATCAACTGAAGAGCTTGCAACAAGCAACATGGTTCATACGCAGCTGAATCCCCCATAGCTCCATCCTCTCCACTTGAGAGAGGAAGCTGGTAGCCTGGTACAGGCTTAAAAAGCAGAATAACCATAGGATTAAAACTGCAATTCTAGAGTAAAGAACTTGAAAAGGCAGCAGGGTAGCACGGTACTTTCAGAGCATTCTTCGTTGATTTAATTGACAGGATGTCTACATCAGACATGTTGAATATTTTTTTAATGTCCAACTTTTTATATGCTGCCTGCTGTCATGTCTTTCAGCTTCTATTTTAAGAATACAAATAAACATATACCTGAATGCTGCTCCCCAACTCTTTGTTTATCTGTATTAGAGCTGGAACTGTTCCTTCCTGAACATCTGAAAAGCCTCGGCACATTGTGAATGTTACCTAAACAACAAACTCTGGGCTAATGGGAGAAGACCTCTCCACTCAGGAATTCAGTGTTTCATTGCTGGCTGAAAACTAGAATTAACTGCTTCAATAAAGTAAAACAGATGCACTCAGTATTATTCAAGTCACAGATGCAACTGCATGCCAACAATGGTGTTTTAATGGTCACTCTTTAAAATAAGAGAAATTGAAATTGTTTCATAAATGCAGCTGGAAGGGCTAATTGCCCAAGGAAACATTAAACTAGCAATGAGACGAGAGCAAGAACACATCACAGCAAAGTAGTCTTTGGACTAGTATCCTCCAAACCAAGAGATCCCTGGTGAAAACTGCTATACCTTCACACATCCATGAAACCTGCAGATCACTTCCTATAGGATTTTAATGTTAATATTCCAACACACAAAACTAAAGTCAATGTCAAATCCCACACTGACATCAGCTGGAGCTGGAACAGGGAGTAAACATTTTTCTCACAAAGCCTCTTGCTCCTGTCCTGCCTAAGATTCTGGATGCCATCCTGGTACACGACGTGACAGCCAGATAGGATAGCCTCATGCTGGCTGCCATGATATGGATCCAGCTCTTAATGCCAGCTGTAGTACAGACAGGGTGCAGACAGCCCTTTGCAACTTTAGTCGCTCTCACATAACCACTTCTGCCTACATTTTCTCCTCTACTCGAGAAGAGGTACTGGCTGTTTTGTGCTGCTACGTCCACGACTAGGTCCTGGGAGTAGCACCACTGCTTCAGTTGGAATAGAGGCAGGCCAACGTGAAGTGCTCTTGAAAACACTTTGGAAACCTCATTTGGAGTCTGCAGTACAAGACCAACAATTCACCTTCTTGCTAAAAAAGACTCAGTTAAATATGAAAAGGATTACAAAACCCTGACCAGTTTTCACCATGGTACCACATCATTTTTAATTAGACCAATCTACTTCTGACAGAGAACTGCCACAGAACAGAACAGAGAGGCAAAGGAAGTGTTACCTGGGCTCTGACACACACACACCTGCCAATCCCATCTGCCTCTTCTCCAGGCTACAGGTTCTGAATCTGAATGGAGAAGAATTAGTGCTGCAGTCAACTTCAGTTCCTCAAATGAAATCATAAATACGTCATTGGAACAGGCTCATAAGACTAAAACAAAGGTTACAGCATTCAGGCAATGAGATTTCGGAAATGACAGTTCAGTAACTCCCAGTTCATGTTCTGCTGAGCTACACTTCAGTCAAAATGGACACAAATCCCATGGGGCAGACACTCCAGGCTCATGAACACCTCCATTTCAAGTACCACAATGTCACCTTAGGAGAGGTGCTTGTGGGCAAAGCACATTTCCATCAAAATTGGAATCAAGCCGGAAAAAATGCTTTTGAAAAGTGAAAAAACGGTTGATTTTCATACACTTTCATATGACCACTTCTGCCCATCATTGCAAATAAACAACACCTGAAAATCCCTTCTGACAAAAATATAGTAAAGACAGGAGGAAAATCTTTGTTCTCTTTGCAACTACTTCACCTATACATGGGAAGCCAAATGACAATTCTCTCAGGACTCCCAACAAGACTGTCCTCTGTGTGCCTTAGTTTCCCCTTTCTATAGCACAGATGACAGGGCCCGTGCCTCTCTGCAGGCACCTAGAAACGCATGTCAGACTAGTCTCATCTACGGGACTATTTAGCCATCGGGGATGCTGGGGAGAGGATGTGCAGAGGTGTGGGTGAGTGCTGGAGAGTGCTCCCTGCCACGGAGTTCTGCCTTTCACCAGCTCTGCTTGGCTGTGTGAGCACTGCTCTTCACACCAGAACACGAGGGCCTGGAGCAAACCCAGAGGAAGATGATGGAAACTGCTATTGCCTATTCTCCCCTAGGACATGTCCTTCCTGGAACATAAAGACTTTGCACCTTCCTTTTTCTGAATTGGATCTTTGTATATATGCCTCAGGGCAGGATTTGCTTTATCTCTTTTTTTTTTTTTTTTTTTTTAATACTAATTTCCATGGGATGTAAAGTGAGTTTTAGTTTCCAGTGCAAAAACTGAACCTGCCCACATGTAGAAGAGACTGAGACTTCAGAGTAGAGAAGGCACAGACTTGTTTCTGTGCTCCTCGGACTGCATGTTCCTGCCTGCAAGTTAGGTAGCTTGCAATTCCTTAAGCCAATCTCAGGTGCTCCAGACAAACCAAGCCCCCATGTCAGGCGTGCACAGGGCTCTGCTCTGCCCTTGTGGAGAGCTCGTTGCTCAGCATGACTGCAGACAAGACACCTACACCACCTCCCTCCGTATTAAGTGTGGGCCTCCTACACGCTGCTGGGTTCTGGAGGACCCAGATGACCTAATGTTTACAATATGTTTATAGGACGTCTTCCTATTCTGTCCTATTCCTCTTCAGGAGTTGTTGCCTGATAGTTCTCCTTACCATTTTTTCCTACAAGGTTCCTTACCAACACTGCCCATTCTCTGCCGTGCCTTCCTTGCCAGCAGACAATCACCTCCGAGAGCGGAGAGGAAAGGCTCCAGCTATAACCCATGGCAGTAACACTTAGAGATTTGGGGGCTCGCAGCCCCAGAGGGCTCTCAGACATCACAGGCCCAGTAGCAACCAAAAACTGAGAGTGACCACTTATGTGGAAAATAAAAGGGCCTCCTGAGTTGCGTAGAGCACTCCAAGGAATGCTGTTCTGAGCCTCTGAGCTTGCAGTGCTCAGGCCCAGAGGTTAGCTAACCCTGGGGCACCTCCTCCCAGGGAGGCTGAGGAAGCTCCTGCAGACGCTGGGCCCAGCTGCCCGTCCAGTTGGAATCGCAGAATATCCCGAGTCAGAAGGGACCCGCAGCTCCTGCCCATCTCTGGGGCAGGTGCTCCACCACAACACACGGGGCTACCGGCAGCACTACTAACTGCCTGACGAGACACTGAGGGCGATGCACGTTCGGGGCACCAACTTTATCAACACCTATGGCCTGTGGCTTCAGAGCTCAACGCCTCTGAAACACAGACGATGTCTCCCCCCGTATTCCTGGCTCTGCTGCCGAGTCAGACGTCACTGGTTTGTCTCCTGCATCGCCTGCCCTATGCATTTAGCTGGTGCTGTTGTACCAATACCTTGCTGGGTGGAGTGAGCATTAGTCAGTGCTTGCTCGCATTCAGCTGTTAGCTTGCAATGTTCTCACTATGTTAACCATTATTATTATTGTTCCCTCCTGCTCTGGGCTTCACGACAGGCCTTTTGCCTGGGCCTACAGTCACTGGATGAAATTCAAAATCCCTTCCTTCTTTTTCCTGTTTTACGAGTGAGATGAATTGAGCAGAAATGTCATCAGAACGGACACCACCCAGTATTTAGTGTATGATGTTTAAGTACCAAGACAGCAATAAGCCAAAAAAATTGAACACACTCCCTAAATTTTTGCCCACTGATCCCTGTCCTAAAGAAACAGCTCATGGGGTCATCGACACCGGCTAATGCACCATTTGTCTATTATCGCACTTCTGAACCTGCAGTTACTGCTGAGACTCTTCTCCATTGATCAAGGCCCTCCCTTGGCTCTCACTGCATCAGCTTACCCAAGGCCTCTCGATT
The DNA here is from genome assembly GCF_013377495.2 of Cygnus atratus. Classification (NCBI taxonomy): domain Eukaryota; kingdom Metazoa; phylum Chordata; class Aves; order Anseriformes; family Anatidae; genus Cygnus; species Cygnus atratus. Next base: position 16,134,245 of record NC_066376.1, read on the forward strand.
CTCAGCTTTTCTTTTTTCTTCTCAGTGAGATCCTCTTGAAGGTTCCCTGTCGGCCTATTGATACATCTGACATTCCCGATCTGGTTTAGCTTCTCTACACCAAGTATACTGAGATACACTTTTCCCCATCCCTCCTCTCCAATCCATATATTAGCAATTTTCTCCAACTTGCTTGGCCTTAACATGGCCAATATTGTATTTCTGATGTTTTCTCTACACCATCCCACTTATTAGCTTTATTATTCATTCTGCTACCATTTTCACTTCTCGCTCATCCAGATCTGTGACAATTACAGCACTTCTTCCTTAGTGATTCTTTTAAATTCCTTCTTTTCTTCCTCCCTAGGACTGGTGTTTCATTTCATCACTCCAGACCCCCCCCTTTTGCACTCCCCCCTACATCTTGCCCCCCAACACACACTGAAAGCAGGCCTGCTGAGATCATTTTGCCTTGTTCAGAAATTTCCATGCTCCTCCAGTTTGACTTCACATATTCATGCAGCTTGTGCTGGCTTGCCACATGTTACATTTCTCAGTCTCTACTTGCTTATCCGAATGTCTCTTAACATAATCCCTCATGACTGCGTGGGACGGCCACAGCCCCGACCCAAAACAGGGAAGGTACCTGCATGGTGACACAGGACACGTAGCTGGACCGCAAGGTGCTCTGTGGAGTTACCTAAGCCTCTGAGCAGCCAGTAACCCTGCGCCAGACTCATTCGGCAGCCCTCAGAAGCATCTGGTTGAGGAAGGTGATTCTCCCCCTCTACTATCTTGTGGTCTCACCTGCAGTGCTGCTGGGACCCCCGGCACAAGGGGGACAGGGACCTGTAGGAGTAGGTCCGGAGGAGGCCACAAAAATGATCAGAGAGCTGGGGCACCTCTCATATGAAAAGAGGCTGAGATTGATGGGGCTGCTCAACCTGGGGAAGAGAAGGATCTGGGGAGACCTTAACGCAGCCTTTCAATATATAAAGGGGGCTTGTAAGAAAGACAAAAGAAAGACAAACTTTTTTTTTAAAAAAAAACAGTGCCTGTATGACAAGATAAGGGGCAATAGCTTTAAACTGAAAGAGTAGAGATTTAGATTGAATATGAGGAAGAAACATTTCACGATGAAGGTGGTGAGGCACTGGAACAGGTTGCCCAGAGAAGCTGTGCATGCCCCACAGGTGGGGCTTTGGGCAACCTGGTCTAGTGAAGGATGTCCCTGCTCATGGCAGGGAGGTGGACCAGGTGATTTTTAAGATCCCTTCCAACCCAGACCATTCTGTGATTCTATCTTTGGTGCTTTTTCCTCCATTAAGCTTTGGTGCTTAATGGAATAATTAACACCTTTCTATTCACAGTAATACAAACGCACATCTGTAGCTGTGTCCTCCTCCTCCTCCTCTCCTGTGTTGTGAACAGTCCCTGCTAACACCTGCAAAACACACATACTTTGTGGCCTAATCTTGTTCGGAGCCTCAGGTAGCACAGTCATATTTAATGATGATCTTGCCCAACAAAAGCATGTCACAGTAGTGATGAGACAATAGTTTCACGGTACAGAACTGGTCATAGCAATGGTGATGATAAGGTTGCACAATAAGCAGACGAAAGATCGAAATTGCCACGGGTTGCACAGTTGCATGCTCTGACTTAATGACACATGAAGGGCTTTTACAGGTGCTCTGAAGTGTGATCTTCCCTTCCTTGATCATTTTGACAATTCATAGAAAAAAAATTACAACTTTTCTCTAAAGGTAACACTTTCAGTCCCACTGAACACTTTGCATAGTGTTTTCTGGGTGAACAGTTCTATCTTTCCAACACAAAGAAATAAGTAAAGAAATATTGTAATTTCTGTTCCTCCTTCCCATCTTCCTCATGAGGAAGTGTAACAGTAACTGACCACACTTCAGTCTGTGAAACAGACAGAACATTAGAAGTGCTGGTTTTCCTCTACGTGAAGACCAAGTGTAAGAAGTAGGAATTACAGAAGGAGGCACTGACAAGTGCAGGGCACTGAAAGTCACTTACAGGAGATGTTTTGTACTGCTTTTGGCAGGTGAACTACAGAGATGGCTAGTGAGAAGGGACGTGTGGAAATTCCCATGGTTATGTATGAACAGCATCAAGAACCCTACAGGCAAGAACCCTCTGCACCAGAGTACTGCAGCCAAGAGGGTAAGCAGCTTTTGCCAGGAGGGGGTTGGAAAGAGCGCGCTCTCTGTGATTGTGGGGCAAACACTGATAGCTGTTTTCCAGAGCATAACTAAGCCACCTTGTAAAGGGCCCGGCTTTGCTAGGACATGATGGGTTTACAAGGTGCCTGTGCCAGTGTATAAAACCCAGCTTGGGGTAGGCAAGCTGGTATGATCTCCTAATGGGCACGCCCCTTAAAATGGAAAACATATATATTTGTGTTGGTTTAGTTACTCATTTTCCTAACAACAATTGCTTTATTGGAAACGGAGTTGCAGATGTCTTTCTACAGTAATTCCATATTCCTAACAAGCAAGTGTTCAGCCAGCAAACTCTGTACAGAGTGGCTATGTCTTAAACCGTGATCTAGTTTTCCAGACGACTGGCCTCTTCCCAAACACTCCTGCTGCCCGGAGCTGCCCTCCCTAGATGAGTCAGTTTTGTACCTGGGTTGCGTAGTGATGAGCAACCCTTCCCCTGTGCCATCTCACAGGGAACATCACGACTGAAGTGCTGGCATTTCAGCTCAATGACTGCAAGCAGGCACCGAGAGCTGCTGTACTGCTGGGTTGGCTTTTTGCTCTGAAATTAGGCACTGCTCTCATACTGACACTCCTTTGTCTTCTGCCTGTTGGAGCCCATGCTCATTGAAAGACACTCTGATATCAGTGCTTTTACCTCTTCTGCCTTCCTGCTATTGAGGAAATCGCCACTCACCAGACAGGAGTGGAGCAGAAAACCAGAAGGGGAGGTCAGAAGGTGGCTAATGAGGCTAAATGTGTGAGCACTGGGCCTCTGAACGTCACTCATTTCAGAGCACTTTACTCTGATCAGCACTTTGTACACATTTTTCTTTACAAAGAGCTCTCTGGTCTCTTTCTAAACACTCAGAAGAACTTACAAGAGGTTGGGGACAAAAAGCCTCACTTCCGAACTACTCAGCCATCCGAGAGACAGGCACTGACACACCTAACACTGAGCTGCACTGTCTTGTCCCTGTGTAGAGAGCCACAGAGGAAGCTGATTCTTCACAAAACATCCCAAGTGATAATTCTCTTATACAAAAAACATTCCTCTTTCAGATCGAGAGGAAATTCTTTACTTTGTAATTTCTTACAAATTTCTTTTTCTACAAATAAGCCTTCCATCTCCCCCTCAAAAAACAAAAACAACAGAAAAACTAAAACAAAATTGATGTGTCACTCACCAGGTACCATTTTTTTTTTTTTTTTTTGTAGAGCAAAAGGTATGATGGAATTCCTTGGCTGGAAACTGAAGCCGGATAAAATTTCAGACTAGAGAAAAGATTCCAAATATTAATAGTAAAGGTAGTAATCATTGAAACAACCTAGTTAGAGGTACTGTTGATTTTGTTTTTAAAATTAGACAAAGTGCCACTCTGATGCTATGCTGGAGTAGATGCAGTCAAAGCCTTCATGTTGAAAAAAGTATTTGATTTCTTGGCTTATGTTATACAGAAAATGAGACCAGCTAGTCATTGTGGTCTCTTTTGGCTTTAAAAAAATCTGTGAATCAAATCAATAGCATTTGTTCCCTATCCTGTACTTCACTGAGTCATGTCAGCCTCTCCTGTGAGGCACCTTCCAATGCAGCTGCTTTGACTCCAAACAGGGCTTTTGGGAGGCATGAGCGGGATGTATTTTTGTGTTACTGTTTTTCTTTTCATAGGGGGTTATGAATATCCTCCTCCTCCACCTTACTCCTACCATGAAACAACCACCGTTGAGCAACCAGGTATGTGCCAGGGGACTCTGTTTCTGACAACGTTCATAATTCTACTGCTAACAAAAGCAAAATGGTTTTGGTTTTCAAGTCTACAAAGATGGAGTTTTCTGAACAATCACAATCTAAGCAGATGGAAAATTTCCCCAGAAATGTTGGAAGATAACCTAAGATGACAGACTCAGACTCATTTTCCAACAGTTGTCAGTCTGCAGAAGCACTCTTTTTTTAAACCAGCTAGGACTTTCAGAACAATTATTTTAAGTCCAGTTTATTTTATTGTTCCTTTTCTAGTAACCTTTATGTAAGTGGACAAGCTCAAAGGAGACACTGAGGAAAGGCTTCAAAGAAAGTCAAATACCATCTCTTATGGGAGGGAAGGAGATGCATTTGTTTTTTAAAATCCCTAAGACCAGGAGACAAACTCAGATATCATACATCCTACCTGTCTAACAGACACTACCTTCCCATGCCCAGATCTTTGTTTTAGGCTACAGTTTGAACGTACCCTGAACTTGTTTTAGGAGCCTTAAAATGGTATTTTTCACTGAAAATATTTATGTAAAAAAATCTTTCCTGTAGCTACAAGGTGCACACTTCTCAAGGAGGTATAACAGACTCAAATCCAGACTAAAAAGACATGAGGGAAGTTACAGACATTACTAACTGGAGTCATGCCGGCATCTGACTGATGACATTTGTATAATGGAATAACTACTTTTCTGAATTTCTTGTAGTTACTGAAAAGCCGATCCAGAAAGCTCCTCTATATCCTTCAAATCCTTTTCTTCAGGGAGAACACACTTTTTCACAGTATGTTAAATATCAGAAGATAAACTCTCAGTGTCAACGCTGAGCAGTGGAGACTGCCTGACTGTAGAGATTTTCCTGTAAGCAGCTCCCTGCATATGTCTTTATCCATGTAGATACTGTCTGGTAGAAGGAATGTGTTGGGATACATAGAACAAACATTATAGTAGTTCTTGTGAATATGCCTTTAGTCGATACTAGTAACAGAAGTGGCTCTAGACTGGTCATTTTAAGAACCTACATTCTACAACTAAGAATCAATAATGTGTAAAATACTCCACATTCTTCTGATTTTGCTGCTTCTTGTTTCCTCTTAAACTCAGTTTACCTGGTGTCTCAGCCTCCGATCATAGTAGCAGGAATCTTCTCAAGCAGACCAACATCCACAATATGTCCTTCCTGCCGCCAGCATATCACCACACAGGTCACCTACAGGCTGGGCAGACTGTCTTACCTTCTGTGCACCAGTTTGTGTATGGTTGGGTAAGCTTTCATGTATACATTGGAGATTCTTCGTAGCAGAAGTTTAAAAAGATAGATCCATTAAAAAATAAAATTCTAGTTAATGCTTATATAGACAGTTAGACCTTCTCTGTACATCCTAAGAAGTCAGTCTGTCCATACTAGACACAGTCATCATGGCTGCCAGGGATGCAATCTGTTGCTAAATTTAACCAAGTATGTTATTACTTTTCATAAGACATGTAAAAATTAGTAGATTATTCACTTCCCTACCATAATTCAGAATCAGACTAACGCATAAGATGTTAGCAGTGAAGATGATTAGTCTTTAGGAAGATAATTTAAATATTAAGAAACCTGGGAGACAAGTGGATTCATGCTGTGAAATGGCAGACAGAGTAAGACAAAGAATAGAGGAAGCCAACAAAAAGAAAAGTTAGTAAATCACTTCATGTATGTCCATTTCCTCTTTGCCTGTAGGTGCTGTTTTGGATGCTGCTTTGTACCTTTCTTCGTGAAGATCTTCAAGGATGCAGACCATTACTGCCCATGCTGCCATTTTCATATTTATAGATACAAAAGACTATAGGGACAGAGTTTACGCAACCAGATGATGCCAAGTTTCTGCTCCCTAATGGTGTAAGATTCCACACGTAAAACTACTGCCAGAAAACCTAGAAGTAGGCTTTGGTTCTGCAGCTCCCTGGCTAAGTCATCTGGAGTTTACCATCCCATGGTTGGACTGACTTTAAAATGGAAAGCCTTAAAGACTAATTTACATTTTCACTTATTTCATGCTCTGTTTGAATAGTTCTCTTGAGTTATAAAGTGACCAGCTAGTGAGTACTTCAGTGCTGCTACTACTACTCTCAGATCTCCAACCCAGCTGGGACACAGATTTTTCAACCCACCAGGCTTGAAAAGCACATTTTAGAGAAGCACTTACCTTATATGCACTGAAACTGACTGGTCAGGATTTTCTCTCTCTTCTTTGTATGTGACCTACCCCTGCAGGGCTGTGAGTGGTACAGGGGTAGCTGATTATTCTTATTATTTATTGATGAAACGCCGTTATGAGATTGTCATTGCTGTGTTACATATGAGATACAACAAATATTCCCATCGCTGAAGGCACCCTGTTCATGCTCCGGAAGATCCGTAGAAACCATGTAGCTAGAAGAACTAAAAAGTGTCCCATTTAGCCTGACGTTATTTGATGAAAATCTGTGTTTTAGTTCTTCAGGCAATTAAGCCACAGAAAGAAGGTTGTGTTGAGGGACTGGAGCAGAGGCAGCATCCCAGCACTCACCCACTCCACTTCCCAGAACCAGACCCAAGCGCTGACGTGCCGACGTCTCCTGAACGTCAGGGTGGCTGCAAGAGTCTCGTACCACTGGGGAACGGAGTCAGGCAAGCTGGGGAAACCACCAGCCCGCGTAGTGGTGTGGAGGAGGCCAGGCCAGAGGCAAGGCAAAAACTTCCCCATCTGCGACCCAGCTCGCTGGGAGCCCGGGAGCACGAAGCGTGTTGGTGCAGAGCTGCTCCAACCGACCTGCGATGTGAGAAGACCTCCAGGTTTTCCTTGGTCCGCACCAAGCTGTTCATGAGCCAAGCTTGCTTCTTGTGATTCTTTCAGCAGAACATTCGATCTACCTGTGCTCTTTCCCACAGCTTTTATACAAAATCATCAGAAATTCAAACTTTCAGTAGTAAAACAGCCAGAACTTCCTAGTCAGCTTTCGCCTCTGGGCTACCGACCTGAGGGAACCCCCGGACAACACCGGTTCCCCTTCCCCCCCCCCCCCCTTAACCGCGCTCCTCAGGCACCTCACGGCCCCTCCGGCCCGGCCCGGCCCGGCCCTGCCTCCCCGCTGGGGCGCCGGCCCCAGCCCCTGCCCCTGCCCCAGCCCTTCCCTGCCGGCTCTCGGCCGCCCCCTGGCGGGCGCAGGCCCGCGGCGGGGCCGAGCTCCCCCCCGGGCGCCCGGGGCAGGCCCCGAGCCGAGCCCATGCACAGCCACAAGGAGGAAGGAGGGACGGGGCTGGGCCCAGCTGGAGCAAGGGGGTCAGAGGAGGTACCAGGCAGCCTTCGGCTTCCATCAAACCCCAGCTCCTGGGCCCCGTTCAAAACCTGCTCTGCCCGAGCAGAACGCCATTCTACCTCGTCGCACTCAGCCGCCTTCAGCTGTTTTACACAGGAGAGGCAGAACAACCCCACAGGCTCTTAGCAGCACTGCCTGAGGGTGCCAGGACTTCCAGGAGTCTGTGTCCCACCAGCACCCCCCTGGGGAGCTTCAGTCCCCCAAACACAGAGCTACTGCCACTGCCGAAACTGCTGCACTGACCACACACATGCATGGGATCTCTTCTGGACTGAGACTCAGCGATGCCGTGATTGCTATCACACAAGGACAGTAACAGTGTGATCATGCTTCTGCCTACTTTTAAGGAGAGCTAAGTAGAGATACTGCTTTCTTTGAGGTTGTGCTCGTTGTAGGAGAGCCACAGGTTTACAAGCAGACTAGAAATGAAGAACATGGAAAACCAGGTGCAACCAATGCCCTATACACAGCAAGCACATCATTCAAAACTTTTTAGTTTCCTTCACTTGTGTAGCTTCTTCCATTTGCTTTATCATCACAGCTTCTAAACAAGTCTTTCCACATCCCTCTACATATCTGCAACTATATTGATCTGCAACCATGTAGAAGCAACCATAGTCTTTTCAAGCAACTATTTTACTGCAGTTCTTAGTGTACTTACAGGTTACTGCATAGCCAGGTTGGACACACTGTTGTATTTGAATGCAACATCCTCTCACTCCTCGAACAATAACATGAACTGTGAAGCATTAAGGCTGTGGGGACAGATGGGGTAGGTCTGAACAGGGACACCCTGTCCTCACTTCAGGCACAGAGACCATAGCTGAGGTGTGTTGTCTGTCAGCACTTGCTTACAGGAGCATCTTGACCTGGATGAGAAAACCATGTGCTTCCTCAGACCTTCTGTGCTTCTGGAGAAAGGAACCGTGAGGCCTGCCCGCCCTCAGATTACACACCTCACCTCCTTTCTGCTGCCCATGCAGACCACACATGTCAAGATCACTGGCAGAGGGGAAGCAGCACATGAACACTGCTTTCATGAAGCTGAAAACAAGTAACTTGTGTGACAGAAGGAAAACCTTGAAGCCTGAATGCTTAACAGAACAACTCCGGCCTGCTTTGGAAATAGCAACCCTGTTTCTTGTAGAAACACGGGTTCATGTTTTTAATGAATTTTATAACTGCAGCTGCTTTTGGGAAGGTTGAATAAAAAACTACCAAGGAATTGAGGCTTTAATTAATAATTTGCTCTCAAAAACTATAGAGTTGTTACCAAAAAAAAGAAAAAAAAAGAAAACAAACCCATACATGGAGCCTGTATTTACTGACAGTCTTAACATCCAAAAAACTGCTCACTTGCAAAAGCCCAGAGAGGATTTAAATGTGACTACTGAGAAGATATTACTGCTACTAATAGAAGGAAGTTCAAAAAGTAAGTTCAAAAAGTGAGTGTTGTGATTTCTTGTTTTCTGTAACTAAACCTCCCCACACCCTAAAATTTAGGGACTGTTTGCTTCCACTGGTTATGTACTCCAGATACACACTTACAGGGAGGTCCTCTGAAAAAAAAAAGTGCATTTTTTTTTCATAGACAGTCATTCAGTTTTGTCTGCGAATCTGATGAGAAAACTAAAACTGACTTTTTTTAATATGTAAATAAATACCAGCCAGAGTTGGCCTACATGTGTGCATTGGCAATGCAGCTTATTCAATACCACATGCATGACTGATAATCATAAGCTCTAGGTAGCATCGGCTCCTGATTTTTCCTGAATTTGTGCCTGTTACAGCCTAACACTGCCCCAGTGGCACTCAGTAAGCATTTGCCAGCAGGACGCAGTTTGTACTGGCTGTACACGAGCCCTGATACCCGCGCTGTGCTGCCAGCGCTCCAGCGGGTGGCAGTGTTATAAACAAAATTGGAATTCTGAAAAGTTAAAGATACTAAAAGCTATAGGTTTGAAGAATGCATCAGAAATTAGTTCTCAGAGTGGCATTCCCCGTTGTGCAGTCATCTTAAACTACCTGGAGCTCATCTTTATTACAAATAGCATCTATTTAGCTAGTAGCACATTTTTAAATGTCCACAGCTAAACTAGTGTAGATTTGTGCATGCGCTTTTGCTTGAGGAGTATATATAAGAAGTATGAGAACTGCAGTGTTTAAACAGAGAATAATACAAGTGTACTTTTTTTTTTTGCTGTGGTGTATGAGTAAGTAAAAACCATTACACAACTATTTTCCACACAAATCAAACTCATGTGTAGCCCAAGCCAACGTCTGTGCTACAGCAAGCAGCAGGCTGATGTTTCAGCCTGGCAGACACCACAAATTGAAAAGACACCTCACCTTTTTGAACAGCAAAAAGCAAGAGGCACTGTTGAAAATCGTTGCTCGTAACAAAACAGGTGTAATTCAGAGTTCCACAGATCATCACCTATCATGCTTAAATTGATGCAGCTGGGCATCAATTAGCCTAAGCTGTGATTTAGTGCCAGAATGATCCCATGAAACAAACCCATCATCGATCTTCCTCAGGACTTGAACACAGCAGGTGGTAAATTATGCTACCTGGAAACAAACCGTCCATGATCTGTATTTGAATTTTTTTCACATTAAACAAACTGATAGAAGTGTTCGGTACAGCCCTGAGGGCAGCGGTACATCTTGACCCCAATGCATTTCTCTTTGTCTATGGCTCCTATCAATGCTTTCACTAAACTGGCCTCTCCCATCCACTTGTTCCCTGTCCCCTGCATCACAGAAACACAGAATCATCTAGGCTGGAAAAGGCCTTCAATATCATCAGCCATCTCCCAGGCTGAACACATTGGTCACCTTGCTACAGTAGGATCTCTGCAGAACAGCACAAGGCCCCAGTCATAGGAATATAGCTAAAAAGGGGGCTCTAGACCACAAAGGATTTCAAACCATTTGAAGACTGGTGTGTGTGTGATGGTGTGGCAGTGAATACCAAGCTATTACACTAGGTGGATGCAGGGAATTTTACTGAAGAATACAAAGGCTCTTACAATATTGACATCGTTTAGAAACCTAGAAGCTCTGAGAGCAGTACAAGCTTGGTAGTAAAATTTCTCTGGTGAGTTATTTGCATACAGGAACCTTCATGGTGACTCCTAGGGACCTGCACAAAGACCAGACCCAACTCCTCCGGCCTTCTCAACCCAGTGGCAGAAGTAACAGGGCAAGGATGGCCATTCTAGAGGCTGCCCTGGCTTTCACATGATAACAAGGTCAGTAACTCTGCATCCTCTGGTGACCCAGCCTCCTTAATCACTTTGACCTAACAGGAAGTAACACCACGATGATAAAATCCACTAGCAGCCAGACAGACATCAGCCATTTTTTTTCCACCATTTCAAATATTTTTAAATGTGAGAGTTTTTTTCTTTCAATTTAAAAATCTGTGAAAGAGTAAGCTTTACCTTTAAATAACAGTGAATACACATCAAGTTGGATAACATTTAGAAGGCAAGTGCAGAAACAAATAACCCTGAATATATACATAACAGAAAGAAATGATGCATATAATTTCAGATGTGCAGAGGATATTAGCAAAAGTAGTCAAAACACTTTTGCACCAATATCTGGAGGCACAATAGCTTATACAAGTATTTTATAAGAAAGGCAGACTCCAGCTACTGCCTGGTGTAGCCCCTTTTTTCAGATCCTAAAGGCCAGGCTCATTTAAAAGCAAAGGATAAATGACACCAGGCCACGCACATGCTAAACCCTGACCCTGCCTACCTCAATATCCAAATGCTTGCTTAGATCCTCTGAGGAAAAACAGGAAGAGCTAAAACCCTAGGAATTGCCACAGAACTCAGCATTTACCCTCTGGCCAAGTCTACTTACATTATGAATGTCATTCTTGACATGATTTAGTTGAATTTTGCAAAATTCATCTCCTCCGTCTAATCAAAATCACCTTGACTTCTGAGCAACCCTTTCGCTTTTGTTTCTTTTTGAAAAAGGAACAGACAAGACACAAATCCAGTGTTTACCCTTATCTATTTTATTTACAATATATACAGTTCCTACAGAAAAAAAAAAGATTTCTCACAAAGGTTATCAAATAGCAAAACACAGCGTCGCTTAGATCTACGTACTGATGCCTGCAGCCAGCACAGAGCCCGCACGACTGAGGGCGGTCCAAGCTCCAGGTCTGAGGCTCTAGGGAGCAGCAGGCTGGGTCCCAGCTCCGAGGGGCAGCAGCTGAGGTAGATACAGCACCGGGCACTGCACGTCCTGCAGCACGACATCAGCCTGATCCCTCTGACGTGTCTTGCAGCAGTACGAATTTGTCCTGGTGCTGCTAAGCAAGCCTTCTTGTATAAAGGGTGTTTTTGTTGGCTGTCACTCTCTAGTCAAACTATTTCAACTGGTGTGATTTGCTTAGATTTCACAGAATGCTTTGGACTCCTTTAGAATAAAAGGCACTATGTAAATCTACAGGAACAATTCTTGCTATTTTCAAGAATTCAGACGGGCCGCTAACATCATGGTGCTCTGATCCTGTATACCATGAATTTACATCCTTATTGCTTAACACTTATTATCAAGTTAATTTAATGCATTTGCTCTTATCCAGATAATTCCAATATCTGAATTAGAAATGGAAAGCACAGTAGCTTTGAAGACTGTACTCTTGTAAATTTTTAGAATGAGCTAAACAAAGATACTGCACCTGAGAAAACCTCCATTCTTCCTCTTCTCTTCATAGCTGTGTGTGTTTCTACATTTGAGTAACAAGTTATTTATGCTCCAATTTTTTTTTGTTCCATAAAAAACTTCAGTTACTGGAAATAGTGCATACGGAATGCCTTAATATATTGTCTTTTCAAAATTGGTGTGGGAATTGCACAAATACTGAAGCATGTAAGAACTAGTCATCTAAAAATCAAAAGGCACCCAAAATTTACTTTGTTAGCAGTATTTTCTTCTGAAATAGGAAGTATTGCGATTTCATAAGATATTCCCTAGAAGCTGCCAGAATCCCATAAATTAGTGCTAAAAGTTAGTGACATTCAGATACAAACTCGATTTCATATCTGTCTACCATAACATTGAATTCACAAAATATAATTACGGCCTACTACTGCTGATCAGAGTACCTAATTTTACAGAAGTATTTTGAATACAAACCCTGATATTTACTGAAAGCCTGTAGAGACAACCCGAATACTACTATTAAAAGTACCAGTTGTCTTGGATTGTGTTACCTTTCTCACCAGTTCAATGCAAATACAAGTCAAAGGAAATCTTGATCCATTTAAGGCATGCCATTTAAGCACTTCCCTCTACCTGTAACCTATGTACTCAGACGACAAAAGCAATGTAAACAACTAGTTTGCTTTGACTGGGAATTAGAGACGGTTAAAAGCACCACGGCATATAAATTAAAAAGAAACTCAGACACACCTAATATTGGAGATTAATGCATTTTTAAAGCTATATGAACAAAATATCTTAAAATTCGATTTAAAAATACTTGCTGGTGTTTTCAGTTATCACCAGCACCCACATCTCAGAAAAGAAAGTATAAAGGCCATCACATGTATACAACCCCTACTAAATGTTTATTGGTAGGTCTGAGAAAAGGAAGCTTCTAAGAACTTTGTTTTGGTTATGAATACAGGGAACACACTACAGAGGGAACCTATCACTCTATTAAGAGAGCTTACCTTTAGAGACTCCAGATTTTAACTTTACACCATTTATAATATTAGACTTGAGAATCTGGACGACAAAATTTTGTACAGGCAGGCAGAGTCAAGTCTACCACAAAGACTCTACTACAAGCTTTACAAACAAACTAGCAAAATAATTTTTCCATTCATTGTATTTGTACATGGTTCCTTCCAGGAAAACCCTTCTATTTGTTAAGCTCAAATGTAACTAGTTAGGAGGTAAAAAAACAAAACACCCAAAAACAGAACAAAACAAAACAAAAAAAAAAATCCAAAACCTAAAACAACTGAACAGAAAACCCCACAAATTTTCCCCCAAACTCCAAAACAACCAATATGAGGGTTACACAACTGTCAACACTGAAAACAAGAAAACACACCTTTAGCAAAACCTCACAAATAAAAGTACTTTCCCAGAACTCTATTTCCATGGAGAAGAGAAAATCTTCTTCAACTTCCATGTCATCACTCACTGAAGAAAAATTTTATAGAAAATTTTATTCAACATACAACATTTTCCAGCAAAAAAAGGCAATATACAGGAAGAGTTGTTGTACACTGCGGCTACAGAAACAAAATAAAATACTGGAAAAAAATGTAAAATTAAGTGTGAATTGCTGATTCTATCTTTACTGCACTCAAAACTAGACACGCGGCTGGCATTAGCTCCAAAATAAAAGGAAGCAGTCTGGGGACTGAAATAAAACTACACACAATGAATATCAACATCAGTGAAATTCACTTGCAGAATCACCCAACAAAATTAACCTCCAAGTGTTAAATTGTACATGTTCATTCATTAAATATACAATTTCAGTTTTACTTTTTTCTTTTTTCTTTTTTTTTCCTCCTTTTTTATACAAAGTCAACAGCTTACTAAATACTAGTGAGCATGCCCCTCTGTGCTAAAAGGCTATTTCTTGTGTTTTCCCCATCTCTTCCCATATTAACTAAATTAATGATATTTATAATCCTTTCACTTGCTTTTGCCAACTTTGAGTGTCATTCTATTTCCCAGAAGATGGCATAATAAATTGCAACTGTATTCAACAATGGTTGAAAATTTAATAAAAAGACCCAAATATCTCATTTTAGGAGTCAGGGCATCCACTTGGCAAAACAGGATGCAAAGTAGTGACTAAATTAAATGAAAACTAGTTTATTAAAAAAGGATTCTATGCAGCTGGAGGAGACAAAAATCCCAAATAAGTGCCAACAATGTACACAATGAAGTAGAGATTGCTATTTATTGATGATGTGAGTTTTTTGCATTTACAAATGCACAAAAATGTCATTTAAAGTATAACTGAAGGAAATAAATCTGATGTGAGTCTAAACATAAGACTTACTAGCTGCAGTGATGGTGAAAACCATACCAGGAAGGGCAGCCAGCCAGCTTATGCCATCTATAAACGTACTACAGACAAATATTTTGCCAATGTCAACTGTTCTACTAAACTCTTCCCTCATTATGCTGACAATTGCCTTGCATTACGTTTACCATAAAATAACTCTCATTGGCATCCAAGCTTTATAAAAACACCTTCATTTTGCTCAAAAAGGGCAGTCAATAGATACAGAGAAGCCAAACTGAACAGCCTCAACAAAATAAAATTAACATCAGCAGCAAATCCTCTTGCTGAAGACTTCAGATATAGTGCACGTGTACCAAAGTTCTACAGTTGTTAAAAAGGTGCACACACACACTTATTTTTGTCCCTTGCCTTGACAATCTGGTTACGTAAGTCAGTTATGGATTTTAATAGCTTTTTCAAGGTAAGTGTAGCGACTTCTCTTTGGGGCTTTATTGAAATGGTCAAGCCCTAGCCATGGCCTTGGATGAGACATGTTGCCTAGAAAAGAAAAGAGAAAAAAAATGAAGTTTTTAAGAGTAAGTTGAAAAGACTCCTTTACACAAACTACTCATGCGTGCCTTGTTCAGTTTGCTAGGAATCATACAGTATGGAAGAGGGCTGCAGAACACTCCTATAGTCCCCAGCCATGACAGCTGCTTTCCTGACCACAACTTTCCTCCCAGTAATATTTCTACAACTGTTTCTGCATCAGGTAGCTGGTTTTCCTCCTCTTCAGTCACTTACAAGAGTTTACAGTAGTGGAGTATGTGCTAAAGTTAAAAAACAAAAAACAACAACAACAAAAAATACAACTCTTGCTTTTGCAATTTATGGCTAGAGGCACGTCAACTGAAGTACCGCCTTTCACAGAATTGCTGGGCAGTGCTTGAAAGAGGAAATCATCATCTAAATATGATAACCAATAGTATTTGCCACAGTATAAGTGATTGCTGCTGTATTAAGTTATTCTTATCACCTGGTTATGTAGGAACATTCTTAAGTACATGTAAAATGCAAATCATGAGTTTATTAAGAAATCATGTAACTAACCTTGTACTTATTTACTGAGAAAAAATTTAGTCATATTTGGACTATACAGAAAACATACAGAATTTTTCACTTGTTCAACCCAATATTGTTTTACCTACTGCTAATTTTCATGAAAAAACACATTCCATGTACTTCTTGCAAATGGAAAATACTCCCTTTTAAGATGTCTTCAATGAAGAGCATCATATGTTCTTTGAAGTGAAATGATAACGGCACAAACTAAATAGCCCCCCAGCAAGAGAAGCACACTCCTACATTTCAGGACATCAACTGTAATCACTAAAGCATAAAACACTTGACCTTTCTGGTTGCCTGCATCCGCATTTTTGGATATATTTTCTTCAATCAAAATAATTTTTCTTTTTGACGTAACGGTCAATGTCCAATATAAAAGTACTGCCAATCTGGCTGAGATCACCTTAATGTCTTTTAAAGAAAGAAACTAAATCATACGCTGTTAGCACAATTGTCATTAGAGTGCATCTTTACAAAAGGAGAGGGACAGCATTGATTGACACCAACTATGTTGATAAAATTAGCAAAAGCCAAACCTTCAGTTCAGTCAGTCCAGCACATGTTAAAAGCTGGTATTTGTAGAAACTTGTGAGCCCTACACCTTGAAATACTATTTAGATAAGAAGGAATTACAACATCATATTATCACCCAACAGGAGAATCTTGTGGGGAGTTAATTCTATCAAAGTCTATAATATCAAAAGGGCAACTCTCAAATGGAAACCCACTAGTCTCAGATTCCCTACAGCTGCTTCAAACACCAAGTTCTCCCCTTTCTAATTTCTTCTATGTTCTGTACTTTTGACCTAGTTACCTAGTCTTTCACGTTGCCTCAGCAATACTGGCTCTAGCTTTGCTCAGAAAGTCCAATAACTCGTTTTGGACTATTGCCTTCCCTTTCCCTGCACTCAGAAAGATTACTTAAAACAAAATCAGGATTCTGCCTGCTCTGAACATACAAGAAAGAGCTTATTTGCCCACTGACAAATGTCTACCTCTGAGTTAGTCATCCAGAGACCCCTCGCAATGTGTGCAGAAAACCAGGTCCCCCCAGTGACACCAACCACACTTCCCTCTGTTCACTGATGGGCTGTTTACATTGAGACATCCAAAGTTTTGGCAAGTCCCCTCATATTCACAGCTGTTAGCCATAAACCTGGCTGTATAACATACCACAACAAGATGACTTCTTGCTAGGTCCCTGCAAAGTACTCATTAACACTACAGGTCTAATTCTCTATGGATTTTGAAATAAATGGACAGTTACAGGAATTGTTTACAATTGTTATGTAAGTCCAGAGCTTGAAAAACATCAGAGCAAATTTGGCAAATTTGGGGGGGAAGAGAACTGACGACTTTCAATACAGCCCTAACTGCAAGTTCAAGGGTGTAATTTCCAGCTAAAATTCCCAAAAGATGACTGTGGTGAGACTCCTCAATGACTAACCTGGTTTCTCCTATGTGTATATTCCTCAGAGAATAAAGCTTTAAATATCAGTTGAGTAAATAAGATGGTAGACCACCTCCACAGACAAATTCAGAGCAGAGCTGAATTTGTAGCTTGGTGAATCTTGTCTGAAGAATCTAAACAGCATCCTAGTCACATATGTAATATTCTTGTTTGATTCTACAGATTCATTGAAGATATCAAGAAAGAACAAGAAATGTCTTCAATGAATATGAGAACTCAAATACCTCATTGTGGCACACTTAAGGAGCTTATGAGGATGCACCTTTTTATGTTTTAGGAATAATATGAGCACCTACTCCAATAACAATGTGAGAATCAAATACACAAAGGAGCAGATGGGCAATACAGATACAGTGCAAGTAACATAACTCTCTTCTGTAAAGCATGCTGTATGGATATTTGACCCATTTGGTTGCTCAAATGCTGGTTGTTCAAATGCAAACTTTTAGCTCACAAGCAAACACTATGCAGTAATTCATATGTCTACAGAATATATATTCTCAAGACTAACAGTTAAGTGTGCATACAAGTATAGGCAAATACTTGCTTAGTTACTATATTCAGAGTACTTGACGTACAAAGAACAACTAATCTGTTTCTGTGTTCTGAGTTAGGGATAACTGCCTTATAACAACTGGCAGACCTGACTTCAGCAGGTCAGAATAGTCAGATTGAGAACAACTCACCAGGTTGGGGCTCAAAATCTTTCAAGTTCACTTCATACTCATCTTCATTGAGATATTGGTGTCGGCCCATCATTACAATTGCAAATTTAAACTATGAAAAGGAAGAAAAACTGTTAAGATACTGTACTAAAATAAAGCCTCCAAGTCTAACTTCATAATACAAAACACAGCTGGTTATGAGTGGTATTCTTCAGGGGTTGATACTGAAGTCAATCCTGTTTAAGATCTTCATCAACTATTTAGACAGCAGGATAAAATGAACAGTCAGGAAATCTTGAGACTGCACCTGGAATATTGTGTCCAGGTTCAGGCCCTCCAATGAAAGTGAGATGGAAACAAACTGCAGGTTTTCCAGCAAAGGCCAGTAAGACAGGGGGCTGTAGCATGAGGCATAGAAGCAGCTAAGGGAAACTTGTTTATTTAGCTCAGAGAACAAAAGGCTAACAGGAACATCCAGTCTTCCACCAACTGAAGGGTGATACAGTGAAGACTAAGGCAGACTTTTCCAAGAGGTGCACAGCAAAAGGACAAGAGGCTACTATCACAAGCTGCAAAATGACAAATTCTGATCTCAAGTAAGAGAAAGACCTTCACAATGAGTGATATAGCTCTAAAATAACTGTCCAGAACGTGGCAGAATTGCCACTCTTGGGAATATTTAAATTGCGACTAGGTAAAATCCTGAGCAACCTGACTTAACTTTAAGCTAGCTCTACTCTGAGCAGGAAACTGAAGCACGTGGCCTCTTGAGCTTCTGTACCATCCAAACTTTTTCTAGGTTATTCTGCTATTTTGCTGAGTATCTCCTTTTACACAGTACAGAAGTACTAGCCCTACACATTTTACCTAATTATTCTCAGAAAGGTCATTAGGGCAAGCAACTGTTCTACTGATCAACATCTACACTTATCACAAATTTACAGTTTTCCAACTTTTTGAAATAAACTGAGTCTGCAATCAGCAATAAAACTTCTTCCAACTTGCCATTACCTTTTCAAATTCTTTTTCTTGTATGTCCAGCATTGTCTGAATCCGCTTCATAACTTCTCTGAAGTGTTCACCCTAATGATTACAACAAGATTTTTAACG
This sequence comes from Cygnus atratus, assembly GCF_013377495.2. Classification (NCBI taxonomy): domain Eukaryota; kingdom Metazoa; phylum Chordata; class Aves; order Anseriformes; family Anatidae; genus Cygnus; species Cygnus atratus. Next base: position 16,152,923 of record NC_066376.1, read on the forward strand.
TCAAAAAATAGGAAACAAAAGGGGTGCTGTATATATTTCCTACTTCAAGCTACATCAGAATACATTGCATATCTTAATCTCTCAGCTATTACCAAAATTACTGAAGTGTCAACACTATCTACTACAATAGAGTATGTACAATGTACAACTTTCTATAAACTCGGCATCTGCAAGTCTTACTGATTCATCTTTATGCAATCTATCCCGTAAATTGACTTGCTCAATATATACAAGTTAAGAAACAAAGTTAGAAAATTAGCAGCAAAATAGGGATTTTAAAAATATACATATTATTTTTAAGCGATCTTTCCTAAGCATATTGCTTCTTCAAACCTCTACAGCTGTGATGCTTCCCCTCAACTGGTAAATTTTATAGTATTTTTCTGCATGTTGTGTATATAAGCTACTTGAAATATAATACCAGACAGTGTTAACTTAAAGATCAATAGAGCTATCTTAGGGAAATGCAGTGCAAATAGTCTCCACCAAAAATTAACACAAAGATCTTACTCTACATTGGTCAAAAACATGGAAATATGGTAAAATGACACAAAGATTCAGAGGTGTGGACATATTTCTCACTCCAAAACTTCTATGAAACTATGTAATTTTCGTATAAACTAACAAACAAAAAACAGAAAAATAGTTTAAAAGCACAAGTGCTAACTGCCCTCATAAAAACACTTTCCTATTGAAAGAAATAGTGTGACACTTGGTTATAGTTGCAACACATAAAAACTTAATATAAATTAAAGTTTCAAAATTAGCTTTCATTCTTGTATTAACTTCTAGCCCTGGAAGATAAAGCACACCAAATTATTAAAGTTATGAAATAAATTATAAAATGCAGAGTCATCTTGGAAAATGCTCAAGAAAGCAAACTCACTCATTTGTCATAATCATTTGTCTCAATAAGAAGCCGAACAACAATGGCTTCGCCACTTTTGCGAATAAGTTTAAATCGGAATTGCTAACACAGTATTAGAAATCAGATTCTATTTTTATTTTAATATTACATGTACAGCATGTCAATCACCAGCTTGATGTTCATGACCTAAAAAGGCTCACTGAAACACTGAACAATCTGTATATGCAAAGGAGAATCAAGACAGCAAGGGATTTAACCACAAAAATGCATATATGGGGCAGAACTTTCTTTTTTTTTTTTTTCCTTTTTTAAACAGGAACAATTTTTACTAACTCTAATCAATTTCTTTTACAGTATTTTAAGAAACATGAAAAAGATTATTGCATAAGGAGAAAAGGGAGGCATATGTACCTGGTGTATCCTCAGCAAGAATGGAATTCCAAATGTCCCAAAAACCTCTTTGTGGAAATGTGCCACTGTGATTAGCATCTCATTTTCTTTATCTATATCTACCTGGTCCAGAGGAATTTCCTAGATCCAGACATAAAATTAAGACTGCAATCAGCTAAAGCTTCCACAAAAAAAACCCAACATATTAAGTAACTAAATGCATAATTAATGTATTGTTACTGATGCAAAACAAGTCCATTTAAAAACAATTAAAGACAGAACTTTTTTTTGACATAGTGTCATCTCCCCACCCCCATTCATCTCTGTCACAACAACGCTTGAGCTTCCCCTATTCAGTAAAATACTCTCTTGGCTTCCCTGGATGGCTTTTTTGACATGAAATCTTCCATCAGCTGTAGTTACAAAAATATCACAGACCTTCTCTTGTCATCTTGTCATTACAGCTTTACATTGGAAGCTTACTATTCTTTTTTTATTTCTTATCTTTGAGGCAAGTTAACAGATTTGCAAGATGAAATGTTTAGAAAAAAATCTCACTAAGTAACAAGATTTGGCTCAAGAAGCTCTAACTTAAAAAGAAAAGGAAACAGTCTTCTAGAATACAATTCTGCATATCAATGTGGGTTCCAAGCATGAAAATTTGCATGATGAGTCCCCATACAAACCTTGGAATTAATTATTGCTAAGAAGGCAAATGTTCTCAGGACAGGCCCTTGCCAATTGTTCACGTTTTGTTATATAAACGTATGTAAAGATTGAAAGAATGGAACCATTACAGGGTAGGAGATGGAACAGAGATTTTTAGAAGGATTATCTTTAATATATATATATGTATAATCATGTATTCTTGCTTGCTGCAAGTATCACAGTATTTGAAAAACAGAATCTAGGAAAAGACAATAACCACCTGAAATACTTTCTTCTTTCAAAGGCAAGTTTTAAAGTTTCTTAAAGAAAGTAGTATTTACCTCTATTCGAAACGTTCGACTTGTTGCAGGTGACAAACACTCTAACAGCTCATCTTCCTGATGGACACCAATTATTTTGTAACTTACAATTTCTAGCAGCCTTAAAAACATACGAACAGAAAAAGCATTAAAAGGGGAGGGATGGAGGGTGGTGGGGAAAAGACAAAAACCAATGCAACATTAGTTTCTCAAACCTTAAGAAGAATTAATGAAGTCAGAATGTAAACATACTAGGATTGAATTTTCTATTTTAGCAGTGCAAAGGTTTTAATTATTTTTAAACTCTCTTTAAATGACCTCACTTTTCTCTCCTGAAAAGCGAACAGCATGAATTGGAAACAATTATTAAATTGTGAATTAATAATTGAGATTGATGAATCTTAAGCATCTCAAGAATTTATTATTTATTTCATAAACTTACATAGCTACGTAAGATTCCTATTTGTATTTAATAAGAACTCTCTTAATGAGACTCCTGAATCTTTTCATTTTTTAACACAGTATTAGACTTCATTTCATAATAATAGTTTTCACAGTATTTTAAGTTCTATGGATACTTTTCTGCATACAATCACATAGAAGAAATCCAAAATCTTCCAGCTTTACCTTAATTTCCCTGAACCTTTTTCAGAGAGTTCTACAACTTTTTTACATTCTTCTAACAGGTCCCGCACACACCCATGCTTATCTGGATATACTGTTATTTCCTAGGTGGTATTTAGAACAGAAAAGTGATTAGAAAACCTGAAAATGTAAACAACCATATTAAAGCACAGAAAACACTGGATTCTTCATCAAAAATCCATATTTAAAAATTAAAATTACTGAAGTGAACAATCGCTTCAAATTTTTTTTTTTAAGAACTGGCATTGTTTTTCTATAAGGTACAGCTCTGTTCTAACTTGGTGTTCTTCAGAGACAGCAGAATGTACAAACTGCACCATAATCACAGCCGTACCAACTTCAACAAAGAAATTATAACAAACAGCCAACCTCACTCACCTCTTCCCTAAACTGGCTATTTAGCCATATGCATTTAAAACTTCTTCTGTTTTCAAAATCAGTTATTTTCATTTTGAGCTTAAAGAAGAAAAGAGAAACACTTTAGGCATACTTTGTACAGGGCAATTTTTTTTTTTATTATTCACACCAACAAAAACAAAAAACTCTTACCTGTTGATAGTAAAGTTTTTTAGGTTGCCTAGGCTTGAAGAACTGCAGAAGATCTCTTAAAGTACCTTCATAATTATGCCTAAGAGGATTGCCAGGGCCATCCCTATAACTACAGAAGAAAAAAAGAAAAACACAAAGATCTCTTTACAATCCATTGCTGCTCAGTAAATCAAAGTACCAAGAACATTTTTATTCCTTGCTACTAGTTTCACATAATTGCTAGTACAGGCTAAGCAGTGTTATATTCAATGCTTTACTGATTTTTAGAAACAGGCAAGCACATGGGAACAGAAAAACCATTTGCTGTACACGTTAACTCTCTCAGATGTTTAAGAGTTCACCTTTAATCCTGCAGAGTGACAGACCTACATTCCTCTGAAACTACCAGTATAGCAGCACTAAAGTCACCTGATTTAGATTGTGAAAGGTTAATTTGTGGGGCCATATGACACAGCAAAATTCCAGAGTGACCGAAGCCCAGTAAGCTACACAGAGCCATCCGAACTGGGACAGGCTCCTTGATGAGGAAGGGAGAGACCTGCAGGTTAATGATTCAAGAGCACTCTACTTTTACATACGTACAAGAAGTTTATACAATTTGTGTGTGCGTTACTCCTGCAGCATATACCCATAGCTACCAGTATGCTGTTTTCTGCTGCAGTTGCAGTTTCCTATAGATTCAAATCCAGTTTTACACAACTGTGCCCGAAACCACCACCTTAACCAGAAACATCCCTTTTAGCAGCTCTGTGGGATCACAGTCATTGTATTGGGTCTGGACAGGATGGAGTTAACTTTCCTCATTTGCGGGCTTCCAGGAAATAAATAGTAAAAATAAAAGTCAGAGACAAGTAGCTCCTGCATTTAAAGCTTTAACAGCAGCAAAAATCCTGCTTTTACATATGCACTTATTTCTGGTCTCCTCCACTCTAGACATCTGCATATTCTGAAATAGCACTTCCATTAGTTTAATAACTTGACCCATACAGTAAAGGCTCTGAAACTATTAATCATTTCAGAAATGTTATTTGAACAACAATCCTTTAAAATGCTTGGTTTTTTTTTTTTTAATTTTACTTACTACAATTCTTATAAAATGAACAACTCATGGGGTCTCCAGAGCCAGCCACTGTAATAGTTAGTAAACTGTCTATGCAACTTGCTGTGTGTGCCAGAATGCTAACATTATAATGATAAAAAAATTAGTTCACAACATGGAAAAGCTACAAATTAACTGAAACCTACTTATTTTGGGGCTAAGTATTTTAAATAATACTTTAGACACAGAACACTAAACTAGAAAATTTGTCTTACCCTTGAGACTTGAAAAACTGTAATAGCATTGGATCCGTATTAAGTCTTTGTGCAACTGTCTTTGCAACCTGCAAACAAAAATTTGTTTAAGTTCTGATTTTTTTCAGACAGTTGTGGCACTGCTCTACAGTCATACAATCACAGAATGGTTAAGGTTGGAAGGTACCTCTAGAGGTCATTTGGTCCAACCCCAATCATTCATTATTCTACTTCAAAAATATTATGCTAGGGAAATAATGGGAGAGACCCACTATGTCTACTTCTCCAAGAAAAGAAGAAACTACTATCTCTAGCTTCTGAACGGGTGACCCAGAGTAAGAAGGAAAGGGAATGGGAGGGGAACGTGTCTCTAATTACAATAAATCACTGTCACCAAAAGGCCACAACAATAGCTCTACTCCTCTTTTGTTTTTCATTATAATATTTTTTAGGAAACCTGTATTCTTTGTTCTTTGAAGATTCTCACTGTTCTTTAACTCACTCATAGGAAATTAGCTTGCTGGGTTATATCACCATGTTATTCCCATCAATATTTTCATGTCCATGAACTCCAATTAATAAAATTATTATATTTTTTTAAAGTATTTTCTTCTCAGAAGCATTAGTGGTTTTCTTAATTTTTTCCTTACCATAATGCAAGAAGTGTACAAGAACATATCTACTCTTCCCTAAAAATATTTATAACATGCTTGTGAACTAATGCAGAAGTCACTTCCAGCACAAGGAAACAAATGCAAAGAAACAAATAGGGTACGTGCCTGAAAGTAGTTCATTCTATTGGATAAAGTAACAACAAAGCCAGGGTCATTGGGGATGGTTTTATCACAGAAAATGACATCCACTCGATGATAGAGGTCTCTGAAGTATTCTTTAGCTGTTGGTAGTTCGCTGTTATCATTTTCTGGATCATCCCTACAGGAGCAGACAAATGATAATACCATTACACATTACATTGTTATAGATACACATAGCTAGGGCTCTTAAACAGGTTCTACAGTAAATCAGTGACAGTTGAGAAATACAGAAATAAAGTTAAGAAACCTTTTTAAAGAGCCAACACTTGAACACAGTAGAACTAATACAGTCAGTAGTGACTCACACCCCTGAATATTTCTGTGCAGTGCAAGAGTCAATGCACTTGCACACCGTGCTCTCTCATTTGGCAATCTGGCAATAGACAATTCCACTCATTTCACAGCAGCATTCTAACAGCGTTCTTCCCTCCCTCTCCACCCTGGAACATTAGTGTGTGTCTTTATTAATGCTGCCAAAACTTTCTGTATACCCCTGTATCAATTGCTTTGCACAGAGGCCAGATGTACAACAGCACTCCTTGAACCATAGAAGCAAAACAACCTGCACAGATGCTGGTTTGGGTCACTACTGACCAGTACCCCTATCTTCTCAGCAGAGAAATAGCACCAGGGTACAAGCTGTGCACTTACCCAAAACTCAGCAGCCAGCCAAAGGTGCATAACACCAACTGGGTCAACAGGGAATGTGAGTTCCAAGGCATGACATGAGAAATACATTCATCTCACATAATCTGGGGTAAGAGTGCTGAAGATAGACTAGCTGGCTTCCACCCACTGTCAGCCCATGGAGAGAAACAGAGCAACACAGTTGGGTGTGACCATCAGGAGTGAGAGCATTGAAACGCTGATTTATAGCCCTGACAAGCTTAGGAAAGATCCCTTTAATGGATAAAGAAGCAGGAGTTCTCCTGTTGCCTTGGAGAAAACTCCAGTCGAAGCACCAGTACACCCATGAGTTGCATACACTCAGGCAAACTGGAAGCATCTCATCACCGCAGACCAGTATGGAACTTAAAGTGAGCATGAATAAAAGGAAAAAGGGAGAGGAGTTCATTTCTAAGTTGAAAGGAGCTCCAAGTCAAGAGCCTTGTATAGCACTGGTGGTACAGAACCCAAGATCTGAAATTCTGGTAGGCTTTTCACTGTTTGGGTTACAGTGGCTCCACGTAAAAAGCTGCAGAACTCAGATGTATTGCTGAACCACACTCTTTGGTAATAGCGAGATGTATTTCAGTATTTATGAGCATTAGTTTTCTAAACTAGGATGAATTTCCTTAAATTATGTGACATTATAATTAAAAAGCTATCGATATATTTTTCATTTCCCCTTTGAATGAACAAATGAGAACTGCTGAGAACACCTACTGCTGGAAAACTATACTTTGCTCCTGTTAGAGCATTAAATTAAAGGAAGTTCTGTTTTCAAAGTGAACCAGGTGATTTAATTGCAATGATAAGCCAGCCCCTTAAAATACATACTTCTGAAACACTATGATGTCACCATCCATGAGTTCATCAAGAGCTTTATCAAGAGATACATCATAGTCTTGAATCCTTTCTGTTAAATTGGGTTTAACTTCCTGCAACAAAAAATGAAAATTGTTCATCACACAGAATAAACAAGAGACAAATAAAAGTCACAATAGTAAACGTAATCAGGCAAGATAACTTATCTTCTTTCAACTGAAAGAAGTGTGCGTTTATACTTTTTTCTTTAATTAAATGCAATCTTAACTAAGGTTCACAGCCACCTCATTATTATGGATGAAAATGCTTATTTTACCAATACTTTACCTTAGGAATCTCACTCAAGTTATCTTAATTTTGAAGTATTTTATCATTCAGTATTATCATACCACTGAAATTTTGTAAATTTCAGATTAATTTTCTACTCGTGCAGCTTCCAGAAAGATTGGAGCATACTAAGTATGCTTACTAATTTTAATAATGCAGAACATTTGTAAAGGAACACACACTAAAAAGACAACAAAGCCCTATTAAAAATGCTTATATTATAAAATATATATATACATATTATTTTTACTTGTAGGATAACCTCCCGAGATAAAAGCACCTGTCTATAACTAGAAACAAATGCAACCCTGACCTGTAAAGGAGTAAAAATGTTTTGCATGTTGCAAGGCACATGTGATTTTTGAAAATAAATCCATACAGCAGTACCTGACAGGTCTGCTCTATAGCATGGAACTGCATGTGTGCCCCTGGAACCACCAGAGAGAACAGCAGGACTGCTAACAAAACACACAAAAACAGTTCCTTGTTCTTACTATAGTAAGAACTTTGCCTTGGCAAGATCTGTACCTTCAGTACTCAATAAATACAGCAGTTGCAAAGATTTACTATTTCTGTAATAGAAATATGTTAGCAGACAAAGTATTTTGTCTGCTGACTTTGAACTTGTGGAAGGAAGGAGATGATGCAACATTTTCTCAACTCATCCATCTAAGAGGGGCACTGAAAATACAATGGCCAATAATGTTGGCAGCATAGCTCCTCTAACACTGAGTTTCGGAGGATATGCACAGATTTTGTACTAGCAAAGCTGCACATGTAGGAGTTCGTGTAGAGATTTTTTTTGTTTTGTTTTTAAAGCCTCAGACTTCTAGTTTTCTGATTTTAAATCTGTTTCAAAGTTAACTATCTGCTGATACTCTCTTGCAGCACTGTAGACCTCAAACCTACTAATAAGAGTACTTATGACTTATAAATTGTTGCTTTTTTTTTTAACCAATAAAGCTTTTTTTCCCCACCCTCTAGCTACAGAATGTAAATGACAAAAATGTTAAATCATACTACTTTACCACCTTTACTTGATCAAGTCAAAATATTCATCCCTTCAGTTCTCAGGAAAAATGTATTGGTTTGACAGAACCTTGTTAACAGAATCATGCCTCACAGTATATTATAACATGCATGTAATATTATTAGTCGCTTTTATGCACCTTTTAAATATTGAACTTCAATTTGAAAGTAGAGTTTCAACATTTGGTTTCTTTTAAAGAGTTGGGAACGCTAGTAATGTACTTAAGTATATAAGATAACACAGTGAAACAGATGTGTAATATCAAAAGTTCAGAGATGTGCATTTTGAATCATGGAATAATTTTCATTTGAAGGAACCACTGGAGGCCTTTAGCTAAACCTCCTACTCTAAGCAGGGCTAACTTCCAGTTTAGAGCAGTTTGCTCAAGGCCTCATTCCTTCAGGTGCTGGAAATGTCCCAAAGATTGCAATTCCACAAACTCTCCAGATGCAAGTGGAGAATTCACACACTTCTGTGTGAATGACTGGATTTACGAGTGACAGAACTGTGTCTAACTGTGTTGTACATGAGAACGTTAGGTCACAACTGCCATGCTAAGCTTTGCATCTCAACCTTCTTGGTTATTTCTTTGTTATTATCCACAATTTAGAACATTATCAAACAGTGGTTCATCCTTAAAAAAAAAGACCCCAAAATTTGCTACTGGTACAGCAGTAATGATTTTTACAATAAACAAGTCTATCGATCCAAACCTCATAGAGGATAAGGTTAGTTTCTTGTGGAAATCCTGCTCTCTCACACATAACTGGAAGCAAGTCACCTATTGGAAAAGAAAAGGAGTGTGAAATGCATTGCACTGTAACTGCTTGCAAGACCTATCTGTAAAGTAACAGAGAATCTATTTTCTTTTGTTCTGGTTAAATAGTTTTAAAATGCCTTTCTAAGGAATGGAACCTTCTAGGCTAAAGCTGCCCATATTGAGATTTAACCCAGAGAGAGACTTTACGGTTTCCTTCCACTTCATCTGAACAACAAAAAAAATGTGCAAGGCCATCCAAGATCAAGGAAATTAAATTACAGTGTTCCTTCTTCAGAGATGGATTTTAATTTTTTTTTTTTTGAAATCACATGGATAAAACGCAAAAACATGAAGCATGTACAAATCAACAGAATGAGATATTCAAAATGACAAAGTATCTTAACTTGGTGGCTACTTGTTGAATTCCTTAAATGGATACATATGAAAACCAAGGCTCACAGCTAAGTAAACCCAAGCAGCTATTCTCAGGCTACCATTGTGAAAATGAGTACAAGAGTACTCAAATTGTATAAGACTATTTTAAGAGTGATTGCAAAGGTCCATTCTGCAAAATAACCTGAAATAAAAGAAAAAAAAACAAACTGGGGAGCAATATCATATCACAAAACTTTACAGTAAGTCTGAAACAACTCTTTATGTTCAGCAACACCTGAAGAATACTGTAAAACTAAAAAAACACCTGACAGCCAATACTGTGTTAAGGCAAAACTGTCAGCCTTGCAGAAAGTTTCACTGACAACATGGGAAAGAAAAGCGTACCAGAGAACCAGCACTGGTGTTGGGAGAAATCAAAATTTCACTCTGTGGCCTACATTTGACTTCAATAGAACAACTAATTGTTAAAAATAAATTAGATATACAATCCATTGTCTCTAATTTTTTTCAATTATAATAATGAAATTGAATTTTAGAACTCACGTATTTTACAGGATATAGGTGTGTAGATATGTCCACAATAATTCAAACTCCGAGTCTTCGGATCATACATTTTCAGGAACAGCATTACATCATCTAGAAATTAAGACAAGATTTATTTTTTTCTAAGGAGTATTTGACTATGTCTGGAAATAGTCACCTAGGTACTTTTCTTTAAACAGCAAAGTAAGTGTGTCTTTCCTTTATTCATTTAATTAATGCCCTTAAAATATTCTTAAATACTGAATTTATATAAATCTACCTGCATTTATGAAAAAATATTCAGTGATTCTAAAAGCATTTGAAACACACCTTGCACTTAAAAAAGAAATGAAGGGAAAAAAATGCACGAGACAAACTAATTTCAGCACTGTAGTTTGATGGGTACATCGTTGACATCATCGAAAAACACAAGTACACACGGTTTCTTGAGATAATATCCAAAGTATTTTGCATTTACTCGAGGTTTAGCATATATGCTTACGATCTTTATCAAACTTGGGTAATGTTGCTCCAGTAGCAGCCATCTCTGGATCTACTGTTTCCAAAAATATTGTCCATGGATTTTCATTGTCACTGAGCTCAATCATCTATGTAGATGTGGAAGAAGAAAAAAGTCTCTAGAGAACATAATATAAACTAACATCTGCATTTTCATCAGATATGAGAACTTTCTGACATACTTTATGAGTGGGATTTTTTTTCTTTTAGCTGCACTAGTGACAGAAAGTTTATGAGAAGAGAAACAATGACAGAAAAAAATTAAGAGTTTTAATGAAGCACAAATGATAGGTTTTACTTAAAATGGACCTATTTCTTTTTCATTTAAAAGTATACCTACAGTTATCTCTATTACAGCAAGAAAATTACTTCACTCTATAAAAAAATAGAGGACAGTGAAACCAATCCCTTTCTTGTGGTATTTAAGTACAATGTTTTACATCTTCAGCGATACATTTCATTAAATCCATTGTTTCTGCCCAAATAATGGAAGACTAAAAAGACATTTATGTTTAAAATCTAGGATATAAACCATGATTATGTCTTTTCTTCATGGAAGAAGAATCATGGCACCACAATCCTCCTTTCCACCCCAATAAACCCACTATAGCCCAAATCTTCTCAAATATGAAACTTTACCAGACAAAGGCTAAATTAAAACACTTAAAGATCTGATGTCCCAAAGTTAGGATCTGAAATCTAAGATTCATGGACAACATACATGTTACTTATCAATGAATACTTACTGTTTTATTGCCATCTGCTTCATTATCTAACATTGCAGGTCTTTTCGTTCCATTACTTCTAGCTTGCATTGGCCATAATCTGATCTGATCCTGCGGAAATCCCTGACATAAATAAAAGTTGTGACAGGAAACAAAAAAGATTAAGATACTTTTATTAAAACCAAACAGAACTTCTATTTTAAAAGGTCTAAACTACGACTGCTGCTAATACCTGGAGAAGATAAAAACTAACATAACATACTAAAATAAACACATATAGCCAGCTACAAAAGCTTACCATTGTTTGAGAGAGGTTTTGAACAAATTCCGTAAGCGTGGAGTTTTTTAATACTTTGAAAACAGTATACTTCACTTTTTCTTCATCGTACATATCATTGCCTTGGTGGCCACAGAACTGATCCTCTGCTACTATCTGAAAAATTACATTTAAAGGTTACTATTTATATTACTCAGCTCCACAATACAATATTTTCTTATGATGCTTTCCTATGCAGCGTCATTGACTCTATGGTTGGCATCACACTGCTCACACTATTTGTGTTCCCATGAAGAAAATTTGCAAGTATACAGATTATAATGGAATTTAAAAATTGTGAATCAAATCAGTGTAAGTAATTAATGTACAGTAATTCTTACAAATCCTGAACAATAAGACATCAGTTGCACTTAGATCCCAATCTTGGAAACATGTATTCTAAAAATGTTGGCACTTAAAAAAGGCTACATAACTGGTTTGTGTAATGCACGGAGGATGGCCTAAAACGTTTCCTGCATCTGCTACAGCTCCCATGTATTCTTTTTTTAACAGAGAGAAAGACCACACAACTCTGCTAATCTCTCCACTGGAAATAGTTCTAGTGCAAATGTAGTGTGGAACAAGCTAACCTTTACCAATAGCTCTACATAAGAACTCTAGAAAGAACATGCAAAGAAACATGGAGGCAAATGGAAAATGGGTTTTATTTTCTTCTGCCAGATGGGCTCTGGAAAGAGCCATAAACAGGGTTCCTTAAGGCAATTCATAACAATCCAGTCCATCTGGCTTTTCCAAAGAGATAATTGCAAATATAAGCACTCTCTCCTTCTGCTTCTACTTGATGAGCTCAGTTTGGCAGAAGTCCAGCCTTGCTGCCTATGGCTAGATACATTCTAATTTTAGAAAATAATTCCTGAAGGAGATAAAAGTGCAGTGGCAGGGCAGACATTTAAAATAACCTAGTCCTTTTCCTTTCACCTGAACTTACTATTTTTCCTTGCAAGTAACTTTTCATGGCCTTCTAGAGAAAACAGAAATGCCTGTAACATGCTTTGATTTCCCAGCACAGTACAGTTTGTTTCATCAGTACTCAGTGCACATGTAAATATACTTACAGGCACTGAAATTATTTCAGTTCAAATGCTACTTCCAAAACATATTCAAGAGTTGAAAATCTAGGTTTGTCTTAGGTGGCTCAATATTCTGAACTTATTTGGAAGGCAATTGCAACTTGATCTATTTTGAAAGCTGACCTGCACTTGCATGTAGAGATGAGCTTCCTGCCTCTCCTTCCTCTTCTGAGCCTCTATTCTTTTCTCTTCTTGTAGCCTTTCTACAAGTTGTTGAGGAATATCATGGTCTGTGACAGGCTGCAAAACTTCACCTACAAAGCAAATTTTGTGATGTCATTTTGAAATTTACATCAAACAGGGTTTTCATACACAGTTGACTTTCCTCTGAAGAAAAAAAACCCTGCCTTTTTCATCTTTTAATTAGAAACATTATTTGATATCATCATGTTTTGGCAAAAGAAGTATTTTCTATCCTGAGCCAAAATGCACTATTTCCATGAAATATGTATCACAGACTTCTGAATTAGATATTCACTTCATGTTTAAAAAAATATTTACCACCACCCAATTGTTTTTAATATATATATATATATATCTACATATTTATAAAGGATTTGATTTAATTTCCATGAGTCACTGATTTTTCATCCTATAAAACAATTAAGGCTTAAGCACTCTGCTGATACACAGTCTTGTCTTACTGTGCTGAGACAAGATGCTGGAGGATTAGAACACACTTTACAGAAGTGAGAGAAAGGCTGGTCGATCCCCACAGAATCTATAGATGCCATCTATAACTAATGGAGCCCCTTTGTATAAGAAGGCTGTCAACAATTCAGAAATCAAATATATCTCTAAATCCCTCTATCCCTATCTAATTTGGAACACACACAGGGTATACATACTTAATTTTGATTCCCTGATGTAAACCAACATGTATGCATTAGTACAGTGTCGTACAGATAAGTCATCGTCATGGCCTCCGTAGTTGTGTTCAATCGCTTCTTCCTTTGTACATCTTGATACAACATCGTCATCAAATTTACACCACTAGAGAGAAAATTTTACATAAATATAACGTTTTACACAAAAACATGTTCTTGAATGATAAATTAATCCTATTTCTAGCATGCCTTTCAGCTCCAAGTAATTACAATTTCTCTTCAAGCATCATGAGTTTAAAAAATTCTACAGTTTGGTGTAATTTGTGCTACCTGCACTCAGCATAAGGGAGGTCACAAGTACCTCCGACTCATCTGAAAATCTTACACTGAATATCAAAAGCTTTTAGCCAGATAATTATACAAAGAATTCATCTCAAGACTATTCCTGAAGTATTTCACATTTTTATACGAAGTTCAGATAGCTGGCCTTATTTTTATTAAATAACGCAATGCAATGATGCACCTGATATCTGGTAATTATTTGTAAATTTTAAATAGTTTACAGGAAATTTTAAATAAAACCAATAAAAAACAATTAATAGTGAAAGACAAATAGAAACAAATTCACAGTAAAACCTGACTGCTCCTTTTACTGTGAACAGTCATAGACACACAAAACCAGTAAGCTCAAGGGAAGAGACACCTGACCCATAGACATCTAATCTGATCAAGTCACCTAAACCTGTAACAGTTGGACATGCAAAGATACTGAATTTCTGAGTCACAGAACCATTAGGAAGACTCATATTTGCTTCAGCATGAAGTCTGAGAAATGCTGGATAAAATTTGCTCACTTCAGAAATTCAACACACAGACAGAAGACCGAAGGGCCTCCCTTAGTCTTTTGCCAAAAGCCAACAGCAAATATGAAGGTGCTCTCTTAATAAGGCAAGTGATGCCTCCAAATGCAAGCTTCTCCCCTAAAGAGCAAAAGAAAACTAGACATGAGGGCTGCTGCTTTGTCTTTGTAAATCTAAAGCAAGTTTCTCAAATGTTAGAATAGAAACAACAATGACAAATATCAACCTACAAACTACATCAAACAGAGATTTGACTTCACTAACTGACCATGCCAATACTCTCTTCTGTTAGGGAAAGAACAACTGCAAAGATTTGCCCGTTATGAAAACTGCAAGTATCTATTTACATCACACAAATATGTTTAGTTGTTTTTGAATACTCACTTTGCCATCACCCTTTGGATTTAAGTAAACAACATAATGTCCACCATGGTTATCTCCACTGTGTACGAGAACTGCATGAAGAATGTAATTTGCAGGATCTTTAGGATCTGTTTTTTGCAAAAATTCATCTAGTGGCAACTGTTCAGGAAACTCAAACCTAATTTTGAAAAAGAAAAAAACTACATTAAAAAACTACATTTGCTTGCATTATGTTTAAAACAACAGCTACAAATGGCAATTAAAGTTCTGAATGACAAATTCAACACTTTAACGTTCAATTTGGGGACCTCTAACATATGCCTGTACACACACCTTCCCCTTGGAACTGATTCAAAAATAGGATTTCGTCCTTTTTTAATTATTTATTATTATTATTGTTTACAAAAATACCTCAACTGGTCCATATTCTACATCCAAAACCAAAAGCACACAAAGAAAAATGCACCAAAAACCCACCCCAAACTCACCTATCATTTATCTTGATGTTCTGGTCAGTCTGAGGATCATACATAAATCTCATGAGCTGTAGGTGTAACACTGGTGGCAACGTGAGAAACTTTACACCTTTCTCTGCCTCCTAGACATTTTAAAGGAAATAGAGGGTTGAAATTGTAAGATTTTCAGCAATTCAAAATACCTGTCTGCTGCAGATATTTTTCTTTAAACTTTTATTTTATAGACTTGACACTATAATGTGCAAAGAACAGTTAACTTCCACCCCAGTTTTGAACCATCTTAATGCAGCAGTCCTCCCAAGAGCTACTCCAGTAGCATCATACAAGAAAACATTTCATTCAAATTTAGGTCATTCATGAAGCACATGTGAACACAGCACTACGTTACAAGCAACTCAGGTATAAATGAAATTTATAGAATGAATTTATAGAAGAATACTGAGGCAAAATCTCATTTCTGATCAATTAAGGATTTCATGTCCACTGTATCCTGACAACAGATATTTCACTATTATGCTGCCTTCTGAGAACACCTAAGAATATATAGCACATTACTGACAAAAACTGCTATAGGGAAGCTGCAAAAATAAACTCTAGTAGAAAAAGAAAAAATTTTAAAGGACTACTACTCCCTACAGTGGATGCTGCAAAGTACAACTGAAAAGCTCAGAAATGTGCACATAAACAGTTAAAATTCCACAGGTGCATCTAATGTTCTTGATGACGATACAGAAATTGCCTCTAAAGTAACTTTCAGAGCTTTTTTTTTTTTTTAATTAGACACAGAAGACTGGGCCACTCTTAGAGGAAGGATTTGAATAAATTCTCAGTCTTGAAAATCAGTAAAGAATTTAACTGTAAAATCATTCTAGTCACTAAAACTGTTACAGGTACAAAATCAAAATTCATTGCTGAGTAGACTTTTAAAATCTAAGCTCTGTTTTGAGAAGTCTAACAGCAATTTAGAGGAGCTACGTACAAGCTTGCCTGAAGAGAAAAATGACCAAGATCAGTTGTTGATACCATCTAGAATGGTTGTATCAGTAGCAAAGTTTTTTGGCCACTGTAGCTTTTTTTCATCAACAACACAAAAATAAAATTTAAAAATCAAATTAAAAGAGGAAAAATACCTGCAAGCCATGTTCTCCTGCATCATACTTGTTATCACCGTCCAACTGTTCCACTGCAACATAGTCAATGAAGGACTCAAAAACTAAATGAAAAAGATTGGGAATAATATGGAAAAAGGAAGAAAAGTTTAAGTTTACTCTAGCATAGGAGCTTAACAATATATTTATCAAATAACATTTTAAGACACCAGAACTTGTACTTGAGTATTTGTCTTTATAAAAATTAAAATTAAAGTTCTATATTGTTCAAGAATATCAAGAAACACACCAAAATTGGAGGGGCATACATAGGAATTCCAAGATTTTAAAATCAGTTAGAATTGCCTGCCAAATGTATTTTCTCTACAACTGTTAAGTATCAAACTAGATAATTTTGTTTGCTTGAGTCTTACGCATCCTTTTTCATGTCTTGTA
This sequence comes from Cygnus atratus, assembly GCF_013377495.2. NCBI lineage: Eukaryota > Metazoa > Chordata > Aves > Anseriformes > Anatidae > Cygnus > Cygnus atratus. Next base: position 16,169,695 of record NC_066376.1, read on the forward strand.
TGCCAAATACTTGGTGACCACCGATAAATGATCAACGTTACGCTAATCTGATTAGTTTATTCTTTTTTTCTTTCTTATTGCTATGGTCAGGCATAAATACGAACCTATTACCCACAAGTTCATCTCCATGTATAAATTATAACCTACGGTGATAACACTACTGTTATTAACAAGTCACTGATGCACTTCCATGACACCAGTAAAATCTCTAAATTCAAAGAGTTTCATGAAAATATATCTCAGAGAATTAGGCGGGAAGGAACAGCAAACTGAAAGGGAGAAGGGGAAAAAGGGTAACATAAGCAAAGACATTTTCTACAGAAAATGTTTTCAATGAGCTGTCAAAAAATAAAACCCATTCCTCTGAAATTAAAACAAGGATCTTTCAAAGTGCTGAGCACCATCAAGCCCATTTGAAGTCAGCAGCCACTAAACAAACAGGTACTAAACCCATCTGGTAACAAAAAAAAATAAAAACAAACAGCCCAACATGTTGAAGTACTTGATTGGTGCATATCATGACGTATCACTTACTATTTTTCTTTCCCTTTATACTTAGTTGGATGTCATAATAATCTTCTATTCGTTCAGATCGATAGTCTACGTGTTTGCATTGGATATAAGACTGTAAACAAAAACAAACACCATAGAATTTCAATGTACACAAATAACAGAGTTAATTTTAAAAATTACTAACAGATTAAATACATACCACCATCTTTCCTCTGAACAATTTAGGAATAGTGCCTTCTACACACGTGCCTTTCATTTTATTTTCCACGTTATCAAGCAGCTGAAAGAAAGATTAGTTTTTACATAGGATAAACATGCACAGTTGCTGAATTCAGTCATCACATACAAATGACTACTATACTGATTAAACTCTAAGCCATTTGCATAAAAATGAAGCTTTAGTCTATTCATACTGGCATCTCCTTTTTTAGTCCTCCAAATTCTCTTCTTTCCCCTAGAAAATGTTTTGAGGGCTACCCCAGCTACCGTCTTTTGGGTTTGGAAAACCTCACAAATTAAGTGATGCACCTGCATGTTCAATGTTGCATTCCTCTCTACAACAATATAAGGACCACTAGAATATATATGTTCTATTTATTTTCAACCTTCCCTACCCTTCACAAACTCCTCACCCTCAAAAGTCACAATTAATCCCATTCTTAAAAAAGAGAAATAAACCAAGGCAAAAACTGCCTCAATTCATATAGACTTAATTTAATCAGTTAGTGTCACTATTACTAGGAATGTTACTGAATTGTATTATATACACACAGTATCAAGAGACAATACTATGATGCATGAGTAAGAAATAGCAAAAACATACCACTCGACATAATTCCTGGACATCATGTTGCATGAAGCTGTCTAAAGTTTCCCACCTTTGTAAGGCAAATCAATAGAAAAATTACCATACCATAAAGAAAACTTACAGCTCAGAAGTCATTTTCATGATTTCTTCTCATACCAGGAATCTAATAGACAGTGAGATGTATAGACTCTAAGATTTAGTACTGCCTGGTGCGCATGCTTTTTAGTTCTGTAGCATTTACTTGGCCTACAGCCTGCTTCTAAAGCCATTTTTCCTTTCAGTAAGCCCAGCTCAGAGGAGGAAGGGGCAGTGAACCTGTGGGACATTTTGGCAGCTGCTTTGCACCCAACCTGCCTTTTCTTTCTGTGGTCCTGGTACCAGGAAAGCAGCCCATGCCACTGGAAGAGGCCAGGGTCAGGCTGTTGATAGCAGAATTCTTCTAGTCTAAAACCTCTTTGCAATTCATGTCAAAAAACTCAAGAGGAGGCCTCGGACCAACTCACTGCTGTCAGAAAAGTTCCCACAACATGCTTCTAGGTGCCTCTGCACGGAGTGCCCTTCAGGTGCAGCTAAGTAGCGTTCAGGGCTTATTTGTGCACATCAGAGGAAGCAAATGGACTTGTCCTGGCTCCTTTGTGCTCATCTGAACAGTTAACTCTTGGATGCACAGCAACTCCAAGGACGCACCCAGCTGCCTGAACACCACCTGCACTGTATGTACATTTGCAAGCAGTTGTGTGAATGGAGGGGCGAGTGCGACATAGTCAAAATGCCTCCGCAGTAGCCAAAATGGTACACTGCAGCAAGATGTTCAGTGCTACTACCTTAAATAAAAGGGAAGAAGCATAAAGGAGCCGTTTTTAGTTTCACCATGAAATACTTGCTCCTAGAAACTCTTTATATTTAAAAAGCATCTTTGAGTTCAAGTCTCTGACAATTCCTTTTGCAACAGCCATCACTCCCACTATATCAAATAAGCTATATTTACCATAGGCTTCAGCTCCTGTGTGAGCCAAAGGTTCAACCCCAGCTCCTGAAGCCAGAAGTACAGGGCTGATCAGGAGCAATACTAACTTTATTTTCCCCTCCCACTCTCTTCTCAGTGACTCATCAGCATTGTCACACTGCAGCATGCTGCTCCCAAAAGCATGCCAAAACAACTGTGTGGGGGTCCCCGCTGGAACAAGATCAATGAAGTAATCCATTGGGTAATTAAGAATGGAAAATAGCCTCCTGAATCTCCAGGCTTTAAATGCTTACCAGATTGAAGGACAAAAATCAAAGAAAAGGTTACATACTAATATAACGATTTTTAAAAAGGAGCTCCTTCAGACAGCATCACTTTCTACTGAAAAAAGCCAAACTTATTTAGATTCTACAGAAACTCATAATACCCCATAAATATACACAGCATACAGCTAGGTCTCACAAGGTCAGAACCCTCCCTCTCTGACTTAAAGGAGGAAAAAGACATTCAGAAGTTCCTTCCCAAGAACAAAGGCATGCATGAGCACATTTTCAGAAGCTTACTCTCAGATACAAAATTAAGCATGTGCAACACCCTCAGGAAAGATCTCCTCATGCTCTTGAAGATGACACAGTTAAGATACTAACTCAGGATGAAGTATTTATGATATCAGCAAATCTTTATAGTGTAACAGGACAGCAGGAGTGCTGATAAACTAAGCATACAGTGTACCAGTAGAGGATACCACCAGATAAAGATACAGCACTGAGGTTACCAATTTCATTTTAAAATTGCCTCAAAAGGTGAAAAGAAAATGAGAATAGCTGTAAGGTTACAAGAATCTTATCAGGACAGACCTCTTCTACAAGTTTTAGCAGAAGCTGCCGGATCAGAGACCTCAGAAATGTGACTGTCGTGCTGAACACTAGGACAGCTATGTGATCATGTAAGATCATATAATTTAATTTTATAACTTGTTTTCAAACAAAAAACCTTTCAACACTATTACAAAAGGTTAGTTTATAAATACACACGTAGCAAAATAATGCAAAAAACAATCTCTTAGAACAATTTTTAGTTAAAAACCCTCTGAATTCATAGGATGTGCAAAGAGAAAGCTTGTAGAGGCTATGCTAATCTTCATCTTCTCTCAACTTCTGCCCAAACAAAATATCAAACTAGTGTAAAAAACAAACAACAACAAAAATATCCTCAACACAGCTATATCGTGTAATTCTGTCTTCTGCATATTTGAATATTCTAGATTTAAAATTATACTTCTTAACACTGTCTCACAAGAAGTAGTACCAGACCAAAGAAATATTGGCCAACAAACTGGATACTGGGAAAAAAGGAAGTAAAAAACAAGCTTTTAACAGATGTTTTATGGAGGAAAAGAGGGTGCAAGAGTAAAGAAAATGCGAAGAAATATTTTGTGTGCTCTGACACCTTTACTTCACACCACAGGTATTCCTTTTAAGCTTTAAATCATGAAACAGAATATGGGATAAATGTTTCTAAACTGTGGACAGGTAAAAAGACATGCATCTTTGATGTATAATAACGAAGCGTTACAACAGCATCAGTGCTGAACTAACAATCTGGAAATACAAGTTACTGTTATTTCCCTAGATTTAAAACAGAAACAATTGAGACACTAACAATACACGAACTGCAATATTTCAGCAATCTGTTTTGTTCTCAATCTTACTTAGACAAACGTGTCACAACTTTCAGGTAACACGAATCCCAATCCCAACACTGATTTGTTTGATGACTGTGTAGCCCCACCAATCTGACTTTTGGATCATCTGGCTTTAGGAATGATTATTACTAAAAACCTATCCAACTAAACTATGAAAAACTAGCAATTAACATGTTGTATTAACATTTCTCTGCACCTCTCTAAAAAGTCTAGTTTAAATAAAGCCTTTTTAAAGAAATGTTATAGGAAAACAAAAAATAATTGAAATTTCTGAAACTTACCCAAAAGATTTTGTTAACTTTTTAGTTCCAACTGGTTTGTCACTATGTTGCAGCTCATAAAACACTCTTTGCAATGCTAGAGGAACACTTTTGGATGAATCATCTCCTTCAGTGGGCATCATATACACCGCCTGAAAAAGTATTTAGTTCAATTAGTATCTAAGGAAAAGTTCATTGCTCATATTGTTGAATGCATCCTTTCCTCTTCAGTGACTTACTTCATGTAACTCCATTTAATCACTCCCAAAAAAAAAGTCTGAAAAAAAAATCTTTTACTGTAGTGTAAAAATATTGGCTGGAATCACTCTTCTTAGAGCACAGTGGTTAAAATGATCTGAACAGACTCCATTCATGGCAACGTTATCTAAATAGTTAAACTCCACCCTAGAAAAGTAAATACACCGAAGCATTCAAAACACATGAACATATCATGCCTTGTATGCCTATGCAATCATCACAGTAGGACCAGATATACCGAACAACACTATAGGATTTTAAAAATATCACTTCTGTGCTTCAACTTGGTTCTGTGTGAATACTGTCATCTCCACTGGGGGAAAACAACATATGAAAGCACAAAGGGCATCAATCAGGAACACAGAATGAGTCTACGTGCAGGAGAAGGATGTCAAAGGACACTGAGATTCTCCGATACATTCCTTCCTACTTAACATCACCACTGGTAGCAACTGAAGTAAACAGCTGAACAATTCAATTCACTGATTCTACCAAACCAGAAAGGATTGAGAACAAAAGTTACACAACCAGACCAACAGGCCTTAGGAAAGTTCGAACTGGCAGTGAAATGAGATTCATTGAAGAAATTATACACCAATATATCTAGGGAAAAGTAACAGCAAAGAAAAGGTATTGACTGAGAAATGCTCGTTTAAAAATTGTGACTGTAAAAAGAAAATAGAGGCAACTTCGAAAGGAGATAACACTTGAAATAATAGACTCTGATATTAAGTAGTATTAGAGAAAAATCCTGTTAAGAAACAGAAATGTTGCCAGCTGAGCTTTTGCCTGTGAAACAAGAGAAGTGTACAGCTTTGTGCGCGAAGCACTGAACTGGACCTCAGCTCCTCTCACTCCGTTTCTGTGTCAGCATAGATTTCAGATGTGTCCAGCACATCTACCCTGTGCCTTATGTTCCCTGTGTACAGAAGGAGGTTGGTACTTCCAGCGTGTTGATCAACTGCTGGGGTAGACGCATTAGTTGTTACATGAATGCTCAGTGCAGAGGTAATGGGAGCCACAAGACAGACATTAGATACAGACATGGCTGACAGAAAAATACAACTTAATGTCAAACAAACAAACAAAAAAAAAGGGCAATAAAATATGTTAAGATATTGACTGGCCAGTTAAGAAGATTAAAAAAATTCTGAACATCCACAAAATGAGTTTTCAAATATGCAGAAACAAACACTTGGAAGGATAAGAACTATACGAGACTATCAGCAGACCAACCACAGTAGTAAGATAAAATAAAACAAACTAAAGTTCCTTCATAACTTTTTACTGAAATACTGATTAGTTTGGCAAGGAAAGCAAACCCCTGACATTCAGATTTTTTTAAAAAGTTAATTATGCAACAGTAAAGCAATGTGATAATTCACATCATTTTATTTCCTTTTGAATTTTATATTTAACTTCCAAAATTTAGCAGTAAACAGAGATGATATAAAGCAGAATCAGGACTAGACACTAGTAACATTTAAATTTATGTTTCTACTTAGTTGTGAACTACATTGTCAAGAGCAATATCTACAGACCTAAAAGGGAAAACACGCTCAGGCCCCTACCCAGTTGAGTTCCAAGTATCTCCAGGAACGGAGACCCACAACCTCTCCACACGTGCTACCGTCAGGTTTGACCACCCAGATTGAGGCATTATCAGCATCTTGCAGAATTAACTTAACCTCTCCCTAACCCCAGCTTATGAACCCTTTTATAAGCTGGTTATCACTGGCCAAAAGAAGAAAAAGGAAATATCTGAGTGACCAAGTTTCAAATCTTTCAAATATAACCAGCCTGTATTAATTGTTTTTCATAACTTGTAAACAACCATTCATAAAAAGCAAAAATTTAAGAAGTTACTTGCTATGTTTAGGCAAACAGGATTTGAAAATCACATAAGGAAAAAAATCAAATGTAACTAGTGCAGATACATTTTCTTAGAGTACTTCTTGTATATCTTTATCAATAATAAGTATTCAAATGCTATTGTCACGAACATTCTTTGTGACAAACCCAAGATGATACTATAGCAGGCTAAAAGTCAACCTAGTGGCTTTCACTATAGCTATCTCTTTCCAAAATGAGATAAATGGGAGTTCAGAATAGTGTGATGATTAAACAAAATCAGGTCCTTTGCATTTAGTTCTAATTTGGTTTCTTCATGTACCATCTGGATGACTAAATCCTTTCCTGTATCTCTCAAATAATATTAAATCAATTATTTAAAATTTATTTATAATGACTACATTCCAGATGCAATTGAATAAAAACACCAGTTTTATTTCTTCTGAAATTCTAATATTTTACTACAGACTGACATCTAACATACAGCCTGCCTTTGGTTTTTCCTTCTGTGTGTGTGTATATAAGCACAACTGAAGACCACTTCTCAAAAAGTTTAAGTGTTTTTTCAAGCCAAAACAAACCACAATCCTTTACAAACCTTTATTTTCACATTTAGCCCTCCCAAACTTTGAAAACTTGATCTCGAGATCAAGGAGTCAGGCATTTTGATCCATTAGAAAAAAGCAGCATCTTTAACACCTGAGAAGTTCCCTCAGGAAATGAACACACAAGAATGACAGGAACATGTAGAGGCAATGGCTAAAAGCAACAGACAGGGATATAAGAAAAATTTTAGATGTTTATGTGGTAAAAGAATGCTACAGACAAGCTTGAAAACAGTGCTTAGAGTCAAAGACAGTTACTTAAAGAAGGGAAGAAAGCACTGTGCATGAAATTTGAAGGTATGGTAAAATATATTAGCTAAATTATTAGCTAAATTAAGGAGAGCAGATCAGGGAGAAACGTATTGCACCTATACTTACGATATTAGCATAATTATGTAAACGTTCTGCAACATGCTCACAAACTGTAGGGAATTTTTCCAAGAGAACCAGCAAAGAATTTTAAAACTGACTGGCTGAAGCAACACTGACTGGCTGGGGGCACTGATGACAGACATGGGAAGCAACATGAAGTGGTCTGAGATCAAATCTGGACTCCCCACTGTCCTTTGCCAGAGTAGACTGTGCTTAGGCGTGCATTTACCTGTTACAAAGATATGCCCTGCTTTATTCCCTACCACGGAAGCCACGTGGCTGCTAACAAAGGCAAGTTTCATTTCGAGTACCCAGGAACCCTCCAACCGCTGTTTGGAAACAGAGCAAAGAAGGAAAGATGTCTGCATTCATCCTCTCCCACACTTCATCAGAGGGTTTGACTTCCCATAAATATACACTTGCACTTGATATTGTTCATGCTTTCCCAGCTCTATTCCTGACAGCAATTTCTCTGTTAACAAACCTCTGAATAACAACAATAAAAATAATTATTTATCCTAAGTATGGAGGATTAACAGAAATAAAGGAATTGGTGATAATTAACTGTTTTAAAAGGAACAAATTTGTTTAAAGTGAAAATAAATACGCTGTAGAAATTCGTTTGTTTTTTTTTTTTTTTTTTTTTCAGACCAGATAGCTAGTGATTCTTCCTTATCTGTAGTAACAGCAAGTAAGTACCAAAACTGCCTAAAACAACCACTATTGGCTCTTCTGGTTCAGGGGACTCTGAAAATCTGAAGAATAAGCAGAGAATTAGGCATCCAGTACCATTTCCATTAAAGAATCTGCAGTTACCAGCTAGTAAATTAAGCTCTCTTATATGGTTGCTAACCAGATATTAACAATCCCTAACAGCTGGTATTTACTTAGGGCCTGGGGAAGAAGTGCAGGGGAATGCCTGAGAAGACTAGTTCAATTGAAACAAATCTGTATCACAAAAAGCATTTCTTCACAGAACAAGTTTTCTTCACGCAACATACTGATTTACCGACTGCAAGACATTCTAGAAAGGAAATACTCAATTGGATTAGATGTAGCTATTATAAAAACACATAGGTTGTCCGAAAGAATAAAATGCACAAACATTACGAATGCTGAGCCAAAACCAGGCATTATAACAAATGATAAGCTGAATGGGTAAATTACACTTCATGTAAAAAAGAAACAGGTGCACCACATAAAACAAGTCAAGTATTTATTTCTTGTGCATGGCATTGGTAAAACCTCAGTTACAGCCTACTGAAGCTCAACATGCTATTTTTTGCAACTCTGAAGTGTAAGTAGCACATTGTAAAAGAAAAAAAAAATCCCAACTGGGGCTCTTACAAGCTACTGTGATACAAATAATAATGATAAGACAGTGGAGAATAGGTATAATGGAAAGTACTGGAGAAAAGAAAGCTTAATGGAACAACCTAGTACACACACAAGAAAGAAGTCAGAATTCTTCATTTTCACTAAGAGATACAACAAGTGCAAATGGCAAGAACGCAAAAAACTTAGGTAAAACTACAAGAACAAAATACAACAGAACATTAAGAATGGCAAAAGAATCTCCAAAAATCTTTGAGTGAAGAGGTTTTTATTATTATTATTATTCCTAATGAATAATAATAACTAATAACAGTAGAAGGATAAAGTAGGATCAAAAGGACACTCCAATAAACTAAATGGTACCAAGTAGTATATATCTTCTAACTAGCCACGCTTCGATAAAGTAATTTATGTTTTTTACCCCATTAAGGCTATTGCACTATTTTAAAATTACACATTATCTAGTGCATTTCATCCTGTTTCAGTGAAATATTTATTAAGCGCATACTCCAAAATTTTACTCCTTCCAGCAAAGAAGTACCATCTGCAGTAAATAAAAAACATATGAATGAAGCAAATATAAAAGTTGTTTAAATTGCTGAAATTATAATGCTTTCCCATCATTACAAAGATGCAAACCACAACAGCAGAAAATTCAGCTGTGCAATATAAATTAAGAGACAGAACAAATGAACCTCACAGGACGTACTTATTTATCTTTTTATGTTGTTTATGGGCTGAGAAGTCCTAAGTGAGTTTTCTAGTTTAACTATTTAAAGAAACGAAAATTACTTTCCTCACATCTGCAAGAAGTGGAATCAGTCTTCTTTTTTCCTTCAACAATTCAAAGCAACATTCACACATAACAAAGCCTGGGAAACACCCCTTAACTCAGGTTTTTCCACCAGGTATTCTGTCTACTTTCACAAAAACCAAGAGCCTATGCTCAAACTAGAAAAGGAAACTTGGGGCTGAAGTGCAGGAAGCAAGACGTACATCAGCATGTCACAGCTTCCGTAATAGGATAAAGGAGGCAAAAGGAATAGAGAGACGCATTCTGAAGCATTTATATATAAATATTCTGGATATTTCAATTAGCAATCTCATTTTTTCCACATACTAATTACCTTTCGTAGTTGATTTGTGAAAAATAAAGTCTGTAACAAACTGTTCATGTAACAAGTTGCTCCCTGGTTCTTCAAGCCAACATATCCTGTGTGCTTCTTTGAATCCCACCTGGAAAATAGTGGTTAAAAAAAAAGATAGAATTTTATTAACTGTAAAGAGCACTTGTTCTAAGGTAGCACTGCTGGTAGGTATCAGCTACTCTTCACTATTACTTAAGGTTCAAAAACCTACTGCCTGCCAGTATATCTTTGGAATTAAATGTTTTGATGTTAGATTTTTTTTTCCAAGATGTTCTATATGGCAGAAAAATTATTTATTATGAAAGTGTACTGAAATCCAAAGCTATCCTTTTAAAAGCAAGTCTGCATTTCAGTAGAACCTATTTGTTTAGAAACGACATGAAGCAGAATGACTCAGACAAGGCAGTTTTAAAACTGTAAACCAAGGGAAGCTAGATAGAAGAGTCACCTGACTGTATATGAAACTTATCAGTTGTAAGATCAAAAATATTTGCAGATATTAGCAAAAAAAATATTAGCAGACACATTAAATTACAAATTAATTTGTACAGAAGTAAAAGTTCTGCAACATCGTAAAATAAATTGAAGTTTAACCTTGACAAAAATGTGTATGACTGATGAAAAATATTGCTTGTGAGAAATAATCAAGTAAACGTGACAGAAGTGTCTAATAAGCTACAACTATTAATAACAAAGTACTTGAACAACCTCAGGTGATGTAGAAATATTAATATTAAGAATTATTTTTGAACAAAGATACTTACGCCACTCCATGTGGAGCATCTGCTTGAACGTAGACTTCAAAAGTAACTTTGTCCTCTTCTATAAAGCCTTTTTCAGGATCAGTAACTTCCTGTAAAACAAGAACAACACAGGAATATGAGAACTGCAAAACTTCTCTATATTACAAGATGACTGTTGTGAAGCATCCAGTTAGACATCGTTTAATTTCCTAGCCTGACCTACCAGTAATAGTAAACTGAAGGGAAAAAAAAGAAGGACATCGGCAAGGCTGTTTTTCAGCTTAATACACTTAGTTCTTTTTTAATGTCTCAATACAGGAAACTCGTTCCTGGCTTTTAAGGTTTTACAGTACTATTTCAATTTCCTGTGGATAATAAGAATCGGTAATCAGAAGTTGGGCTTCTACTTGAAGAACATTATTCCAGCCAGATGAAAGATTAGAGGGCCAACCTTTGAAAAGGCTTAAAAAGCTGTCTCAACTTAAGATAAGCCTTAGCAGTATTATTAGTGCATTAAAGTATCTATATAAATATACAAATAACACATGGAAACGGAAGAAAGTCTGCATTGCTTCAGAATGATAATGCCCCTTTTTTTCCCCCCCCCACTGACAGGCATTCAGATACGCTGGTAATAATAATGAAGGAATGTTTATGTCATTATGAAAGTAAAATCTATCTATAATAACTAAGTACAGGAATTCATAAGAAAATGAAAATAAATCTTCAGCAATGATAAAAAAACAGCTTAAAGAAATTCTATAGGTATCTCAGGATCCAGGAGTGCAAGTTCAAAATTGCATCTATAACATAATAGATTAATGTACATCCAATTACTTACACTCCAGGCCATAAAGTTGGAAAAGCCCCAGTCATTTTCCTTATGAAAGAACAAGTGACTAATACGACGGCTGAATGATTTTTCATCATCTTTGTAGTTTATTATCTTGAGAACTGCTTGCGCATGACAAGACCACGACCTATAAACACAGAAGAAACATTTGAAACTCATTCAAAACCAGCTTTTTATAGTCATTAAAACGTTTTGTTAGTTAGTTGTGGTTTTTGGTACCTTACTTTCACATTTTTATTTTTTCTTATTAGATGTTAAGATTTGGTTAATTATTTTCAAGGGCATGAATCCCTGGGGCCTTCTGAGGGTGCATTATGAACCTGAAGCTGGAACAGAGGTTCTCTTAAGGCAATGACATTATTAATAAACTACTGCTGGGCAAGCACAGGTAACAGTAGTTTAAGAAGCTAACAGATCTCAAGGTAAGCTATTTCTAACCTACTTCAGCACAGATGGGTACGCCAACTGAAGGTGGTCTTGGTGTCTCCAGAGTGTGGTAACTCAGCCTCTGACTAAGGAAAGGAGGAGATTCTTCTGCATTCCCTCCCACCAGATAAATTCCCCTATCCTCTTAATCTGTCTTCAGTAGCATTTCTTTGTGACCAGTCCTGTTAAAATTCATCTCGCTTGTGGAAAACGATCAGACTGAACAACAGTTCAAACAATGCCTTGTCACTGTCTCATCCAGTGGCATGACTGCTTTCTTAGCTCCATCAGCTGCACCTCATTTGATATACTTTTAAAGATCACATTATTCTTTTCCTGTGATTAAACGTGCGTGAGACGAGCATTCACCTTTTAGGTTACAAAAATGATGTGAAAAAACAACTGCTGTTATGCAGTGAGCAGAAAACTGTGCAAGATTTCATGCAAGAATGAAATTATCTTACTGGAAAAGATACCTTTGAGACATCTGCTCTCTAGCTGGATAAGGTGCGGCAATTCCCCAGAAATTTCTATTTACCTTTCTAATTTCCTGCATTATTTGCCAAAGGGGTAAAAGACAGCCAATTTTGTTTGGCATAAAGAAATCTAAGAACATGTCCATGTCCTCATATTGGCCAACGAGTAATGAACTCTGTTTAAGGAGATACCTCAACGCACTGTTCTGCCTTAGCTGCTAAGAATTACCTGCTCATGCTCTTTACAGGTAGGATTTATAGCCCAGCAAGGCTACTGAAACTCCAGAAGCTCTTCAATTTGAAGTAAACCCAAACTTCTCCCATGCTAAGAGAACTGTCAAAGACTTCCCTCCAGCAATCAAACAAATATATCTAAATTATACCACAAACTTGCCTAAAGAGAAGATCACTTATACGCCACACTGCCTAAAGAGGGGATTACTCTTTTTTTTTGATTTTTGAAGGGTGAGGGGGGAAGGGGACTCAAAATCTGGCAATTCTTTCCTCTCAAAGAAAGATTGGTAGATTTTTTTCTTCCATAGATGTCTTCATTTCTTGCAATACAGATTAACTAGTATCAAATGAAGACTTGTAAAAAGAAGTGTCTTACGTGGAGTCAGATTCAGCATTGCACTGTAGGAAGAATCCTACGCTTTTTTGGTGTGGTCTGTCCGGGTAGAGTCGTGGCATAACCATGATCTTCCATGGCAAATTCCGTACAAAGCAGGGAGGACTGAGAACTGACTCGCTCAATCTGTTGAAGCGTTCGACTGTAAACTGAAATGTTGCTTCCGATCGCCAACTTGTATCTGTAAAGTACACAAATACATGCAGAGAGCATTTGAAAGATCTGATGGTTTGCCCTTCAAAATAATTTTCAAAAATCCTGCAACATGGGTGTGTTTTATGTAGTGAGATTCTGGAAGCAACCAAAAAAAAGTCCAAAATCCAGTGTCATTTAACTCTTTAGCAACTGAAGTTTCAATTTTCTCGTTTTGAAAAACACACTGCAACAGCATTCTGGAAAACAGAGTACTGAAAGACACGTTCCTTCTGTACTGTTTCTTAAATCATTTTATTACTAGAATTTGCTACCACTTGAGTTTCTTCTAAAGCTACAGGTACAGTAAGACAGAAATATCAAATGTTTTACAACAAAAATCACAGCCCACTACCTCCTCTTGTTGTGCAGTGTCTTCACAGATCAGTTTAAGTTAGTTGTCAGCATGAACCAAGACGTTTGAAGGATTTTCACAATCTGTTCAACTGGCCTGTCAATACCAAGTCACCACTTAGCTGGTTTCTGCTTGCAAGAGTATTTTTTCTAAAACAGATCAACCTCATGCGTTATCTTTTAATTTCCTATCAGATAAGTGACGAATTTTTCAAGACTAGGGTCCTGTTGTTCTTTGTTGTATGCAAAGTTTTAGAGATTTTTAGTGGTCTAAAACAAAGTTAACAGACAGTTTTTAAGACAGTTTTTAATATTGCTTATTTTGACACACAAACTAATTTTGCCTTCTTCCCACATCCCTGCTTCTTCATATACCACAATCTGTTCCACTTCTGTTGTACAAAGCTGTAACAGGGTGCTGGAGACTGCGACAGCTTCAGGAAGGCACAAGACTGGGCTCTTTTTTGTTGTGACATGCCTCATATTGTATATAAGGAGAAAAAACTTGCAACTTATCTCAACAATTTCACAAGGCAAGGAACACGTACAGTGCATGCTCATGATGCTCCCCTCCTTTTTTTTTTCCATGGCTGCAACTTAACATCTGCAGAACATGGCAAGATTTGCTTCTGGGTGTGGGGAAGTACGAGCAGCACAGGGTGGCACATGGCATGCAGGGTCCCGACGTTAATCCCACGTCACCCACAGGGGGTGCAGAACCGGAGCAGATGTATCACATGCAGTGACACCAGAAGCCAAAAGCACTGAGGTACAAGGACAACGAGCCAGAAACTGGACCATGAGATTAGTGACAAGGTGCACAGTATACAACAAAGGTTGGGTTTTGGTACTTGCAAAGCAGTCTTTTACTTGGAATGCTTTGTGTAACACCAAAGATTGTGTTGAATGGTGCCTTTTTTTTTTTTTTTTTTTAAAGCAGGCAAGTCCTGGTTGCTACCTTGTTTAAGAAACTAAACTCTTTTGATTACAACATGCAACAGTGTAAAGATTATACACTTCACAAAGAAAATTACAAATTTTGTCCCTAGCTGTGCAGAAGCTTTGACAGGTTTCATTCTTCGCCCTTGCAAAATGGTTTTCTTTCCAAGCAGTTATTCTACTGCTGATTTTGATCTTGGCAACACAGTTGGTCTTATTATCCCTAAGCTTTCCTAATTAGCTCTCAAAAGTAGCAGCACTACAACAGAAACCAGCCAACCAATCTGCTTCTTCTCCCCTCCACACCTGTAATAATCTTGGTAATACTCAGTGCTGTCAGCTTCCTCAGCAACAGAAGAGTTCAAAGGATTGTTTTCTCCTTTTCCCTACCTGCAAGTGTAGCTAACCAGTAGTTTATCACCTACTTTGCACCTGTTTCCTACCCATTTTACTTACTCACTGCTTGTCCAGAGAATTCAGGCAGCTGCTCTTCTACAAGCAAAGGAGCTCCACGCTTGCAAGCTTCTTTGCAGACACAATCAAAGAAAATCCTTAATGGAGTTAACGATTTAAGAATCAGCCTTGCATCACGTTTCTCAGAACAGCTCGAGAACGCCTCCCTGTTCACCACCAAGACCAGTCGCCTTCTGGACTTGGTTTAGGCGTCCAAAAAATGAGCAGACCAAGTTTGCTTTCTGCCTCCTTTAATGCAGCTTTCAGAGCACTTCAGTACAAGGATGCAGCAGTGCTGCCACGTTATCTGCTAAAAAAAGGCAGCCCACGCAGCATCTGCAGATGCTTCAGAGCAAGTTTGCCTGTATTTCTTGATTTCTTTTCAGGAAAGCCTGTGTGTGAGACCTCGCCAGGGAAGGGCGCTCTTCTCAGTAGAATATTTGAGCAATCACTAGAAACCACTCCACAGAAATTCAACCTCGCAGCAAAGGTCAACCCTAAAATAGAAGTTTCTCTAAGAATACAAACAATCCCTAGAAACAACAACCTTCTTTTCCTTCCAGAAAGCCCACATTTTTAACAAGTGCAATTGATTAAAACAAGAATTGTGTTTAAAAAAAGTTTAAATACTAAGTCTGATTAATATACTGAGCATATAGGCAAAACCTTTATTCACCATCACAAACATACCCAACAACTTCTAATAAAAGGCTGCAATTGGCAGCAGGATAATTTCTTAGTGACTGGCAAGTAAGACTTGCATAAATCATTGAAATACAAATATGACATATGAACTTAAACACAAGACAAAAAGAACAGACCCAGCTAACAATGCCTGGTGAAATTCCATGCAATGGATTGTGTTAGCTAGGTGGAAAAGATTTGGTCACCGGTGAGATGAATGTCATGCTTAACATCGTGATACAACAAAGATCCTTCAGATCAGAGATCCAAATACAGAACATGATGCATTTCAAGACTTTGTACGTGTTTAAGTACTTTTACCTTTGAGAAAAGCAGATTTTTCTCTTAGTAGATGTTGCTACCTTTAAAGTACACTGGGGTTATTAAAATATTTTGAACCTGAATTATTAATGGAGAAATTGGCTGAAAATTCTCTGAATATTTCAATAGTGATCCAAATACAGCATGCAATACTAGCATATGGCGAAGACTTATGCTTCTGAAACCCTCCTAGCCACTGTAATTCTTCACCAAAATGAGACTCAGTGGATAATTTCAATGCTGTGAGTTTATTTTGCTAGGGACCTTCTGCTTGAACTTCAGCTTCAGAGGGAATTTATTCTATTTACTGATTGTAATGCTGATGCACTTACAAAACAAATTTGATCAGAGCCCCCTTTTTATTGTTTGCAAATATATACATATATTTGCAAAGCTGCTATTCCACTTCACAAGGCTTGGTTCATTGAGTCCTTCTCTTTACAAAGCATGGCACACTCCTTCAGCTGGTTCTTTTTAATTGCCAAGACATCATACAGGGCAACACCAGGTTACAGTCAAACCACTCGTAAGAATAAAGCTCTGTCTGAAAGTCCAGTTGGCGGTCCACTGCTGCACCCATCACATGGTACAATGCCAACAGTGAGCTACCTAGCAAAAGGGACGAAAGCTGCACTTTTCCCACTTTATCAGTCAGTTTTTTTTTTTTGTGGTCTAAGCAGGAGGAAAAAATCACCTTCAAAGTTTCTTAAACTCAGAAATTCACTAGGAAGTTGGTCTCTATGATCCAGTAAGCAGCATCAACATTTTATCCTGCTTTTCACTTCTTGTGCAGAAACCATTAAACTCACTTGTGAATATTCTTACTGAAGCAGTGTCTGAATTCAAGCATTCTTTTTCAGCTCAGATTGGTCTCACTGCTACGAAAAACAACAGTGGAAAACAGAGCATGTTTAAAGAGGCCAGTGCCTCCCTGCATTTTTCCTATCTTGTGAATCTCCCACGCTGTCCATTACGCATGTATACCATGCTGCAAACCAGGATAGCCTAGGAACAAACAGCAAGGCAGCAACTGCACTGATGTGTAAGTAATGCAACAGCAAGCAACTAATCTGGTTTACAAGGCTTGGAAAAGGCATCATTCACTTATGTGATGCAAGTCTTCAGGAATGTTTTTGCAACTACAACATTTTGCAATAACCCTACTTTCTATCTGTGTCAATGTAGAAGTATCGTAGCACCAAGATGCATCCAGACACTCCTTAATCAAATATGATAGTCAAGAACTACCAGAGTATTGCTAAATCATCACATGTTACCCCTGAAAGGTGTCCCACAGCAGAATGGAGCAAAGCTCTTGACCAAACCGAAAGTCCACCAAGACATTAGTACTGCCACAAACACAGAAGCTTTCACAAGCCTTTTGCTGAATGCTTTCAGATGCTTCTTTTCCTACAGCAGCATACTCATTGTCTGAGATGACTCAAACATTTGGTAAATGACAAACTGTGTTACTGTAGCTTTTTGATTAAAAAGTCAACGTCGTTCTGAATGAAGAGAGGTGTATGGCTGATTACTTGCCATCTTTGATGCAGCCTGGGCTTCATCAGCTGCTTCAGCAGCTTAACTTCCTTTTGCTTAATTTGTGCAAGTATGTGGTCGAACATCTGGACAAATTTTTGTACTAATTGACCAATAATATTAGCTACTGGCTACACTGGTTCACTGCTATCAGGTTTTCTAGCTATAAACCCTGTTACCAAGAGCATGAAATTCAGAGCCATCCTTGCCAGTCAATCCACTCGATCTCCTCTTGCTACCCTCCAAATAACAGGACCCAAAAAACATGCTTAACATCTTTTAACAGCAGGTAACTTGGTTTTGATCAAGACAAAAAAAATCCTCTTTTAGTCTTGGTTAATTACTCTTGAATTCCTGATTTGAGAAATCAAAGCCCCCCTGAATGATGATCAATAAGAACATAAGCTATACAGACATCATGTTCACTTTTTTGCAATAATCTGATCTTAGGAAACTTTATCTTTGCCAGTGTTACAGAGACAAGTCAACCATGAGATGTTTCTGTCTTGAATTTAAACCATACTCTGTTCATGGAACATTATCATTTTCTATCAGCATTCCATTTGTTATTAAGTTCCTTGAATACATGACAGCAAGCACTGCTTTTGCCCTTTAAACTCAGTTTGTGTTTTTTCTCAAACAAAAACCACACAACACTTTCCACAAATATTTAAGCATGTCTTTGAGTACGTAAGACTTCCTAACTCTCACAAGACAGCATGAGACAGAGAATCAGAGGGGAACAGATCCCATTCAAGTTGTGTCTCCTTTCCCCCAATTTAATTTTTAGTTCTTCAAAACAGGAGCAGTTTCTCCTCCTAGTATCTTATGATAAGAAATAGTATTACATACTTTCTTCACTAAATATAACAGATTTAAGTGAATTACAAATGTGTTATCTTTCTTTAAATAAGCCTATACATATCTACTTAAAATTATTTTTCTGTAATAGGAAAAAAAAAGTTTACACCCTAATTTTTATTTAGCAAGCCAAACAACAACAACAAAATCAAAACCTTAACTGCTTTCCCCTTTCATTAACAGGACAATAGTACAGACTTTTTCCCTTGCAAATCACAAATAAAAGTGCATCAGAGTTGGGGGGGAGAAGTGTTCCTCAGACGAATAGTTAGCAGTGACTTATCATAACTGATCACAGCTGCCACCTGACAACAGAGCAGGACAGATAAGGACTCTAAACGTCCTGAAGGGATTGCATAACTGACAAAATTACAATTCAGCAAAGCACCAGCTGCAGTATGTTTAAAGGGATATATCACAAAATGTAACAACAAACAGTATCACTTTCTGCAATTTTTAAATGAATAAAAAAACAAAAGTAACAAACCCTCAGATGCCTAATCCTACTGTATAGCTAGGTCATAAGAACACCTGAACAGAAAAAAAACAGTAACTATTGAGGCTTTGATTTTCTAGTTAGCTGCAGTTTAGAGGACACATAAGACATGGAGCATTTTGTTCTTAAACTCCTAAAAATAAAGAAATGAGCAAGCTGCAGGTTTTCATCAAATATTTACATACCATCTTCCATGTCTTCTTCGGTGTTATTATGTCCATCAGCCATTGCTACATTCCCATTAATGACAGGATTTTGAGTAATTCTTGGAGGGTCATCTGCATCTCCAGCTAACACAGAAAAATAAAAAAAATATATATTATTCAGCTGTATTAACATTTCTATCTCCAGCAATGTTTGAGACAACCAAGACAGAAAAGGTACGCTTTTTCCTGCAGAACAGTATCCACTGAAGCTGTAGTGCAACTATTGTACAGGTATACATCTAACTGTAAAATTCCTCAAAGAGGTAGACACTTAGGGATTGAGCAAAAAGTCCATGTTAATACAGAACACAAATATAAAAAACAACTTGATTCTTAAACTTGCAAATGGCCTTACACTCAGTATCTCATAATCATGTCTTGTAAAAAAAAATGAACCTTTAAATGGCTTTTTCCTGCCATTCCACCTTTTTATAGATATACTTCTAAATCAGACATAAGTTAACAATCTACTTCAAGACTTCTTCAGTGGCACTGCTCTTTAAAGGAAACCTAAACATTTAATCAAACGTAAAGTTATGTTTTTAAATCTTATTTGGAAAACTTTGGAAGGAAAATCCTTTCCCCTCTCAGGACCATCTTAGAGGTAACATTTTCCAGTTTCTAGCCACTACTGTTACTAAGTTTTGTTACGATAACCATTTTAAATGCGTAAATGCCACTAAAACAGGAGATGTGAAACAACTCTGTGAACCGTAGAACAGAGTTTCAGAGATGAATTACTTCAGCATCTTCACGATGAACCCAACAACAGAACACCCCCTTCTTGCACTGCCCTGCACCAGAAGCTGACTGATCACTTCAGCACAATTACTGCCACGTGCTTTTCCTCCATATACATTCTTGAACAAATTCTTTCCCAACACGGAACCAAAACCCGGACCCCCTTTGCTGCCAGCCCAGGGGCACGCATGACCCCAGAGAAAGAAGCCCGTGGGCAGCCCCCCAGTCAGCACCCACCCAGTGCCCCCCCGTGCCCCGTCAGCACCTTGGACAGCAGCACCCGCTTGGCCCAGGACACCCGCAGCCCCCAGTGCCCACGGGAGGAGCGGGGCTAGGGGCTGGGGGATTGGGACAGGGGACAGCTCACTCGGGACCCGCCTCCGCCCACTGCTCTTCCTTTGCCCGTTTCGTGCCAGAGGAGCGACAAGTGGAACGCGCACTCGCTGCACTACGGTCACCAACCCTGTACGTCCTGAGAAGCCAGAGCTGAGGCCAAAGCCACTGCCAGCAAGGTGTGAAGTGAGGTAGCATCGGGCTGCCTCAATCCTCCCGTCATGTTGGGTGTTGCAGCCTCCTTACAGTTCACAGTACTGAAGGAAAGAGACGCAAATGATGGGCGTTCCTACCCTGTTGTTACCGAAGCAGCAGCTCTGTGAGGAAATCCCCAGAACAAACAGCCTCTGCCTCGGGTATCAGCAGAAACCCACCTGAGGTTTGCTCCTGGACCAGACACAAATGACCATAAACTTTGACACTGACCCATGACTTTCAGAGTCCTGCTGGGTTAGAGCACATCTCACTGAGGCACGAGTGCTATTTAAATGCTGAAGACACACAGCATGCAGTGCCCACACTGAAGCGTGCGCCTTCCTCATCTCTCCTTAGAAGGACGATAGCAAAATCAGCTACGAATCAAAGTTTGGGTTGCACTAGACACAGGTATGCAGAAGATTAAAGAAGCCCATGCTGGCAGGCATCAATACCAGCAATGCTAGAGCACAGTAAGTTCAAATAAAAAGAACCCAACTACAACAGAATCAGGGAGGGAGAAGTTTAAACTGCTGCAATTCAAGAAGAGGGTGACAAAAAGGAGAGTAAGAAGTACAGATCACTAAGTTTATTTCCACAGCTTGCGTTTTTTTTTTTTCTTTTCTTTTCTTTTCCTTCTCCTCCCTTTCTTGTTTAACAGCATGGAACAAGCCTAAGAAGGAAGCCATCCATCCTCTGGGGCACTTTTCCTCCCCGGGAGCACCCAGCCTGCTCACAGCAATACCGCTGCTCACACACCGAACTGGAACAATTAAAGCCCAGTATTAAAGTTGCCATCAAGCTAACTTCATATCCGGAAACAAATTGAAGCAAACCGTTGAGGAATAGCTGGTTCTTCACCAACAAGCTATTTTTCTCACAGAGAATTTAAATGTTGAAATCATGTTTTATTGGGAAATATCTGTCCTTAGCTAACTCTAGAGCTTTCTATGAGATACCGCTCTACGATTCGCACGAGCAGGAGCAGCATGCAGGGAGAAAACACAAGCTATCACAGCAAAAGCAATCAACTTAAAAGATACAATAGATGCAGCTTCTGAGATACACTACTTAGTGATAAGATAAACTGAATCACAATGCATGCTGCTGCTGCTTCTCCTGACAGATATTGACACATATTTTTGTAACACAGCCTTCAGATAGGGAAGACATAATAGTAAGAAATGTTTTCGACTGCTGTGAATAAAGGAAGTTTATGATTTCTAATAAAACTCAACAATTACTGTGAATGCTTTGCACAAAGCAAACACAGACCTTGTTTAACAGATTTGCTAGCAAGCAGTACGACATTTGTTTTTGAACCAAGCATTGAAAATTGAGAATTGATGTCTTCCTCTGTTGCCCTTAAGAGGAAAGAAATGTCAAATTGCACCAAGATTTAATTAAAAAACAAAAAAACACCACCAACAAGAAACAACACTTTTCTTAGCCTCAAGCCAAAGAGTTCTTAGCATTATACAAGGCAGGACGAAGAAAAAACACCTGTCTGCACAGGTCAGGAAGGCCTTTCTCCCGAACACACTGCTGTCTTCAGCACAGCTTAAACCACGTTGGGTCAACACCACCCAAGTCATGTCACCCGTCAGTTCCTAGACCAGAACACCCAGTTTTAATTGTATCCTTGAAATAAAGGCACAATCTAATAATCAACCAAAATTTAACATAAACCACATAAATGAAGAAGGTAGTACAACAAAGCATAAAATGACCTTGTGAATAAGGAGTGCCTTCAACTCCTGAAATACAGTACTACAAAATACTAAATTACTGTAGCCTCCAATACTTCAGGCAAACACTGTCAGTAAAGAACACTTGTTTTCTATCTCCTAAAATGCAACACTTACAACTGTTTAGATATTGTTTTATTAGAAAAAGAAATGTAGGACATGATGAACAGTGATGACAAGTTAAACATTTAGGGTTGTATACAGTTTTCTATCTATTCATGCCACTGCACTACTAAGAAACCAAACAGCTCCGAGTGTTTAAAGAGGGTTTCTACAGTTTGGAGGTTCTGTTAGCATCTGAAGAGACGCACTTCAGATATTAGCAAGTTTGAGCGAAACAGCTTTCGCTTATTTTCTGAAAGATCATGAATGCTGAAGTGAAATCAAGTCTAAGAAACTGGTGTATGCAACCAGAAAGACACTGGAACATGACACTACAGTTTAGGAAAGTAGTGAGAAGCAAGTCACCTTACACAGATAAATTACTGGATCATACACAAATTACTGTGCATCAAATTACTGTGTACTCCTCATCACTCATTAACAAAGTCTATCACTGAAGAGTTCAGATGAAAGCCTGAAAGCAAAGTGGTTATTCAAAAGTCAGAATTCTCTGGAGCTACAATTATGCCGAAGGATGCCAGCTCTTACAGAAATGGTTTTTTTTAAAATCTCCTCATTATGGACAGTGACCTCAACATTAACATAGGTAAATACAATGTTAACTAATCAGAATGAAAATAGCACAATGACTGAAAAAGCCTGGACTCAAAAAAGCTCTTCAGACGGATTCAGCTGGTTTAGTAGGATGAACTCAGTGTCACTGTAAGATGTATTGCTCTATTGTTTTACTGTTCACAATAATTCAAATCTACAGGGAAAGAAAACTCAAAGAATGCTGTATTTTTTTTCCTATTAATGAGAAAGCAAAAAAGATTTTGTCAAGATTATGTGGCCTCTGAAACAATATGAGGCCTGTTATATTCGTACTGAAAAATACTGGAGAATTTCACGCCATCTCCAAGATACATGATAGGTAGCTCAGCAGCAAACGTGCTTGCAGTCACAGGTAAGCAAAAGCCACAAACTGACCCCTCTACAGCAGCAATTAAACTAGTAGCAGTATTCTGCCATAGTTTAAGGCTGACAGCAGCAACCTACTAACCTCACAGGTTTCAGTCATGACTCGTGTCATATGAAGTACTCAAATTTTGAAAGATTATCTACAGTGTTTCTCGTTAGCTTTTGGATCTGGCAGCCAAAGAGGAGAAACTGAAGCAGTCTCTGCAGAAGGTTATGAAAAAATTCTGTTTCCTTTTCAGGTTAAACAGACCACAGTTTTGGAGTAACAGTGACACTAAAAACTTATGGTTTATCATGTACGGCTGCCTCATGATGGCAACCACCAGCATTGAGGACTTTCCCGTGTCTCTACGGTTCGTACAGACCTCCATGCAGAACCTCCACAACTACTCCAGAAAGGACGAGCGAGAAGCTCTGGCGTTCACAAGGCGAAGGGAAGTCCTACGGCCGCTTGCTGCTGGCAGCAGCCTCAGGAGCTGCCCTGCAACGTTTCAAATCCAGGGTTCTGCCTTTATGGAGAGAAAGGCGAAAAGACCAGCCTTTCTCCCCTGCTGCTGGGTGTTCCAGAATTTCAGCCTTTGTTACTTCACGGAAGACTTTAAAATGACTTTTAATGCCTTTTTAAGAACATACATATAATAGTATGTAGACAGACTATGCAAATCTCACTGAAAAATGAGTGAAATCAGTCTTGCAGCAGTCAAATTACACCAGCATCAGAGGGTATCAATCACGTGCTGAACATAAAAGCCAAGGCCAACTTTCCATCTCAGTGCCAGAATTCATTGGACCACTTGAAGTTGGAAAAGGACCTTCTGAGGCAGCTTTGCTGAACTGCTGGTCCTCAGGGCTTATCACGTGAGTCCTTTTCAATTTAGGGAAATACAGCGTCTTTACAGGATTTTTTAAAGTAGCTGTATTAAAATGCATCAGGGACTACATGATTCAAAATACCAATACCACATTGATAATACCACACAGCTGAAAAACAAAAATAAACAAAAGCCACACCATTGCTAGAAATCATCCTGAAACAGAGCTCAGTGATTTTAAGTGCTATTTTAAATAATCACGTCATCTGCCATCACACTGACCTTTACTAGACATTGATGAGACTCATTCCAAAAAACTCAAAGAATATTACTTCTTGAAAGCAAACAAGAAACTTCCAACAATGTGGAGAAGATGAAAGAATAAATACCCACCTTCAATGGGAAACAATTGTGCAGACAGGTTACTTCACAGCTCTCTGCAGCAAAGATTCCCCAAACCGTAAGTGGTGTGCAGGAAGTCTACTGAATCAGTGGAATTGGGTTTTATACAATTACACTAGAAGTTTACAAAAAAGCCTGTGGGTTTCCAGCGACTGGCTCCCCAGGAGCCTGGAAAGCCCTGCTGTGAAGGCAGAGTAACAGGCACCACTCCCAGGAGGCAGCAGGTTAAACACACAACAGACACAACCAAACAAGTCGTGTGATCTCAAGAAACTTAACTTACAACACCCAATCTTTGAACAACTAGAACTGTTCAAAGAAAAGATTTATAAAATTCTTCCCCTGATGGAAGAAAGCGACCAGCTTGCTCTGGAAGAATTCAGCCTTTCAAAAGTGAGAGAAAATATTTGGCCTCTAATCCCTACCTGCAGTTAGCATACAAACACTACTTCTTACCTGCACGAAGGGACTTAGGAGAAAGGAAATTAAGCAAAAAGTGTGCTACAGTTCCATTTTTAAGGCACTCTGAGGTTGCTGTAATGAAAACGTGAAAATGCAACAACCAATTTCTGTACTTTGCCTTTCAAAAGGCATCCAAAAAATAAAGCAGGCGCCACCCCAAACATTTCCAAAAGATGGAATAAAGAGATGGAACTCAAGCTGGCCAGGTAGAGGAGGAAGGAAAAAGGAAGTAGCTAAATCAGTAAGATCCTGAAGACTGATGTGAAAGTACAGATTGTTGCTGCCACAGATGTTTCCATGACTCGTAAAAAATCATGCAATTACAGCAAAGAGTTAATTTTCATATTAGCAAAATGGTGGGTGATTTGTGCCCGCTCCCCCCCCACATTTTTTTCTTTTAATTTTTCTATTTATTTTTTTCCCTCTTTCATTATTTGATCCAGTGTCAAACGGCACTGTGTGCAAGCCCCTAAACTAGAAAGCTATAAAGGACACTAAGTAA
Organism: Cygnus atratus; assembly: GCF_013377495.2. NCBI lineage: Eukaryota > Metazoa > Chordata > Aves > Anseriformes > Anatidae > Cygnus > Cygnus atratus. The sequence continues at coordinate 16,194,966 of NC_066376.1, forward strand.
AACTTAAGGAGAAGCATCAGAAGGCAAGAGGCGAGCTTGCAGGTGAAGGAACAAAGGTGTTGTGGTCACAGGATGAGAAATGACCTGTAGCGAGGGAGGGAGGCACGGTTTAATGGTACTTGGTGCTTTCAAAATTTGCCTTAGCAAATTTAGTAGAAAGAAAATAGGAAAGACATTTATTTACTAAAGAGAGAGCAAGTAGCCAATGTTAGTTCTTTAAAAAAAATAAAGAATTATACAGGAGTCTCTTGCCCTGTAGCTGTCATCTGAAACAAATAATTATTGCACTATTGACTGAATTGCAAATCCCCCACAGTCAGAGACGATGCTACACAAGACAGTAAATGAAGAAAACATTACTGGGATGGGGAAACTTCCTGGAAGCAGACTCATCCCTGCCATGCCTACAGAACATTTAACAATGACTAGACAGATAGTAATGCTGTAGCCACCACTTATTACACTGATCAATCATTATATTGCTGTTGTCTTGTATTCCTATCATTACGTCCGCCTGTTAAAGAGAACATTTTGACAAAATATGGGATGGCAAGAGTGTTTTTATGTTGTGTCAGTGTACCTAATGAATCCAAAAAGGTATGATCTTAGTAAGTTACAGGACTATTACATTCTCAGATAAACCAGAGTTACTCCCCTAAGAAACTTCTGAACACCAAATGTGCATGAGAGAGACACATCATGGTAAATAGTATCTGAAACGTCATCCTACTAAGAAAGCTAACATTGTACCTCCCTTTTATTTTCAAATAATGAATCTTCATGAATAGAAAAATAGCTGAGAACAAATAGCCTACACAGAAGCTATTCCCTAAATTAGGCAGATAAATGAGTGGCTGCAGCAAATTGCTTATCTTTAGAGATAACGTTTTGTTCTGTAAAATGCTTATCAGAATGCTGAAGTCTTAAAAATGCGACTAATTTCTTATAGACATATATAAATCATTTAAGGGATTATCAACACAATTATTCACTGGACCAAAAGCTTTAAGAAGTCACCCCACCTCCCCAAATTTACTAAAACAAGCAGTGACTAAATTACTGCCAGCTTTCAGCAGTTTAACTCATTGCTTTATGAATAATTCAGTGTCAAATGAAAAACTGCATGAACCAGAGTTCAGTTTGGACACTAACACCACACCTATAATTATCCAACATATTTACAACTTTATACTTCTGCTGGAGCAGTTTCTATAGATTGCTTTCTCAATGTATTTTAAGAAAATTTTCACACACTTTTAAAGCTTTAAGTGTTTAATAACTTGGGGTATGCAACAATACCAGCATGAGTTTTTCCTTCAATACAGTGATGTTATTTCTCTGAAAGATGCCAACTTCTCACTAACCTGTTTTTACCCATTCCACAGTGCCACAAGCTCCTCAGCAGTCATCCGGGCAAGAGAAAGTCTGCTGAGAATCATTCCATAGTTTTTTTTCTTAGTCTGCTGAGCTTTGCTAGCTTAGGTTACACGTGTAGAAAACTACCAGACCCTGAAGAAAAAGGAAAGACGACTGCTTCTGGCTCCCATGTAGTACTCAAAACAGTAAACGGAACGGTTGACAAGACAAATGATTTTCTTCCACGACAGGGGAAAGGCTGAAACATCAGAAGTGTCATGACCCATTATAGCAACAACCACCGGACTTGCACTGCCTTCTCTTCACTGCATCTAAAGGAGCATGGCTAGAGAGGCAACCATCGTAACTCGTTAAGTCTTGTCTCTGCGCATTCCAGAGATGATAGCATGATTACATTTTTGCTGAAGACAAGGCACTTGGTCCCAACCTACTGAACACACCCTAAACAATGTGTTTTTCCAGTATCACACCCCTCTTTATGTTTTACTGCTCTACTGACTAATTGACTTATCTCTTGCAACAACAAACACTAAGCTCTTCGGCAATCATCACTAGAAAGGCTGAAAAACTACTTACAGAAAGGTGAACTTCTAACATACAGAAAATGATACATTCTCAACTGGAGCCAGGGCAGTCCAAGCATCACAGAGCACTTCTGTTTACCTACACTCAGCATGCTGCAATGCTGCGATCACATTCTTTGTGCTTTAAAGAGAGACAAATTAATAATTAAATAAGCTTATTTGGGTAGTACTATGAACACGTTATGGGGCTGGTGATTATGCTCCCTTTAGCCTGATACACTTCTCTTTCAAGTATAGAAAAGCATACGGCTCCACCACCTGAGCCAGCCTAATTTTGACCCGTCAGTCAGCTACATACATACCCAGAACTCATCTCTGTATCATCTTGGCTGAGTACATCAGATTCTAAAGTTTTGGGGTATTAAAACAAAAATACCACGGCTGAATTCTTGCTACATACTTAGAGCACTGAAAAGGCTTTGCACTTGTAACAATAATATAAAATATTACTTTACCCTTTCTTAAAATGAGGGTTAGTATGATTATATACAGTACTTGTACAATGAGCTCTGAAGGTAGGATGATTTTGTGTAGTTACTTTTGTAACCTAGTTAAAACATCATTAGCCATTACTTTAATTTCTGAAATACTTGTTGAGAACGGATTTGTGCTTACAGGAATCACTAATTGTGCTGCTCACTGCTAAATGCCGCCTGGGCATATGCTGAGCTTTCCTGACACCAGTGGCAGCATGGAGAGGTAGCATGGGCACAATAAGTTTTCTTTTGTCGTAATACTGACATGATTTTCTGAAACTGAAAACGTAGTTCATCTGCCCATGTTTAAATGCAAACCCAATTTTCCAGCAGACAGCATCAGTGGATAATACAGATTTTGCACTGCAATGACACTAGCATACGGGACAGGGGGGGGGATGACATGACATGGACCGCTTTTAGCCTCATACCTTGTCTGTAAGTAGGACTAACGGTAACTTCTTGCCCAGGGTTTGTTTAAAAAAATACCACCACCACACCATTAACAGATCACTCCAAGCTAGACAAAGCGTGGTCTATGCACATCGGAGACTTCACACCTGAGATCCAACACCATCAGCACTTCTTCCCGTGACGTTTGCAAGTGCTTTTAATGGTCTTCCTTTACCATCACAGATTTGCTAGCATTGATCAGGTTTCATCTCCTCTTTACGCACTGCAACGTGCAGAAAAATGGATAGATACACAGCGCAGGACCACAGAAATCTGACGTGCTTGTTACAGGCAGTCTCTCAGTAGTTCTGAGAGCAGCCTAGTGAAAAGGAAAGGCAAACAAACCAGATTCAGGAGAGCAACTTTAAATCCTGTTACGCGATAAGGAGGGGAAGGAGGGGAAGGAGGGGAAGGAGGGGAAGGAGGGGAAGGAGGGGAAGGAGGGGAAGGAGGGGAAGGAGGGGAAGGAGGGGAAGGAGGGGAAGGAGGGGAAGGAGGGGAAGGAGGGGAAGGAGGGGAAGGAGGGGAAGGAGGGGAAGGAGGGGAAGGAGGGGAAGGAGGGGAAGGAGGGGAAGGAGGGGAAGGAGGGGAAGGAGGGGAAGGAGGGGAAGGAGGGGAAGGAGGGGAAGGAGGGGAAGGAGGGGAAGGAGGGGAAGGAGGGGAAGGAGGGGAAGGAGGGGAAGGAGGGGAAGGAGGGGAAGGAGGGGAAGGAGGGGAAGGAGGGGAAGGAGGGGAAGGAGGGGAAGGAGGGGAAGGAGGGGAAGGAGGGGAAGGAGGGGAAGGAGGTGGAGTTAATGGTATTTCTTTCTCATCAGAGAACACAAGCAACTCAGGCTTTTTTGCTGTGCTGTGAAGGAGTCTAAATCAAATGTGCTCACAACAAATGACTCCTCTTAGCCTAATTATGCAACTACTAAACCTGTTTTAAAGGTAACTATTACAGCATAGCAGCTATAACCACAAGCCAAGTCACCTACAGACTTGGTCTGGCAGTCCTATGGCAAGTCTCTGACGATGTGAAAACACTGCTTGGTACCCAGAGCATGGGGATCTAGGGCACTAGGCATCATGCACGTACTGCTCAGTTTGGATGCACAGGTAGGAGCTCTTGGGACCTGCTAACCACAGTATCTGACTGCATTGTTCTTGAAGTGGTAGGTACTTGTATAAAAAACAACTGCCACGAGCTCTAATTAAGCGTGCTGAATGCTACAATGATCTGAACTATTACATGGAAGCAAAGAGATACGCTTTGTTTTATAAGCGAGAACTGTAAAGGCTGCTGTGTGTGCTGGTTTGTCTTGTACACTTAGCTTTTATTTTGTAGTTAAAACGAATTCAGAATGAGGGCAGAGAAAACAGAGTAGATATATTCATTCCCTGTACAGAAAAGGTGACTAAATGAGGGTAAGGAACATGCCAGACAGAACCTGGGGCAGGGGGACAAAGGATGCCCAAGAAAACATTTAATTTCCACTTGCAATGTAAGGGGCATTACTTGAAATTACATGAAATTTAAATTACTGTCCTGCCAGGCCCCACGTCTTACGCTCAGGGACGTCCTGGCCTGTGGATGGTGCCTCTGCTTTTGAAAATTCCCTGTGAGGGTGTCCCCCACTTTTCAAACCAGCATACATCGCTGGTGTTTACAAGATCCCAGCAAAGAGTGCCACTGTTTAGCTGTCTTATACAAAATAACTCTTTTTGTTTTCAACCTACCCTCTGATGTTGCATTTGACATTCTCCAGTTCTTAAACTGCTGCTTCTGCTCCTCCTCCTGCTACTTGTGCCTTCCAGGCTTTTATCGTATCTTTCCTCAGTTATCCATGAAGGTAGTGCCAGACAGCCGCTTCCTAGTCTATTTAGTCGTTACTGCTACAACAGCCATTTAATACCTTTGATGATTTTTATTTTCCTTGCTGCATTTTTTTTTCTAACTTCTCCTGGACCTTTTCAAAATGGAGAAAAAAAAGCAAAAAAGCAACGCTGTTAAACCAGGCTGCACTCAGTATTCAAGATGCAGTGAACTTATACAAAGCATATATTATTCCCATTCACTTCCAAAAGCTAAGAAATGAATGGAAGATGACTCCATCAGAAGCTGTTAAAACACTAGGAGGCAGCCTAGGGAGCCTCAGAAAACCCTCAGGGCACAGGCAGTGGAGAAGTGAGTGCTCCATGTCTTAACATTCACCATAGGCATCTGCTGCTGACAACCCTCAAGACACAAGGCACCAGGTTAAACACAATGTTTGCTTAATACAGGATGCCTAATCTTACGGAGATATGTGGGGGTTCCATAAGAAGCTTTTGACCTGAAAAATCTCTAAACAGCCTGAACAGGAACAGTGTAGGAAAAAAAAATCCAAGGTTCCTAACTCAGAAGACAGTTTTAGACCGTCTATAATCCTTGGTGTGAATACAAATTTGGTGTTCAGACTAACAGAGCACCTGGGTCATGTTTCCCTTCCACTTCCAGAAAAACAATCCCAGCTGCCCCACGGGGAGCATCCATGCAATGTGGAAGGGCTTCGGGGTGCAGGCTGAGCCCCGGCTCCCCACCCAGCCCTGTACCAGCGCGGGGGCTTCACCTGCCACGACTCCCTCCAATTCCCTCTGAAGATTTCCTCCTCGCTTGACCTGCGGCCGCAGGGCGCTGAGCTGGGCCCGCGGGCGTCCGGCCCCTACGGACGCAGCCTGTGCCGGGGTCATGGTTACATATGGGGGTTAACAATGACAAAAAAGCCCTGAATGGTTTCAGTCCTTTATGGGAACTGACATAAACGCACACATCCACGTCCTGCCAGAGGAGGAACTCGTAAGGTTTCCTCAGAGAGGCAAGGAGCGTTGCCACCAAAAGCATTATTTCCTTGTGGAATTCAGTTTTCAACATGTTTAGGTTTAATAACACAAGTTGCAAGCAAACATAATGGTAAATGATGATTTTAAGAGATTCCTACTACAAAAATCTACGCTTTGGGTTAATTTCACCATTTGTTTTCACTGTAATTAACAAAAAGTAATTATGCCGTCATCTAAAACTAACAACCACAGAGTGAACAAAATAAGAAATGTTCCTTTTTCAAACGGGATGCTTTACAATGGGTTAGAACAGAAAAGCAGTTTCTTGTCCAAAATGCAGATTACAGAATTTCTATTTTCCACCAGTTCCCCAAATTCCTGAAAGATATTGTTCCCATGAGTTTTTGAGGTTGTTATTTAATAAGCTAAGTTTCCCGATCTCCCTTGTTAGCACTTTTCCATGTTTGACAAAAACTTCAGCAGGCCAACAACGACAAGCAGAGAAGGGCAGGCTGAGAGACCTGGGTCTGTTCAGCCTTGAGGAAAGAAGACTGAGGGGGAATCTTATTAATGTTTATAAATCCCTTAAGTGTGGGAGACAGAGGGATTTGGCCAACCAATTTTCAGTGGTTTGTGGGGACGGGACAAGGGGCAATGGCCACAAAATGGAGCCCGGGAAGTTCCGCCCCAACATGTGAAAGAACTTCTTCACGGTGAGGGTGACGGAGCACTGGGACAGGCTGCCCAGGGAGGTTGCGGGGTCTCTTTCTCTGGAAATATTCAAGGCCCATCTGGAGGCCTGCCTGGGCAGCCTGCTCTAAGGAACCTGCTTTGGCAGGGGGGTTGGACCCAATGATCTTTCGAGGTCCCTTCCACTCCCTACAATTCTGTGTAGAAAACCCGTCCTGCACGTCAGAAGTGGGCCCATTTGGGCAGCAGTTTCCACAAAGATTTTTGGGGTCTGGCCACTCCCAAGAAACCACAGCCATTACACTTCTGGCCAGCATTAATTTAATGAATCATCTGCCAGGTGGCTGCTCTGCCTTTTCAGTCCTTGCAGTATAAATGCCGGCAATCACTGAAATCACTGAAAATGCCTTAACACAGAACTGAATCCAGAGTCCTCCTCGGTCTTCACAACAGAATCAGTAGGTCCCAGCGCAGTTTAGGCTTTGCTCAGCGTTCACTTTTACATAAGATTTAAACTTGATTTTCCCTTTCATTCTGACAGTAACCTATTTTTTCCACTGCAGCGCTAATGCGGGCAAATAATTACTTGGGCTCTGAGAAAGAGGTGGTTATTGCTGGAAAGCGTTCTGAACGTCAGCTTCTCCTTACTGCTTCAAAAATGGAATTTGCTACACTGAAAACATCCAAACACTAGCAGGCACCAAAATCAGTATTAAACCACGTTAATTATTTCATACTATCTACATGAAGAACACCTTTCTTCAAACAAAGAGAGTTAAGCCACAGCTCCAAAACCCTTTCCTGCAGAAATGTAAGGACTTGTTGGTATTGGCTTCCATTATTTACAGAGGAATTCGTAGAAGACTGCAGGACAGGAATTTTCTAATTCTCACTTAAACACTCCACTGACAATTTTATCGCTTTTTTTGTCAACAACTTGAAGTCTTTTTTTTTTCCCCCTTTTGAATGAAAACATAAGAAAACTTTTAAGAAGTGACCAAAAAGTTTTTCCTGTTTGACTACTCAAGCGTTAAACATCCAACCAATTGTTCTGGTGCCAAAGAGCTGCCACAGGACCACATAGCCAAGTTCTCATATTAGTTAAGCAAACACAATTGGAAAAGAAGTATACTTTGTATTTTAGAGAAAACAATGTATGTACACAAAAGGCACGACCGTGCAGACATTTTGAGGCCAGCTTTCTCTTCCAAAACCTAACGTAAACGCACTGAAATCAACGAGGCAGAAATACTGCCGTATCTGCATCAGCTGAGAACAGCTAAACTTAGGTCTCCAAAAATCGAGCATCTTGGAAAACAAACAAGAATGAAAAGAATGCCTACTGATAAACACTGCAACACCTGTAAAGCAGCAATCATTTTTTAAAGTGATTCTTTATCACAGACACAGCTTCTTGAACTGTACACCTCATACAGTATCATTTGCAGCTGCAAGCCTCAAAAATACATGGTTTATGCAAATCGTGCAAAAAAAAAAAAACTATATTAGAAACAGAAATTTGAGAGAGACGTTCAAGAAATGAGGATGTCCACCTATGCAATTTAGATTTCACCTTGCAGTGCAACCAAGTGAATGACAGGTGGGGAGATGATGCTTCAGACGGACTTTGTTTTATATGATGGGGCTCTTGTATATTGCAGCTCTCTCATTAATGCCCTGATGTGTCAGAACCCCAAATAACTATTTCTTCATAACCCTCTCTCCAACCCATTCCAAGGTTAAGAGCACTTCGTGTCCTCCACAGCCTTTTCTCCCCTGACAGGCATTGGATTTCCCTCCGTTAGGAGCCACCCCACTCCACCTACAGCACCCTCTCAGTACCTCCAGCTGACTGGAGGCAGCATTTCAAAGTGTCCATGCCACATGCTGAGGAGCATTTAGCTCTTTACTTCAGAGCCATCCCGATAAAGCTTTAGTTTAGTTTTCTCTGAGAACGGAGAAAGAATACCAAGTTGGTCACAAATTTCATCCTTTTTCCTTGAAAAGCCAGTCACCTCACACGGGGCAATGAGTATAACTAGCACACTGCTGAGCAAAAATGCATTCTGAAGAGTGAGTTATACTTTACTGCTTACACGTTTGTTGTGTATTTGCTTTCTTATTTATTGCATATTTCATTTGTTGCTCCGCGAGCCAAGCCCTCAGACTGTATTTCAATAGCTTTCTGGACAACCACTCTCAGAGCACAAAGGCAACAAAACAGACTTGAAAATGTGTTTTAGAGCAGCTGACTACTGCGTGTCAGCCACTGAATTAAATCTTTCTTATGCTCTGCAAAACACCCTAATTCCACAAATACACTCCCAATCTCAATACTCTATTCTTTCTGGCAAATCTTCCTAACTACTGCTATTTTTGCTCCATTGCTTGCACCACTCATCTGAAGCAAATTTTGAGGACTTCCAAAATTAATTACTGCCTTCCTGCTTTGCCTCTGGCAAGAAGCTGGTACAAACATCACCACCAAATTAAGCTGCATCTCAAGTCCCTTATTCTATTGATGATGAATGGTTCTTCCTTTGTCTCAGGAAACCCGTAAGTCCCAAAAGTCTTCTCCCCACCCTTTATTTTCCTCTTGAATGATGTATCACTTGTGGTTTGTGTCATCATCAGACATTACAAACGAGGTGACTGCTCACGCACCGCTGGTAAAGAAACCCTTACTGGTCGCACTCTTCTTTTGATCTATCTAGGTCACTTACACTTCTAGCTATACCTTTTATCCCACAAATGCTGTCAGTATTTTATGTATACCCCTGGAGCATGAAAAAGCAGATTTATTTTTTCCAGTCCTCCCCATTACTGGATCCTCAGCTCATTTCCTCTCTTCTTCCTGGACTCCTTTTCCATGACTTGGAAACCCAACACTTTTCCTTGGAGGAACGGAGAAACGGTGAGCATAGGACAGGGCAAGGCAGCTGATCAGAAGAGAGGACAGAGAAACAAATGCAGAGGGAGAGGTATACCACAAACTGTTCAGAATGAAATTCCTGGCACTTTCTATTTTTAAACAACGTATTATTCAATTAAGAATCTACATGGATTTATTTCTCCTTTCAGAAGCAGTCAGGACACAAATTAAGAGATCTTCCTTAAGAAATAAAGTTCATTAAAAACATCGACAACTAGTATGAATCCTTTGAAGGTTTCTTATCTAAAAGTTTTTTGTTTGTTTGTTAACACCGTGAACTAACAGAATTGAAGCAAAGAGCTCCAATTTGAATGCCATTACATTCAAGTTTGGCAAAACGAAAGGAAAATATACCCAAATGTTATGGGTCAAAGTCAGAGTAAGATACGGATTTATGAATGATTACAGAGAGTCAATTTGCAGAAGAAGCAATAGTTTAGCTGCAACTTTTATTCATAGTGAAATACTCTTCCATTTCTATGGAATACTCTATTCCATTTCTGCAAGGAAAAGATGTGCCATGCTATGCTTTTGCAGTAAAGAATAAGAAGATATAAGAGGCAAAAAGAACTAAGATAGACTTGAGGCTGAAAAGAGAATACTTTTTTTGCTGGAGGTTATTGGGGGGAGAAGCTGCATTCTGGGGCAGAGCACTCAGACCTGCAAAAGAACCAGCCAAAGCAAACCCTTTGATATGATATTCAGTTATTTCACCTACTTGTAAGCACCTGGGTTTTTGTAAGTGGCAATATGTTGTGTTTATTGGTGTGGTAACACAACAATGGCATACTTTTAACAGCTAAGCTACACAAAAGGAAATTCATCTGTGCACATGTAACAGGAAAGCCTTTCTTTACCTGTTTAAGCTTGTTCACTAACCCCATCAGACACAATACATTGTCTACAGTTTTACCTAGCAGATACACTTGTTTTTTTCCTACTACATTCTTTGACCATTAAAATGTTAAAATAAAGAAATAAACACACATGCCGTTTGATTTGCTCTAGCTCATAAGGCTAAGTTTATGTATTTTAATACTCCTGTGGATGCTTTACTCCTGATGCATTTTCAGCACATTTTAAGATCAAAGAAACCCCCAAAAACAAGAAGAGAGAGACAAAGAATGAGTGAGCAGATGTCTCACTTGGGCTTGGATAGTCTTGGTAAACAAGAGACGGCTCTAAACATCCAAATGATAACTTGTGGGACACCAGACATCTCTTGGATTTTATTAGGCTGTCTATCATGCTCTAGGAACTTGCCTCTCTAGCAGGGCCCTGGGATTTATCCCATACACTGTTGTATGGCAGGAGAGAAGTCATCCATCACAAGGACCATGCTGCACACAGAGATATCCTGCCCACTAGTACTGCGCTGCACGATCCAAGACAAAAACAATGTGCCTTCATCAAAAAAAACCGCTGCCAACGCCACCCTCTGCCCTGTTAAAATATTTGCTAAGTATTGACACAGAATGCATGACCCCAGAACACAAAGGGAACCCTTCCAATATAGCTTATAGACACTTTGTTTCTAGATTTTATTATCGCTCCTACCATCATCCCTACCTAATAGATGCAGTGTTCCCAGCCAATTTTTTTTTTAACATCTTCTATTTTCATTCTTCCCTCTTCTGCAAATATCAATAGCAACAAACTCCTCATGAGTTCCACAGGCAAACAGAAACACTTTAACTGCAAGAGCACTTATTTCCTAGCACTCAGTCCAATTCAGCATTCAAGTCACCACAACCTTCCTTCCCGGATCCAGTGATTCCCAAGTCCCCCTGAGCTTTGGCTTCCATGGCGAGCATCCACTTGAACGTGGGAGCCCAGCTGCAGGGGAACCAGAAAGGTTGTCCCAGATCCACCCACTAAATGCCTCCCCTTCCAGCCCAGCCCATCCATTTGCACACATGCAAACTAAAATTCACGACACTGGTGTCCAAAGCACTCTGGCAAAATTATGGGATCCTTCTATGTGGGAAGTTAAGAACCTGTATTAAGTGACGAACTCAGTTACACGGTAGCATTGCATGTGCTGGATTAATTGCAGGATACAACCCCTGCTCTAGGGATGGCTTTATACGTCATTTTTCTATCTAGTTTATTGAATGTACTTTTTTTTTTGTTGTTTTTAAGGAATACCATTTTGAGCATTGCTGGGCACACAAAGTTTTCATTTGATTTATGTTACCAATTTTAATAAAGATGCAAGTAAGTCAAAGATTGGAGCAGATAAGAAGTAGCTTTTTCAATCTGTTCTGCAAGCAAGGAGTAAAACCAGAGACAAGATTTTTTCTTTAGTATTATTTTACTATTACTACTATTATTCTTGCAATTGTCCTTTACATGAATCCTTTATCCAGGTCGAAAGATGAGACCGCTACCCTTCAGCTCCTGTGCTGGTGCACTCGGTTTGTCAGCTTTCCAGCAGAGCTCCCCCGCAGCAGCCCAGGCACCAGCCAGAGCTTCTCAACACCCAACTCTCACGCACCTGCTTACGTGGTTCCTAATCCTTGTGATTCCTTATCTTAAGGTGAAAATGGAGTTGGGGGGAGGAAAGCAGTACACAAAAAGCACATTAGTCCTAGGTCATTTAAGTATTTTTGGAGACCAGATTGTATTTTTGAGCTTTGATTAGAAAGGACAAGAGGATCGGTGGAAATCAAGGCATGCACACATCCCCAGAAGAGCTGGCACTGGCAGCCGCACGTGTTGCTGGCTACACTGGTACTTTAAACTTCTTGTAATAGTAACCTACATTTCAGTATAGCTCTAGCAGCCTAACTCCAATCCTCATATTTGATCATTGCTTGAAAAAATGCATCCAAGATAACCAGTAAGGCCCTGGAGAATGGGAGATGCATCTCTCCCCACTACAACAAGTGGAACTATAGCTTTTTTTTTTTTTTTTTATTTTCTCTTAAATCTCACAAGATAGTTAAACAACCTGGCTAGGCCAAAAACCTAAATAATTCAGGTACGTCCCGGTATTGAACTACCATTAAAATGTTATTTTAAAATAACTTGTGCTGCTGGTGAATAGAACAGACACAATCTGAACACTTCTGAGCAGACCCAGGAGGCAGCTGCATACCCTCACCCACAACACATGACCTACAGTTACAGATCCCAATAAATGGCAGAGAAATGTGGTAGGGTGAGGAAAGTGTTCCAGCTCCCAGAAAACTAACGCCTAAGCCAATATAATCAAGAGTCTTTTAAATATGTTAACTTGACAAGTTGGGTTTCTATAGCGCTAGAAATTCTGTGTTATCCGTCTGAGCACAGATGCCACTCCTAGCCTGGCAGGGGATCAAGGCACTATCTGAGTGGCAGCAGGGGAAAAGGAACTGATACCCCTCTGGCCTCTTCTGTGTTCGGGTCTGAAGAGCATCTAGACAGGGCTGCCACCAAAACCACGGTACTCTGCCCGTAAAATAAAAGCAGGAGATCCCAGGCTGCCCACTTCGCCAGGCACTCTTCTGAACTCAACCAGGATTTAGGCCAAAATTATTTTTTTCAAAGTAGTGACCTATTTTCGGAGCTTGTTCTCCCAATGCACCCTCATCTAGGATACAGTGGCTTAAAGTAGGCTTCTGCCATCCCCAGAACAATTCACCCAGCTTAGAGACTGCTCCCAAGGAAAGAGTGCTGCCAGTAGCAGGGTGATGGGCAGGTTAACTGGTGTTGCACACCAGGCAGCTATGGGCGAGCAAGGCATCCCCAGCTGGAGAGCCACGTTACCAAATTAGCCCCCCATCAAATTTCTGAGCATGATATAGAAAACAAAAGTGCAACACTACCACCAAGAATGGGTTTAACACTCAGAAGTTAACTAGCTTCTCATGGTATACAGCACTCCGATATTTAGGGCAGAAATGACCCATTAATTGCTCAACAATTCCAATAGCTTCAAAAAAATGTCTTAGAAAAAAAAACATCTCTATTTACAGAGTTGTATTCTGCCAAAATTTCAAATACTTTTCCTGTAAGCCTACCCTTTGATTTAATAAAGCATGCAGCTGAGGTGCTTAATGTGCATTTCAAGGTATCTTAAAACAAGAGATCAAAAATGAACATTAGCCTAGTCAACCTCTGCCAACATTTTACTCAAGCTACACTAACTAGACCCAGTCTAGCATTAAGATGGTTTTGTATTCCCAAATCTAACCTGTGAATAAGGTACTAACAGCAAAAGATACTTAAATTAACTTTTAAATGATCAAAATTCCATGCATCTCCTCCTATAACCTCTTTATTTATGAAAAATGTTTAACTCTGAAATCTTCTAAGCAGCCTGCTACAAACTTGTACGATCCAACCACATTTCAGAAACTGGCGGGTCTTGTTTAGATGAGGATAATTAAGCTGGCCAGAGAGCTTGGCTCATAGAAAAGCCGCAGTAAGCACTAACGCCAGGTCTGAATATGACCTTGAAATTTTTTAATCACTGTATCAGAAGAAAAGCTGGCTTGGGCAGGAGGTTTCCCTCCTTCCCAAATATTACACTGTGATTGCTGGAGATTTTAATATGTACTTTAATCTAAAAATAGTAACCCATTTAGTATAGGTGAGACAGCTGAAGATCTTTTGGATGTATGTTCAAGTTGGAGAATTCAGGAGTATTTTTAGCTCCAAGGAATACCCTTGTGCAAAAAAAAAAGGAAGATATTCAGAAGCAGACCTATAATGGGAACAATTTCATCCCCAGAAGTGGTTCGCATCTGAACAACATTCAATTTTTGTAATGGTAAAACCAGGTGTCAGCAGTAAGAACTAAGTTTTGATCTGCTACTCATCCTTGTAACCTTGCTACAGCCCTGTCTCCTAATGCATTTACTGGGGGAGAAAGGTCCCAGTGTCAAACAAAGGTTCTTGGGAAAGTTAAAGAAGTTATGGAAGTTATCAACAGCTTAAGAGTTCTCTCTCTCTCTCTCCCTCTCCTGCCTCCTCAGTCAGGCTGGCCCACTTGTTTGTGAGGCCAAACAATAAGCTAGACCAGTGAACTGAGCTAGGTTAAAAATAAACCCAGAATAAGGAAGTTACTTTAAATTTCATTCTCTTCATTCAGCTTACTTACCACGTGCTCCCCCAAACAGTTGTGACAGTGCAAGTGAGGAGGCAAAAGAGAGGTGTAGAGGTGAAACACTGCTCCAGAAGATACCTGTTCTCTGCAGGAGGGTCAACATGAACTGTACACAAACTCTTCTCCTGGCTCCCGGTAGCATGTAAATAGTAATCTTAAAAAAAAAAAAGTCAGGTTTAGTGCCCAGATGAAAATCCAAACCTTTCCCTGCAGCTTTTGCCCAGTACTGGGTTGGGCTCCTCATCCTTACAGACACTGGTGTCCGGTGGGCAGCTGCACAGGACCTGCTGCTGCACACAGGAGATGTTCGACGTCGCTGACTGCAGCGAGGCATGCACTTCTACCAACTGTGAGCAGGCTTCTGCCGTGCTCGTTTAAGCAAAAGTTAGGTACCAATAACGGCATTTTTGAAGAAATGGGCCTTGATGGTGTGCTCTGTGTTGAATTCAGTGCTACCAGTGTAGCTCGACTCGCAGAAGGATGTGTTCACACTGAGGCTCACGCTCAGACCTTGACTACTCTGCATTGCAATCAATCCAGTACTGCGATTCCACATGGGTTTTGTTCTTCACAGGTGCCACAAAGTATCTAAATGTTGATTCAACATGGATTCAAGTTATCAAGGTCCATTTATACAAATGATTCCAGTGCAGAAGTACTTTTGTAAGATGACCAGCAGACTCTTGCTGATGAGAACCATTGGAGGCACGGTCTCTCACTGCATTAGTGTCAACACCTCTCTGTTTGTTATATTGAAGGCTGACAAAAGGTCTTAAAGAATTAGTTGAAATGTCTTCTTAACCCAGCAAGAGGTCACTGAGCACTGCAGCTGAGGTTTCACGCTGAGACTACAGGTCTGCAGATACACGCTGTGGTTCCGCACGCAAAGACAAGGATGATCAGGGGCTGCTTATGGGCAGCAGTAGGTGAAACAAGATCCATTTCCGCACAACTTCCCACGTGTTCTTCCCCTCCCTCTGTGCCATTACCAAGATCAAGAGATGCCTTCCCCAGCAGAGATCCATTGGTAGGCAGAGGAATTACAGAGCACTCTTTCCTCCAGAGAGGAACCCCAATACTCCCTTCCCGAAACAGATCCTATCCCTCCCGTGCCAACCCTTTCCTACTTCGGAAGCTACACTTCAGGGCAGAGGGTGTAAGCCAAAGCATAAGCTGATGAACAAAAGCTGAAGAACAAGACAAATCTGCTGAGAACAATAAAGTATCTTAAAATCAGTATGAAACTGAAGTGACACATTTGAAGAAACAAGCAGTTATCAAATTCTGTGGTCGAGATTTTAAAATACAATGCTTAAAAAAAAACCAAAGTTGCTATTTCTGGCAGATTCCGGTTTGATTTAACTGCTACTTAATTCCTCAGCTGTAAGGACACCTTAAGGGAAAAAAACAAAAAACAAACAAAAAAAAGCACTTATGCTTATGGTTACCACCTTTGTGGCATGATTGAGATACTGCACAGCACTGTACTAGTTTTTAAGGTGATCGCTTTATAGGTGCAGGGTTGAAATCCAAGTAGCATCTGAAACAGTCACACTGAAATACAGGAGCTGAAAACCACACAGGAAGAATGAGCAGAGCGAAAGGAAAGCAGAAGAGAATTGTGAAACACCACTGCTGCAATTGCTACTAGCAAGGAGGGTTTTGCATGTGGTTTGTGACCCATTCTTTAATTCATATAATTTACAGACGCACTTGAGTTACCTCTGTGTTCAAACTGTGAATAGTATCTATTCTCCTCCAGAAATTACCTTCGACCTTCAATGTCATTAAGTAACACTTGACCAGGTGAACAACTCTTCAGAACAGGTTAGCTCTTTCCCAAAGAAGAAGGAAATCCAGCTTTCCATAGCTTGATTTAATGAACAATTAAACAGCATTCACACAGCCTGTGCAGATCCAGAATTCAAAATCCCCTTTAAGAAAAATTACATCTCACGTTGTCTTCAGATTTGAAGCCTGTAAACCTATATAACAGCATCTGAGCGTCTAGACATCTCTAAAATCTATAACAGAAGCAAAACAGCCATTTATCTAAATAGAATAGTTAAGACATACTGTGAAGGCAAACTTGTGTCTAAAAACTGTTAGCTGATTACAGTTACCAGAAATATCCTGGCAGTACGTAACTGAGATGTATTGCATGACTATTAAACAGCAACCACGAGGAGCTGGCTGGAGCAGAATAGCCTGGGCTTACAGGCAGGAAGGAAGAATGCAAGTTTTTCCCTACCTCCAAATGTAATGCTTCTGTTTTTGAAAAAAAACAAATACATAGAAGATGCAAAAACTACCTTGCCTACCAGGACTGCCAACTGTGCCTTGACTGCCCAAAACAAAACATATTTCTAGGCAAGAAGAAGAAAAAGGGCAACTGATCATTTCCCAGCCAGGAACCTCTTCATTCTTTTCCAATAATCAGAGAGCAGTGAGACAAAAAACCACATCAGGTCACTGCTGAAATACTGCAGAGCACTAGCTAAGTGCACTTCCACACAGATACCCATCTGGTCGCAGGGGCTGCGGCACCCAAACAGGAACGGGATCAGTGATGGGCAGCATCGCAGCCTCTGGACAAAACAGCGACGTGCATCCCGTGATGCATGAAAATACAGGTACCAGCAGCAGGGCGGCCAGCCTTCCTGGTCCTGCAACCTGACCTGCACACCAGACCGTTCATACCAGCACAAGCCACAGCCATGTGTTACCCCCACATCCAGTGCAGCGGAGAGGTGCAGAACACAAGCTGAAAGCACCCTCCCTGGAGCAGAGCAGCCCAGACACACCACCAGTCCCGTGTGGGAGATGCTCAGGAGTGCAGAAGGATCACCGCATGGCCTAGAGGTGAGATCCTGCCCACAGCCTCAGCGCAAGATTCACACCAATAACTTCCTATCAAGGCAAAGCAAAATGCACTGATCTTATACCGAGACTCTTAAAAATATCATTTCCTAAATATCCTAAATTTCCATCATTTCTTAAATAATGTCTCTGCATATTAAGTGTTTTACCAATGCATTTACTATAGATGTAAATTCTGTGCCTTCTTAATTGAAGAATTAGTCATTTTAACAAAGAAATATCCACTATTGACCCCTGATCCATTTAACAGGAAGAATATTAACTCACGGAGGCAGACTCGGAATGTAGAACTGCCACTAAGTTTGAACAGACTTTCGCACACTCCTGCTTTTATCCAAACCTCCATCAAAGTTCCGCTGATCAATGCCAGTGATGTTAGAAAACAGACCCCCGAAAAATACAGGAAGCAAAATCTCTACTGGGGAAACAACTATTCTTTTTTTTTTTTTTTTTTAAACAGAGCTCAAAAGAAGTCCATCCAATTGTTATACTCATATAACGTCGCAGTCAGAGCCCTAAAGAAAAGTTTTCCTTAGATCTTTATAAAGACGCACATGCACAGCTAGAGATGTATTTTTTAAGAATACTCTCTCAGTTGCACCTTGTGAAATCACTAGACGATCAAGCTTAGAGCTATGGCAAACACTATTATCAATGATACTCCTACACATCCTTTCAGATTTACAGAAGGAAAAGGGAAATTAGGAAAAATAGCATTAAGAATTTTCACAGACTTCTACGTTTAAATCAAATCCTATAGGAATACAATCAACCCCTTAACATACAAAAGTTCTGTTTTCCACCTCTTTTATGGAGTTATATATAAAAAAAACTGACTGCATTTAAAAAATAATATTAACCCTATCTCCTAGGCTGCAAACTGCTGTTGAACTGCTATAGACCTGCTTGGAGCTTTCCTCTCACAGGACGTTTCAGCTCCTTACTCACGCTGTCTTCCACTGGCTTGCAATACGCTTTGGAGCTGTCAAGGTGCTGGTTCCGATGCGGGACCCCAGGTGTTCAGGCCACCTGGAAGACCACCTCACACACCAACGTCCATGCAGGAGCAAGCTGAGACGCTGGCACCTTCCCTTCCCAGGTCCAAGGGATGCTCCCAGCACATCTCTGCAGGGCAGTGCTCCAGAGCTCGCTTCATGGCAGCAGGCAAGGAGAACTGGACTTGCTGATGCTGAATGTCCCATCCTCCTGAGATGCTTGGTGCAACAAACTGTCATGGCTTTGCTTAAATCTTCACAATTAAACGGGTCAGGAATGACTTATTGCACTAATGCTTAAAACAGCTGCCAAATACCAATTAAAACCAAACTGAGACATGCTATGCTGCTTACATCACAGGATTTTAGTTTTACCAAAATTTACCATCTTTTTATTCAATGCTATTTTAAGTGATTTTGCTTGACAAATACACGCATGCTGTTACACTGAACAAGCAAGCTGTGTTATTCTGGATGCACATTAAGTCCAACACAAACCAGTCTTCACGTGTGCTTTTGTACTCTGAAAAGTACTCCAAAGAGCACCTAGACATTACAGGGCGAGATGTAAAAGAGTGAAATGGCCTTCCCCAAACTGCAAATATTCAGTACAGTTTGACTGTTCTCAACGTCCATCCACCTATTTCCAGCTGAATTGGTTCTGGTTGACAAAAGCTCAACCACCTAGTGAAAGTACGCAATATAAAGCAGAAACACACGGGCTTTCCAAGCTGACCACTCCTCATTTTGCTGGCAATTCATTCAAAACCCATTCTGATCTCTCAGCGTTTCTAAACCCACAGAGCTTGTTTTACTACAATCAGTAAGCATAGGTGAAAAAGAGGGTTAGCGGAAATATTGAAATGCAAGTGTTAAGTTCAAACCTGCAACACCGTGCACGGATACATTATGCTACAGCTGTTGCCACTGATTATGTGCACTTTTACTCTGAACATACAGCTTTTTGCTAGTGTATCAGGCTACAATACTAAAACTATCTGAGCAAAATGCACTAAATATCTGAAGTACTAATAAAGAAAGTTTTTTAAGAACTACCCTGCGTATTTAATAACTTGATAAATAACGTAACGAGCCTACAGCCCCCAATCTACCCACCAAGGCATTTTATATTAAATGTTAATCTGCTGGTTACATCAAACTAGCACGTAACAGATTTTCTATATATACTAATATACCTACATCTGTGTTTGAAAAGAAAAAAATGCTGTAGTTTACTAATACCTTCTATTGCAAGCTACCCAATACTTTTCTCCTTCACAATCAACATTTTACAGCCACGAGATACAAAGTTAAGCTAAAACAACTCATCTAAGACATCTCAAAGCACAAACTAAAGCAAACAATGCCGTTTTAAATGTATAATCATTTAACAAAAAAGTGGGTGCTTCACAAGCTCTAAACCAGTTCATTTTCACCCTTAGCCCAAATATTGAATGATGTCATGCAAGATGTACTGGCTGAACTGGTTTAACTGCCACAGGCTGGATGCACTGCGCAGATTTTTTGTGATAAATTATTCTGCAGCTCTGAAACCGATTCAGTTAGTCTCAAACAACCATCTCCATCTGTGGTTTTAAAGTTCGGGGCTACGCTGCTTTTACACACACAACTTGCTCCATCACTTAATACAGCGACCGAGTACGATAGGCAGCGGATTTTACGTCTGTTCTGAATTCAACCAGCAGTAAGCAACAGCTGGGATAGAGCAAGGAGTATTACACACGTAATACATACGTATTGGTATGTACTGTATCAAAGAGGTCTGATACGTATTGATATTTACTTCATCCTGAGTAGCGCTACCTGTTTCCTTCTGCATTTTACATGCATTTACCACTACTTGATTTAGTTCACTTCTCCTTCACAGAAAACTTACTAGATCTGAGAGCATACTAAGCACTTATTTGACAAAGAAAGCACAGAAGAGAACTAGAGATAGTCAGCACTCTTCTAAAGTCCCCTCCGTGCCATTTCCTCAGCTGGCACGGAGCAGCTCTCCGAGAGGGATGCAACACATGCCACTTCCCAAGGCCAGGCTTGCTGTTTCCAGAGGCACTACACATTATCATTACAGGACATAAGAGACCAGGCCTGGTTCTTCACTCCAGCCATAACCTCAGAATTAACTTAATTTTGCTTGTTGTCTGCTGCATCAGCGCTTTTATCACCCCTCACTTGAGCATCATCCATTTCTTGGAAAAACATGAAGGCTGGAGAGGGGAGGGGGCAGGAAGAAGAGATAAACAAGCAGGTACCCGTGTTCGTATGATGAACCTGGCCTGCGTATTCTCCTTCCAAACGTACAGCCCCCTTCCTCAGCACTGGGCTGGAAGCAGTGCCGAGGACAGTGGAGGAGCTCAGGGAAGAGGGATACGGGCCTTCAGGAGCAAGGCACACCAGGGCAGGCAAGAAAAGGACTGAGCCCTGTATCACGTAAGCAGCTGATACCAAAGCGACAGGGATGGAGAACACTAATGAGGACAAAATACTATTCAGAAGACGGGCAAAAAAAGTGTTATGGATTTGTGACCAATCTGCTACAATGGGACAGAAATCCAGTAAGTGCTGAGAGCAGCCAACAAAACACGGATGAACAGCAAGGGCCGCAAACTTGCCATCGCAAGGACGCTGCAAAAAAGCGCGATTTTAAACTTTTCTCACACACACACAGACATCTCCTCCTTTCTAAAAAGCTTGCATCATTTCACCTGGAATCCAAATCTCAACATTACACTAGCCTAACTAGGGAAACGCTCAGAGGACAGCAGCACCAGGGAGGATGCAGGGCTGCACAAGGAAAATACAAGCCTGCAACACCAGCTACCCATCACCACGCGTCCAAGGGCTACACTATGCCTGCTACATCTGAAACGAAACAGCCCTAATGCAAAACATACATATGTATACAACTACAGGCAGAGGCTGAAACTACAAAGAGGCAAATTCAAACTATAAACAAGGGAAACCTCCAGTCATTAAGCTGCAAATGAGACTTTCCATGGAGGCAATGAAAGAACTTTATGAAATACGTAACTGTAGATTTGTATTAAGCCAAGTTCTTTGAAGCTCAACTAGACACATTTGTGCAAAGAAGTTCCCGAGGAGGCATACAGAACGTAGGGGGATTTGGGTTCAATTACACCTCACAGAGCAACTCACCAGCAACTGAACAGCCCTAATTTTTTGCATGATAAAGCAGCCTATGTACCCTACCTTCAGTACACAAAAACTAGTATTTATTTTTTCCACTAAACTTATTTAGTATATAAGCAAATAAAATATGCTGTGGAATAATTGACTAAATTAATATATTGAGAGGGTAATTATCTCAAAGTTGTGCACCGATGGCTAACGTGCGCACTCCCAGGCTGTCTCAGTGCAAAGGCAGCCGCTGTACCAGAATCACATGCTTTATGCAGCAGCGGCTGAGGGGTGCTGGCAAAATCCATTACTACTGACATAATTTGGTAAAGATAGGCTGCTCGAGGTGACAGTTTTCTTGTTCCTTCCCATCCCGATGCCAAACCTTCACCGTATTAATATAACACTAAACAGGGCTGCAGGGGGAACCAAGTTAAAAAGAATGAAGCTACATTAAAAAAAAAATCATTTCAATGATTTCAATGACTCAAAAATTATTTCAATCACTTTATGGTGACAAGAAGTTGTGCTAGCACAAATGTTGGGGAAGGACACAAGAAGAGAACCAGCAGCAGCAAATGCTGTGTTTTCTAGCTAAGGAAGCTATCGTGTTCAGCTGAAGGGACAAAATGTTTTCCTACACTTCTCATAAATTCAGAGTTTCTCTGTCCATGCATCGCTACCACTGTACCTTAGTAAGGCTAAAGCTGATTTCAAACACAACATCCACAGGAAGACTAAATATACAAGGAGGTGGTTCATACCATCACATTATTCTAGCTAAATCAGAAGAAGGTGAGCCTGTATCACACATGGTCGTATGGAGTAGATACCTGCCCCTTATCAAGGCTGTCATCGCTTCTTTAGCTCATGATGCAGAGATTAAGCAGCTTTCCTTTCTAGAGGGTACGTCTCCCTCACTCCTGAAGCCTGACAGCCCCGGGCACACTACTCTCACTTACAGTGTCCGCAAGATCATCAATGAAGAGTACATTAGTTACAAGGGAAAGGGAAGGGAGAAAAACCCTGGACAAGAGAGCAGACGCTCAGAATATCATATCCGCTTAATCCTGGAGAATTTAATTCCATGCTTTTATTACTGCTTGATAGTTATTTTATTCATTAAAATTGTTCATCTAGTATAGGCGTATAGAGAACAAGCATGCCTTCACATAGCTTGAAGCCAAGAAGTGCAATTTTCCACTGTGCATTCTTCACATACCTCCTAAATCTAGTGTGATCACTCAGTGAAGAATGGCATCTGACACTGTCTTATGCACGTTAAAATTATGCTAACTACACGCTATTAAATATTTTCCTCACTGCTTGAAAACATCTCTCCCATGGAAGCATGAACACCCATACATAAGATGATGAACACTGTTTCACACAGAATATATACCCATGACATCTACTTCTATTAAAAGTTAGCAATAACCTTATCTCAGCAATTCGGTAAACTTCACATTTCAAGGGGGGAAAAAAGCATTTAAAAAGAGCCTCCAAAGGCTGAACAATTTTTGTTTTGCACACAGACAGGTCAGTAAGCTCTCACAAATTAGCGAGCTCATAGTATCACCCTGAATCAGCTGAGTGCAGCCTAATAGATCACAAATAGACTTCTGAGGCAACACTGCATTCCCAGGGATGCTGTGCAGATGTACACAGACTCCTTCCTCGCCCCTCCAAAGGAGGTGGCCAGCAGCATAAGGTCTGCACGACCATCAGAAGGACTTCCACGTGTATTTTGGGCTTCTGTTTCCCCGCTGACAGAGGGGATGCAATCCTGAGAGGTGCAGGACACCTTTAACTGAATAAAGGTGTTCAGCATTTCACAGTGTGCCCAGCATGGTAGAACACCAAGCCCCTAGAAAAATCAAAATAAAAACATCAGATAGTCAGTAGTATTATGAACTTGAAAAGGATTTTGAGAAAGCAGATTGCTAAAGGCTATCAAAGTTTGCTGGAAAATATATCCCACAAAATGTTAACGTGTGCGTATGCATGCACAAAAACAAATATGAAGCATTTTAAAAGTCTTTTGTATTGGTCACTGAGTATATAATTGCCAATTTGGAGATTTTTCAAAAAAAAAATCACTCCAATAGCAAATAGGTTTTAGCTATTATTTTAGGAAATAGAGATTTACATTCAAAAAAGCAAGGCTTCCTGTAATGACCTTTTAATCTTGAAAGGTAACCACCCAGTTACTGTGACCAACTTCCACCAAAACACCTTTGCTACTTGTAATTTCCAGGCCTGTTATTTAGTAGAAATATACATCTGCTATGTCAATTTCCGTGGTTCACAAGTGAAATACCCTGTGTCCATGTACCTTACTGCTAATCCAAATATTTAAAACAAAACGTGTGCATTCATGGCCAGCCACCCTAAACAAGATTTAGGCAATATTTTGACCTCCAAGCCAAACCCCATGGGCACGCTCAGAGCCGTGCCTGCCCTTCCTGACGAAGCGAACCCCCGACGTGCTATTTGCCCGAACTAACTGCACGGGGCCGAGTTCGTAGTTTGGAAGGAGGGAGGGAAAAACAAACAAATAAACAAACAAAAAAAAAAACAGAAAAACAAAACCCAAGGACAGCAGGCGAGAAACGCCGGAGGGACCGCTCGGGAGCGGCGGGGAGCGGCGCGGGGCAGCAGCCCGCACACGCAGTGCCTCCTTTATGAGCGCGGCGCAACTGCATGACGGTGCAGGATGAGGGCCGGCGGCTCGCGGGCGCTACACATGGGCAGCGCTCAGCCCCCGTCGACCCCGCGCTAGGCCCGGCCGGGCGCGTTTGCTGTAAATAACCCCGGGATGAGGGTTAATTAAAAATGGCGAGCGGCGTGGCTGCGCGCATACAATGAGCGGCCCCGCACCGGCCCCGGCCCCGGCCCGGCGCTGCTCAAGCCCGCCCCGAGGGGGGCGGCGGGGAGGCCCCGGACCCCCCCCCCCCCCCCCCATTCAACCCCGGCCAACGCGGCCCCCCCCCGGCCCCCCACGCCCCGCTGGAAAACAGGGCCCGGGCTGCCCTCCCCAGCCCCTCGCCGGGCAGCGGCGTCGCCTTCCGCGGGAGCGCGACCCCCCCCCCCCCCCCACCCCCGCCAAGCTGCAGGGATCTGGGGACCCGCTGCCCCGCCCCCCAGCCCCCGGGATCCCCCGACCCACGCGGGAGGCTCCCGGTGCCCCCCGAGCGCTGCTGCGCGCCCCGCCGAGCCTCGAGCCCCGCACAGGCGGCCCAGGGAGCCGAGCCCCCTGCCGTACGGCCGCTCCCCCCGCCCCAGCACGGTTCGCATTCTTGCAGCGAGCCCCTCCCGGACCGGCCCCCCCCGCCCCCAATCCCCCGCTCCCCCTCCGCCCCCCAGCCCCTCGCACGCTGCTCCCATCCTCAACTTTCCTCGCTCAGCGCCTCCCGCCGCCGACTCGCCCGCCCGAGCTCCCCCGGCCCCGCAGCACGGCCGGCCCCGGCCGCCCATGTTTGCGGAGGAGGAGAGAAAGGGCCGGGTGTCTGTGCACCGGGGGGCCGGGTGCCTGTGCACCGGGGCTCGGGGGGGCTCGGGCCGAGGAAGGCAGCTCCCCGAGGGGGGGCCGGGCTGCGCTGCGCCAGGGGCTGCGGGGGAGCCCCGGGAGCCCGCGGCGAGGCTGGGGGAGAGCGGGGGGGAAACTCGGCGCGGAGCAGAGGGCCCGGGGGCCGGCCCGGCCCCGGCCTTACCTTCCATCTCCATGTCCTCGGGCTCGCTCAGCTGCTGCTCCCCGGGCTTCTGGTGCTGCTGCTGCTGCTGCTGATGGTGGTTCATGTCGGGCTGGGCTTGGGGCTGGGGCTCGGCGGCGACGGCCTGGGCCTTTCCCGCTGGGGGCTGCGGGCCTGCGTCGGGAGGGGAAGGGGCGGAGGAGCGGCGGGGCCTGGGCAGCGGCCGGGACTGGGCACCCGCCTCGGGGGGCTGCGGCTGGGCTCCGGCGGGCAGGGAGCGGGCAGCCGGAGGAGGCAGCGAGACGCGCACGTATTTGCTCGCTATTCGCCCAATCTCGGCGGCGGCACCCGGTCGGGGGAAAGGGGTGGGGAGGAGGGACCGGCCGGGGGTGGCGGCTTCCCCGGGGGCCGGAGGGGAGGGGACCGGGACGAGGGGAGGGGGGAGGGGGGGGGGGGCCGGGAGATCAGGAGTCAGGGCCCGGCGGCTGCGCCCGGCGCTTCCCCCTCCCCTGGCGAGGTGTCCCCGGCGCTGCGAAGTCGGGGAGGCGCCGCGGGGCCCCTCCTCTGCCCTCCCGGCCCCCCCAGCGCCCCGGCACCGCCGCTGGCCGCCGCCCGGCTCGCTGCTCCTGGCCCGCGGGCCGTCCCCGTCGCCCGTGGCCCGGCGCGCTGGTGCCGCTCGGCCGCCGCCAGCGCTCTGTGCCTCAAAATGGCGGCTGCGGTAAACGCCGTGAAATGTCACATCCGCATGAGGGGCAGGCAGCCCAGCGAGCCGGGGAGGGGGAGGCAGCGCCGCGGCCGCGCCGGGAACAGCAGCCGCCGCCGCCGCCGCCGCAGGAGGCCGGGGAGGCGGAGCCACAGGGGCCCGGGCACCGCCGCCACCGCCGCGGCCTCCCCGCGGGCCGCCGCCACCTGCGCGCAGTCCCGCGCCCGGGCAGGGCAGGGCCGGGCCGGGCAGGGCAGGGCAGGGCCTGCCGCCGGGCTGCGGCCTCCCCGCGGGCATCTCGGGGCCGCCGGGGCTCGGGGGAGCCGCCGGGCGCCGGGGTTCGGAGCTCGGGGCACGGCCGCACGCGGGGGAAGCTGTGGCCGAGGCCGTGGCCGGGGTGATCCGGCTGCGATGCGTGGGGAGAGCGGGCAGGCGGGGGAAGGGTGTTTGGGGGCGGCACGGGGGAACAGGCACGGGAGAGATCCTGTAAACAAGGCTGTTCCCTGCCTAGGTGCCATTGCTTTTCATGGGCCCTGTGTGGGGGATAGCCCCTCCCGTGGACTAGGTTTTTGTACACTGGGAAGAGCAGGGAAGGGTGCAGATGAATAGATAATGCCTGGCCAGTCCAGAGCTAGAGCGACGAAGGAAGCAAATTCAATTAGGTATGAAAGAGTAGGTGGGAGACTGCAGAGAGGGCCTTAGTAACGCGTGGTATTAAACAGTGCAGTATTTAATTCGCGGTAGTGGGAAAACGGGGCAGGAGGATAGTCTGAAGGGAAATGCCCAGGACGTGCAAGACTGGGCCTCCTGAGGGGACTGAAAATGTACCCTAGCAGACAGTGCTGCTCTGACTGCAAGTGGATAAGTGATCTACAAGTTTGTTTATTTTTCCAGTTTATAAAATGAGCAAATCACACCCAATCTGGGGGACAAACCCAGTCTGTCTGGGCTCCAGCTGGTCCCTTTTCATCAACACAGGAGTCTGCAGGGTGGGCAGGACAGGAAAATAATGTCCCACATCTGAAGCCTTGCCTTAAGTAGTAAAAATCCAGAGCTGGAAAGTGGAAAAATAATGGAGGCTGAAGATACTAGTGGGAAGATCAGCTTTTAAAAACAGTTTGATAGTTTGCCTTCCAAATAGGACATTCTGATGTTCCCTGTTGTTCCTCTCAATTCTCAAAAGCTGTTTAAAGAAAAATCATTTACAAGCATTTACTTGATATTGACCTGGGCAAAAACATGGAAATCTACAAAACCCGGGTTTCCAATAAAGAGGGAGATGGGATCCGGTTTAGGACAGAGATTTATGCACAGATCTTTCATTTCTGAAATTCATTTCTGTCCTAAACTTTGAATTCCACACTGCAGCCTTTCCCTATCATTACCTCCTTGAACAATTGCTCTTTCCTAATGACTTCCATTCCAACCTCCTAAATCGTATGCAGGTTTAAACTCATCCCTCTGTCCTTCCTCCACAAGTGATTCCCAATACAGGATGAACGAGTATGTCACAATGAGGAGATAGCTACAGATTATTACCTGATTCTTCAGCCACAGACAGTGAGGTTGTAAGCAAGGATCAACTGAGGAAAACAATTTCACTGTTTAGGAACAAGTCCCTAAAGACAGTCAAGCTAATTTATCATAAGCATTAAAAACATTTTTTTTACATACGAAAATTTCTCAGTTTCAGTTATTTTTCAGGCAGCTAAGTTTTCCAAAGTCATTGGCTTCTCCTGCTGTTTTAGGGGAGCAGAAATCGGCAAAAGGCATCTGCGCAAATCCTTTGCTGTGGAGAGGGCAGTGTGGAAGAGGGGCAGGAATTTTTGTCATCAACTGGACGATGCATAGTCAGCTTATGAAGAATGCCACAATCAAGCAGTGCCATTTCCGTATATTTCTAATTTAAGTGAACTTTTCGGGGTCCAGATACAATGCAGACTTAAGTATCTTGTAATGTTTTGAAGAAAAAAAAAACAGTTGAAAATATATCGTTTACATTGTGTGAATATAGCTATAAGTAAAAAAAATTTATTGAAAATTGATTCGGGTACTCATATTTAAGAGGGAATAAATTTTGTGTGTATAATCATCTCAAATGCATTTTTGAAATAAATGGTAAGCATTTTACACAGCCAGCCAGTGGTTGTAGCACTGCGATTTGATTGGTTTTGGACAGGAAATACAAATTTTATCAATTGCCAAGCCTAAGGTGAAGTCCAGATCTCAACATATGCTAACATTTTATCCCAACTACATGAGGCATACTTCTGCAAAGTATTTCTGGCCTGTTGCCACTCCCTTCTGAAACTTTCTGCTGTTCACCTCTCCCCAGTACAAGACACAAAAGCTCCATCCTTTAAAGGAAAGAATGGTCACCTTTTATGTAACCGCTTGTCCATATCATCGCTGCCAGCATTTGGCTTAGCCTCTACCTCAGCAGTGATATCCAATCACTTATTTATCCAGCTGTTCCATAAATACCTAATAAATTCTTATTTTCATAAGAAAACCATTTTTGCACTGCACTCCCCATCTTTAACAGCCACATCCCTCTGCAGATGATTCCTGTCTCCTGCAGTTCTGATGGTAAATTCCGTATGTGGAAGGGTGGGCAAACACCTGACAAGGGTTACTGATACTAAAAAAAAGAAAAAGAAAAAGAAACAATTAAGATCACGAGTGGGGACGTGATGAATACAGTCTATGTATCCATTGCTATCAGTTTTATTCTTGTCCTTCCTTTTTCACTCCTTCCTTTCATTTCCTACTCCCACTTATTGAATCTTGTCTAAATTTAGGCCTCTATCCTGTAAGCTAATCCAGTCCCTCTTGGCCCTTATGCCCACACAAAGCACTGGGGAATTTGGTAAAGCTGCACCTGAGCAAAGGATTTTGTCCTCCAGGCCCAAGCTGTATATTAGTAGGCAAAGGAGATTCCCTGTTCTGTACTGGCTGGGTCAATAGGGCTGTCAGACAGGCTGCAGCCTCCCGGCATTCCCTCCACATTAGTCATCGTAATGAGAGATGAAGTTAAAGAGGCGCTATCATCTTTAAAATGCCATTGAAGAAATGGGCTTCACTTCGTGAAGCTGACTTGCTCCTGAGCCTCGCTGAAATTAAAAATAAATCCAACTCGGTCTGTTTATTTTTAAAATACTCGCAAGCCAGTGTTTGGCTGCGTGAGTGCCAGGCCGAGCACCAAACCAGGCAGCCCTGTGTCTCTGCTGCCTGTCTGCCCTCCAGGTGAGATCCTGGCTGTCACAGAGTCGGGGAGGCTTTGTCCTGCCCTGCTGCTGCCCCCTGCTCCGAAAGGCCACGTCGTCTTCAGCAGGCCTCAGGTGGCCACAGTGGCCACCCATGGCTTCAGATGGCCACCACAGGGTAAACTGTAGAGGGGAACACCACAGCAAACTGGGCTGAAGGAAAGGAGGATGCTGCCCCATGGCACAATATCCTGGACCAGGAGCACTTGTGCCAGTCTGCTGATTTCCTCCCGGATCCTTAGCTGAGTTAGGACATCTCGCCTCCCGCTTGGCTCTGTTTGCTGCCCTGGCTTCAGCACAGACGTCCTCTCGTGGCCAGGCTCTACACTTCCAGCACCACTTATGGTGCCCCATAATGCATGCAGGTGGCCATGTCTATAATTAAGGAAATTTATAGCTGTGTAATGACAGAAGGGCAATTACACCAGCGCACACCCTTAATATAGATGCACTAAACCAGCAAAACTGGGGTTACCACTTGTGCAGCTTATTCTGCCATGTTTCTGGATGAATATATATTAATGCAAACGTGCCCCTGTGCCAGCAACATGCTTCCTTAGGATGTTGAGTTTGCACTCGTGGGACCATATGCACAGTTATACCATCCTATAACTCTTAAAGTTATGAGTTAAAGTGTGCCGGAGGCTGCCTTCCCCACTCAGGCAGCTGCTTCTGGTCTCACGGTTTTGCTTCTTCCACGATCAGAGACACTTAGTACTACAGTGATAAAAGTAAGTGAAAATATTCTCACTGTTGCCAGAAGCTCTCCATTCCCTTGTTCATGGTTCTTTTGGTGCTTTGCCACATTGCTGATACTGCACTGCATCTAGAGAGTGAAAGGTGGATCCCCGGGCACCTTATGCAGGGAGCCAGAGTCAAGCGTCCCGAGCACTCTACATTAGTGCAGACAATTTTGAGGAGAGACCTTCCAGCTGAAGCGGGCGATCAGCTGCTCTTGTGAACACCTTCAGGCTGAGTGTGGGGAAGAAAATAATCATGAGGCTGCTGGAGCATGAGACAGGAAGGCAATAGGCAGAAAAAGTCATTAAAGGTACAGAATTGGATGCAAAAACTGAGTAATTTCTTTGGCTGCAGTGCATGTATTTAACTGCAACAACTTGGTGCACAGCTAGTGGGATGGAGAGCATCTCATGTCCTATGAACGTATTTTCCACATTTTCTAACCCTCAAAATCCTGCAATAACTCTGGACTTTTGTATTTTTTTCTTTCCACAAAGTGACAAATAGCTCCCAATAACCCCAGTATTTCTCTGTGCTGGATCCAACAACCTCTGGAAATGCCTTCCAACTGAAATTATTCTGTGATTCTTTAATTAGCCAGCAATTTCTACACAGTTTGCAGGTACTTAATATTTCAGTCTTCTACCCGTTCATTATTTATTTATTTTTAGTATCTGACAGACAGGCAGACTGTGCCATAACATAAGTTCTGCTTTCACAGGAAAATAGGGTAAAAATACATAATGACGAAGTCTATTTTAGAGATTTTTTCAATTCAGAGATCTTTGGTTTGATGATTCCTCTTTAACTGAATAACAATTATATTTTAAGGAGATATATAAATCATTATTCCTTAATAATAAAAGGTGGGAAATCCATTACATCTGAATGCATCCCACAGTTTAAAGTTTTACATGATTTAAGGTATACTTTGAGCGATTCCCAAAGCCACGTCCTTCATACGACTTTCACAGGGTCAAGACATACATACAAAAAAAACAAAACAAAACAAAAAGCAAAAACCATGAGGTTTAATTTTCACATTAAAAACTAGCCTGTTATTATAAAGAGGTGTGTTTACATCTGAGCTGCTAGGTGGTGACCCAGTCTCTGTTTACCATCTTTGAAAAGTCAGATGATCCCTTTTTCTCATCAAATTTTGTTGGACACAGTAAACTGTGAAGTTAAGTGTTACCAGTGATCTACATCCATAGTGAAATAAGGAATAGAAGGTACTCTACTGGTTCATCTTTTTCTGTGCAACTATAATTAATCAAATAAGGCTAGCCATAAAAATTGTGTCTTACTCTGAGTAGAAGGCAGAAGGTGAAGCTGAAAAGTATCTATGAAATTAGGTATACTTGCAACAGCCCTTTTTAAAGTGAATTCATTATTAGTGGAAGATAGGGACTGCCAGTAAGAAAACCAATGCTTCCCGTGCAGCTTGCATTGTTATGCTGAAGCGCCTTGACCCACAGAGGTTCTCAAAATGCTTGTAATGCCATGTTTGAATAATCTATACAACTCCTTCTCTGTACGGGAGATGAGGTGCTTAAGATCACCATATTTACAAACGGGCAGGAAAAGATTAAGTGACTTGTTGTACACCACAGGTCATACACCAGCTAACTCACTGTCAGAGCCAGAATGTGAGCTGTGAATATATTAAAGCAGAAATGAGTTACATGGTCTGGGTTTTGCTTGTTTCTTTGTTACTTTCTTTGCGTTTAGAAAAAAAAATAATGATGGTTTCTTTGCTGTGGCCATCCATGTATCACATATGTAGTTACAAGGGCAGATCCTTCCAGCATGTGCCCCAACAGGCCATGCACTTGCAGCTTCATAACCCCTGTGCACATTGCTGTTGTGGGACCGGACACATCCACGGAAAGGTGGCACAGAGTAGCGGGATGAAAATCAGGTGAATTCTTCTGCCGTGGCATAGCAACTGATCACCTTTGAGCAATTTTCCTAATTTTTAAGTCTCTTCACTTTTGGCATCAAAAGGCAAATAGCACCTGCAGTGGTATTTGGCCGCTTGTCCATTCATCTGTGGAGGATAACAAAGAATTTGTTTCTGTGCCATCTTCCCCGTGGGCTCTTGAGGACAACAAGAAGATAAACATTCTGTTTAAGGTATCAGGTTGAGACTTATGAGAGGACACTTGAGTTCCTGGCTTTGTCACAGGCCTCCTCTGTGACACCTCCTCTGCAAAGCACCAGGCGGCTGATCCAGAAGAACACAACACAGATTTAACTTTGGTCTTGCTAACATAGGAGTTAGTTGTGTATCCATAAATGTCAATTTGTTTGGTCAATTTAGTGGAAAAGGTCACAGACACGGGCAGGTACTGTCTCTGCTAAATAAGATGTTTCCTGACGTTCACTAGGTCTGCCAGGCGTTAGTGCTCCTAAGCAAAGGTAACTTATTATGTTCACATGAAAATAAACATAAAATATAATATGAGAAACCAGAGTGCTTAAAGATTTAACCTATTTCTCCTTCCTGCAATCACCTCCCTTTGCCTGGCTGCACATCACATCCCCACTTGGATACTGAGTTTAGCATTTGTACACCCAGAAGCAGCTGTCAGCCCAGGCATAGGCTGGGACCCACAGTGCCATATCTCTAGTGCCATTTCCTTACCTCCTTACTCTGTCTTCCTCCTTAGAAGAAAAACCTACACCCACAAATTCTTTCTTTCTTTCAGGAGGCCACATTAACAATTACCTCTATTATGATACTGATTCTTCTTCACCCTGGTCTTCACTTTATACTGATGGGTTAAAAACTGTGAAAACAGGTCTGGGGCAGCATAAGCATAGGTGATGCTAGGACTACATTGAATGGTTATCATATTAGAATTATCTGTCATATAGTAAGGAGTAGCTATGATTCCTTTCCATGTAGCATGTCTGGCAGAGTTCAGTACGAAGGTAGGAACCGATCTGCAATTTGATCAGCCTGGGTAAACCGAATGAAGTCAGTGGATAGATCAGATTCCAGTACTGAAGATTAATTTTTTAACCTGTTTAACAAGCAAACCTCACAAAATCTCTCAGTGATTAAATAAAAAAGGCTATTGAGATCTGCATTGTCATTTTTACTTCAAATGAATGTTCTAGCATTGGTTGAATTAATCATTTGTTTTGAGTGGCAGAGAAAAGATCCTAGAGAAGGAATAAATTAGAACAAGTGAATTGAATAACAGAAAGAAACCTTTTAAAGATAAACTTGGGAAGATACACCTTTTGCTTTGCAATGAACAAAACCAGGTCCTAGAAGACACGTCTGTTTCTATCACTCTCAAATGTGAGCCCTGATCCTGCAGGGAGCTCTGTGCAGACAGATCCAAGAAGCAGTGTGGTGTTCTTCAGTGTCTTGAGATTTGATTTCAGGTCAGAAATTCCCAGTAAAATAGACAAAAGTGTTTTTCTCCACTTAGTTTTTGTGTGTATGTGAAAGGAATATCAGAATTATGAAGCTTCATTGTCCCTACAAGAAACTGCTAAAGTGAAAGCCCTCTGGTTTTTGATAAAGATGTGACTGTTGAATTTTTCCCAAATAAGGCTGTCTCTGAAGTATTATTAGGAATTTGAGTTCAGCAGGAGGAAGAAAAAGTTTGATTAGAGACCCTTGGCCTCTCATTGTTCAGATGTCAGACCCTATTGTCATTGCCATCGTTCTGGTTTTCCTATGCTCTGTGGCAGCTAGCAAAGCTAGAGAGGTCAAAGTGCAAGCAAGCCAAAAACCCAGGACAGAATAAAAAAGGTGTCTTTG
Organism: Cygnus atratus; assembly: GCF_013377495.2. Classification (NCBI taxonomy): domain Eukaryota; kingdom Metazoa; phylum Chordata; class Aves; order Anseriformes; family Anatidae; genus Cygnus; species Cygnus atratus. The sequence continues at coordinate 16,228,592 of NC_066376.1, forward strand.
CTCTTTCTTCATAAATCCATAACAAATAAATTAGATGTGAGATTTTTTTCTCCCCTTTAAGACAATTTTCAGAGGGCTATTTAAACAGCAATGATCACTCCAGATATTTGAGTAGAGACAGAGAATTAATTGCTGGAAAACTGCCGCTATATGTGGGGTCTGTGGAGGAGGAGTTCCTAACACCAGCAATGCCAGAATTGTGCTATGTTGCAGTGAGGAGGAAGACACCAATTAGTCTAATAGGAAGAGCAGGGCTGGGAGCACAGAGATAAACATCTGGAAGGCTCCCTGGGGCAATTCCACTTGAAGACTTAAAAATAGGAAGGATGAATTTAACTGCAGTCCCGAAATGGAACTGAAACTGGGAGATTTGTTTGCAGGTGGAATCACATAATTGTACTTCGTCCTATTATCAGCAATAGTTTACATTTAGGGGAGTTTGGGAAGCTGGGCTTTTAGAGAACATGGAAGGAGAACTGACAATAGGCCGTGGGAGGCAAGATGAGAGCCTGGATTAACATTTCCACAGTGGTGAAGTCAAAGCCAAATGTGGCATCCAACTACCTTTATTTGTTCTCAATATTTAGCAATGAATATTAATTATATTTAAAGCAAGCTGTTTTGTTATTCGAATATGAGCATTAAGCATTAGTTGGTGCTAACATCACAGCTTAAAGCAGCTGGTGTTAACATTGCAGCTTAAAGCAGGCTGTCATTCTTTCGGAATGCCTTGCTTTCTAGGCAACCCATCCCATCTCCAGTGTAGTGGAAGTGAAGGATCCTTTCACTCAGAGTAAATTTTGGCTAAGGTTATAGTTGTTGTTTTTTTTAGCAAGATTAAAGCATTTAATTTCTTTGAGAAAGTTTGGGGAAAATGTTCTTTTGGGCTGTTTTGGATATATTGCATTTGAAATAAATCTGGTGCATGGTGTGTTAGTGGTAGGGTTTGGGGAGAAAAGAGAGTTACAAGTTTATTTTTTTTAGATATGCTATGCTTAGAAACCCTTAAGTTGAAAATTTATAAAGATAGCCTATGGTCAGACTTCTTGGTCTGAGATCCTTAGTATAAGATAATTTTCAATAACATTTTTGTTTGATCCTTGATGTCTGCAGTTGCTGCATTAAGCAAAAAGCAGGATTCCTATGTTCGTCGTTTATCTTTTCCACCAAACATATGTTTATTTATGTTATATATATATTATATACCCCCCATTATTTCTTCTTGATTGTACCTGGCAAAGGAGGCCCTTGCAGAATCACCAGTACTCTGCCAACGTTGAAGGCTGTTGCCTTAAGTGATGTGATGCCTGTAGGAACCTGTTTTGACACAATTTGCCTGGCTTCTCTGGAGGCTACTTCAGTGTTTTGGCAAACTGCAGTTATGGGTACTCTTTTTACTTTTTGCCTCAATGCTCAAAGTGCCTTGATAAATTTAAGAAGCTTTTCTTTAATATCTTTTTAAGCAGTATCTTCTACAAAAACATTAATTTGGTGCTCAATGGGTTAGCTTTTTCATATTTCCATCCATAGGCCCAATAAACTATCACCATCAAATTGGAAGATTCTGCCAAATGTTAGCTCACTGACTCATCCGAGTGTTCCTTTCATGGCAGAGAAAAGGAATTCTTTTTTATTAACAGGATTTCATGCTTCTGGATAGCTTCAAGTAGATCAGACCCAGAGGTCCTTCACAGCAGAAGCTGAAGGAGCAAAAGCCATTTTCCGACACAGAGCAAGTCCCAAGAGGCTGGAATACTTAACTCACCTTGTCAGAAGCTTTCTAACAAAGGCAAGTCTTCTAACTCTGGCCTCAGATCAGAACAAGTGGAAGATTTTGAATGCTCTTAGCTGGTTTTCAAATCTGGAAAGACCTACAGCTACAAGTACAGGACTGCCACTTTTATTTGATGATTCTTTGGCAATTCAGTCCATCAGAACCTAAAGCTTGAAGCACTAACCTTCCCCAATCCACATGGGAAGCAGTATATCCAAGTAGTCAGGCTTCTCATAGTAAAAATGCCAAGTTTTACCTAAACTGAATTACTCCAGGGTAGACTCTTGAGACTTTTTATACGTTCATATGTCAATGTGTATTTTTGAAACCTCCTACGAAAAGCTCTCTTCTAGGATCTTTATGGAGTCTGCCATCACTGACTTCCTTGGAACCACTCACTTTGTGGTTTCTTATACACTTTCTTGGTGGCATCAAGTGAGATTCACACATCAAGCAGTTATCTTTTAGATTTTACATGGTAGAGTGCTGCAGAGGACTCATCTGAGAATCACTGCAAAGACGAGACTTGAGCTACTTTGCCATTTCTGCCCTGCATGTTCTAACGAAACATTATTATTATTATTGTTGTTGTTGTTGTTATCGTAAAAACCAGTTGTAAAGGGCTTGAGTGAACTAAAGCACTTGGAAGGCCCATCTACCTTACTGTCTCACTTGGTATCAACACAACAAGCAGCTTTGCTACCAATACCTTGTCTAGCTGCTAAGCTGCTCCAGTACATTTTGTTTTTATAACCTGTCTGGCCTGAAGCTTGAAATCATGTCAAAATGCATTTGATCTGAAGCAAAGCAGCCCCCACTGTGTTTCTTGGGGATATTTTCATACAAGACAACTGCAAGTTAGCTACGTGGTGCATGCTCCACGCATTCACAAAACCACTATGATTTAGATTTAGTCTACAGCAAGAGATCCTATTTTAGTCATCCTGTGCTGTGGAAGTTGTTTCCAAGATTATAGGAATCAAGCTGTTCAACACAGCAGAAACTTCATCTGTTGCAGGATAACATTACTTAACTGAGTTTTGCTTTAGTTTTGCATGCATCGTTCAGAGTTAGAAACGCTGTGCTGGAGGTTACTCCGAGTTGCCTCACCTTTTCTTTTAAATATGACTGCCTTTATATACATTCCTTTCCCCTATGAATTCTGCCTTTACATGGCTTTTCTTATTGTTGTGCCTTCTTTTTTCTCACCTCCTGACACTCCAGGGGTAAGAATCCAGACAGATCTCTGGAGAGGGCCAGCCACTCACCAGAATTTACTGCTCTGAAGAGACTGTTCACCTCTGTCCTATTGTTGGAGAGTCTCTGATAAGATATTGATTTTGTAACTTCTGTGTTGCTCTGTCAGACTTTCTTCCCCTTCCCATCCTCTTTTATTTTTTGCCCTACTTGACTGGTTTATCTCACTGGTAAAACATTAATGCCTGCTCATATTTGGAGCTGCACAGAGCAGCTGATCCAGATGTGGAGACCACCAGTTTGTGCTTGGCACTAGTACCAAGCCACCACTACATGGGCCCAAACCTCTCAGGATTTCAAAGAGTTGCATTTATCTCATTCTGAGAAGTCAAGAAGTAGGACTGAGAATCTTCAATGAGACGAGAATCTGAATATTCTTTGCAAATGTGAAAATTACAGGTTAGTAACTTTTTTTAGGCATTTGCTTCATTACACAATCAATTGTTTTTGACATGTTGCTAATGTAGTGTAAGATGCCATTAGGTATTTGCAGCATTAAAGCTTAACCAAACCCAGAGAACGAGTCAATAACTAACCATGCATAAGTCAATGCAGAGATGGATTATTATATGAAATCTTGATTATTTACAGAAATAAAAGAAAACAACAACAACAACACTGTTCTGAGAATTTGAGTAAATGTAAGAGAAGTGAGCACATTTTTCAAAACCTTTAGGGAGAGTATGTGAAAAATGTGTTACAAGAGCTACTTATTAAATCGTGGACATATCTTTCAAGTAAAAGGGTAGAAGCCTGTCCCTTAAGCAGTTTAAAATATTAGGAATCAATCCTGCACTAGCAGATTGGACAGACTGAAGTACTGGTGACCCAGCCACTTGGAACCGGAGGAAGGCAACAATGGCTGTAGCCAGCACAGCTGCAGCTCCAAGAGAATGAATTGCTAGGCCTAAGGCTCATGCACACCCTTTCAGTGGGAATATTCCCATGCATAAATTTACACACACACATTTGCAGACCTGCAAACCTAATGTGATTGATGTCTTCCTCTCTGTATGCTATAATTTGAAAGCTGAATACGGTTTATAATAAAGGGAGTGTTATTTAAACATGAAGGTAACTTGATGTTTAAATAGGTTACATTTTGAGGATGCTTTCAACCTGTTACCGATCAGTTCTCGATACAATAGCTAGGCACTAGTTTCAAGCAAGTTGGAAACTTTTTCCAGTCCGCCATCTTCATTTCCTATGTTTCTGAACAGAAATTCATAGCAAGGTCACACAGTCCCAGAAACATTACACTGAAAGGGTCACTGCACTTAAAGAGGTCACTACTGTTAGTCACCATTCCCATCCTTTTGCTGGATGTCACTGCCCTCAAAGCAAGGACAGCTCACCCACCTGTGAATTAGCCCTCGGACTACTGCAGTTCTGTATTAAGGCCAGCCCAGGCTTGAGTTATTTTCCTTTAGGGTACTGGGCTGACCACAGTGGCAATCCAGGACCAGGTTCCCTGGATAATCAGATGTCTGTGCCTTGGAAAGGAGTAAGGCCACGGGTTGGAGGCTGTGAAACCTCTGGTTTTAATCTGCTGCACCAAGTGTGTTGGAGCTTTGTTAAGCATCAGGTAGTGGTAGTGATGGAGAGGGGCTGTACTACACGAGAGGTACTAGAGGCCAGCATAATCTGGAATAGCATAATTTTACACCCAGTGCTGAGTTTTGGGGGGTTGTGTAGCACTCGGATTTACGGATAGGCTATTTTTGAACTTTGCTAAGCTAAAAGTTGAGGATTGGCTATTTAGAAATTAATGGGACATCCTAAATTGTCTTCAACCCCAACAGACGAGACATAAAAGTAAAGGAGTTATCTGATACACACAGCAGAAAGACAGCAGAGGAGGAGGAGCTGCAGGTGGAAAGACCCTACCTGGTTTTTAAAGGATTGCAAGAACAATGCAGAAACAGCTGCAGATTGTGGGAGTCAGAGCCTGAGTGGAGGGAGCTACAGCTGAGTGTGGTGGTGGAGGAGGTAGGAGTGGAAGCCCGGGCATACCCACTGCCTGAGGGGAAGGGAATTTCCATGCGTAGGCAGAAGTCCTGGAGGGGAAGGGTAAAATAGCACAGATGGGGGTTCCTGAGAGCAGGGAAGCCCACACGTGTATCCAGATCCTGTGACAGGGTGCAGCTTTGAAGAGAAACACACTTGTTTCATGTGAATGTCACTTTGCAGTGTGATGGTGCATGCCTAGCACATGGTTTTCTGCCACCTGGTAGTTGCTGTGGTCTGAAGCACTGCAAGGAAAGTGCTATTTCACAGAGACATGTGCAAACACATGCTCCTTGTGCAATGCTTAAGCTCCCACATTCACCCTCAGTTCTTTCTTTTGGGTTCATTACTTTTTCTTCCCCTTTATTTCAGGAAAAAAAATAGCTGTTTTTGCAAAAAGATTATACCACCATGTTATAATCATAAGGAAAGCTGGACCTTTTCAAAGCTTAATTCTTCAAGAGCACTTTGAAAATTCCAACCAGAAAACATTTATGAGGAAACTGGAGGAAGCAAGAGCTGGTTAAGGAGTCATTTCTGAAGATTTGAGAATTTGAGAAGACAAATAGCAATAACCTGCATGAATGAGAAAGGCCTATTGGTCCTTATTTTGTTGTTCTTCCTGTTCTTCTGGCTCCATCAGCTCTGTGCCAGTCCCTGCCTGGAGGAGCTTCCTCATTCTTTCCCTGTTATTTTTGAATCCACCTCTTTCCATTTCCCAAAGACAGAATGTAAAACTGATTGATCAATGAAATAATGAATCTCATGTTTCATAATGCCAAACAAACATTTCTAGAGCAGAATCAGGGATCATTGTGGAAACACCAGCCTGCACCAAAGGCAAGAAAGAGATGGCCAGACTCAGCAGCAGCAAGGCGTACAGAGCTCATTCTCCTTTCTTGAGAATTAAGTCTTTTTAAAAATCTTTCTGTAGAAAATTTTATTTTCATTTGTTTTCCTAGATTGATGATGTATGATTCTTCCTGCGTTATTTATGGAGAGATTATTTGGCCACATGGTTAACTAACACAACAACCAATTACATACTTATTGTACTAATCGAGAGTTTGTGTACAGAAAAATTACCATAGAAATTATATGAAATAAGCTCATCTCAGTGAAACAGAGGGAGACAGAGGAAGACCTGCTATTAGAGCAGGAAGAGCATAGACCATGTCTTTCCATCTTGGTCTGTCATCTTGTTTTGCATTAGCAGATGCAACGATTCTCTTTCAAAAAACACATTTGGTGACATTTAAGAAAATCTGTAGTTTACTAGATGCTCATGTATGGCATTGCTTATATTAAACAATTACATGAATATACTCCTTGTGGCCTGTATTTGTTGCTAAATGCTTTTACTATGCAAAAGACACTGAATGGGGATGTTACAAACGGAAGGCGCATTTGTGTGATGTTTTGCAGTCAGCAGCCTGGTGTTCTCTGTTTGGGTCTGTCTGGTGTCTTCTGTTTGGGACAGTTCCTTAACCCTTATGCTAGAAACACAAATGTTTAACTATTGCAGGAACGGTTCCCAAGAAATTACATTCGTGAAACATCTATGGCATTCCTGTAGGGAAATGTGAATCTTACCTTAATGGTTTAATGGGGAAGCAGAAAAATAGGCTAAATAGGTGAAAGAAGCACAGAAGTATAAAAGCAACCTGTAGGTAATTTCAGTTTGTTCCAGGGGAATCTTGTATCAGAAAAGCAAAATGGTTCTGCCATGCATCTGGAATTCAAAATTCACAATTTTGGACTACCAATCCCCAAATAATTTGCTGCCAGGGTTATCACTCTCTTAGAACATTGCTGGTGAGCTGGAAGAAATGCCAGCTGCTTCAAGAACAGAGGGAATAGGGCAGTGAGGTAAAAAAATGAGGAGTTCTGCAATTTGTTTCCCTCTCTGATAAAAAATGTAAGCACCAAAATAACAATTATAAATTTCTTTTTCTTGTTTTTCTTTTAAAATCAGTTCCTTAAACTTTACATTGTTGTATACCAAACAGGACAGTATATCAGTATAGGTACACTGTTACTGTCAACAGGTTTAAGAGAAAGAAGGAAAGACAGTCATTACCATCACCAAAAATATCAACACAGAACTAAGGTTAAAGGAAGACACTGAAAAATGATAAAGGGAACCAAAAAATTACATGGGACTAACCTCTTAACATTCTGGTCTTTTACAGAGAGTGCTGTCTGGAGCAAGCCCCCAAACGTGAGCACACCTCAGCTCATCCGCCTGCACCAGCTCGTCCTGCGGGGAGAGCACGGGGCAGCAAATGGGTGAATGCAGGTCCCTCTCCTGGGGAGCTGTAAGGTAATCAGATAACAAAATTACCAAAATATCATCTTTAACGTGCTACAGGCCTTGCAAGCTAAATCCTCAACTGTTGTAGAACTGAACAGTTCAATGAAGGCAATACATACATGTCAGTCCAGTCCACTGGAGGTTGTTTATGCAGCATAGCGTATGAATATTGCAAATCTCAAGTGACACTACATTCCTGGAGGAGCACAATGAAGTGGAAAACAATGTGCCATAAATGCATTTGTAGTAATCCAGCAGAGTCAGGTGACTTTCCACATAGCCTCAGTGGTGGCCGTAAACCCGGCCTGCACTGCCAGTGAGTGCCGAGCACTGTCATGAAACACAGAGGTGGTCGTTGCAGGCCAACTCTTGGTCACTTGTCTTTTCATTATATTTTGCATATCACAAATGATCTGTTCACTAAGAGCTTTATAAGGGCAAGTTGTGCTTGGGCTGATGGAAATGCAGCCGTCGGTGGTATTATTTTGGAGGTTTGAGGGCAGTTCAGTGGCTGGGGTGAAGCTGGTGTGCCCAGAAGGGCCCTCTGCCTCCTGCTGCCCACGGTGCCCGCTATGAGGTGCTGGAGAACGGCCCTGGCCCTGCATCCCTGATCCCACAGGCACTGCGGCTGGGCAGCGCGTTGCCGTCTGGTGTTTATAGGAGGTGAGATGATTCCTGAGCTGGACAGGCTGCGTTACTTGTGGCTGCCTGTGTCAAAGCTAATATATGCCCACCTGCTTTCAGCGGTGAGGAGGTGCCCTCTGCACTGGCCTATGGCACTCCTGTGTGTAGGGCCAGGCTGAGTCCCACACGGTGCCAGCCGGGTGAGGAGGGAAGCCCACCCCTCCTGCCGCCTCCTGCCTTTCTCCCCTGAGGAAAATTCACTCACTGTTCACAGGAGAGGCAAGATCAGTCCTCAAACCAGTGAATCTGCGGTGCTCCTAGGGGCTCGGGGGACAAGTTTCCCCCCAAAACCTCATTCTGCAATGTGTATGTGCACACGTATACATTTGTGGTATGCACTACCTCACAGCCAGCCCTGATTTACCCATTTGAGGGGCTCTGTGTGTCCAACACAGCCACATGTGCTCCTCATACCTCTGCCCAGCCCTGGAGCCTGCTTCTCACACTGCCCCAAAAAGCCCTGTCTGTATGTCATTCCCCAGCCAAAACTCCAGGGTATTTAACCCAGTTCCCTGTGGAAATAAGGCACATGTGTGCCTCTGTTGCCAGGTTCAGTCAAACTTGACAGTGAGGCCCCAAGGATTAGATTTTTTTCTAAATTTTGCTTGAGTAGAGTGCAGCCATCTCTTCCTTAACCATCTTCCTTAGCCCTAATTGACTATATTTTAACACCATTCTTGCCTGTCTTCCCTTATTTCTCAATGGGTTGCCATGCTGCAGACAGCAAAGGAAGCAGCCTCCTCCATGCATTCCCTGCTCCTCCCCTGGGGATCACTCCCTTCCCAAATTGCTGGCAGATTGAGACGTCTGGCATCCAGAGGAGGGGGAAAAACAAACAACTTGCTCTCGCAGTCCCAATGTCACTTTTTGCCTCCTCTTTGAAAGCAGGTTGGCTGAGCTTGCTAGCTGCAAGCACGCAGTCAATTAGCTGTTGCATGGCTGGGTTCAGATGTAAAGAGTTGGGGACCATCAGTTCAGGATGCCACAGTGAATTTTGTTACTGTGCTGGCATAGAGAGGCACCTATGTGCTTTTACACTCAAACTCTGGCTCACGTGAGGGAGGTTAAACTTCTGAAAAACTTTATTATATACTTTTTTTTTTTCTTATTCTACAGGCTGCAACGCAGTGAATTAAGCTTCTAGAAAAATTGGCTGTGAACTTTTTTTGCAATGTTCAATGGTGCAGCTCAGCAAAACAATCAAAGGGCAAGGCAGAGGCATGCCTTTTCATTGCCTGCTATAAACCATCAAACTCAGACTTTGCACCATGTAGAAGTCTGTGTTATAAACAAGCTCAGCTGCTATCATATTACCATCCTGAGGCTGATTTATATAAACTGCCTTTGGAGATCTGATTAGGCTCAAAAAAACCCATACACCACATAGGCAGACCAAATTGCTGGAAGTAAATATTCAGTAACACCACTAATTATTCAGGTATCTACTATTGGGAAATCTCTGGTTCAGGAAAGTTGCATGCACTTTCTGGAAAGCTTTAGGAGGTAAATTATCAATAGACTATTTTTTTTCTTTGAAGAGGTTGTATCTCTATTCTGTATATGCTGTATATTCAGGAGCAGTAAGTTCAGTTCAGTAAATTGCTGGAGGGACAAATAAATTTATTGTAATGTTAAGGTAGTGTACAAGGAGATGCATTGGGTCTTTTTAATTTATGCCATGGAAGGAATATTTATAGCTGGTGAAATTCAAAGAATTTTCAGGAATACTTGCAGAGGTCATGATCAGGACTACTTTAAATGAACATACACTCTTCATCTTCAACTATAAAAAGAGTTTCTATCAAAGCATAGAATAAAAAGAGCACTGTTTCTTCTACTCAACATGATATATATATTTCCATGATATAACTCCCCCTCACAAAGATTTTTGGGGCAAAGACTCCCTCCTTATTGGAGATCCAGACGTATCTATGGCTGAGAATATATTAACTCATACTTGTTCAAATGGCAGCACAGTGACAAAAATCAAAGAGACTTAGCTGCTTAAAAAATGCTGAAAGCTGCCCAAAATTAGGTTCCAAAAGGTGCCGCTTCGTGCATTGGTTCTAGCCCAGTGTTACTCAAAAAGTAGTACAAATGTGCTAACCTTTATCAGTCAGAAGTCTCTGCTGTCCTGGATTCCCATGCAATTGAAAGCAGAGTCATCTGCAACAATGGGAGCTTTATTTATCCCGCACAATTGCTGCCAAAGCAGTCCTGGGACTTCCATGAGACTGCTATGAATATGTTTGGAGTGGGATGAATCTGGCAAAGCGCTGCTAAACTGCTGTATCACCAGTCTCAGGTCTGCCGGCTGGCTGCACTGACGGGCAGTTTTTGTGCAGGGTTGCTAAGGAAATTTTAAAGCTTTTGGGAGACTGAAATAGCAGTGTTCAGTCTGCCTGCCCTGGTAGAGACTCATGATTGCTCTACCCTCTAGAGGCAGTGGAGAGGATGTAATTGCTGCTGCTACAACAGATGATGATTTAAGGTAGGGACTGCGGTCTGCACCCAGCCCTGCATCCAGCACTTACGACTCCCACTGAGGACGCCGGGAATTTTAAGAAGTAAGGAATGAAGAGATGAGGAAAGAATAAAATGTGAAGTATTTTGTATAGTCTTTCTGCTGACTCCCTGGACCCGATTATGAGATTGTACATTCTTTTCATTATTCAAGGTGACAGCAGGTGTGTACCCGAGGAACAAGAATTTAAGTCTTGTTTTTGTCAGGGACGTTCAGCACTTTCAAATATGCTGCAGGGCATTTGTCAGCTGCAGCATGGGAGAAATCTGTGGCCTCCTGAGTGTCCTACTGAACTGGTCATAATCTTGTTAGCCTCTCTAATACGACCTACTTCTTCCCTGGACTAAGAGTCACCCTGTTTTCATAGGAGACGATAATGAAACTAAATCTGCTTTCCAGCATGTAGGACTCCCTAAAGAAGAGTGATTTGCTGGCAAGTCTGGGCTTAGTAGTAGAGGCAGCTGTACTGATAAGTTCACACAGAACAAGCTCCGCAGTTCAGAAGCCTTCGCGCAGGACGTTATTACCAGGCTTAGGTAGCAGTGAGAATTTAGGAGCATCAAAGTGATAACCTACCTAGAAAGCTCAACTGATTGCATCCCAGAAGATGGAGCCATTACAGCAGAAGGACTCAAGCCCTCTACATCCTAAGACATCTTGGCATCTTTAATCATACAATGTTTAACTGCCTCACAGCTGGGAAAAGCTCTGGGTCATTCTTATAAGGAGTATATCCAAATATTCACTGAAAATAAAGTATTGGTGTGAATTTTATGGAGACTAACATAGTTCCTCTTTTGTGAATGTGCCTTTTTGTTTATGTACTCTTCCTGGCTCCTCAGTAAATGGACTCTCTAGACCTGAGGCTGAATCAAAGTTCAGACAAGGACAGGACTGCTTTTGGTGACCACAACTTAAAGAAATAGGGGACAACAAAACAGCGTGGAAGTTATTCTCTGAGGTGATTCTGTTCTTATTTTTTAATGGGCTGAAAAGGCAGAATCAAGAAGCAAATAAAAGATAAAACGAAATTTTATATTAACTGTAAATATAGTTACTTGAACCCTTGCCAGAGTGAAGGTGAGAACCTTTTAAACAGCCAGCTTCCACACATGAGTGCTTCTGCTCATGGACAAACATAAATGATTGCTCATGAAACAACCACTCAGCTCTACGGTTAGAATTTGGATAATTAGGGATTCTGAGGGCATATTTCTTAGCATATAACCCTCTGTGTGAGAAAAACACATAGAAACTTTGGTATGCCAGAGCAAATGTGAAAGGCAGGTGCATGCCAAGCCTGAGAACTTGGGAAAAACAAAACAACAACAAAAAAACAGCATATATTCTGCTACCAGCATTAAATTTGTGCTTATTTTTAAAGATGCATATTGAAGTGAGGGGTTGTTGGTGAATATTTCCTATCAGGAGTAAGTCTAGGCTACTTATTCAGATTGGCTTGCAGAGGCCAGACAGAGCAGTGAGGGTGAGCTTACGCCAAAGGATTCTTATGCCAGATTTTGAAGATTTCAACTTGGCTTTGAAGATACAACCTTGTCCTGATGTGCAGTTGCAGTATCCCAAGGTAGGGTCCCCCATGTGAGGCAATTGGTGTGGGTTTCCCCAGGTGGTCTCCATCATTAACTGCACCGCACTCCAAAGGCAGAGTTGATCACAAGTAAAGTGATGGATATAAAGGCAAACTTTGAGATGCACTGCCCAGGCAAAAGGAACTTGTAATTGATCCAGAATTAGAGCCCAGTGTGAAGCCCAGAGTATTGCTGTGACAAACCCCTAACACGCTAACTGTGACAAACTTCTAAGCAATGTGTGTAGATAGAGCCAAAGTTTGTGTGCAACATTTGGCTGTTATTTCTTGGCTATTATATCTTGGCTGTTATATCTTGAGACACATTGCAGTTATTCAGGAAGGACCATATCACAGCTTGCAAGACCATATATGCAAGGTAGGCAGTGCATGCAAGGTCATGGGTGTAAGAGAAGGATTCTCCCTAGTTATCAGATGCCTGGGAGAGTCTGTGTCATCCTGACACCAAGAGCAACAAACCCCAGTGTCATAAGACAAAGGAAAGCAAAGCCTGTAGATTGACAGTGGCTCAGAGATGTTTAGCAGTTCCCTAAACATTCATTTCTCCCTACCGTCATCACCTTGGTTTGCTTAAGGTTGTTTGCTTTTCATTTTGGTTTAAACCTCCATTAGTTCTGGCATAGCGTCAAAGTGTGAGGCCCTTAGACAACAGCTTGTTCACCTTCTGCCTCTAATCCCAAATCCCAAAGCGTAAGACATCTTTCAGGGGGAAGATAAAAATGTACTGCTGTGCTTTATGAAGAGACTGTAAGGTTCAATCAGGCTCTAGTGAAAAGATAAGATGCAAACCTCAGCAGTAAATAAGGGTTAAAGTGCTCACAGGAGGTGATGGGAATGGTCTACTCAAGGAGCTCAACTTTCACCTCCTCTTGCTTTGTTTTAGTCATGTTGTTCTCTAAACGTGTATAGTAGTCTGTGTCCCAAGAACTTTACACTTCTACAGTTCTACAACTATTACAGGCAATTATAATACAATGCTTAAATATTAGGACAGTTGTTTTACAGTGATAACATTGATTGGTGTTGGAAGGCTTTTAGTGGAGAAATGGATATTTGGAGTGCAGCTTTATGAAAGATAAGAGGTCGCCAGTGATGAAGCAGAAGTATCAGCATTAGTGTACAAAATGATATAAAAATTTCTGTTAGTGTGAAAAGTAATAAAATAATTGTCATTGAGCAAAGTAACACAAGGACCAATCTGAAATATTTCTTCAGTCCTCCCAAATTCAGAAATATCAGATAAGTAATTTTAATTCCTTCATTATGAATAAAACAGCATAGTCTGCATCCTCTCTCTTAAAAATATAGATTAGTATTTTTTCTCATGATGGTTTGGAAGTGTAAGCATCCTGATCTCTGACTGACATTAAGCATCCCCAAATAAAGTTACAGTAATGTCACTGGATATTACCTCAAGAGCAGGCAGGAATAGGAACAAAAGTTCAATTTAAGCTGAGTTGACAGAGATGGATGTGGAGCTGTATCTGAGGAGTACTCAAGGCCAGAGCAATGCACGGTTTCCAAGTTTTATTTGAGTTCTTTCTGCTGGTTATCATTGCTAGTAATACATTGATATGGTGGAATAGCATAAAGTATCAAATGAAAATAGTCTTTCAGGTAAAATTTGCTACCAGTCTTGTTACAAGTGAGGTGAAAGGCTTTAAAGAAACATTTACTCATCAAGTCGAAGCCGTCTACTTTCTGCCCAGAACTTTCTTTTAAGAAACTTTGACAAAACTCCTGATTTTTTAAATAATATTCCTTATTTTAATAAAGAGCATAAGCCAGAATTTCAGGCTCTGATACAGCAGGATTTCTTCTGTAAATGTGCATCATGTCTACCCAGCAGCCACACGTGGATCTGGTCTTCCAGTGCCAGCCCCTGCTCTCAATCTCCCATCCTATTCTGAATAATATGACGGTGCACGAAGCCTCAAATCATGCTACCAGGGACAACAATGTGAGATAAGCATTATGACTCACTCTTGTGATCTGTTAAAGAAGGACATAAATATTACACAACTTGTCTCAATTCTAAAATACAAAAGTTGTGAGTTTTTAGGGTTTCTGAATTCAGTGCAAGGCAGTGCCACAGGCAAACTGCATTACATTTCTGTGAACTGGCAGTTCCACTTCTTTTATGGTAGGTATTTTTCATTCCTTTGACCAAAACTGGGGAAAGTAGTCTTTCCATTCACATCCTATTCTGCCTCCCACAAAAACAGTTTGAGTAGAACTTTTCTGATGCTGCCAAAAACTGATATAGCACATAAAATACAGCACTATCACAATACAAATCAGTCATAAGGCATCTCATTCCTGGTGCACGCGTGCTGTGCAATGGTGAAGTGACTGCACTCCTCAGGTTCCAGAGGTCACACAGGTTACAAACCAGGTGGTAGGCTGCTATCTGCCATCCTCGCTCATGGAAAGTACAAGTGGTCATGGAAGTGAGGTGTTATTCAAAGTGAATATGAATGAGTGAACAGTTCTGATCTAGTGTGTGCATTTTTAAGAATGAAACTTTCTGCAGGTGAGTTCCTCCTGACTGTGTGCCCCCTGGAAGCTGAAACATGCTCCAGAGGTGATCACTGGGAATAGAAGTGGAGGGCTCAGATTAGACTTCAGTCAAACATCAACAGCTAGGAGACAATGGAGATCTTTATTTCCTACCAGCAACACTGCATTTGGGCCAGAACACAGCACTGGACTCAAATTCTTGTGGGATTTTCTGGAAAGCTTCAGCCTCCCAACCTCTTTTGCTGTTATGCATAAAACAAATAACATTTTTATTTGTGGTACATATCAACTTGCTTAGAACAATACAATACAAGAAAACACAGCCCTGCCTCCTTTTTTCAGTAAGTTTTCAGACCAGCATGGTCTAATAGTTCATCCAAAAAAATACAAAGGAATGTGACACTCACTCCCTTGGCGGCAGGATGGAAGGCTGATTTAACTGGGAAAGCCAACTCTTGACAACAGAGAAGTTCCTTTCCTGGGC
This sequence comes from Cygnus atratus, assembly GCF_013377495.2. Lineage (NCBI taxonomy): Eukaryota > Metazoa > Chordata > Aves > Anseriformes > Anatidae > Cygnus > Cygnus atratus. The sequence goes on from NC_066376.1 coordinate 16,243,765, forward strand.
AGTACCGAACATATAGGTTCACATCCTTGGCTGTTACAAAGGAGATTTATACTCTACCAGAAACCATCCCTATCTTTTCCAGGTTGACTCCAATAGGGAAGATGAAAGGCAAAAACGTTGAGGAGGAACCAAGATACTAAACAGGTTAGTATTTATAGCACTGACCTGTAACAGATTCAGACAGATAAACTCCTGCCATCAAATGGCTTGGTTATCTGAAGGGCCTATATGCCGACGGAAGGCCACTGGCATCAGACACCGGAATTGTTTGTGAGCGGGAGGCACAGCTTGTGATCTCAGGAGCCAGGCACACCCAGGGCACTCATAAACCACCATCCTTACCCGACTTCTCTGTCAGACCGATACGTGGTGACTCCTCAGATCAAAGGTAAGGCCCCACTCCTCATTTGCATAAAATAAAACTAGTTGCACATGGTCTATCAGGAAAGGTACAGTTAGAAGCACTGGTGATAATAGATAATAGTGCTGTGTGCTGGGCATTAAGCGTAAACCAGGGATCCTGGCATGCTGCCACCACCAACTGCCACACCGTAAAGGTGCGATAGTGCTGGCTGTGGTGGTGAGCTCTCTGAGCAGCACTGCTGTCACCGGTGCCATTAATGGCAGATGTGCAGCTAAACATCTTATGCAATATCAGTCTCACTTGCAGTCCTCTCCTCTCCTCTCCTCTCCTCTCCTCTCCTCTCCTCTCCTCTCCTCTCCTCTCCTCTCCTCTCCTCTCCTCTCCTCTCCTCCCTTCTCTCATGGATGAAGCAGTGTGTGGTGATCTTCAGGCCAGGAATCCTTATCCTCGTTCACCTCTTCCTCACAGAGTAAAGAACTGACTGACTTCCATCTGATGACTTAAGAAGTAATTTACTATACTTTGATTGCCTAAGATTTTATATTTTGTCTATTGATATCCTCACAAAGGAGAATACAGGTAGATGACAAGGGAAAGCACCTTGAACCAAGCAGAAAGGCTTAGTGATAGCAATTTTATCACACCTATTTCAGAAGATGCTTGAATATTGGAGAAAATGGTAGAACAGAAGTGAGAAGACACAAAAATGCATTGCAGCTTTATGGATGAACTGCAAACCACAACATCAGGACAGTTCTATCCCAAAAAAGAAAACCCCATCCCCTAACTGTTCTATGTTGCACTCAATGCAACTGGTCTGTGTTGCAATGTTGCACACTGATGATGGTGGCTAAATTTTACCTCTGGTCAGGATAAAGCACACCCCAGCTGCACTGCACAGTTCCTTTTCCTGTCCGTGTGTGCACAGCATGCACTCTATGTAATGAAGGATAATTATGTCAGTACATAATTACAGATAAAAAAGCAGTGAGTGAGATGCCAGAGATGAGATCAGTATGGAAATCCTGAAGAGATATATATCCACCTGGCATATGGTTTAAGGTCAGGCCTGGGACTAGGGTCAAGAAGCTACTTCTCTCACCAAACTGTTGCATGACCATGACCATGAGGAGGACATTTAACTTTTTTTTTTTTCCCCCCATTTCCCATGTGATGCAAATTAAGGTGATTTTTCAGATGAACATCGCTTCTCTGCAGAGGACCTATGAAAAACTCATGCAATGTTTGAATCATTTAAATGTTCTTTCCCAAATATCCTCTAGCAAAGTTTACAGAGCTGTACAAAGCCTGGGAGACTTACAGGAGTTTAAAGGGAGTATTTATAAATCGACTAAGCATTGATTGATAGACAGTATACAGATATTCAGAGGCTATAACTCCAAAGACAAAGCAGATTTATAGAAGAAAACATAATCAGAACAGGTCTACTGGAACTATGAGAGAAAAAGGAAAACATTTTCCAGTTTTTCTTTTGTTGGGATATATGGGTTTTCATATTGGAGTGAGCACTTACTACCTAATAGATTTAGAATATGACCATATAAAACATTTAAAGGTAATTTAAAGGTAAGAAAAAGTCCTTACTTGGTGAGAGGTTGCCTTGCTCCACATATTGTTGAAGGCTAGACAGGAGCATTAAATCATTTATCAGAACAAATATATTTTTTTGCATCTGAAAAGGCTGTTTGAGCTGATGCCCCCCTACTGTTAACAATTGGCTCCTTGTTTCTCTTTTTGAAATTGCTTGGCTTTACCTTTAAACTATTTGCTAATACACATTTTTCCTATGTCTCTTTCTGTGATCTATGGCTTTGAGACCTCATCTAGTCCTTTAAAACCAGTGGAAAATCCACACTGAGTTCAAAGCACATTGAATACTTACTAAAAACAATTTTCTGTCTACTCAGACCATTTATTTATGAATGAATGAACAAAAAATACCTCACAGGAGCAAAAAGCCTACCCCAAATAGGTTCAGATACCTGTAAACATATGGGACTGCTATATGGCTATCCATTCACTGAAAGGGTAAAGCACATGTTCCATCCTTCTTCCCTCCTGCTCTCTCACCAGGAGGCGAGGAGATCACAGATCTAGAGGCAGCCAGGAGCAGGTTGCCCAAGGAGGTGGTGAAGTCACCGTCCCTGGGGGTGTTTAAAGAAAAGTTGGACATGGTTCTTAGGGACATGGTTTAGTGGGTGATATTGGTGGCAGGGGGACAGCTGGACCAGATAGTCTTGGAGTTTTTTTCCAACCTTAATGATTCTGTGATAAAAAGGAGGGCTACAGAGGAACACATTCACCCCTGCACGATGTGCACAGAACTGCACTAACTTTCAAGGGAGCTGGCTGAGACAAAGCAGCCCAGCCACGCAGCTGAACGTCGAAAAAACAGGGGCATTGTTAAAAACCATTCCTTTGTATGAAATTCCTTTGTGTTTACTTCTCCAAAACACTTTTTAAAGGCCATTCATATAATGCTGGAACAAGAATGGGAAATGCCTTGCCTCAGACTTCCTGTTGTCAAAGCGAAAAATAATCCAATATCCTTCTGCCTGCGAGCTGGCATGGGCCCAAAATGCACTTTGCTGTGGCACAGGGGCCTCCAGACAGGCTCCTGATGGAGCAGGACCATGGTACTGGTGTGGCACGGCTGGGAACACACCCTCTGCGATGGGCACCACGCCTGCTCTTCCGGGTCATCTTTTATTTTTAATTCACACAGTCAGAGGAATGGAGAGAGGAAGAGGCGGGTGCTACACTGGGTTGAAGTCCAAAGAGCATTGTTTTCTCATTATGAACATTGTGTTGCCATCATGGATAATTATAATCTGACATCTCTAATCTTTTTTTTTTTTTTAACTGCACCAAGGCACTGAAGCCAGAGACTCCTTGGTGACAACCCAGGAGATGTCTGTTGTTCTTCCTGGCTGTGTATGTTATTTTATGGGGATTCTAGGGTATTGCTGTGGACACGCCAGATATTAAAACTTCATTATACTTGTGTTTGCAAAACAAATCTCAATCACTCTCCGTCCTAGACAATTACCCTGGCAGGCAGATTCTGGAGAAATAACAGCCCAAAAGAATGAAAACACTTTTCAATTGCTTTGTTGAAGAAGTAAAATCTGATGCAAATTCACTTAGTCAGACAAAATACTCTAACGCAGCCATATTCCCAGGGAGGCACTTTTCCAACTTTCTGAAGTCAAGCTACTTGTTCCTCCTAAACCTTTTTCCAACTCTAGCTATATTACGAAGGGAAATGTTTTACCTGAAAACTACACCAGCACATAGATCCTCAACATGAAGCAGGGAGGTGTGTTCCATCCTCACCCTTGGCAGCCTTTCCTGTGTGATCGCATGCTGAAGGGAGAAGCGTGAAGCACTGCTGGTCCCGCTCCTGTGAACAGAGGGATCAGGTGGTCAACGCTCGAGATTCAGTGCAAAAACCTCTTGACATTAAGAATTATCAAGGCACTGATGATTTCTGATATCTTCTAGTCCCAAGGAAAAAAAAAATCATGCAATTTGGCTGGAGCTACTAATTGATTCTCACTTCCCAAGCTGATAGCATTAATGTGGTAGGGCTACCATGAATTTACTGCAGAAAAAAACCTAGTGATATCTACCATAATTGTCTCAATTTCATTGACACCATGGTCTGGTATTTCTGTCATTTTGCAAGTCTGAATTCTTTGGGCTGTCAGTGTCTGCTGGGGCCTCCTTTACCAAAGGACACCAAGTGCAGGTCTGTCCTAACTGCCAGCCAGTTCTGTTTGTCTTTGCATTATCTTTCCTTGTGCACCGTGCAGCCACATTTATTTCATGCAGGTATTTAGTGCAGATCTTGGAAGCAATTAGTTTTCATAGTGAGTTTTTCAGCCACTGAAAACAAGACTAGTCAGTGGTGAGACCTTTAACTGGGATCTACCTTCTGTGATTAAAGCAAGACTCCTTCCAGGAGGTTCAGGAAATATCACTTTTATGACAGCTATTTCACTAATTAATATTGCTGGAACATTTTCTTGCCTCGGAGAAGATAAACGCCTTTTACTGTTTCTGTCCCTACAGAGGGTAGTAACCCCTTGACTCTGGGGAATTGACTTCTAAAAAAATTGGAACTAAATGGGCTGAGTTCTGCCACTGCCAGCCAGCTCTTGAGCATCAGATGAATTCCCAGATTAGCAACAAAACATCCCCAAGGCCACCTCATCTAGCATCTCTGAAAGGGACATGTGAGACTTGCTATGCAGACTAATCCCCAAAACTGGGAGAAGGTGTCTCAGCCTTCAGTATCGCATGAGTTCCTATACCAGTTTGCAGTTTGCCATATTACCAGCGTGTTCCTTGTACTAACAATGTTCTGTGTCAGTCAAGCAAACATTGTATGGGCATGTAGGAAATGGGTCTGCAAAAAGTCCTTCCTCATATTTTGTGTCTGCCAGCAAGAGCTCTGCTGAAAAATGTTTCCTTGTGAGATGGGGGAGTTCATTCTGACTTCCTGGAGAAGGGTGTCTTCAGTCCCTATGGAGCTATATACGACTTCTGAGTCCCTGAAGGTAGCTGAAGGCAAGCACAGCGCCAGAAGGCCCACATTCACTACAGAGGGGTCTATCCTTCCACTAGGAAGTATTAGGGCCCAACAAATGAAAGGAATGATATCTTGGTGAATTGAAGCCTGGGATTTGTGCAGATAATGCATGTGCACATTGCTGTTCTGCTATTGAGAGCCATATACCCGTCACACAAAGCCCTTGCTCCAGGCACAGGTGTGGGCAGGCACCACCACTGTGCCCAGTCCCAACTGGTAGATGATCCCGGGAAGATGTGTGCCTTCCCTGTTTTTTTTTATCAAGAGAATCCTGAGGTGGGATAAAAGTTTAATCACAAGCAGCCCATGTCTCAGGAGCATGCGTTTTTGACAAGTGGATACCGTGCAGGTGACCTGCTATGTCTGAAACCACCTCCCAGGACCACAGCCCCACGTGGCACCCTGCAGCCTTGGGGCTGGCTGCCGCTGCACGGAGAGGGATTTCCTCTCCTGGTCCACCTGATGTAGTGCTCTGTATGGGAAAGCTGATGCTCAGGTTTCATGCCAGATTTCTACCCAAAATTATTCAGAAACTTCTTTTACAGTAAATAAATTATAAATTTACATTTACTTCCCAGAAAGCTCCACTCCAATCATGGGGAAACCTTTCATTAAATCTTGTCATGGAGCACTATCATGTTATCTCACTAGGATGTAACACAGGAATGCTTTTTGGTTCTCTCATTCTCTCTGCACTAGGATCCCACTTGCCCAAAGACAGTCCAAACAAGACCCTAACTGCAGCCAGGTCCGTACATCTGTCTGCTCACAACCCCCTTCCCAAAGACAGGTGCAGTGCCTGCTGCCTCCTGCAGAAGCAGCCCTCTTTCTGAGGTTTGCAGACCAGCTCCCAGGGGAGCAGCCTCTGGTTTCACCAAGCGTTCATCCCAGGGTGAAGCTTACAGATGGGGTGCTCGCTTCCCTGCAGCCACCCACAAATGCATATCCAAGTGTGACCCTTAGCGCCCAGCTGCAGGCCAGACGATACCACCGGTAGGACCAGACGACAACCTGTATCACCAGCAAAAGCAGTCACTGCAGCTGCCTGGACAGCAGCAGGCCCTGGCATCATGTCCTCCCATGGGTGCTGTGCCTTTGCCTTCCACCCTGCATCTGTCCTCCCTGCCCTGGGTGTGCAGCTGGGCACAGCAGCGCTGCCCCGTGTGGGGCTGCCTGGGGAGGGCCACCCCCAATCCAGGCAGCTTGGAGGCAAAATATCAGGAAAACCCTCACAGAGGTGACCTAGATGCTTACTGTCATTTTCTTAAACACTTGCATCGCTTAAAGAAAGTGCTGCTGGTGCCAAGGCTGTGGGTCACCCCATTTGTAGAGCCACGTCTGGGGGCCTCCTCTGCTCTTTGCTCTGGGCTTTGCAGGACTTTGCACCATCATGGTGGCACAAGCTGCAGGGCAGGGAGGAGAAGCCCCTTCTCCCATCAGGTATTTTCTCAGGAACCTTGCTTGATCCGAAATGCATGATATTTGAAATTCCTGAAAACTAAGAGTACAGAAACACCCGTAGGCCCATGAGATATAGAGGGTGCAAGTGAATTACTTGGTTTAGTTTTGGTTTAGTGGCATTTAACATATTGTATTTTAGGACTGATGACTGGATGACATGAGCGACAGTGACGTAATTCTCCCATGTCAGCTGGCTTCGTGCCTTTGCCAGCCTAGCAGTTCACCACGGCGCTGACTTCAATGAATTAGGAAATTTATGAGAGATCACTACTCTCCCTTAGTGGCTGTAATTTTCCAAAACTGCAAAAAGATAAATCTACATCACAAATGGCTTAATTCCACATTTCATATCTCAAATCTCCGTGGCCAATAGATGTTTATTTATTGAGCAGAGTTGAGCACTTGAGCAGAGGGTTGAGTGCAGGTGTTTGACTGCTACAAGCACAAAGCCAGCATCTCCGCGCTTGCTAAATCCCCTCAACAGGACAAACCAGGCAGAGCATCACTGTATAGGCAAAGCTTGGTTGTGCTCCCCATAGCTGGGAGCAGATCTGAGTTGTTCAGAGGCCTCTGGGCTCTGCTCTAGGGTGGGATTTAATGACAGACATAATCTGACCTAATGGCAGTGATTTCCAAAGCACTCAGCGTTATTGTGCATACCTTTTCAATCTTCTTTCTTTCCTAAATACACATGCTGCCTTTTACATTTGTTCTCCTGGCTAATCACACAGTCCCTGGAGCAGTCAAGGAAAACAGGCTGTCTTTAAAGAGAACGCATGGCTGAGTCATTTTACGGCAGGGCAAGAAGACAAAACTGCAGAGCTCGGGTCTCAGCCCTGTGGTCACCCTTCTCAGTCCCCAATGCAGCACTTACATCCTCAGTGCCTCAGTTTCTCTGTCCATGAAATGGAACTTATCATAATATTTGTCTAACACCAGCCTGTGAAGTGGCTTTAATGATGAAACTAGATTAAATATTATCTGAACTAAATGGATATTTTCAGGTGAAATGAAAAATCTTAATATGTTGATAAGACATTGTAACTTATTTGAACCTGAAGGTGCTGGAAGTCATTGGGTTTAAGTGTTATTTAAATTGACATAATTGAAAAAATTACATATCATTGGAAGATATTCCCTTCCCCCTAACAGGTAAGTAGAGTGGGTTTTTATGTGGAAGATCAGCATTAAGGTCTGTGAAAACTACTTCTTCCCAGAAAGCATAACTTATCCACTGGTTATCCCAAGAATATCTTTTTTGGAAGCATTTTCAATGTCATTTAGTCATTCAGGATCATATTTTAATTTTGTTATTTCCTCAGAAAGACATAGAAGCCAGTTGTAAAGCTGCACAATGAAAAAAAAAAATTAAACTCGGGTTAAAACTATAAGTAGCTCCATTTGGATTTTGAATATTATTCTAGATATACCATATATGGAGCAAGGCACTAGGATCCTGAGCCAAGGGTGATGTAGTACCTACAAACACACTGGATAGAAATATTTCTGGTGAGGAATTGTCCATTGTTTAGGCCTTTCACACTTCTTTAAAGTAAAAGAAAGGTTGTTGTAACAAACCAGTCCTGTTCTCAACCCTTACCAGATGGTTTTTGCAGCTCCCCAGTGCTGGAAAGCTGACAGGAGCTTGCTATGGCAGGAGGCCATGGGACAGACCCAAGTGTCTGCTGCCCATTTTGGTCTGCAATGCAAATACCTCACTGAAACACATCTCTGGTGTAAAGAGATTTTCTGGTGCTGTGACCATGAGGAAGTGGCTTTCATCGAAACGTGACAATGACTCTGTTGTATTAAACCTGATCTTGATTAACAGCAGGCAACAGCATCACAGTGTGACAATGGATGGTTTCTGCATGCCCTGTTCCCAGAAAGCACCTGGCACGTAGGATACAACCACACAGACACAGCTTGGTCTCCACTGCTGGCTTGAGGTTCTGTTCCCCTTCATTTGATGGCTGTGGGAAAGGACCAGCTCCATCCTTCCCTCCAAGCTGGTGCTAGTAGGGAGCTACCAACCATCAGGCAGCAGCTGCCATGGATGCCCCCTTTCTAGAAATCCTGCTGAAAGATAAAGAAAAGCTCTACCTCAGCACAAGGTTTTTCAAAGGTGAACCCAGTGATGCAGGAAGGGGAACCTCCTCAAAGCTGCTGAATTCATCTCAAGTTTGCAAAGTCAGCTTTGATGTTAGAGTCAAGCTTTGAAAGGGCCATCTCTCTTCTGGCCCCTGGAGAGAAGAAAGTTTCATTGTTTCGGCCACAGGCAATGGCACCAATGCAAACAGTTAGTGTGTGCAATGACAAATGCTCTGTATCTTAGCACATTCATACTTCGAGAGTCACCAACAGGGATTTAAACACATCTGAGTGCTCAGCAGGCACTGGGAAGGACAGAAGATTGTGTTTAAACAAACATTTGCAGTCTTGCTGTAACGAGAATCACTGACAATTAAAAAAGTCAGCTTGCAAGGAGCCTGGTACTAGATATTGTATGCAAGTCCCCTTTGTACGTGAGGGTCCTAGCCCCCCAAATGTTGTTTTATGTAAAATGAGTGAATGCTACCAACCTGTGCATATGCTGCTCTGTGTGCCACTGTCCCAAGGACATCAATCTCAGAGAACAAAGTCAATCGTGGTCCATCTTTGCAGACTCTAAAAATAGTGCATGTTGAGATTTGCAGACCTAAAGCAGTAAATAAAAGCTCTCAGTCTGGAGCTCTTGTAATTAAAAGGTGACTTTTGGTGTATCCCTGCTGGGGAAGCTAGCTCGGAGGAGGGCAGCTGTTTGCCCAAAAAGTGTGAGCTGAGATGGGTGGGGGATGTCTGCTTAACAGCCCGCATTCCTGGGCTCTGCCAGCTTCCTTTATCTTCCGATCTTAATGTTGAGAACAAACAACCATTTGTACTTGAAGCAGGCTGGCTGATGAGACAGGCATTTCAGGTGTATAAGTCCTACAGCACTGCCAATTTGTAATTACCGCACCAGGCATTTCATAATATTTTGTGTATTTTTTTTGCAAAGCTGGAATCTCATGAATTTGTGAGAATTTCAGCCTAGATTTCACATTATTATTAATATTTTTTCTAACCTGCAGCTTGCTGTTTCAGAGGAGGTGAAAGTGATTTCAGACGACCTGTGATTTTAGAAGCAGTGCTCTTGTACTAATCATTATGGACTGACACAGGGAATTGCTCTCCAGATGACCCCCACCAGCCTGAAGAGCAACTTTCCCCAAATTCCTCCCTGGGAAGCTCAGGGATGAAGTGGACACACACAGTGTGGTATCACTGGATCACAGCATCACAGCGTGGCTGAGGCCAGAGGCCTCGGCTTTGGGAGATCTCCAAGGAGGAGACTCCACAGCCTCTGTGGGCAACCTGGGCCAGGGCTGAGTCATCCTCACAGGAAAGAAGTGTTCCCCGAACAGCATAAAGTTTGGAAAACAGGAAGAGAAGAAGAAATGTACTGCTCCACTTACAGAAGCGCTGTGTACAGCAGCCACTTTGCACAAGAGCAGCTGGTCGCAAGGTTTAGTCCAGCAATAGGCCCCTCAGTATTTCTTTGGATTTTCATGTTGCCTTTATTGGCCTTTCTCAGGAGGTGTTTCTGGGTATGTGTGTGCTCTCCACACCAGCTGCAATGGACATGAGGTGGTCACACAACCCCTGTGATCAGTGGGTGCCCTCAGGGCGGCTGCGCCAAGGCGGGGCTCCAGCCCCTCTGGGCCTGCGGCAGCAGCACCGGGTCTGCTCTGGGCTGGGCCTCCTCGAACCGGCAGAATCCTCCAGAGCAAAAGAAGTCACTTGCAGTCATAGTTATTTTTTTTATTTTATCCACTTTCAGGGTAAATGCTACAGTACGAGGTGTTATTTTCCTCACTGCAGCATTGAAATGCCCAGCTGCCAGAGAAGGTGTTGGGAAAAACTTTGGTATTTTGCCACAACCTCACAGAACTGGCACTGCCAGCACTTCTTTCGGATACAAACAGGTCAGAGTGCTGACGAACATAGTGTTAGAAACAGAGATGAGTGGAAGCTGCAGTTCAAAATAAGATGTTGAAAAAATGTGGTGCTAGAACTTGTACAAAAGATTTGTTCATATCTGCAAATGTCAGAGGATATGGAAACTCTCCTGCAACAAAATTGGCATCAGGTAGGGACATTTTCCTGTATGCGGTGCGTGGCTGTGCCTCATAGGACACAGGTACTAATGAGGCTGACCAAAAGCTAAGATTTACATGAAAATGCCATCAAGTACGTAAGTAAAAGCTGGGTAGAAAGCCCACTTTTATGGCCCACCTTGACACATTTATAACAATGCTGAGAAACTGCCTTCTTGTCAGGGTACCTAGAACATACAAATTTTATCTTGGTTTCTCAGAAAGAGGTCTGAGCTTCAGCTGTAGAAAGGGAATATGGAGCTTAAATTACATGAGATAAGAGGCAGATAAGCAAAGATTCCCCATCGTGTCTCCTCCAGCCAAAAGGCAAAGGCAGGGGCACTGAGCTGAGAGAGGCTGCAGGTGCCTTTTGAAGGCCGCAGCTTCCAGACACTGAGGTCAAGTGATGCAGGCATCCCAGCCATTCACTCCTATGTCTTTCATTATTAATAATCATTCATCCTGTGCTCAGAAGTGTGTTAGATATGAAGACATAATAAGTACAGGATGCATAAAGCTGTTTCTATAGTGAGTACAATTCTTTCCCAGTCATCTAATGTAAAAATAAACAACTCTTAGACAGAAGAAACTCTTTCTCCATAGAGACCTAAATGTTGGCAGATGCAGCAAAGTATGCACTGCAAACCATATTTCTCTATAGAGAAGGGTTGGACTAAAGTGTGTCAGCTCCATCAACCCAGGCTGAAAAAAAATTGCTAGGTTCATAAGAGAAAATTGACTGATGATGAAAATGCAGTAGGTGGAAATTAGCAGCTAACCGTGCTCATACTCGTGTGCGTGGAAGATAACTGGCGATCACTGTCCAGGCAGATCTGTAAAAGGAGCTAAGGAGAAGGTTCAGGCAGAAATGTATTAAAAAAAATAAGGATAGGAGTGAATATAGCTAGAATAAGACCCAGGTTATCAAAGAGAAGAGTACCCAAAGGAGATCCAAAGCAGTGTACAAGCCCAAAGCAGTGTGCACATCAAACTGCAGTCCATGGAAAAGATCACAATATTGCAAATAAGATTTTTTTTTTTTTAATTTAGTATCTATGAGGGGTGTTAATGGCTCCACTGAGAAAGGCTTGAACTTTGTGATGTGCCATCCCATGATGGTGTGGATGGGCAGTGAGGATCATGTCACTGTTATTGCAATTTTATGTTACAGGTGTCAGAAAAGACACAAGTGACAAGGAGGATGTTGTTCTTCACAGGGATTTAGCTTACTTTATACAGCATCCAGTTTTTTTGGAGTGAACTTCACTTACAAACATCATTATCTGAGCATATGTTTTATACTCAAATCTAAAATATATAACCTTTACATTTTTTCCATTTTGTCCAAGCTTTGGGAAAAAAAAAAAAAAAAAAAAAAGCGATAGTCAAGTTTCCCTTAGCAATAGCATCTGTATCTTTACTCTCATAAAGGAATAAATTCATGCTATTAGAAAACATTATCACAATATATCTTTTAACTGGGTAACTTAACAAAGTTTTTGAAACTTTCGTTTCAACGTTCGTATGGCTAAATACTATCATCTGTTTTCCCAGAAGCAAGAAGTACCCTGAAGTTGAGTTATTCGTATCTTGAGAAAACCAGCTGCAAAATAACCAGTTTGGGAGCTCACTTCTGGGTGCAGGGACAGCAACCCACACTAGTACACTGCCACATGGCCAGAGTGCAGAGCTGTGACAGGCTTGGTCAGCAGAGCCATGTGCAATGGACATCACCTTTTATCAATGAAACTTGCTGAAGTGCTCTCAATTTTGAGATTTTCCCCTTATTGTTGCACTTTTCCATTTGAAAACAGTAACAAATTTTATATTTTTCCAGGCAGAATCACTGCTGACCTCACTGAGATCTCTGCAAAGGGGCTGGGAGGCATTACTGGGCCTTTTAAAATGACTTATTTTGGATATTCAGTTATTTTTGCACATGCACATACACACTGGCACTATATATATATATATTTAATTTTGGCACAAGAAACGAATCTAGCAATGGGCTCCATTATTTCATAGTCCTTTTCCTGCTGGCTAGTGTGTAGCTAGTGTGTAGCCCATGGTGTTCTGTGTCCCACCCAAAAGCCAGCGGCGACCTTTCCCTACTAAGAGCTAGTGCAGCTCAAGTAACCTGGAGGAGAGGCTCTGAAACTGCCCTCTCTTTCATGATTTCTCTCTGTAGTATTTCTCTAATTCACTTGTTACTCATGTACTATTTTGCTGATGTCTATAATGTCATTAGTGCTAAAGTCATATTTATGTTTAATTAATAAATTAACTCATACATTATTTATTTTCCTACATTGAAGAGCCTGGGGGTGCTGATGTAATAATCCATGTAGTGCTATTTATTTTAGAGCAGAACTTATTAATTTTTTTCGGTTTATTTTGTAGTCAGAATTTATTTTGGAGCACAGTCACTTGCTGGAATTTCTGAATGTATTTTCAGTCCATTTAAAACATAATAATAATACAGCAAGTGACCACCACTCTCCTTCTCTATAGGTGGCTGTTAAGCTAAAGTAATGAGAAGGATTGTTAGCCTAAAGTTACCAGAAATCATTTTGAAATGGCCAGAGAAATGTCATTTTCTTCCGCAGCTCCTGCCCCGGGGGTGCACACTAGGAATACTCCTCTAGCCTAGGGAAGCGCCGGCTGCGTGTTTTGGTGCCTGGTTTGGACACTTGGCACAGCTTCGCCTCACAAGCATCCCCCCCACACCTGACTTGTGTCCGCGCTGCTGGAAAATCGCCCAAATTTGCCCGGCCGGCCGCGCGGGAGCACCCACGGGCAGGCGGCGGCAGGGGGCAGCAGCGGGCGGCGAGCGGCGGGGCCACGGCAGCCCCGGGCCCCAGCCCCGATCCCGGGCCCCCAGCCCCGACCCCAAGGCCTCAGCCCCGACCCCAAGGCCCCAGCCCCAAACCCAAGGCCGCAGCCCCGACCCTGAGCCCCTCGGTAGCATCCCAGCCTTACGCCCCGCGCCCGCTGCTCCGTGCCCTGCGGAGCCGCTGCTGCCGCTGGCTTTGAGGAGCAGCACCGCCACCAGGGCTGGGTGAGAGGGCTAAAGGCAGCCTTCCCTAATTGTGCTCAAAAAACCCGATCTCGAGGAAGTTTCCTGTAATATTTTGCATGAAGCAAAAAGGAAAAGCCCTCTAAAATATTACGACATAGATTTCACAGGGGACCCTTGTGTTCAGGGAGTTTAACAAAATCACATGGCTATGCAGGCGATGAAAACTATGTTTATCAACTAGGAGTTTGTTCGATATCATATTGTAAGTCTTGCAGTTCAAAATCTTAGTACTGTAGGAATAACTGTGCAAAATGCACTTGTTCAATCTTTTATGAAGGAAATTATTGAGAAAAGTAGGAGAATGTAAGTGTAATGAAGGGTGTGAACTAGGAAGGTGTTTGGTACATGACATACAAAGAAAATGGCAGATTTGGGAGCAAGAGTTCCCCTGATAAAAAAAGAACGTCCTAGCACAGGTTAAGCCAGCTTCTTGAAACCAGAAACCCGCAGAGCAGAGCTTGCCTCCTGAGTCCACTCCTGCCATCTCATTCTGCCTGGGGGGTCACTTTGCGAGAGCCACCAAGCAGAGCTCCCCAAAGCACGAAGAGTCACAGGTGTAAGTGACATTGCTTTGGGAAACAGGGGCAGACCCCTGTGCCACGACTACAGCGTTCAGAGAAACGTTCTCTTCCTTACAAGAAGCAGCAGATTTTTGATGTGTGAAAAAGAAGAACCTTTGCTGAGGATTTGAAGATTCACTGCCAAAAGTACAAGATGAAGGTCAGCTCCGGCGTGGGCTCTATCTTCTGCCAGCGGAGCTGCTTGGGGAAGTAAAGGCAGCAGAGCCGTGTATGAACAGAGCAGGGGAATGGCAGGCACACAGCCGGATTGCTAACACACATGCCCACCCTGTGCATTCGGAGCAAAGTGGAAAAATAGCTTGGTTATGAAGCTTTGTGCCCAGTGCTCTGAAATATTCCCGGTCTGGGATTGTGGACATTCTGGAAAATAGTGAATTGAAACAATCTGCTTGAAGTAAGACGACGAGTTTGATGCAGGTTGTAGGATTGTAAGCTTTAAATGTAGCTTTGGAGGAAAGTGCAGCAGCTATTGCTCTGTCACTCTGGCAGTATTTCACCTTTCCCATGAAACATCTGTCCTGTTGTGACATGCTGCACAAGTAGTATCTGGAGATTTTGCTCAGATTTACTGTGTGGATTTTTTTTTTTATTTTTTATTTTTTTCCAAAGGATCTGCTCTTCCAAGGAAATTATTTGGGAGAAAGTGTGGTTTCAGGCTGAGCACAAGTTCTCTATTATTAAACCAAGATTATTGTGTGAAACCATTGCTTTGTGGTGTCACTCCACTGCTTCAGAAGTGTCAGCCAGCGTGGTGCTAGTGGACCAGAGGCTGAAGGCTGTGTCTCTTTCTAGGACTATGCCAGCTGCGATCAGGGGAAGCCTAAGCAAACAACTGTGTGCCCCAGCTAATGTCTGGAAATGAATACATTGCTCCAGGAAAAATGCTTTGAGATCTTCCAGTAGAAGACAGCGATCTTATCCCTTTATTAAATCTGCAGTTTAAAGAAGGATTTAGGGTATAGCTACTTAAGAAAACATATGACTTCTTACATTCTACAGATAGACAATTCGATTAAAATTATTATTATTTTTTGATCTATTTTGTTAGGTGGCTTTGTGCAGTCTGCTTCTTTCTGGGGGGCCGTTCTGATTTCCCTGTGGAGTGCTGCAGTGACACCCAGAGGGACCACCCAAGACTGAGGCCAACACCATGCAAGATGCTCATGCTGAAGTGAGCTATAGCACCTCGTAGGACTGACCATCTGAACAGGTGATCCACACATAATGAGAAGGTTAACTACATTTTACTGACCCCTAACTGAAATAGAGGCCTGTGGGTGTGTGAGCAGAGCCACCCTGGATTAGAGATGTCTGGAGGCTACCCTGTGTGTGCATGAGCTGCTCCTGGTGGCTGCCTTGAAGTAAGGAGGCTGGCAGGCACTGGTGAATCCACTCATCACACGAGTGGTTGGATGAGCACTAATGGCAGCACAAAGGAGGGGCTAGGTGTTAGATATAAGATGCTGCCGATCTGTTTCCTGAGAGCATCAGCCTGATAATTTAACTGTGAGGTCAATGAGGGCAGGATCTGTTAGGACATGGTCACACTCCTCACAGACAGTGTGGGACATCCCACCAGGACAGGGGGCTCTGCTCCTGATCCTGCTGGGCAGTGGCATTCCCTAGTCAATGTCCCGAGGGATGTCACTAGCAGGGGTAGCTTCCCCGGCAGTGGCCGTCAAGGAGTCCAGTCCCAGCAATTCCCACTCTGGGCTGTTCCCACCCTGCAGCCGCTGAAGTGGGGAGGGAACATCTGCCAGGGGGCAAGAGGCAGCCCTCTCCTCTTCACATGCTGCCAGCAACCTTGTGAAGTTTGCATCAAACACCGGGTAAGGCGTTATCTGGAGTACAGAATGTACCTCCGACAATGGTCTGTTTTAACAAAAATCTCCCCAGAACATAGCATGGAACTCTATAAACTGTGCAATTGCTAGTGCTCCTTCCCAGAGGAACCACTTGCTCCAGATGCCAAGGACCTGGCAGCGGGACAGTACCCACCAACTGCTTACCTGCAGAGCAGAGTTTACTCAGCTAAGGCTGCTCTTCTCCCGCAGTTAGCAGCTTGCAAGGTGGAGGGACTTTCTGCCACTGATACTGTGCATTGAATTTATGGTGAATGGCATGTTCTCCATCCCCTGGAATTCAGCTTCATAACACAAGCAAGCAGATGACCCGCTGAATCCTTTTCTCTCCATTGGCTATCTGTGCAATAGTTGGAGTCTGCATTATTTCCTTCCTTGAGTTCCTACTAAATAGTTTGAATACTCCAGGACCCAGAGCGAGCTCAGCTCTCTCATATTTTTATCTATCCAGCCTCAGTAGATTTAAAAACAATGGGCGATTTTTAAACTGGCAGAATAATCATTTCTTGTTTATTCTACCAGCGTGCTCAGGAGCATGGTCTGAGCCAACAACACGTCACAGCTATTCTGTTGCTAATCGAATTAGGCACGCTCAGGTGGTGCCAATAAACTACACCATGTAGCCATGTGTGCTGCTTGGTAAACATCAGTAAAGTGTAACATCAAAAATTTACACTGGCCCAAGTCTGCTTTGGTTTCATAGGAACTTCCCTCAGGGCAGAACGTGTGCATATCTCGAGATTTTCAATCAATGCTCGTGATACTGGGTGGGCCGCTAGCCGCACCTTGAAGCAGCCTGCCTGCCAGAGAGCACCTGGGTAAACGAAGTGTGTGTCTGAAACACAGTCTCACCAGACTTGTGAGCGGTTTTTAAATAGGTCAAATAATCTTTTAGCATCACGTCTCAGATCAGACCTTCCTGTGCAGGAGGTTTTATTTATAGCCATATCTGTATCTGTATAGATACAGATGCAGAGGTACAGATACAGCCTTCAGCATTCACGGGGGAGTGGTTGATTCTCATTAGACTCTTGGACCCGATTCCTTTGGGATTTCTCATCTTCAGGTGTGCCAGGGACTGTTGTATCCAGATGGAAGGTGACAAGCACTATATAACCAAATTATAAAATGAATCAAGTCATTTGATATTTGAAAGAAAAAAACACTTCTCCCAGTGCTCATCATTTATTAAAGCCTGAAATCAAGAGCTGAATATTTATAGTTTACTTTTGTTCCTCTTTCTTGAGCTCTGTAGACAAGCATTTTGTTCAGCTGGCCTAGAAATTTAGCTCCACATGCAGAAAAAACAAATCTGAAATGCTTTTCCGGATTTATTTCCTCTTGGAAGAAACTAAGAGTTTTGCCCACTGAAGAGCCTGTTTTTTTCTTCCAGCTCACTACCTTTCTGGCGCTTCTTCACTTTGGGTTTTTCTCTTGCACTACAACACTGTGATGCTTGGGGCCCATGCGAGCGGGGATGCTCGGTGCATCCCTTCCCTGGGGCTGTCACACATCGGTGCAGGACTTCTCAGCCACAAAGACACGTGTATGTACTGCAGAAAAACCCTTTCCTGCAGAGCAGGTGAAGACCTGGAGATGTCTTAGAGCACAGAAGGGAGTTTGAAGTTTTGTCACCAAAACTGAAGTTTTTGTCACTTTGTCCAAAGCCCAAAACATCCTCACCAGAATGGGCTTCGGGAATTTGGCACTTCTCTGTGAGCAGCCTCTGAGCCCACTGGATAAAGCGTCCAAGACACACATTTAGTCACAGAAAAGCTCAAAGATTTATGATTTTTGACACCATATTGTGTAAAGCACATCTCGGACTGTCATGCTGGAGTCACAGCTGTGTTAAGCTGCAGAGGCACCCAACACTCCTCTGTGTCGATGGCTCTGTGAACACAGAAATGCTTGTGAACAGTTAAGCTCGGGATACTTTTCCTTTTTATTTTTTTCAGGATTTTGGCAGACCCCATCCCATCACGCACATGCAGTCATACCTATTTTGCACGTGCTGCAGCTCTGCGTGCTGCCAGATTCAATCCCTTCTTCAATCCTGGCTGTCAAACATACGAAACAACCGCTGGAGCAGTCCAATATAAACAGCTACACGCACACACGCATCCTGCTGTGCTTTCAAAAGGCAAGCAGCTGGATAGAGGCTCCAGCGAGGATCTCCCACTCACTGCATGCACACCAACCTGCCCCATGCTCCAGCACTCCTGGGCCCCCTGAGCACCTACGGGGCAGGAGAGTGGCCTTTCCTCTCCAGGTGGGGAACCAAGAATCACAAGGTGAGCAGGAAGCTTGATTAAAAGGGGGAAGAGGCCAATCGGTGAGAATTCATCTCCTTAGCATGGGCCGTTCCTTGGGCTGCTTTCTACAGACTTTAATAGTAATTACTTCATGCTTTTAGTGACACGCTGAAGCACAAACACTTTTGTGCTTGTAGTTACTGCATACTGATGCATACAGTCAAGTTTTGGAATGCAAACACTCTGCATAAAGGCACATGCCTGGTAGGAAACCCAGCGGCAAAAGGAAAAGCTGAACCGCTGCTTCTCTGCACTGCTGCAGATCACGGGTCCTGGTGCAAACCCCCCCAGATGAGTTGTTTTATTTACACATGCAACAGGACAAAACCCTGGCTGAGGCTGCATGTGGGGTACTTCAGGAACCAGCAATCGGTGAAGGCAGCAGCCCCAGGTCAAAGCTGGTACAGGGAGAGACAAGAGGTGGGGATGCTGGCTCGTGTGACACAAAGCAACTGAGTTCCTCGCTGTTGTGCACGTTCGTTTGGAAGGGCTCAGCACTGCATGGCAGATAAACCAGACATCCACAGACCTGACCTGCCAGCTGCACGTGTCAGGAGCACAGCGGACTAACATCATACATGCAACGAGTGCACTCCTATGGGAAAAGATACTCCAGACGCAGGGTGTTGATCCTGATGGAACAGCTTGAAGCTTAGCGTTTTCTTCAGGCTGTTGAGATGGAAGTTACTGTCTTCCACACTTTTTTCTCTGCTTAAATAATTATTTCAAGTCAGAAGACACCATTAGGAAAATCCGCTTTGTGCACAGTGGAGAGTTTTACACAAGGAAGCATAAACTGCCCAGAAAAGCAGAGTATCCACACTGCGCTTCGGCATAACAGGATTTTCCTTCCGGCACTAAAAAGAACATTTGTTCATCAGCGAGAAGCAAGCAAGTGGCTTGCTATTCACCTCCTGCAACATATACAATTATACTATGCAGCAATGCTTTGCAATTACACAGCCTCTTTCATTCAAATGCGGCAAATCATTTTGCAAGCGTTCATTAAGTAACTTGCACAACATCCTCACTGATAAAACACACATGTTAATTGTGTCTCAACCACAGGCTGAGGCACAGAAAGATTTGGGGACCTGCTCAGGGCCACATTTCGAGGATCAGTAGGAAACACATCTTCCCTCTCATTATCTAATGCCAGTTCCTATATGCAACTTTATCTGTTCAGACTTTAAATACAGATGACTGATGCCATCTTTCTATTCCAGTTGGAAAAACCTTACGTGTCAAATTTTGAATGTGAAAATACCATATTTGATACAATATATACCATAAAAAGAAATTACGCTAGTAAGAACTTGCAAATTCATAGACCTTTAAATCCTGAAACATCTCAAAGAGTTCTTCCCTGCATATTTATGATTTTCACTTTGCCACCTCTGAAGTGGAATGAAACCTCCCCTTAGTAGCACACAGCAACGCTGCATGGGAAGTGAAGAACCATATCCGAGAACGGGGATGAGAATGAGAAGGGATTTAAACCCAGAAACAGGGTAGTGCTTCAACGGAAGGCTCGACTGAGAATTCCAATTTATTTTTCCCTGCTTACCTGCAACACTATTATGAAAATCTGCCTGATTTTCCACTTAGCACTGAGCAGAGAACTTCAGCCCCAAGTTCTGTACGGGGAAGAGCGAAGTGTCTGGTCACTTCACCTAACCGTGTCCTTCTGGAGCACAAAGCGCCGCGCGCTCCCAGCCGGGCAGAAGGAAGAAAGCTATGTACAGTGCAATTTGCTGAAAACGATCCCATAATATATCATTCCCCAACAGCTTTGTTTTTATTTATAAAGGGACAGGTGAGCAGTATTAATTAACAAAGAGTCATTATTAGAAACGGATGAAACCTTGGACTCGGAAAGTCCACAAACCGCAGCTTGCTGGAGCTTGGGAATGTGCCCCAGGGCAGAGCTGCTCTGTCCTTGCCTCGCTGTTTGAGGAGGACATTAACCTGACCAGACCTTTGCTCTGACCTGCTAATGCAGTTTTTATAGTGGGAACTTAAGGGATTCCTAAGTCAGAAAGTACCCAGACCACTGTGTCCATCGGCTACCAAAGAACCCAGTCCTTTTATTTCTGTTTTCCCCTTATTCGCAGTGAAATTCTTCATTGTTTCAGTTGCCTTTGGATGATCAGGTGTATTTTTTCTAACATATGCAAACATTTACTGCCAAAACAGCTGCAGCACTCTCCAGCCAGAGGATGGCAGCCCCACAGCAGGGTGGGAGGAATGGATGGAGAGGATGTTCCTCATCTGCTTCAGTGCTAGGTTCAGTGTCCCAGCTTCTGTCCCCAGTGGATGCCATACATATCAAACATTTTGACTTTTTACTGTGTGCATGGGTGAAGGATATGAATGCTCAGACGACTGGGTAAGGTGAGAGACAGCGTCTCAGACTGCCTCAGCAATGTCTGGAGGGAGCACCTAATGAGACCTTATTGCTCTGCTGCTACTGGCTTGTGTCTGGGTATTGCATTGTTCCCAGTCTGTTTGAGAAAGACAATATGAATTCAAAACTGGTTCAGATGTGGTGCAGCACAAATCCCTGCTGTCAGTGGCTACACATTAAGGAGTGATTTATTGTAAACTATATGACTTACTCCATGTAAAGCAAAGACACTGAATTTCAAAGAGCAAAGGTCATTGTGAGGGCTAACCATCATCTTCTCCGGACTTGAGCCTCCACCAGTTACATGGGCACAGCTAATACGGAACATGCAAAAAGGACCAGCAAGAGATGGAAATCTCCTCATTCTGCTTCCTCCCAAGTTCTAGTCCTCCAACTGAAAACACCCCCAGGGAAAATCAGTGCAGAAGAATTAACCAAGACACTAGAGGAGAACACTAACAGTCCCTTTGGCATCCAATTCTTTCTTTTCTTTTGTTACTCTTTCCCAATACTTTGGATTTACTGCCTTCCTGCTCTCTCTGATGAGCAACCTCTTTCAAAGACAAGTGTTAGGAAAGGACAGCAACTGCTTACTGTTTCTCCTTTCTCCTTTTACGAGCTCCCTGTGTGACCCTGCCTGCCACTCAAAGGCCTGATGAAGATAACTACTTGACCTTTCTTCTGCACCAGAGAAGGAGGAATCGCTGCTCAGTTCTCCTCTCCCATGCACAGACTGTTTAAATGTGGAGTTTCTCTTCTATTTTTTAATTCTGTGTCCTCTACTGTAAGTCATCGGAGCTTGTAATTTAGGCAAATAAGTTCTAAATTTTCAGATCTTGTTAACCAAGGCTGGAGTTTCTTAATGAGGGAAGTTAAGAGTAGCACTTTTATTTGATTTTCATTTCAGAGCATAGAAGAAGACTCCAGAAGTTAAGTGCTAATTTTATTAGATTATTATCCACTGAAATACACTGAGATTGGTGTAATAATTCAACTAATGGCATCTGTAATTATTTGATTACAGTTGCTGAACTCTGAAGCTGTGAATATTAAAAATATTCTACACTAAGATAAAGCCAAAGAATAATCTAACTGTCATGAATTCAGGTAGAACAGCTATAAAAAAATGTATTTGCAGTATTAAGCCTTCAAAATGAAAAACATCAATATATCTCCTGCTTTCCCATCTCTAACTCAATGTGATGCTTCTGGGCTATTCAGAGAAACATATTACTATTTCAAACAGATTAACTTCTTTTTTTTTCCTTCTTTTTCAAAATAGTTAAGTATCTGTATACTGAAACAAATCTCCTGCACCATCCTCATTCCAAACACACTTAGTGTTGCCAACTGTGGCACATCATGAGTCAAGACACTAAACCTGTTCTAGACGAGGCATTTCTTTACCCGTATATATTTTTATGTTTTGTTTTTTTTTTTCTTTTTTTTCCCTACTGATTCACAGCTAAGGACCTGGCACACTGCTGCTAGACAAGAGAAATGAATACAAATACTCCTTTTTAAAGGAAAAGATACACGATGATAATTTTCACCAAAATGAAGAAAACATTATGTAGAAAACATCATGTGCCATGTGGACTAGAAAAATTCAGTTAAAAAAAAAAAAGCAACAGCAGCAAAGCTTCAGAAAAAAAAGAAGAGCAACAGCAGCAAAGCTTGAGAAAAAGAACTGGAGGAATTCACAGCAGGCAGAGAAATGTATTAAACAGCTGATCACATTACTGCTCCTCTGTGATGATTTGGTCTAAGAAAACCCCAAATCCAAAGCTAACTCACAAAATATCTAACAAGACCAAACGGGTGCCACTGAAAACACGTCACAGGTACCTTTGAGCCAGGTTTTAGTCATAGTAAACACGAAGCTACCAAACTTGTCCTGCCAGGATTGGTCAGGTGCAGGCTCTTCAATACTGACAGAGCTAAGCTGGCAAAGAAAACCAAATTCAGATGTTACAAAGCACAAAAATTTCCAGCGTGGGCAGCTCCTCCAGGTCCTGCAGGCTGCCATGCCCTGGGCTTCCAGCAGACCTTCCTGGTTTTGCACAAGGGTATTTTAATGAAGATTGGGAGTTTCCTGGATGGCAAAGACACATACCCATGGGGCTGGCAGCACGCTGACACAGCCTTCTGCAGGTGTGCTCCTAATGGGGACACAGAGAATTAAAAATAAATTTGAACTGAGTTGTTCAAGCATGCTTGTTCATTCTAGATGTTGTACTTACGATTGTATGCATTTATGATTATGTATTTATGATTTTCCCCATCATCTGAGCAAATAATTTCTCCTTAGCAAAGGCCAATGTCTAAAAAAAAAACCCCTTCCCTTCCCTTTCCTCTGTTTCCTCCCAAAAATGCAATCTAAAGGTGAAGGGGTTAGGCAGCTAATATTTCACCTACAGAAGAAAAGAACAATTTAAACCACAATATTTGGCTGTCGTTTCTTAATGACATGACATTGATTCAAGCCTGCTCTGTCACCAGGATGTGTCTCACCACCTCCACATCACGTGTGAGCAGTGAGCCAGCTCAGGGAACCGATTGGACTGAAAACTAGTATTTTTCAAGCACAGTAAGATAAAACAAGTAGTTTTCAAGCTGATCTAGTTTGCTATGGGGTACATGATTGTAAATGCTGACGTAAGAGAAACCGGGGGTAAGTTTGTATGGGAGAGGACCAGGTGACTGCCCTAACTTTGGTTAAATGTGGCTTTGTTTTTTCACTGCCCCCATCTCCCAGGAAATGAAATGGGGGTGAGCTTGAAAGCTAAAAGTAGGCAGAGATGACCCAAACTGCCTAGAGCTGCAAAGCCAGAACCAGAACTTCAAATGTGGAGTCAAAGGCAAATAAAATACAGGGGGAAAAAATGACTTTTTTTAAAAGAAAGGAAACTTATCCCATTTCCATGTTTATTGGATTTAAGGGTCTGTTTCTGTTCTATTCCCAAGAGTAAAATACAGGAAGAGTTACAGAGCACTTGCTGACAACAACGGACTATAGCTGGGGGGGGGGGGGGGGGGGAGGGGGGGTGGAATATGCTCTGGAGTAAGCTCTCCAACATCCTCATAAATCCACACTGGAACAGACTATAACCATTGTATTTCCAAGACTGTTACCACAGAGCACAGCAAGACATACTCTCACCATAGCAACTCAGAGAACTGCCCCATCAGAGCGTGTTTCCAGTCTCTGCAACACCAATCTTCCCCTGTCCTTGCTTCTTAAAGAAAATTGATATATTTGGGTCTTTAAATAGCACTTGAAGCCTGAGTCCCAGCTCCAATGCCACTTAAAGTCCTCAGTACTCTACAAACAACAGCAACCAGAAGCGTTAGTAACATCTCTCTTATGCTGCAGAGAGGTATTGAAAAATGGGGTCAAACCTGGGAAAGAATCCTTCAGATTCCTTCAGTACACATCGACCCTGGGGGGCCCAGCGCGCTCTCTCTGTAGAGCCTAGCGGAGAGGTTTAATGGCCTGTTGGGGCTGCATGGGATGTGCTTTTAACTGTGCTCCTCACAGTGCTACCCTCCTAGCTAGCCCTTGACAAAGGGGTCCCAGTTCGGGGCTTGCCCTTGATGGAGGTGATTGTGGACAGACAGTGGCTGGGACGGTGAGAGATGACATTCAGGCTCATTCACAGCCCTGCTCCCCCTGCCCCTGCTTCTGGCACATGCCAGCCAGGCAGCTGGAGGTGATCATGCCATGTTATGTCTGTTAATCCAGAACCGGTCCATTAGACCTCTTATTCTTTAGTATTTCAGTTGTGTTCCATTCTAAAGATTTCGTTAAAACTTCATGACAAACACCTGTTCACGTGTAATTTTCCTGGGGAAAGAAGACATTTCATTGCGCGCTTATGGTGTGAATAGGACACCACTCTTACTTTCCTTGAACTAGAAAAAAAGCATTCCAGAAGAGAAACTGCATACATCATCCCCTGAAACTGACGTGCCAGTCCTTAGTTCCTACAAACTGGAATTACTCTGTTAACTTCCCCAGCTTACTCTCATGTCCTGTTTACTCAGGACAAACTAATAAGAAGATTTTAAAGAACTGGCACTATTGTGATTCCCGAAGGGATGGTTTTAATTCCATGCTTGTTATGGAATAGAAATGTATTATCTCCTTTACATAGGTGGAGAATTTAGCAGAGAAGCTAGAAGACCCATTTTTGGGAGTGCTGTGCATCCTACTCCCACACAAACTAAATGAAGTCTTCCCTGGCCAGGGTCCCAAGAGATTACTGGTATTCAAACAGCTATTGAATCCTCCAATAGCTGAGCTGCAGAACTGCAAATATTATATTTAGCACTTGAAATGCTTTAAACTCAAACAGTCAGTCCTTACAACATGCAAGTAGGTGGTTTGATTTTTTTTTTTTTGTCTACAAATTAGAAGAGTGTGGGGAGAGATGTGCCTTTTGAAATAATCTGGTCAAGCAAGAAAGGACATTGCTGCTGAAGTTGGAATCAGAGATTTTGTATCTATCTCTGTCCGTATTACTTATCACCTCTAGGCACAGCTGTGCATGATGGGCGTGCTTGCTTGTGTAAAGAAACAGTTCAGTCAAATTCAGATGTCCTTGAGCAAGCAAAACGCCAGTAGCTTCAGTGGGGTTCTGCAGAGCCTCCAAGTTTTATCCAGGAGTTTGCTTTTCATGACTTATTAGGCCTCCTAATCCCATTGAAAATGCCTCCTACAGAGCTCTGTAGGCACAGCTGAATCAGGCCCTCCTGCACTCCTGTTCATGTGCATCTAGTCCAGTTGTGGGACCTGTGAGTGCGGCTGAGACAACCTCAGCTGTAGGACCGATGTGTGATACTAGATAAAGGGAGGAAATTTATTCTTGTTTGTAACAGCATCAGGTGCAAAAACATTACGGGATCCCTGCTTTTCAAAGCTATCTCCAGCAGTATAAAATGAGATTTGTTATGACAGTACCCAAAAATGTTATGTACCTGCCTACCTGCCACCCTGTCCTCTACCTGCCACCCTGTTTCTTGATTAAAGAAGCATGGAGTTATACGACATTACCAGCTGTATGCATGTAAATTTATGACAGGAAAATAAAGTTATTGGGATTTGACATTTGGGGCAGAAACAAAAAACCTTTGAGCACAGGGTTAACTCAAGAAACACTCCAGCTGTCTGTAATCACAGACACTCTGTGAAGCCTGATACAGTAAGCTACTTTTTCTTTTATAGTCTATGATGCTCTTAAAAAAAAAAAAAAAAGAGAGAAGAGCTAAATGCTGATGTGATTCATAACTGCCTTTGAGAGCATGCAGGCAACCTCCTGTAGACCTTTGGCATCCTGCTGCTCCTTCAACTAATGAGCGACAGTAAGTGGTGGAGTGCCTGCCAGCGGCAGCAATTCAGGTAGTGCCAAATATCTCAACATCACACCACAAGATCTCATGGAGACTTCTGCTTTCATTTATGCTCTATTAAGGATTTCTAAAAGCCTTGGCTTCCTGTCTCATGAAGGCACAGGAGCAAGTCATGTACTCTACAAGCAAAGGAAACTCCACTTAGATGACCCACACAAGACGGGTTTTTCCAATATTTCATTTATTCTGTAGCCTTTTTGTTTTATAGGCCAGTCATATATCTGCACTAAGTGATTCAGACACTTTACAGTTAGACTTTGACCTGCAGTAATCAGAGATTATTGGATATTGCTTCTCCTCATGGACTGAATC